>NC_138576.1:61693687-62293687 GCF_964289735.1 Phaethon aethereus
CAGTTCCCAAATAGAGATGAGGGACACAGTGGGTGAGAGGAAGATTTGCACCTGGTTGCACAGACAGGTAAAGACCTACTGTCACTTGCCAAAGAGTCATAGGACTGGTCCTTAGGCAAGTAGATATATTTCTGAAATTACATAATCAGAAGGTTGAAAAAAAGTAGAAGGAGAAATATCACATGACTGGAAAGAGATTAACAGTAAAAAATGTGAGAAGTTGAAGGATAAGTGGATAAGGGGGAAAGAAAGATATAATTTTGCTGCGTACAGTAGTTAGGTTAGTAACTGGCAAAACCTAATGCAGATAAGCAGCTGGGGTATATTAGTGAGGAATGACTGAAGCATTTATGTATCACCATAATAAGCTTGGGCAAGCAAAAGCAGGACTTGAGTTCATGGTGCATGACATCAGATCCTTGAAAATGCTGCAAAACTCTTTGCATGAACAATCTTGTCTGGTCATGAAAGTTATGTTGCTTGAGAAAATATTTTTATGGATATGGTCCTATATAAACCATAAAGACCAAGTGAAGCTACCATTTACAAAGATGTGCAATAATCTACTCATGGACATAAAATGAAACCAGTAATTTGCCTAAATTTACAGTAGAGAAAATGATGTTGAGACAGCATGGCTGCTGGGAATGAGATTGTGGAAATAGAAATTGTCACTTGGGACACAGAGGTAAACTCAGAGTCCTACCCACACAGACAGAGGAAACTGGATAGTCTCTATCCCCACCTGGAAGAACTGACATCTAGAAATACAAATCCAGGAGAAAGAACTTTAAGAAAGACTCAAGTGGTATTGTATGTCGGAAGAGTAGGAAAGGTTGTACCTATATTTAATAAGGAAAAATGGGATAAGAACACAAAAATATTTATTTCTTTTACACCAGCAGTAGATGAGACATTAGAATAAGTATAGAGGAAAGAATATTTAAAGACATGGAGCTAAATAGAAAAAGGGATAGAGAGCAGCTTACATGAATCAAAGGTAGATTTTGTCAGACTAACTGGGTTTTTTCTTTTGTGGTATAATTGAATGTTTTACCAAAGTCCAGAAATGTATTTCCTCCCTTTGTATAATCAAAGCATAGAATTAAAGTTTTTAATGACACTTAACAAAATAAGAATGAGAAAGGGAATTTCAAATCTGGTAAGGGAACACCTAAAGGAGAGTTTAGTGATGAGCGTTGCTAAGGGAAGTTTACAGCTAAATGGAGGATATGCTCAGAGTTCTTCAATTATCATTCTTGAGAACAACTGCATTTAGCTTTTTCATTAACAACCTTCCCACAAAAAATAGCAGAGAAATCTTGCTGATGAGCTTGCACATAGTTGCTAATGACATGGAGCTGGGAGGCACTGTCAAGGCTGAGGTAGCTTGGGTAGACCTGAGTTAAGCACAGGCAATAGGAGGGAGCAGAGAGGACAAACCTGGAAAACCTGGAAGGAGGGTTAGTGCCTCCAGCTCCAAGTAATTTACACATATCTTATAATTATCACCAATACTGCCTGGGACTTTTAATTTTCCCAAAACACGTAGGCTAACAACCTTTGGTAAATCTCACATGCAATTCTTCTGCAACGTTTTGTTGTCTTGTTCTTCTTTTCCTTTATCCTTCCCATTCATCTCCTTTGCACACTAGTGAACTACTGCTGCCTATTTCTGATACCCTGTGTCAAAGTAGAATCTTGAAAAAAATATTTTGTAAGTATTTAAAAATACCATTATTCATTTAAAAACATATCCTGTTGAACCACATTGCTCACCACTGCGAGTTCATGCTTTCAGTGCTTTGCTACAGAAAGATCAGGCTTGAGCAGCCAGCATGCCCCAAAACACAATCTTTGTTCAGTCAGCAAGAAAGGATAACTAGGATAATCTGTATGCACATGGTTCATGATCATCTCTTATTCTCAAGTAAAAAGTATCAGAAAATTTGATTTGGTTTTTAAAGGATGTAATGAGGTTTAGTTCTAATCTGACAGACATGACAATGTTGGCATTCAGCTGACTCGTCAGAGACTAAGTGCTCTGCAGGGCCGAGTTTGGGAGCTTCTGGAATAGCTCAAGTCATCGGACCTGACCATGGTAATTTCACATCATACACTTAAGGCAGACTTCCTGACTCACTACATGACTAATTACCACATAATGTACATGTACATTATGCTGGCAGGAATTAGGTTATTCCTGCACATCACGTGCTTAAAGTAAAATATGCCTTACATGCTGTCACCAATAATTGTGAAATGTCTTGCACGTTTGCTACAGCACAGGTGCTTGAAAACCCTGCTAATCAGTGACAACAACATTTGCATGCTTAGCTTCACAGTAAGGCCATGTTTGTAGGCATCATTAAATGGGAAGGGATTCTGTATTACACAACCCAATTAGGTGAGACAATGCCTAACACGTTTAATTTGTGCTATTCTGCTCGTTAAGCAGCTCTCGTACACTAGCAGCCCTGCATCTATTGAAAATGATGCTTCAGCTATGCATGTGTTTACAACTGTATGTGCATGTATATTTATATTTCCGTTAAAATATCACTGTGATGTCCTACTTCCAGACAGTTCCATAAATTTGCAGAATACATTTACAGTGAGGAATAAATTGAACTGTAAAATACAATCAAATTACTATGCACTGCATGAAGTACTGACTAAGAAATTCAGCTACTCTAGGAACAGCAGCTTATGAAGCAAAACAATGGTAATTGTTCTGCTTCTCTGAGCAAAATTCTGCATACTTTACTCCTATATATTTTTTTCATGTCAGTGGGATTCCTTGTGTGAAAAAGATTGAGAAGTATTTGGTGTATTATTTCATTTGGTTCAGGCAGATTAGCAGATCCTTCCAGTGTGACTTCCTGTGGCTATGAAGATGGAGACCTCCTGTGCATATCTGTAAGAAGCTGGTGGTCCTGTAAGTATATGCTATTACACTGTTCTTCTCTGAAAAATGATTAGTGTCCTAGAAGGCAATTTAGACTCTTTCTTCCCCTTAGACTTCCGTATTACAAAGTAATTCCAGTGCTGCATAATTCTCCATTGAAAACTTGCAGCAAGCACCTAAGTGTGAGTGACTAAATGAATGTTAATTGACTTTGATAACTTGAGGAAGGAAAAAAATGCAAATTTGCAGCCTTAAAAATGTTTAGACTGAAAAACTGCCTGTAAAAGCATGTGGGAACCACCATGATGAGTATCTGCATTGGTAGACATTTGTAGAAATTTGAGTTTTCAATTACTCCGAACAGATTTGTTCAGTTTAGATACTAGTAATTCAAATTAAACCTTAGTGTGAGAATGTTAAGCAGGAATCTTTGTGGTTCTCTCAAGCAGAAATCTTTGTGGTTCTTGCATCACCCTTAGTAATATAAATCTGACAGGACTTTTCTGCCTTCCATTGCACCTCCACAACTTCACTGCGGTCAGTAGGCTACAGAGAATGAAATAAAGTGAGACTTTGTGCCCATGGTATCCAAATAACTTCATTATCTTCATTACACTGACATTTATCCAGCAGGCTTTCAAGTATTAAGCTAAAACTTAGTTAATACTTTGACCTGGTGTATATGAGCTATGAGGCAATTTCTGTTCACCTTAATTTTGGCTTTGGAGTTCTAGTAGATTGAACTTCTGTTAAGGTTTTTCATTATTCCAGTAAGTAGCAACAAACTGAAGACTTGACAGAGAGAGAAAATTGTAAAGATCTGAATTTCCAATGTCAATGCCCCTGACATTTTCAGTGCTTTCCTCAATATCTCTAAAAATACACATCCGGGTAATTCAGTCTTTCCAAAAATGGAAACATCCAAAATTCCTGAATACTTTTGGTAATTCAGGCCATTCATATGTTGTCCTGTTGAACTGGAGGGATCAAATTAATACATGGTTTCTCTTAGCCTGAGAGACACAAGAATTTCATTTATAAAAATATATATCATAGATGTAACAGGAGAATGGTTCTATCCATTACACCTAAGCAAATATGCACTGCAGGAAGCAGTGTCATCTCAATGGTGGTGGTATCAAATTTGGAACGACCTTTGCACTAGGCAGTGCAGAGAAAAGGCAAAGTGACAAACTCTACTGAAGGACCCGCTGCGAGCTAACGCAGGTGTATGTGCTGTTGGCATCACTCCTGGCAGATGTGGCAACTTCAGTCCTTTTTGCCTAGAATAATATTCAATATAGTCCTCTCCTGCATTGTTTTCTGCCCTCTGACTCACTCAGGCGGGTACAAATATGTAACATATGCAAGCCCACTTAAAAGAATGTAAGGACTTTCTGATGTGAAATCCAGGTTTCAACACTTCTCATGGAAATTGTGAAGAAGGAAGACCTAGCTTAGTGATGACTCCCAGTGTGACACTGTCTTCTTGTCACTTGAGGCTTTTCCTTTGCTCTTCTGACTGGACATACATTTCCTCCTGAATTCCCAGCCAGGCCCACATACAGGAGGTGGAACAATGGTTTCCCATGAGTAGGACAGGTACATACATACATACATGGTAGATGGTCAGGTTTTGATGATTTTGGTCCTCACTGCCGCGACTGTGTACAAAATGCTTAGGCAATCCCCTGAGACCAAGTATGAGCAAATGACTTCTCAGTGCAACAGCTCAGGAGTACCCACCCAAGAGGGAGAACAGCTGGTCTCCAGGCAATTCTGCACTGAAATTTATTAAACTTTATTTCTACAAAGGGGGCACAATTAAGAGGAGAATTTAAAATCATCCTTTGAAATAAGGAATATCAAATAGCCTGACAGACACTCTCACTGGAGATGTGGTCAGGTAGAGGTGAGAATGGAATGTGGGTTTCCTACATGCTGGGTCTGACTCCTCCAACTTATGGATCAGATGAAAAGAAGCCATCATCCTAAAATAAATCTAAACAAACAAACAGAGATAATTTCCAAGCAGTTTTCAGCGAGCAAATTCTTTTTTAAAAGCAAAATTATTATTTTCCAGTGAAATATGACTGGCATTTGCCTTTTCCTTTCTCATGTGCCTAGGATGCATGGAAGAGGTTTTTTTATAAAAACAATACACATGGGGTACTCCTAGTCTTTCTGTACTTAGTTTGCAACTAACATTTGACTTTTGATGTCCTGTCCGTGACAACTTACAAAGATCAAACTTTTTTCAGTTGTTTGTCCTTTCCTGCAAAGTATAGCACACTGTTAGCTCATGCAGGACTATTGAAGTACAATGTATAAATGAATATTACAGATTATATCTAAATCAATACAGACATCATCATTAGTGCATTTCAGTGAGCGCAGTTCTACCAGTGGCAATTTGAAACGGTTGTATTTGGTATGGGAGAGTGTTTGTTTTTCTATGCGGGGATTTGTCGTTTACTTGTGGTTAACACCTCCTCCTTTTTAATTATTGTTACAGGTATGAATTACTACCTGGCTGTCATACCCTTTCTGGGGGCAGTGGAGGCTGGCTTCTTTGGGCAGCTGCAGCACAAGATAGAAATATTGCCACCAGAGGAGCGAAGAGCTGATTTCTGTTATAGTGTTGCCGACTGCAGGTCTCGCGTTCCCAAGCTCATGGATGACTGGAAAGCCTATTTTGAAGTAAATATTTTAATTTTTTTTCATATTTTGTAGGAAATTATACCAGAATATTACCTTCAAAATTATTATTACTGTCATTTGTAAGATTCAGAGAGCTTGGTTTGCTTTCAATAACAGGTTGATATAAAAGTAACAAGCAGGAAAAATGAAAAGCATAACGTAAAGTGAGTCAGAGATAAGAAGGCCAGGATTTTCACAGGTTATGGATTTTTTTTCTTCCTTTAAGATAATTCTGTATTTTAGAGTCTGTCCTAAGAGACCATTTTGTTAACAATTATATTTGTATTCTTTCCTATAGTGCTTATGTTAGCAATGCAAAGTAAGCATGCAAGATAGAACATTACCCTTGAGAAATGGCCTTGAGTTGGCTTTATAGGGTTCATTTATTCCTTTGAACATCTAAAAACCTGAAAATGCTGAAACTTCATTCAGAAAGACACTTATTTATGCAAGTGGATATTCTCTTTCCTCCTCATTCAGCTGCTCCCTAATCCCAAAGATAACAATATTTCTTACTTCATAGATTCAATAACTATTTTTATAGACAGATTTCTATAGTCAGCATTTTTGTTGGTAGTCAGGTAATTGATAATGAACATAAAATTTAAACCAGAAGTCCTTCTTGGCAACTGTGAGAGAAGGTAGAGGTTTTAGGAGCAAGACTGGATTTGTTTTTTTAAGATTATTTTTCCTGAGAAGTATGTTTCAGAAGTTATTATAAAAGATCTCCTCAAATAGCCATAATGATAACCATTAAGGATAATTTTCTTATTTTCTGATAATCTTCAGAAAGTTGTGGCCAGAAGAGTTATAAACAGGTTTGCAAGGAATCAGATATATCAGCACAGAAGCTTCCATGGCACTAAGATACAAAAGTCCATGGAATTATTGTGACAGAATACCTAAATTATGTGGGTAAAACCCTCACTCTCTTGAAGTCAAAGATGACAACTCCACTTAACTTCAGTGAGGATACATATTCATTTTATAAATCTATATTAATCATCTTTTTCTCCCTATGTCAGACATTATAGTTACTTAGAAATCAGCACATTCTAACTACTCAAAAGCAATTTACCTTAGCTTGCAAACTGACTATTTTGTGACCTATGTGCCGCCTAAGTCTGAAAATTCATTGGGTTTAAACCTCCCCTCTCTTTCTCTGCCTTTTTTCCTCCCTGTTGCTGCAGTATCTGTTATCTACAGAACACAAAGCCACGAGCCCTGCAACCTTCTCCTCCTTCAAACTGGATGATGCCCTCCATCTCATGTGGAGGGCACACGTCGCCTCCATTGCTTATGCGCTGCCCAAGTTCCAGGACAGGTATGGGGACAAGAGAGGTGGCCAAGGGGCTCTTCCCACCTGCATGCCTCTTTGGAAGGATAGTATCTCAGCAAACCCCACATGAGCTTCCTTACTTTAGGCCTCTACTCTTTAGGCTCTACTCTTCCTTCTGCTCTCTCCGAGCATGGGACGACCAGTGAGAGGTGGCTGCCCAGGCTGCAATGGGTGGGCAGGCTGCAGGCTTAAAATGAGATGCTGATTCCCTCTGGGAGCCAGGGCCAGAGTCAGGAGCTATGTTTAGTCTGGGCACAGGCAGTGATACCAGGAGAAATTAGGTGTAAAATGCTGAAGGAGGCTTTAAGCCACTGTGGCACTGAGACTGCTCAGGATTTTATACTGAACAAAACACATTTGGGATAAATCACAGAATCACAGAATGGTAGGAGTTGGAAGGGACCTCTGAAGATCTTCTGGTCCAACCCCCCTGCCAAGGCAGGATCACCCAGGGCAGGCTGCACAGGAACACGGCCAGTCGGGTTTTGAAGGTCTCCAGAGAAGGAGGCTCCACAACCTCTCTGGGCAGCCTGTTCCAGTGCTCCGTCACCCTCACGGTAAAGAAGTTGTTCCTCATGTTGAAGTGGAACTTCCTGGGCTGCAGTTTGTGCCCATTGCCCCTCGTCCTACCACTGGGCACTACTGAAAAGAGACTGGCTCCATCCTCCTGACAGCCACCCTTCAGGTATTTATAGACATTGATAAGGTCCCCTCTCAGCCTTCTCTTCTCCAGACTAAACAGCCCCAGGTCTCTCAGCCTTTCCTCATACGAGAGATGTTCCAGTCCCTTAATCATCCTCGTAGCCTTCCGCTGGACTCTCTCCAAAAGTTCTCTGTCCCTCTTGAACTGGGGATCCACTAATGTGTTCTACAGGTGATTTCAATTATCTGTTACATTTTTATTTTAATCTCTTTCAGCTTAAAATATCTCTCTGATCCAGAAGCAAGTTTTGGTGAAGACTGGGCTAATGCTGTAGATTTCATTGCAGCTACACACTTCTCTACAGATTCACAGACCACAAACAGCTTCCAGGCTTTCCTGCCCCAGAGGATGCTCATTGAAGGGGATGTCCCCCCATCCATTAGTGACTTCAGTCCACAGCAAAATGGAGTCCTGCTTTCACTGAGAGCTCTTCACAAAGCAAATAAATTAACAGGTACGAGCCTGACCCACAAATGTCTGTTAGTCCATAGATATTTAATACCTTGTTCTCTTTTTCTGTACCTTGCTCCATATGAACACAGTGATCTTTGATATAAAATAGTATAAACACTTCCTAGGGACTAGCAGTAAAACAGTACCGCAAAAAATACACCCATAAGTAAACAACACACCAGAGAACAAAACCAGCGATGGGATAACACTGATAATATACAGTGAGGATTTCACATGAGACAAATGCATCGTTTGTTGGAGCAGATTATCTTACTTTTTTTTCTCCAGTTTTCACAGGAACTTTAAAAACACAAGCACTAGTTTTTGTTTCACTAGTTAAATCTACACCATTAAAGCTGTAAATAAAGTTATTAGAACAGTTGAGGTCATTTTAAAAAATGGGAAAATAATCACGAACAATAGTTTTTGTGTCCACAAGTGTTCTGGTTTTGTTTTTTGTTTTTGTCTCAATCTTGGTCTAACAGAGAATATCATCTGTCCCAGCAAAACTATTCTTAGACTACTCTGGCTTCATCACGTTCACTAAAATAAGTTGTGCATCACCATCCAGCGGTGAAACACAGAACTACACTCTTGTGGGGTTTCGGTTCCTTCGTAGGTATCGCTGAGTTGGATATTTTTGTTCGTCTTTTATGAAGAAAAGTTATTTTGAATCTTTAAATGAAAATACAACATAAAAAAACACTGAAAAACTAATATCCAGAGCTATGGCATTTGTTTTGTGATCTTCTTCTTCCGTCTGTTCATTTCAGTGAATGTTCTCTCACTAGCTGTATTTATCGCTGAAAAAGGCTGTTTATTCAGTGTTTATAAAAGAACATCCTCACATCATCTACTGCTTCCCTCATGCCTTCCACACCTAACACGATGGGTACCTCATAGTCTCAAAAAGGTTTTAACAGCTCTATCCCATGCCTGGTAGTCTGTGCACAGTTCAGGGTTTCTTGACCTACCTCCAGGAGGGGAGTGGGGCACAGCAAGGAAAAGCACGACAGACAGGGCAGCAAGGAGAGAGAGGGAAGGAGAGAGGTGAAGAAGTTTCATGCAGATGCGGCCATAATAAAGTCCATAGCTGAAAGCCCTGCTTTGCAGGCTGGAGCTTTCCCTGCCTCTGCTTTGAAGGGACGGGCTTTGCATTCAGCTGAGAGTTAAATGCCAGCTAACTCAACCCGGTGACTGCTTTGCAGATCAGAAAAGGATCTTTAAACTAAATTTGACTCGGGTCTGGATCCACAGCCTCAGCAGGGACCTGAAATACTAGATGTAGTTGCTACAAAACTCAGATGATAAAACGTGACATACTGTTTTTGTAGAGTCAGATTCCTCAAATTTTAGATACACCCTGCGAGAGATGTGGAGTTCTCTTCTGGTGCTGCAAACTTCCAACGACAGATAGGAGGTCTCAGTACCTCTTAGGACAGGACTGTGTCCAACCCAGACTGAGACTGGATTTCTTGATTCAGAGTTTGATTGCTCTTTATTTTGCTTTAGTTGCCTCTGCCATTCCAGCACTGTATTGAGAGAGTGCTGCGCTACCTCTGAAGCTTCTCGACTCATGGACACTCAGCAGCTTTACTTTTTATGCTCTGCCCCTCACCGATATCCAAAGGCAGGACAGCAGATGCCTTGTTATTTGAGATCTTTCTTGCTGTCCTCACCTTTCCTGTGGTCCTCCTAGGCAAGAGGACTGTTTGCTGCCTTCTCCTCTTAACTCCTCATCTTCCTTGTACAATACTGTGCAAATTCAATTCTTCACCCTTGCCAGTTTTATATAAAAAGCACGTTTTGCAGGAGAATAAACTCCTCTTGGTTTTCTAGTAAACTTTTTTTCACCTTCAGATTTCCTCTGTGGCCCCTTCATCCACCACCACCATCAGCACTGAGAGGAGCGGGGAGCAGGCAATGACTATCCTGCAAACTGGTGCTAATGCCGGGCTGACCAGGCACACTTCCTAGAGAGACAGCGCTCCTTGCCTGCATCATTTGCCTATTTAGCTTGAGGCCTTAGCTGGCAGAAGTGCAAATTCTTGGTTGCTTTAGAGCAAAAACAAAGACATGCATGATTATAACTACCAGGCCGCTGCTTCATAAGCCGTGAAGCTATGTGCACTTGCAGAACAAGACCTTAACATGCGTCTTCAATCACTTTGACTTGCCAAAGTGACGAGGGAACAAGCCCAGTTGTCTATCCATACAAAGGATCCTGAGCTAAATGAATGGCCTGTGTCTCCCTACTCAGTTGTAGGCAATTATTACCCCATCGGCATGCTCCAGCTTTGTCTACATTTCACTGTCCACAGGAGAGTGGTGGGTGTTTGTTGCCGGACGTGCGCTTCAAACCTTGTGTGCTGCGAGCTACATGTGCTCCATGTCAATTTGACAATGTCATGTTGTGTTTCTTTCCAAGGAGGTTTGCTGCTGAAGCTCTGGCAAAATGCAATGTCTACTGAAGCAGGAAGAAAAATGGGCCAAAAACTGATTGAAGACTTGCTTTTGAGCCAGAAGTTTGACCCAGTGGGAATATATAGCGATTTGAGAGGAGAGGATTTGACAGTGCCCAGTTTCTTGAGAAAAAACAGTTTCAACATTCATTGATTTAATCTTTTAGCAGATATGTGTCTGGTAATCTGGCTTTGGTAATTTCTTACAGCAGGGTTTCTTGAGTAGCCATGTGTGCATCTCTCTCATATTGAATCAATATTTTTATCCTTAATTTTCCTAATTAGCTCATTTGTTTAACTCATTTCCTTATAAATAAAATGCCTCGCAGAAACTCTTGCTTTATTACTTTTTTGGACTTTATAAATAATGTATCATTGTTGGAGATAAAATTAAATAAAGGCAAATTATATTCTCTTTCAGACTGTTTTTTTCCCTGTATACCAGGATCCCACCAGATATGTAATTACTTAGGTCCTTCATGGTCTAACAGATGATCATCTGAAACTTTTCTTTGAAGTTCTGATCCAAAACCAATGCCGTGACTGTTTCCCACCAAAGTTGTTATTTTGCAGACCAGCTGCAATCAAATTTGAAGCTTGCAGGCTTATCAGATTAAATACTTGAGTACAGACGGATCCCCTTGGTATGCTGATTTGCAACAACTAAGTGAGAAGTCCTGAAGCAAATAAGCTTATTCTGTAGCAGCTCTTAACTGAGATATCTGGTATTTGATTCATTTCACTTACCTCAAGAAAACATTGATCTGTCTATCGATTTATGTGATTACGTAGTCTGTATGGCCACAGGTTGCTTTTCCATTCCCCCATGTCTAACCCTTCTTCTTGCAGCATGTCATACGTTAGACTTGATTACGGAGGAAGAGATGCGTTCGCACTGTTCGCACTCCCAGCACCTAGCACACCCCAACCCATGTGCTGAGCCTGGTCTTCTGGGCGGTAACACATATTGGGGATTAATTACAGCAACTTGGCATCAGAGGTTGTGGGGAAGTGGGACAAGGATCCTGCAGGCAGACAGGGGTTGAAGTTTCTTGGGAAATCTGCTGACTAGGATCCTCCATCCTTATGAAAACCTCTGCTGGAGAGCATACATGGCTGGAGCTCCCTTTGCATGGTGTAGAGCAGAGCGTGGGGATACAGCCACTGCCTGCTGCATCCTATCAGATTATAAGCTGGCACTACAGCGCAGTTGAAAATGACACAAGCCTTAGACTCATAAATCAAAATAGGGGAAAGCAGCTTTGCTTTGCCACCATTTTAGGTGTGCCCCACAGGTTCGGTGGCACCTAGCATCTTTGTTGGTAACTCTGTCACATATCCCTCGCTCGGAAGGAGAGATGCGTGTTCCACTTGCTCTTCTGCTGGAGCACACGGTTTCACTCTGTTGCACTCACATACTACATTTCATTTCACAGAATCACAGATCACAGAATCACAGAATCACTAGGTTGGAAAGGACCTTCAGGATCATCAAGTCCAACCATTAATCCAGCGCCACCACGTCCCCTAAACCATGTCCTGAAGTGCCACATCCACACATTTTTTGAACACTTCCAGAGATGGCGACTCCACCACCTCCCTGGGCAGCCTGTTCCAATGCCTGACCACCCTCTCGGTGAAGAAATTTTCCCTAATATCCAGTCTAAACCTCCCCTGGCGCAACTTGAGGCCATTTCCTCTTGTCCTATCGCTAGTTACTTGGGAGAAGAGACCAACACCCTCATCGCCACAACCCCCTTTCAGGTAGCTGTAGAGAGTGATAAGGTCTCCTCTCAGCCTCCTCAATCATAGCAATAGCCTTCCTGACACACGTACAATAGTCAAAGGTTTTCCACAGATGGTAGGGGTGAGATTTGGACTCCCAGATTTTCGGCACAGCCATGCTGTGATGGGGAGCCACAAGGCATGGCATGGCAGCCATGGGCTGTGGGTCCCCGGGCTGCTGACCCCCGGGCTGCAGGTGCGACGGCATGTCCCCATGGCTGCTCCTGCTGCGATGGAGCCTGTCGGCAGCCTGAAAGGCAATGCTAAACCCAGCAGTGCCTGACGTAGATTATGGCCAGCCACTGCGTGCCCACCAGGCACAAGCCCTTGGTGGCTCCTCATGCCACTAGTCCAGCTCCAGGCAGCAGGAGAACATCAGCTCCTCAGGATTCTCCACACCTCCTGTATTGTTAGCCCAATACCAAGTAAATGAAGAAAAAGAAAATTATTTGTGTCTTCCTGTGCCACTTTCCCAGTTTGATTGGTCCTTTCTACCCAAACTTGCAAGATACTTGGACTGCAAATGAAGAAACCATTATCAAGATATTGAGCAGTTAAACACTGTTCTGTCCTTTAATGTCCCAGGACAAAGGTTTTAATCATTCATTGTCACTTTATGGACAAACTGTTAATGTACCATCATTAGCTAACAATTTTCGAAGGAAATACATTAATGATGTCTAAGAAAATGTGGGAGTTTTTACCTTAATTACTTAGTTCATAGATCAGAGTAATTAGATTCCAACAGACTTGAGGTATAATCTAAAAGTAATTACCACCGTTGCCAGCTGTTAAGGTATTAAGTTAGCTGTGCTCCAGAAAAGTTTGAAAAAAATTTTTGACCTTTTCTGTGGTTAACTTAGATTTAACCTAAGGTGCGCTTTGAGAAAACAAAAAGAGCCATTAACACGAATAAGGAAAACAAACTTATAAACTGTAAACTTCTGCACTTGAGGGGATATTTGTGAAACCCATTTTTAAAAAGCAAATATCTCCTTGCCTGAATTTATGACAACATCAGGAAATAATTTATTATTTTGAAAAAGAACCAGCTTGCTTAATACAGCATCGAGCATGTATGTATTTCAGACACTTTGTTGTAGTCCAGCATGCCAACCAGTCAGGGAAAGCTTTTAGAAATTGGCCAGCAGTTGCACTTTGAAGGTTGAGGCATGTACACAAGTTTAGACAAAACATGGGATGGTGGATTTTTACAAGTAGAGCCGAGCCAGATATCTTGAAACAGAACAGATGCATCCTAGCAAGAAAACGTGCGAGTATCAGAAACTAAGCAGAGAGAAAAGTATCAACAGACGGCCATACAGGTATGATGCCTTTTCCTCTGGAAAAGGATGGGAGAGCACTGCAGGAGTCTGCTTGCTAGTTTGAGCTATCAGAAGTTGACAACTACCAAAGCAGGGGGTTGCCCAGCAAGGAGGACTCACAAAGCAGAAGGGGTTTTCTTATTCAGCAGCAGTCAGGGGTTTGCAGCCCTGTTCTCATGCCTTTTACACATGTAATCTCTTTACTGAGGACTGCTAGGCATTAAGCAGGACCAGTTTCTGTTTGACAGAGGTTAGAAGAAAACATAAACGCTACTGGGTGCAGCTCTGGAAAGCCAGAAAGTTTAACTGTACATGCTTGCAAAGAGTGAGCCTAAGGGGATTGAAACAAACAACAGTTGGGAGGGAAGGAGGGAGTTAGAAATTTAATGCAGTACATGATAAAGAAAGAACTTGGGAGAATAGAAATCCACCAGGAAAGAGCCTGTCCAGCCTCAAAACTTGGGCAATAGTACTGAACCCTGCACCCCTCCACAGGTCTGTGGGGCCGATGGGGACCTGCCACCTTCCCCTCCTGAGCCTACTCTACTCACACCCAAGGTCATCCAGGCTCATTTTAGGCAGGTCAGCTCCTTATTTCTGAGAGGTGTGCAGTTTTCAGTGCCTTTCCTATGGGAGTGAACACATTTCTGAGGAATGGTCAGAAGTGAGGTTCTTGTCCTTGTCTACGTGTTTGCAACTGGGAGTACAGCTGTTGCAAAATGGACCTGTGCTTTACCAAATACTGTCCTAAACTGTCACATAATAGACATGTGTAAGGGCTGACCTCTTCGGCAATCTCCCTTTTTGTTCCATAAGGGAAATGGCACCCTCCCTCTTCTCTAGGAAAGATACCTCTGTCTTCACAGTGCTGCTAGCAGGTATCAGCAGTCGCTTCTTTGGCTTTCTCTAGGTACGTAGAGTTTACAGGGCCTACACACAAGGAAATAATTAGTAAAAATGAAAAAAATATAATTTTTCTTTCAAGCAGGAATTGGATTCTTGGGATTCCCTTTCCCTATGATCCCTAATCTGTGCAGAATTACTTGGGCTCTCTTTCTTTCCAGCCTATGCTCTCCAATGCATAAGAAAGTACTTTTGCTGGTGGGTAAAAGCACTCTCCTCGACACCTGCCGGGTGTGGAGGGAGATCAAAGACGTTCTCCCCCAGGGCAGCCTTTAAGCTGGCAGCTAGGAGGTTTTGCCAGGAAGCAGAAGATACAGATTTGGACCCTCCCAGACAGAAAACAAAGCTGAACCTAGTATAAGTACTTTAACTGTTGGCGCACGACATTTAAAAAAACCTGCATTTCCCAAGACCAAACTGTTCAGTTACTTTTTCAGACCAGGGCATGTCACCTGTCCCCCTCGGCAGGGTGTTGTGAGCTGTGGACCTCCAGTTCCCACTACCGAAGGCAGTGAGATTCAAGATGATACACTCTTTTTACATTATTTTCCTCACCCTAGCCTCGGTGGCTCCAGGAGGAGCACGTTGCCTTTTTCAGATCTCATGCTGAGCCTTCGTATATGGAGTGCAAAGAGCTGGCATCTGAAAAAGGTCTGATATTTCCTTCAGTTTAATTTTTGAAGAAAAATCCTGGCTTGACACCACCTCTCCCACTGCCATTTCATTTTTGCAGTGATGCTGGACATCAGAGCACCTGCTGGGCTCTGTTCTATTTAAGTTTGAAGGCTTATAGCCTATATTCACAGAGGCATTTGGGCTCCTAGCACCCGATAGGTTGCTTTCAATATGATTTATGAATTTGAATATGCTTGTAAATCTGAACCTAAACTCATTTTGCATCCAATCTTCTGTACTGCAGATGAGACACAATGGGCCATGAGGCATTTTAAGAACAATTTGTGTGGTGTGAGGTGCAGTGCTGCCCCAGGCAGGGGCTGGTAAGGATCTCTAGGAGAGCCCAAGGGGAGCCTTTGGCTGCAGACCTGCCAGACTGCACCCACTGGAATGGGCTGCTCCCACTGGGAAGCACAGCCACTCAAAATGCAGTTCCGAGGATGAGAAACAGAGGTGGAATCACATCATGATTTGTTACAAGGAATTTATACAAACTTAAAATATGGCTCAATGTATGTAACATGTCTATCTAGAAAAATGATTTTTTTTACATTCTTTTAACTGATTCATTTGTAGCAAAACTCTCCAGAACAGAAACTGCAACGAAAAAAAAATCTTTAATTCCTTCTGCAAGCCATTTATAACTGTGGGAAAGGGTTGCATGAACTGTTTGTGTGTATGTTTGCAGGAAAGTACTGCAACGGGTACGGTGGGACAGATAGCGGTAGTGTAAACCAGCCTTGTAGATGGGAGAAAAGCTTCATTTTTAGGCAGAAAGCCTGTTTCTAGCTCTCCCTTCATGTGATGTTATGCCCCAAAAAACTAACAGGTGTGATCACTGAACCTAAGGAGAACAGGCAGCTGGAATAAGGTGGAAAAGGGAGAGGAGTCTTGCTGCAGCACCCCGTGGGGTGACACCCTGAGCCCCGCTCAGACCGGTCCTCTGCGCACAGGGGACTCGGAGGAGCCAGGGTATTTGCAGGAAAGAAAGGCTGCAAATTCTTCTTCCTCCAGGCTGCTCTAGCCAAGCAAGCCCTGCCACTTTCCGAGGTTGGCCCGAGCCACCAGCTGCCGGCACTGCTGCGCCGAGAGCCGCAGGGGCAGCGTCACAGAGGGCACGGGGATAAGGCCGTTGTACGTACAGGCACTTCTTAAATCCTAGCGGGATCAGGCCCTCGAGACACCACGTAGCCGTTTCCACATACTCCCAAATCTTAAGACACACGAGGAATTTAAAATTACATGAGAACGTAAAAAAGGCTGGACTGAGCTACCCGCCCCGGTACCCGCTCTCTGCCGGCAGCAGCAGGCTGGGGCAAGAGCAGCAGCAGGAAGGCAAAGGCAGGGTGACCACTCCTCCCGCCCAGCCTGCCCGCAGCTGACCCTCTGCACTTAGATCAGACCCTCATGGTTTATCAGTCCCAGAGAAAGAGTCATCAAAGGCTATCCTAGAAAGTACAAAAAACCCAAGGGAAGAGGCAGAGGAAGCTCGTCAAAGAGATGTTTTATTGCAAGGCACGAGAACACTGCCAGCACACAGGCACATTAAGAAAAGGAGGGAGGAAAATGAGAAAAAAACAACCAAACGACAACCTGTCCCTAATACATGAAGCAGAAGCAAGAAAACTCTTTCTCTTCAGAGACTATCAGTTTTAATATGGTGTCAAGGAGTCGAAAGTTAACATGGTACAGGCACATCAAAGTGAAAAAATGTTAGGAAAACACTTGGGCAGGCTTAGGAGAGGTAGAAAAAGTATCAAACATGTTAAGTGAAGAGATATCAAGAATAAACAGCAGCTTTTTATTGGGAAGAATGCAGTAGATAAGTGTTCATTTGACACGTTATATTTAAACAAAAGAGCTTTTGGCATTTAAAGAAGAATGCAGGGAGAAGATTCTTCTTATCTTCTCAGGCACAAAGGCTGGATATATAAAAAATGTGCCTGTTCATCATCCAAACAGAAAATGCCATCTCACTAAGGGCTTATGCACACATGAAGTGCTGCAGAAGCAGCTGCTCCTGAGCAGGCCTTCAGTGACAACACACTGGAAATACTTCTTAGCATTAAAAGAGATAAGCCTTTAAGCTAACAGGTCTGTGCAAAAGCTTATGACAATCTTTTTCAAAGCAAATATCTTATTATTTAAATACACGTCTTCTCTTCAGGCATAGCAACCTTGTTCTGTGTTCAGCCAAAAATAGCTTTCCCCTCTCAAATGCAGTCTTCTTGAGCAGTAATGTCTGGGAAGGATAACCGGGTCCCTCAAGGATCACAGTGACATTATAGCTTTGTCAAACATGTATTAGCAAATGGTACGAAATCACTATGGTCATCTGTACAGCATAAGGGAATCACAATTCTTATTAAGTCTTAAACATTGTACACGAGCCTTTTACTAGGACCTTACTTCATGCCCCTTCCCCTCCACTTTCCCCAGCAAGACCGGACATCCTTTCCTCGCAGCACAGCACTACAACCCTTCTTCCATGCCGAGAACTGAATGCAACTGCCACTGTCCCTCCGCGTCACATAAACTGAACAGCCAGGCTATTCTCGCTTCTGTGATAGGACATGATGTTGGCTCATGTGCCTGAGGAAAAGATACCGGAGACATCTCTGCTACTAATATATTTACAACGTTCATAAAATCTGCCACCTTTACTTACATGAATAAAACTCATTGAACTCAATGAGGTTGAATATACAAGACAGGATTTTTGCACTAGAGGGTGGCAGAACCAGACTCTATACAAAGAAGAGAAATCTATACAAATCCATACAAAGAGGAATTGCTTCTTTGGGAGCATTTTAAAGGGAAGGTATTGCAAAAAGAGCTGCTAAGTCTTGGTTTTGTTCACAAACTAGTTCCCAGATGCTTTTATAAATGCTTTCAAGGACCTTTCGGTTTGTTGGGGAAGTAACTGCATCCCACCCTGTTTACACCCATCCTAACACGTAGGGCAACTAATGAGAGCCTTGGGGTTTTTTTAGGCACTCTCAGCCTCTACTTGCATGTCAAATGCTCCAAGTCCTCTGTCATCTTCATGGCCCTTTTTTGGACTTGCTCCAGTAAGTCCACATCCTTCTTGCACTGTGGAACCCGGAACTGGAAACAGTAGTCCAGATGTGGCCTTGCCATGCTGAGCAGAGGGGAAGAGTCACCTCCCTTGACCTGCTGGCCCTGCTCTAATGCAGCCCAGGAGGCTGTTGGCTTTTTTCTCCTCCTTTCTAGCTGCAGAAGTCAGGCTTCTGGTACTTTAGTGAAGGAAAATTGTGACAGTAACATATCTTTCAGATATCCAGCAGAGGACAATAAAGAGGAAAAAAAGTCAGTAAAATATACAACAAATTCCTTTTATTCAAATACCAGCCTGTATTTGTTGGCATAACAAACAGGGCTGTTTTGAGCTGCTACAAAGAGAAATACAGACTTTTGTGAAAAATGCTTAAAATATATTTCAAATATTCACAATGATGTGTCAGCCAGTTACAAGTTTTGTACATACCTGCAAGCCTCTGTATTAACTAGTGATATGCAAAACGCTCCATGCTATATATGCATGGTATCAAAGCACTCTGAGCGATATTCTTAATACATACATTGTAACTGATTTTAATGAGGATGAACTTTTATCTTGAATAAATTAACGTGAGACATTATTGAGAAATTCTAAATTAATTTGCATTAGTGAGAAATAATCATTCAGTAGAATTTTAATCGGCAAGTCTGAAGATAGTATACTGTCTGCTTGAAAAGACTTTTTCTTTAAAGTACATTAAGGCATTTTTGTGAGCATTTGCTTTTTAACTCCTCAGTAGGACTAAAAATATGGTTTGTCTCGGCTTTCTAAATATGTTCCCTTTCTCCACCCTGCTGTCTGGGATCTCTGGATATGCCACTCTGATCAAGCTGCTGTTGAGTTTGGAAACTCTTGGCACATCAACTGTGTGTTTATACATCAGTTCTCAATAGTTTTCCCTGAGAGTCAAAGCACTGCCAGAGGGATATGCACTTGCCCTAGATCTAGCACTTCTAGATAGACAGCACTCGCTATGAATGTGCTGCCCAGTTCTTACATGCCATAAATGATGGGTATCAGACTCGCTCTTCCAGAACATGAGGACTAGGTCCAGTGCCACCCAATGACGTTAAGCACACTCTACCTGTGCAGCTCAGGTGATTGCACACAGCCATCCCAGACAGAAGTACAGCAGCTCTAATATCAGCACTGATTACGTGCTCACTGCCAAGCCCACTGAGATGCCCACCTCTGTGAGCAGAGGCTCTCCCTGCTGCCGCTCAGCACTCATAGGGTAGAGGCAGGGCACAAAGGGAGGTCCCTCCTTCTGGGTCAAGGAAGTCTTGTATCTTTTCAGGTACCATGTAACCATTTGGCTCTCATTTTTCATTTTCAGAAGCATAAAGTAAAAGGACATCCTTCAAAGCAAACACTTGTTTGTTTATAAAAGGAGAAGAGATTGTGCAGCTCTTCCTGTGCCCTATCTCCAGTGGGGTGGTGTTGGCCATTCACATGTGACGCAGAAAGGCACCTGGGGCTGCCTCTTACCCCAGACCCTTGTGTGGGAATACGAGGTACCACAAGGTGCAGGTCAAGCTCGTCAGCGTTGCTTTTCCAGGCCTCTTAAAGAGGACAGTGGTGCCTTTTTCTCAGCTGGGAGGGCCAGCATGAACACTACTCTTTCCTTGCCAACTTCTGTTCTTCCTTTCTGGCTATGTTTTCAGCAAATTGCAGAACATAATAGCAAAACATACAGCTCTAATGTGATTCTAGATAACTTAAGCTGTGCAAGGCATTATGGAGATGGCAACACTACCTAATTTAGGCACCCCTGGTCCTTCTGAGTAGCACTTCGCTCTGGGAGGAGTGGCATTGCTTTCCAGGGTTAGTTACTTGTCATGCAGCAGTACTACTTGTGCAATAAAGCATTGCTCATCATCTGAAAGAGTGGCACAATCTGGGTGTTTCCAGTTTTGAGCCTTAACCTGAAGCATATGAGACTGGCTAAAGACATGGGTGTTCACCTTAGACAACCCTTCATTCCCCTTTCTACCCTTCCCTTCTCCAAAAAACAAAGGAAACAGCCATACAACTGTTATGGCAAGGGATGTTCCTTTTGCATATACCCTACAGTGGTTCAGAAATTCAACTGGAATTTCAGGTGCAATAAGAATGAAGGATTGGACTTGGCAACATTATCTGAATTCATGAATAAATATGTACAGAAGAACTTTGTCCCTTCAGAGGGTCATGAGACATTAGCTAGTTTGACTTCTTATTTAGGACAAGTAAGCAGTTTAGTTTCTCAGGGGATTATTGTAGTTAAATTACAGCTTCATATGCTCTTCATGAGACAAGAAGGACACTTTCATGAGCAGCTTTTTCTTACAGTTGCTGTTGATCTTAATGTGTGAAGGACACAGGTTCCTATTTATTTCCAGTAAATTTCAAAATTATTTTGCTTCAGATGTCTCTGGAAACAAACAAAACATAATGACAGGGTGAAATGGGAAACTTTTACATTTGGAATTAAAAATTACACAGAGAGTGCAGGTGAATGAGCTCTTGAGTCAAATTAATGGCTGCAAGTTAGGGCTTGTCTGTGCCATAAAATGGTGTGTCAGTGCAATTATACCAGCAATCCCAAGGCTGCAGCAAAAATGAAGCTAATATATGACTCTGACATATCTATGCCAGCAACTTTGCCTAAGTGTGTGAAACTCATACCAGTAAATTTTCCTTCTACTAGTATAGCTTATGCAGTTTAGGGAAATGTTTGACCTATATGGGGCAAAAGAGCTCATTTAGTCAGTGCAAGCTGTGACTCCAGGAAAAAGTTTTTCTGATGTTTCTCCAGTGTGACTACACCCATGATGCCTGTGCCGTGTTGCTGGTCTGGCAAACATGGGGGAAGAGATACCCTCCTCTAGGAAAGAGGCTTCCAACAGGTGTGCCCTGGGTCTGGGGTAAAGAGGTGCAGGCCTGAAGGGAAGTTAATTAATAACTTAATTAATATTTAATGACAATAAGCCAGTGCACTAAGACTTCACCAACGGGCTCTATTCCCAGCTCTGCCACGCTACAAAAACCCATGTTTTAATGTGCCCTGTAGAGGAATGGCAGGACCACTGCATGTAGAATGAACATCTAGATAATGATGGCAGTTTGGGAGTCTTCCCTGCCCTTAGGGTCTCTGAACCTGCTATGAGACAGGCTGCTGGGAGTCCTGCCTATGTCAAAGCTCAGAACTGAATTACAGCTCTCAGAGCAGCACGCTATTTATTTGCTCCCTCTCAACTCTTCCTTCCTTCTGCATTCACCATTGATTGCACCCTGGGAAAAAAGCTTCAGTTTGCACATTAGGGAAAAGTGAAAACACCAGGCAGTAGAAAAATCACCTAATAATGAAAATTAGCAAAGTAGGTGGTACCTCCAAAACTGCATTGAAAACTGCTTAAGAGGAGAGGGACTTTCAAGAGTGCTGAGAACATATGACTCCAGTCATGGATTTGAGTTCCTCACTTCAATACCCCCAAAGCTGCAAAGTTTGCCTCAGCCTTTCAGCCAGAGGCAAGGGGAGCTAGGGAAGAAACAGCTAGCTTAGAGGGTCAGTGGTATGAGAGCTGCAGAGAAATGCCATAGAAGAACAGTACAAGAGGGTTAATGAAGAGGCGGTGGGGTCAGAAAAGTTGGATTTCATTTATAGCACTGTCTGTAGCCTTCTGTTATGCAGGATCCTACAGCTCAGCACAACCAAGGTAAAAAAAAAAGTTCCATCTCAGCCTCTTTCATACAATTGCTTTCTTGAAAGTCAGGACAAATTGAAAATGCATAAAAGCACCTCGTTCAAACAAACCTGTCTCAATTGTTGAGTTGGTGACAAGAGGAAAACACAGCTGTGTAGTTTTTTCATTCCCTATTGCATTTCTCTCTCTTTTCTACTCTTCCTTTTTTTGGCTCCTTTTTAATGACCTCCCAGGCTTAGTCAGCTGAGACCGTTCCTTTTCCAGCACTTATGCAAAGTTCAAGTCCAGAAAGCAGCGTCCAGAAACAGCCTGACACCCGTGCATGTTTTCAGCTCTACAGGTGGCTGGACCATGTTGCTTCTGTCCTTTTCCAGTCATGAGGTTACAAGTAGCTATCAGCACTGGAGACAGAAGCTGCCTTCTCTGGTTTTGCTGTTGGCTTTTTTTGTTGTTGCTGCTCCTGCATGCCTCAATCTCATTTTTGTTTGCAGGGACATGGGATGAGACATTATAACAGCACCAGAGCTATTCCAGTTCATTCCAATGAACCATCTCTCTCCCCTTTTTCTCACACACAAGAAAAAACACTATTGACAACTTTAATGCCTTCTAAAAGACTGTCAAACTGAGGGCTTTCCTCATTAAAAAAAAAACAAACCAAACTCTCCAAAACCAACTCATGGCAGAAAAAGAAAACTTGTGTTGTTAAAATGAAAGCCATGCATTTTAAATGCTTTCAGGGTTTTTTCTTACTTTCTCTAGAATCTTTAATGAAAGCTTAAAATATGTTAATGGTGCTTGTTGCTATAGCAAGCTCGAGGTATTTGTAGCCAAGTCCCTTGTCTAATTGCTTATTGTTCTGGAGTGATGAGGTCATGTTAACATCTTTGACCCTTGGGGCACATTTATTCTATCAAAATTAACATAGCAATGACCTGAGGCAAGTCTCTGTTCTTTCTTTCTCCCTCCTGCTTAGAGTGAGGACTAGCTCTTACTAATATCATCTTGGCACGCTTTAGCCCTGATTGTGGAAAGATGTTTTTGGGGCACTGGTGAAACACTGCAAGTAATAAATACTGATTTTCTCAAAGTACACCTGACTGTTGAGGTTTGCTTCTGTATTTCATTAAAGATTTTTTTTTTCCCTAATGACTCTATTTTGAAGTAATTTCGATGAATAGATGTCATTTTGATAGATCATATATATCAACTAATTAAAAATGGATATTAATAAATAGCATAAGTGTCCTGAGGAAGGGAGGGACCATGGGTGGGAAATGATTGACTGATGAGTCCTTGAAGTAGAACTACCATGATCAGATGTTAGGCAATTGGCACAGATGCAAGAGACAATTCATTTTTGTGCGTTGCAAGTAAGTTTTGTGCATTGTAAGGCCTGTAAGTAAGCCTAAAACAGATAATTTGGTTATTTTTAATAGCTCTTTCAACCAGATGTGTAGCATACATGCTCAAAAGCTGATTTGTTAAGCTCCATCAATCATTTTACCCGGCTACATATTTTATAGGGCTTTTGCCCACATTAAAGGTTAATTTTATTGCCCACATCAAATCCATATTTTTCAAAATGTTCCACAAGTGCAAGCATGGAAACTTCATAGAAATTTGAAGTGCTAGATAAGAGCCGTAATGGATAATTTCTGATTGTCGGGAGGGAGACCAGTAGGCTGAAGGATCTACGTGCTCCTTGGCTAGCTGATGTTTTCAGAGGATGGATACTTCTGTCACCCACTGAGGATGATAATTTATGGGATTGCTTCATAATCCAAGAGAGACAGTGATCTCCCTGGAAGCAGCAAAGGTCCTTTCTTTCATGTTTTGCTAGAGCCCTCAAAGACAACAACTAATAAAGTGAAACCTTTGCCTCTATTGATGGGGAGTTTAAAGGGCAAGTGGAGAAAGACTTAAAGAAGTTGATGCCATGACAGTTAAGTAGTATAATTAGTGGCTGATCCTCTAGGCTCTCACTGCTTTTTGAAACTGTGCTTTTCCCTGAATATCTATGGTCAAAAGGACTATTTTAGTCAAGAGAGAGTTTCATTCTCTCTTTCTCGACTTCTTTATGTGATAGAGCAAGTCCCCATCCTCAGCAGCATGTGGACTGAGGAAGTAATGCATTATGTGAAATGCCCTACTTTGTTTCGTTTTTCAGTCTTTCCTGTAACTTTGGAGTTTCTGTGGCTGTGAGCAGGGGAAAAGACGGCTGCGCAGATACCACACACAGCGCTGGATGTCATGTTTCTGAGGGGTTTGAGCATTTCAGAAAAAAATAAGAGCTTATTTCAGATTCGCGACGCTGCTTAACTCAAATAGGATAGAATCGTTGCATGGCATTTTAAAATAAATACAAAGTACATTTTGAAATAAAATACCACTTCATAGTAAAATCATTTTTAAATGAAAAAAAATCTCTGAAACACAACATTTCAAGTTTTTCTGGGTTTTCAGGGGTTTGCCTTAACAAGAGAAACAGTTCAGCCAAATCAAGTGAAGTCCATAGAAGGTTCATTTATGACTGAAAAGAGCTGGGACTACGCAGTTTCACTCAGATCTAGGAAAAAAAGTCTAATCTGTGTTTAGCTGGAAATGATGCTTGAAGCTTTTTAGAAGCAAAGGCCCTCTTCACTAGCACTTTAAGTCTCTGCAGACTGCCAGAGCAGAACCTCAAGGGTTTAGTGGAAACAGATAATTCCTGAAAGCTTTTTAAGAGACAAACCTTAGTCATGCACAACAAGGCATCCACTTCTAAAAAGAGGAACAAGATTGCATTTGGAGTACTGTAATTTGTTACAGCAAACTGGCACAAATCAAAAATTAGACAGGCTTTCAGTTATAAAGCCTTTCTCTGGGTTTCTGTGTGTTTTTGTAAGGATAGCTGTTGGTCTAATTAAGGTTTTGTCTCTATCTGTAAACCTGGTCTTGTCCTTGCACTTCTATCACCAGAACAATGACAGGTACTGCTTTGACAAGGGTGACATCACTAAGAGCGACAGGGGGTCACGGGCGGCAGCTCAGAGGTGCCCTTCTTGCATTATTCACAGGATATTCAGGGCAACAGCGGCAGCTCCCAGGGGAAACTCTCCCTCATTTTGGGGAGTGAAGGTTACCAGCCAGTCTGAAAAAATCACTCTGCTCACACTTGTTTGCATCCATAAGTGATCATAAATCACACTCACCGTCTTCCTTCAGAGAGTGCGTGCTTATTTCTAACAGTGGTGTCTTGAAATACTTTTCTTAAGTTTTCAATTATGTTTTCATCCACATAGTCGTAGTTGTGCTCTTCTTCCTCTTCCTTTTCCGCTTCATACTTTCCAAGTGCCTTATTCGTTAGACCTGAGCAATGAGGAAAAAAAAACTGTAAGGAAGTGGAAGACTCTGCCCTTGCCCTGAAAAAAAATGTACAATTCATACAGACAACCAAAAAAGAAAAAAATAGAGCAAGCAACGTTCTCCTCACTTTTCTCATTTTCACAGAGATCATAAATGACTTGCTCAAGTTCCTGAACAATATCTGTGGCAAACCAAGAATGAAACCAAGCTGAGCATTTTATAAGAGTGTCTTCACTCTTAAGAATTCCTATTTCAGTTTTTGCATAATACTTGTACCTCAAAGTCTGTGGGCAAACCAAATAATCTGTTGTCCACTCCCTGTTAGCTGTCCACAGATAACTCTAAGGTGTATAAAAATGATTAAAAATTGCGATCACTGACAGCATAAAAGCAGGCGGAAAAAATTGTCTGACCATATCAAGAGAAGAGCAGTCCACTTGCTACGTGCAGCACCTACCATCCCTATCGCAGATGTGCTCCCATGCTCTTGTGGTTCATTGCCTGAAGAGATGAGCCTCTGCAGCTAGGAAACTGTGGTGTTACTTTGGTATCTCCTAGAGCCAAACCCCCCACTTTCTTCTTATTCAGTAGGTGATACAACAGAGGGGCAGGCTTGAAGGTGGCTTAAGGTTGAAATGAAGAGTTTTGAAGTACATTTCTTTACATCCACCTAGACCAGCCTGGGGCAATAGGACGAGAGGAAATGGCCTCCAGTTGCACCAGGGGAGGTTTAGATTGGATATTAGGAAAAATTTCTTTGCTGAAAGAGTGGTCAACCATTGGAACAGGCTGCCCAGGGAAGTGGTGGAGTCACCTTCACTGGAGGTGTTCAGAAAACGTGTGGCACTTCAGGACATGGTTTAGTGGGCATGGTGATGTTGGGTTGACGGTTGTACTTGATGATCTTAAAGATCTTTTCCAACCTTAATGATTCTATGAATACTGAGGACAAGCCTTCCAAGACTTTTCCCACAAGGAGAGAGACCCTCACAGGAGGCCTCTTGGCAGCTCCAGCACTGGGGTGGGCTCTGCTCTGTATCTTGGCACAGCAACATCCTCACGTGACAGTTCACCCCAGTGAGCTACCGGCTGCTGCCAGAAGGTCCCAGGTTTCCTCCCCTGCCCGGGTGGTCCTAACTGCTTCCCTGGGGGTAGGGGTAGCTCCGCAAGAAGCGTGGGACCACTGGTCACATGGAGCAGGACCCTGCAAGGATCAGACACTGAGTGCCCCAGATCCCGCCGCAACAGCCACCACCTCCCTCGGCCCAGGCTGTGGCGGGATGGAGCCAGGCAGCAGCACAGGAGCTCCCCTGCCAGGAGCAGCTCACCCCTGGGGTTTGCCAGGACACCTCACACATAACGGAGCCAAGAGGATACCATCTTTCTAAAGCAAAAGGTTTCACCTGAAAAGGCAAAACAGTGCGAAACGCTGCTTTTGGTACAGCTGTTCCCCTTGGGTTAATTTGCTGTGACGTAACCTGAAACAACCCGCAGATGTGCCCAAGGCCTCACAGCCTACCGGGCCTCCCTGCAAGGCTGTGCTTGTCAGACAGGTCCTTCTTTGTGGGACTGAGCTTCTCAAAGAAGGATCCTCCTGAGCTGGTCCTTGCAACCACTGTGTTCCCTCCCCTTTGCCAAGAAAACAGCTGTATATTCTCTTGACAGTCTCCAAATCGCACTCCTGTTCCTCCTGAGACTCTCCATGGCTGAGGGTGTCTCTCCCTGAAAAACTGGGCAGGACTCGTTTCTTTCTGAAGTTGTGATCCTCTACAGATTTTTTAAGGCCAGAAATAACCATTAAGTTAATCAAGCAGCTGCCTGGCCACACCAGCACAGAGTTTATCACGGACCAATTTACTCACAAGGCCCCCTTGCTACTTTTTAGGAATGAGTAAATTAGCGAAGTATTTCCAGATCTAGACATCAAAAGGGAAAAAAAAAAAAAAACCCAAACCACAAAAAAACCCCAAACAAAAGCCCAAAGCTATGATGAGAAATTTAATGAAGATCTCACTCACGCATGTGGCCACTATCTTGTTAATAAGCATTTCCAGGTTTGTAGTTCATTTGCAAGTTGGCTGTGTTTGATATCAGTAAAAGTAAACTAATGAATAAAACAGGCACTGAAAGAATAAGCTAATCCCTGTGATTCAGCAAGGGAAATACTGTTTGTGCACTTAGACTTGCTAATACGGATATAAAGTACAGATTGCACACGGATGGCATAGCTAGACTTTCTTCTTTCCCAAACACAGACAAACAAAATTATATGCTTCTTGAGCAAGACAGCTCAAGGAGAAAGGAAATTAATGTCATCAGGCAGACTGAATCACAGCTGTCCCCAGTCCCAAACCTGTGTAGGATGCCTTCTGAAATGTATATATTTACACTTCAATAAAGCATTAAGCAATGAATGGGACAAGCTGAACGATCCCAAGAGAATTCTGAACGGTGAAATCAATGCCATTTTCTTCCCTGTGTGAAAAAATATCTATTAGCCTCAACACTGAATTACTGAATCCGATATGCCATCTCAGCCTGCTAAGAAAACAAGGTTTATGTCATCGTGCTCTCTATCCATCCATCTGTCAATCTCTTCAGTACTTTTAAAACTTTTTTGCCAATTTAAGTCAGATTTGAAAAGGGGACAGAAGTCTCAGCATGGTTACAAAAGCGAGAGTTGAATTAGTTCTTCTACTGAAAGAAAAGCATGCAGAACACAGCTGTTATACACTCCATTTGGCAGCAGACAGCAGGATAAATCAGCGTGTGCATATTGGTTGGCCACTCAACACACACATAGCTCCAGACCTGCTCTTTTTCATTTGATAGGAGTGCCATAAGGAGAGTTTTGGTTTTTATCAGGGAAGGGGGAGAGGAGCAGTAGGGGACAACAGACCTGAATACTTATTAAACCAAATTTCATTAATTCTGCTCTTCCTGGAACAATTTGTATAATTATGTTTGCCTTTATGGTGGAAGGGTAGTGCTGTGCACACTAAAAATTTCCGTTTATCTCACTTGTATCCTCAAGTGGGCAGGATTTGGGGATTTTTTCTTCTGAATATACTTGCTGTTTGTTCACAAATTTCAAGTTCACAAACAATTGTCATAGCTCTCCATTCTGCCCTCCTTCAAAATGTAGGCAACAGAAGTAACCCAACCCATGAGGACCTTTGCTTGGATGAAAACAGTGCTAGAAACCCCAACTCATGTACATACAAGGCTGCACACCTAAACGCCCCTGGCCATGACCGTTATATAGCTGTGGTAAATAGCTCAGGATTTATGCCGCATAAATTAACATTCAACCACGTAACAACATTTAGTGTTTATTTATGCCTAACTTGAAAACAATAGTTGTGAATTATTATGTGCAATAACATTGTGAACTAAACCGGGTAGAGTCATATCCTTATTTCTGCACATCACTTAAATGAAAATGCACAGAACTGAAGGCATTTGCATAAGCCAAATCTATGATCAGTAGCATTTCATTTGCCGTGGGCCCGGTTCTGATGCTCCTCAGTGCTAAGAATTAATTCCTTAGAGAGTGCTATTGAAAGCTATTGAGTCATAGCAGAATCAGAGCCCATAAAACTAATGGACTGTTCCTTGAGCTGGTATCCATCAACCGTTCCTTCATGTGATGATGTAGCATATCTTTAAAAACTGTTAAGTGCCACAATCAAAATATTTCATATGCACTGTAGGGTTACAATTCATGTATGGGTAATGTTTATCTCCCTCTGGAATCTACTAACCCGTTGTTTGGAGAAGTTTAATCTGAAATTTAATTTCTTAAAAAATCTGAAATTTCCTGAAAGAGGCATATGTTTGACCTCTTTCACTGTCCTTTTTAAATTTTCTTCTTTGCCACTTCTTTTCTAGTCTATCTTGCTGGTTTTATTGAATTCTTACAGACACTAATTTCCACTGTTGCACTACTGCCTCTTTTTGTAAAATAAATCCTCAGTGTATCAACAACTCTTAAAGATGAGAAATGGTTACCACAAGTTTTAAACAATCGCACATTTCAGGCCCCATCATACCCTCCTGCAAGAAGGTAAGGAGAAGGGCTCAGGGCATCATCATGGCCCCCAGGCTGCTGCTCTGCACATAACCTCATAACAGGCTGTGCTCTGAACGAAATACTAAAATGAATTAAACATAATATCCCCAAAAACTTAAAGCAAAACATAGAATTCTGAATTATTTTTAAAAAAGCCACAGCCTCATAACCAAATGTATTGCCCTAACTGATAGGACAGCAAGCTACAGCACAGGGGCAGAAATTTCTTAAACCATCTTTGTTGCCAAATGTAGTAGACATTATATGTGCATCCTAAATTGCAATCAGAAGACCCCTTCCTTTTTTTCTTTCTCCAGCCCACCAGCCTCCTAAATCAAGTGTTTAAAGTCAGAATATATAAATACCTTCCCTAAAACGTCCTGACATCAATAAACAAAATCAACATAAACATTTTTTTATTGCAGACTGTAACAATTCCAGAAACCTAAGCCACGAGCAGGAAGATTAGGTAATGTTTTACAAACTCCACTTAGAATAAATTTCAAGGGTAAAGAAAAACTGATACAGCAGATTTCTGTTGAGAATTACTATCCTGCAGATATTGCTACTATTTCTAATTAATTCAAACTCAGTCAAATATAAGAAAATAAGATAATATCTTTGGTGGCCAATTCAGGTTTAATTTAAACAGAGGAAAAAGGTTCAATTTCTTAGAAACAAAGATAATAAATCCTATCTTTACTAACATGAACTCTGTAAGGAAAGACAACAGACTCTTTAAAACTGAAAGAAAAACATGTTGCTTTCCGTTTCGGAACTATCTGGCCTTTGGTAAGAAATACTAATTGTCTCTGTAACTGGGTTTTTTGAGAGCACAGATTCAACATCCTTATTAGGAATTTGAAACAGGCTGGTGCTTTGGAGGGTGGCTTAACATTCACCAGTAGAAGTTTAAAGATTAGTCAGTGAATGGTGCATTTCCTCCCACTCAAAACCCACAGGAGTGTGTCTGTGTTATTAGTCTTGACATATTTTCTAATCCATTATCTGGTGAATTAGCAGAGCCGAGTATACCCTCTGGAACAGGCAAGCTTGCTGCACGCAACAGTGGACTCCTGGGGATCCCTTGGCTGGCCAGGAAGAACTGCTGTATCATCTAATCCAATCTCTTGTGTAATTCTGCAGTTATCTTTGAATTAAACCAAATAATTCTGGGCTACACTAACACACATCTTTCAGAAAAAAACGTTAGCTTTGGTTTGGGTATTTCAGCGTACAGCCCATCACTGCTCTTTGTTCTAGGTTGCATCTGCTTAGTTCCAACTTTTAACTCACGTTATACTTAAATTTAGACAAAGTTTGTACAGTGATATACGCCAAGGCAATTAAACAAGAAACAATTTCCTAGCCTTGTAAGAGAAGAAACATTATGATACTGCCCCTTGGTTTTCTATGTGTGTACTAAAGAGAGGTATTAATGATTATTCTATGATTCTATGATTAAGAGTTTGTTTGAAAACCCCCAGTAACAAAGGCTATTCTTTATCTGATCTTCTGTGAGTAGTCTAAGCTAACACAGTACATAGGATGAACTTAAAATAAACTAACTGCAGCTTTCATGGGGAATGAGGCAGGAAACATACGATCGATGAGCTTCGAAATCAGAAACATGGCTAAGAACTGGGACATCTGGGAAGAGTTAGCACTGTGAATCTTTGCAGGACCAGAAGCAAGCAAGCCTTCAGCAGCCCTAACACATTTTTTCTCTAATACTCTTGGGCAGGCACCTAGGACCACTTGCAAAGCACACGTCTCTAGCCCATAAACAGAGGGACATGGAGAGGGGAAAAATGAGCCTGACTGATACCTAAAGTTTAAAAGTAATGTGTCTACTGGAAGAAGGACAAATTAAGTCAGTAATCTACCATTACAATTGATGAGTGCATCTCAACCAGCAGCTAAGAAAACTCTGCTTTCACAGAAGGGATATCACAACAAAGGTTAGGATCTTAATGGAATGAAGGCCAAAGGAAACAGAGCTAGATCAGAGAAGGTAATTTAAACTTGAAAAAGTCCCTAGAAAAAGCCTTCTTCTCAATTAGAGTGTTTCAGAATGAAAAACAAAGAAAGAATTGCATAAGAAAAATAAACTTGTGCTAGCAAGTGAAAAATAGCAAATAAAAATCAAGTGCTCTTGAAGATTCTGAAAAATGTTTATCAAGGACATATAAATAAGGTTCAATGGGATGGACAAAAGATTAATGCTACCGGCCCAGAATGAACGAAGGGAGAGAAGGCAGGCAGGCTTAAACCAGGGCAGATGAGGCAGTCAGCAACATTGCCTTGTTTCACTACAATGCTGAATGTTCAGGTGAAGGTCCAAATCAAGAACAGTTGCAAAAAGTCCAAGTCTATTTTCTAGTGTCCAGAACCGCAAACTGCATGAGCTAATAAGAAGGGTGAGCAGTGGGAAGGAGAAAATTTAGCACGGCTAACAGAAGCAGCCCTCCGCCTAAGGACAGGTGAAGAGCCTGCTGAGAGCTTCTGGGTCAGGATTAGCAGACAAAAAAAACATGGGCGAGGCTGTTGTTGGTGCGTGCTACAGACACTGTGCTTCATTAATGACATAGATGATGGGACAGAGTGTACTCTCAGTAAGTCTGCAGATGATACAAACTGGGAGGAGTGGCTGAGACAGTTGTGCTGCTATTCAGAGGGACCTGGAGAAGCTGGAGGACTGGGCAGAAAGGAATCTCATGAAGTTCAGTGAAGGAAAACACAAGGTCCTGCACCTGGGGAAAAATAACCCCATGTGCTGGTACAGGCTGGGGCTGACTGGCTGGAAAGCAGCTTTGCAGAGAAAAACATGGGGGTCCTGGTAGGCAACCTGACCGTGAGCCAACAGTGTGTCTTTGTGGCAAAGAAGTCCAACAACTTCCTGGGCTACATTAGGCAAGGCAGTAGCCAGCAGGGATCCTTACCCCTCTGCTCAGCACTGGTGAAAGCACATCTGTAGTGCTGGGTCCAGATCTGGGCTCCCCAGTACAAGAGGGACATGGACATTCTAGAGTGACTCTAGCAAAGGGTCATGAAGGTGACTAAGGGACTGGAGCATGTGAAATAGGAGGGAAGGCTGAGATGGCTGGGACTGTTCAGCCTGGTGAAGAGAAGGCTCAGGGAGGATCTTATCACTGGGTATAAATACCTCATGGAAGGATGTGAAGAAGATGGAGTCAGACTCTTCTCAGTGGTGCCCAGTGACAAAAGAAACATGAGCGGTAACAAATACTCTCTCAGTAGGAAGACGGTTCCAATACAAAGAATGGAAAGACTTGGCTACCTCCCGGTCCTGTTATTGAGCTGAAGCCTTAGTAACAGTAGCTCCTAACTTCTTTTCTCAGCCCAGGGATCTCAGTTTAGAAACTACTGCACAGTTCCTGTAAGAGGCACAGGAAGTGACTGTAAGACTCCACTTCTCGCTGCACCAACTGAGCTGCTGTGTTCAGGAAAATCTTTGAAAAATCTTGACTGCAAAACCATTATGTGACTTTATCTGTATGGCTTTCCCTGTCTGTGAGGAGTCTGAACCCATGAAGTAAAGCACCTACATGAGCAATGACTCCTGCGCTTGTGAATAAGCCAGTCCTCAGTACAAACTTTAAGCCTGGCTTACTTCAGTAAGGATGCTTTGGGCATGTGTCCTTCAGGTGCGTCCCCCTCCAGCTTCCCATGGCTGCCTCACCCCACAGAGACTAACCCATGCAAGTGACCCGACTGATCCCGGTAGCATGGACAGCACTTTTCAAAGTCAAGCCCCAGTGATTTGCTGGTAGTTCCCTTGGCACAAAAGAGTACAACATTAACCCATATTGATACTAATTTTTTTCTGGGGTTTAAGTAGAGGATACCAACCTTTTTAGCTGCTGATACGGAAGCTTCACCGTTTATCCCTAATCAAATCATTAAGCAGTGACAAAACGGAGCCTTCAGGGAGAGTTTTCAAAGCCACAAAATAACAAATTTGGGATTATCTTTCAAAGCAGTCAGATACCAAATTACCTTTCAAAAACTAGTCTCCAAACAATCAACTTCCATAGCAATAAGGATTAGTGAATATTCAACATGCCACAGCAATTCTTCACTAAAAAAAGCTGTTTATGTTGTATTTGGAAGTTTCAATATACATAATTTCAAATAGGCAGTCCTTTTAAGGAGTCTCACACACTGAATGACAGAGACAATGAAGACAAACTCTATGGGAAGTTCTTATATTGATATCAATTATCAGTTAACAAATGCTGTGAGGGTGCTTTGTGCTTTGGTCTTCCAAATGTTCCAATGTTGTAATTAATGTGATGTGTTCATACTTCAGATATAACCTGTGACTGACAGATTAATGAAATCGATGGAATTTTTTATATGAAGTGCAAAGTCTTTTGGATTTGTCCTTTTATCATCTAGCTTCTCAACTTCACTACATTTCCTTTCTGAAAAAGGAAAAACTTGAAAGATAACTAGAAACACTAATCAGCTATCAAAAATGCTCTGGAAATCTGAGCAAATGGTGACTTTAAAAACAATTACCAGTCAAGTAATTTGCTCAATATTATTTTTTTCTTCAAAATACAAATGTATGAGTTGAAGACATCTTAATATCGTTAATGTAAATTGCTTGCTCATCTTTAATACTTGTTGGAATCAGCAGGGTTTTTTAACAGATGATGTGTATGCATCTTCCTAAAGCAAAAGGAAAGCACATCTTTTCCACATGTCTCTTCCTAAAAAGTGCTGAATATTCATGTTGCAGTGTCAAACAGAGTTTAATACCATGCTGCTGTTGAGAGCTTGGATGAATTTGCCTTACGGCATTTATGGAGGAAGAACAGAAATGTTCACTTTTCATCTCTTTTGACTAAGCCACAAATTCCAGATGAAATCACGCACGATAATCCTGTATGTAAATTATTTATCAAGGCTGGGGTTAAGCTTTGTTATATTAATAACTCAAACCGTAAAGCTTAACTGACCTTTAATCACACTGGTTTCCACTAATGTAGCTTTCCCAGTCATGTCCTTCTCATTTTCACGATGCATCAAATCATTTTGACAACTAACTTGTAATTCCGAAACATCGGCAGCTTCATTTGAGCACAATTTCTTGGTGGCGTCTACATAGAAATTCTGAAATTACATAGAAGAGCATATTGACTTTGCATGTAAGTTGTTACTCCAAACTGGATGCTTTCAGAGATATGACAGATAAAAGCAACATTCTTTGGGTTACTTCTGTGAATTTTAACCACAAACTTTCTGTTTGTCGAAGTCATCAATCACATTTACCATAATGCTTGTCTTTGAGGCATGTACATCACAAAATAACATGACCAGAAGGAACTCTGGGCAAAGAAATTGCCGATAAAATGTTTCTCCAGTCTTTCTTTTCTTTTTTGTGATATATGGAGTCATGCAAACACAAGGACAGAGATTTATGTATCCCTTTTGGGGCTGATACAGATTTCTTTCTGATTAACTATTTTTATTGTATCAATCATTCATTTAATGAGTTCTGTTACATATTACATCACAAATCCATATAAAGTCTGACATTTCAATTACATTTATCCAGTAGCATTCATAGCATAGTGAGTATAGTTAGATGATAGGAACAGGCAATTATGAAGTAATTAATTATAGTGCTATTATATTGCAGGAAGTAAGTTAATACTTGCACCCCTTGAAATTCAGGCTTGGTACATACATTTCCATAATTCTGTTTTCTGTTGTTTGGGTTTTTTTAATTCTGTGGTATTTATGTCAGTCATAAATACTTCCAGTCAAATACATATTTTTCATCTGTGTAAATAAGGGTCAATTAACATTGTCAAAAAGTGTATCTTCAGTGAAGCTATACAGCAGCTGCAGTGTAGGTAAAGTCCAATTGCAATCATTATACCAGACAATATATATTTTTGAAAATAATCAATATAGATTTTCCATTCAAATCAAATGTAGATTTTCCTCAGCAATGAAAAAGCCCATCCTATTCAGAGAGAGAAGGTCATGTTGGTAAAACCTACAGTAGCTACGCCGTAATAGTGTCTGATCTTTCCAGAAACAACCCACAATTTGCAAAAGCACAACACGAGCCTATGTTTTATGACAATCTGCCCCTTTTGAAAAAAGATACCAGCTAGCAACAAGAAAGTCACTGGTAATTGAAACAGCAAATTTGAGAGAGTATATTAAGAAGAACAGATGAGGATGAAATCTTTAAAACATATGGACAATTTTTCTCAGTGGGTGGGTCACGATGTGACATAAGTGGAAGACCCTAATTTTTCAGCTAGAGGAATCTGTGGTAGTTTTCTCCGTTTTCAAAAATAATCACTGCAAGCTCCATCTGCAGGGGTTGACTGAGTTACAGTATTCAATCCAAGTTTGTGCAGTACACGCTGTACAATGCTGGCTAGAGCTCTCCTTGATTGCAAAAGAGCCTCTGAGGTCAAGCAAAGCTTTAAGCAGTGATGTAATACACAAAAGCCCCAGGGATTTGTACAAAAAGAAATACAGCTGAGAAATATTTTGCAAAGAGGACAGAAATGTCAGAAGAAGTTCTTCACAGCAGAGACCTGAAGCAACCCAATGGAAAAGACACCGTTCAAACTAGGACGATGCTCGGCTGGTGCATTGTGGAATGGCCTCACAGACGTTACAGGAGCTTTGTCTTTCTTTCACCAACAGAGCGTGGCCTTTTTTTGCTCTCCAGTTCACCTAAACATGCTATATGTACCACCTATTTATTGCCAGTCTGGCCCGGCAATATGAACACACACTTTGCAGGTGGTTACTGGGAAATGTCCAACTTCTGCTCGCTTAAATAACAATTTTTCAAAGCTGTCACTAAATTTGTCTTATCCTCAGTATCAGTCATACCTGTTTATCACAAATGAAAAGTCTTGGGAAGGGCAGGGAAACATTATTATTCATAGGCAGATTCTTTCTGTGTTCAAGTTATTTGGCATACTTAGCACACAAAAAGCTTTCACTTAAAAGTCAGCTTTCAGGTAACTAGAGAACATTAATTTAAATAGTAGACATTAAAAAAAATGAATTATCTTATTTTCTAGTCAGCTCCTTATTTAATATATTAATCCTAGCAATCAATACCACGAACGAGTGTGTTCAGATTATTTATTTTGCATTGCTTTAACTAACTGAAAACAAGCCATGGTATCAAAACAGAAAGATCCCCTCATTAAGAAGAATGCAACTGAAGTTTGTGCTAATCATATCATTCACCAGCAAAACGACACACGGTGACACAATGGTTAGCTGGGGCACCCTGCAAGCAAATTAAAATATGCAGAATTCAAACTTTTAAAAACAAACAGGATTACACAAACTGTATTTTCACTTCACTATATGCTGAAATCTGATATCGCTTTAACATTCTTAATAGCACTATAGATAACAATTATACTAGAGAACAACGGAGATAAGAAGCTTTTTTAAAATATACAAGAATCTTACAGTCATCTTTCAAATACTAGGCAGGCTTAACAGCACAAGGTTTCCAGCTATGTGGAGTCATTGTTCCACTAATTTAAAGAAGTCAGGATATCAGCCATGGTTTTCAGTAGTTACTGCCAGAAGAAACACTAATTCAGTTAAGAACACTAATTCAGTTAAGAACTCATGACCTGAATCACAGTCATTTGTTGTAACAGCCTACTCATGAGGAAACCTCAAATCTCAGCATTTGGAAAATCCAACCAACAGGTTGTGTGTTCACAGCTGTGTGAACTAAAAATTTTACCCTAACGGCTAAGCATTGCCCATTACATCTCTAGGTTCGTTCACTGTCCAGAAATCACTCAGAAGACAAAGCACAAAGCTGGAAAGGTAAGGTAGCGTGAGACTGCGCAGTCCCTCTCAGGAAATCGGAGGTGTTATATCAAACAGGATACAAAAAAAAAGTGAGAGCTAAGGTGACAACTAAAGGGCTGGAGACACATCACTTCAGTAAGAACAGAAGTGTCAGCATTCTGCAGAAGTTGTAAGTGAGTGCAGAGTTTATCTAAGATGCACGAACTCAAAACACTGCAGTAGCAAACTGGGTTTCAGAGTGAACGGTTTGAATTAATTTTCCGTGATTACCTGAAGAGCGTAAAGCACTGCATTGGTGTGCGTGTGTCCGAGAGCTCACTTGGACAACCAAGGCTTCCCTTTGCTTGCCTGTGCCAGCAGCAGTGAAATCTGACAGCAGTTCTTATTCTGATGAATGCCACTGCACAAAAAGTAGCACTTTGTCTATCTATAGCCCCAGTCACGCAAAACCTGTTCCAAAAATGCCAATTTTTCCTGCAATTCAAGTGTATGATACCATCCCTTTCTGACAGCTCCAAGGTGCATTCTCCTTTAACTTGAAAATCTGGGCTATTAACAGTTGTCTCCCTGTGAATATTTCTTTCATTGCTGTGTCTAAGTGATTTTTGAACTCATTTACATTTCTGATCTCAACTTCATGTGGCAATGAGTTCCAGAGTTTACTTCTGCATTGTGTAAAATTTCCTTTAGGTTGTTGGGTTTTTTTACTGTCCTACCTCATAATTTCATGCTGCTGCTATAATCCCGCTCTATTAATTTTCTCCCTGCATTCAGGTTTTTACTCTTTTTTTCTGAGTCATCTCTTCTTCAGGCTGAAGAGTTTCTAGTCTGTTTAATCCTTCCTCTTTACAGGAGCCAAATTGTAATCCATGATGCACCAGCTCCTGAAATTCCTGCTTCTTTGCAAGATACAACCCAAAACTACTGAAGGCAGTGCATACACCATACACACTTCAGACAGCAGTATTTGGTCACAACTACTCAGTAAGCCAAGAAAATAGTACAGGAGTTCTTACAATTAAAAAATTAATAACACCCACAACTTTGGAGAGGCCCAGTAAAATTAGTGGAATCTCTGAGACAGAATAGCAGAAAGAGAAGCTCTTAAAGCAAAGAAGAAAAAAAAAAAAAGCCGTTAAATCTGTTTATAAAAAAATAAAATAATACATGTGTTCATAAAACATATTATTGTTTTGGTTGCTTTTTTTAAGTAAAGAAAGACTCAACAACATCTAGAACATTCAGAGTAAAGAAGGAGAAACAACATTTGTTTAAAGTACAGAAAAATGTGGGAGTAAGTATGAAACCAACAGCTGTCATAGTCTCTGAAAATGCTGTGAGAGATGTAGTGGCATAAACCAATCTGACAAAACTATGCTTTTCCAGACAGAAAGTCAAGCTGTTATATGATTACAAATGACTCTAGTGAAGAGGAGTACTCATCTGTCGGAGCAATCAGTGCTGGACATGGCACTACACCTTTGGAGTACATTTATTATGAGTCACCCATGCTAGCAGATACAGATCATAAACCTTTTACTGCAATCTTTAAAGACAGCTTGGAGTGGCACTCTTTGCTGCCTTCAGAAATTCAAGCCAAAGCTCCAGATATATATCTTTCCTTTGGCATATACTGCACTGGTATATTTATCTGTAAAATGCTTAATTGCTGCATGCACCTTTCCACCAGAAAAAAAGGTTGTATACGTAGAATGAAAGTGTGATAAATGCTTTTGCAGTCCAAACACATTTCACTGTTTTGAGCCAAATGAGAAAATTTATCCCTATAAGCTGCAAATGAAGATTCTGTAAGAGAGTCAGACAGCACTGTATTCATGGGGAAACCCAAACCAGGCTGAACAAAGCTTTAGTTTTTGATATTTTGGAGACTATTTTAAGGAAATTATGAGAGGGGGGTAGAGAGAGATATATCAGTCTAAGCGAGACAGGGTATTCATCATTATTGATTTACAGAGAAGACTTCATGAGTTTCAGAGCAACCTACCAAATGACAACCTACCTATATAATTTTGCTCCAACCTTCATTGTATCTGCATCACTTTCTGCAGGGACAGTTTGGACTGCAGTGAATCAGAGAAGGATCACAGGTTTTGATTCCCGTGTTGTATCAATACAGAACCAGGGTAGGTATGTACAAGAAGTATCAACACATAAGTAAGTACAGTAAGTATCAATACAGAACCAGGCCAGCAGGAATAGGGCAGTGACCGTGCCCCTGTACTTGGCACTGGTGAGGCCTCGTCTTGAATAGTGTGTTCAGTTTTGGACCCCTCACTACAAGAAGGACAGTGAGTTGCTGGAGCGCGTCCAGAGAAGGGCAACAAAGCTGGTGAGGGGTCTGGAGCACAAGTCTTATGGGGAGCGGCTGAGGGACCTGGGGTTGTTTAGTCTGGAGAAGAGGAGGCTGAGGGGAGACCTTATCGCTCTCTACAACTACCTGAAAGGGGGTTGTGGCTACGAGGGTGTTGGTCTCTTCTCCCAAGTAACTAGTGATAGGACAAGAGGAAATGGCCTCAAGTTGCGCCAGGGGAGGTTTAGATTGTATATTGGGAAAAATTCCTTTATGGAAGACTGATCAAACGTTGGAACAGGCTGTCCAGGGAGGTGGTGGAGTCACCACCACTGGAGGTGTTCAAAAAACATGTGGCACTTCAGGACATGGTTTAGTGGGCACGGTGGTGTTGGGTTGATGGTTGTACTTGATGATCTTAAAGGTCTTTTCCAACCTTAATGATTCTGATTATGTACTGTCACAATCAGAGCCTTAGGCCATCCTGCAACACAGATCTGAATTATTTTCTGGTCTGCAAGACTGTAAGCTGGAGTAACTATGTTCTGGAGTATCTACATCGGTCCGGATTTACACCAATGTTAGTTAATAGAAAATTTCATCCACTGTATGGCTAGAAGTAGAAATGGGTACTTCCACGTAACAGATGGGAGAAACAAATTCAAATAATGGGAATACACACATGGAAACTGCTGACACCTCTCAGGAAATTTGCATTATTATGGTAGACAGTTAGAACTGATTTATTCCACTTGAAAGGAAAAAATTACGTTTAGATTATTACTCATTTGTATCCCAAGATAGCCTTCTTGCATGATCTATTCGCAAGCCAACTTATCTTGCACATCAAGGTAATTTTAGCAAGGGCACAGTGTACCCATAGTTGAGGGTACTGACAAGGGTCTATGATTTTGTAGTGAAGAATTTTAACAGTCTTCCCCGTTGCACTGATTCCAGTACATGATATCAAGACCTCATTTTCCACAGTCCATTGGAGTGTGGAAAAGGAGAAGAGCTAGTTAGAAGATGCTTCAGAAAGGCCATGGGCAATAAAGAGGATCCTCATTTAGCCTCATTAACATACAGGATGGGAGCACTTTGGAGAATTATTATTTGCCTGCAGAACTCATAAGGTACTACAAACTACAGATGAACCATTTTTGCCAAAGAAGGTTATATCATTTCAAAGGACAAGAATAAAATTACATTAGTTCATGAGTTCTTCTCTGCCTAAAAGGGACATGAAACATCTGATCAAATTAAGTTTTTTTGATCAGGGTTCAAGCTCTTAACAGGTTTCCCCCTCACAAGGTACTTTCTGTACATGGTCACAATATCACAATTAATTTGACTCTCATTGTCAGTAGTCGGAGTTTTCCCAAGGATTATGCATTATGCTCGCTTGGGCGAGCGCCCCGATGACATACTGACGGAGAAAGAAGAAAACGGGAAGGACAGGACAATTGCATCAGCACAGAGCAAGCGATTCTGGGTTGTTTGGGTTTGTTGGGTGGTTTTTTTTGGGGGGGGTGTCTTGTTCGGGCGGTTTGGGCCGGCGGGGGGGCTGGCGGCGGCGTGCACGCCGGGCGCCGCTAGGTGGCGCCGTCCCCCGCCGGATCCCCGCCGCCGCGCCCCGCCTTCCCGCGGCCGGCCGGGGCTTACGGCCCGGCGGTGAGGCGGCAGGTACAAACGTGGCACGCAGCCTCTCCTCCGGCGAAGGCCTCGCTTTCTGGTGCACCCCTCTCTCCCCCTCCGTGTGAAACCGCCAGCACGACAAATTCGGCAGCTGTGTCCGGGACCAGGCGGAAAGAAAATGTTCTTGGTCGGATTTGATGCTTCCTTGGGGAGAGGGTACGTGGTGAAGTGTTAAAATCTGATCATTAAACAGGCTGAGCTTAATAGTTTGGGGGGACTAAGCAAACGCAGGTCAAAAAGGGGATCCAGCCAACAGGATGGACTTTAAAGAAGGGCTGGTGCACGTGCGCGGTACGTGTTTTTCCAGGAAATTTCGTGAGGGCTTTAAGGAGGCAATTAAATACTGCCACTCTTCACTGACAGTTCCCACAGTTGAGGTAAATATTCTACAGCTGATTGAGACAAAATAAGTTGCATTATGTTAACAATAAAAAAAATGCAAGGGTGTACTGCTATTACATTCTACTAAAATTCTTTGCTTGCTCCAGAAATTCAGAGCCCCAAGCTTTTTGTTCTTAATCCAATGACTTTTGTGTGCTCATTCACTGCTCACAGCACTCATTTAATCATTTATTGTTGAACGAGATCTTTTTCTTTTCCAAAATGTGCCCCAGAATAGTACAGAGTACGTCTCAAGAGACTTAAAATGAAGCTTTGCTACCAAAGGGTCTTTTATGTCAATGGGTAACTAGAGCTGTCAGCCTCTTTTCCCAGACATTTTTCTCCTGCTCTGTGTGTATACAAGTAAAAGAGAACAGAAACTGATGTTGGGCACCCTTGAGCAGCTTGGGACAAAACAATGCTATATTAGCCAGCACAAAATCACCAGGCTTGCACCTTCAGCTATTAGTGTTACAAATCAAAAGGGGTATTTTTAAATCTTTTTTAGCAATAGTTCAAATGCAAAATACCGAAGTGCATAATGCCCTCCCAGCTCCATCTCTTCCCTCTCTTCTCCCTGCTAAATACATGAAGGAGGGAGCGCTTGTTTCCCTAGAGCCTCAGAGCAGAGAACAGTTCTTTCATCTTTGCTGTAACATATATGATGTTAGCGTTACATTTATTTTTGCAGATATGTCTTTATATTAAAGCCTGTTTTTTTCTGAGTACTTAGTCTTAAACAGCGCTTTTTTTATTCAAACACACTGTGCAGTGAAGGGTAAGTATTGTTTTCTGCATTTTACATGCTGGCTTAGTGAAATGTGCACTTTCCCACAGCTTCAAAAAGTGGGTAGGAACCGGTGAGGTCGCCCCAGCTGCCACCTTTCCATACGCCATCCCTCTTCACCCTGTCTTTGCTGCCAGCCCGCCCTGCCCAGCGGTTGCAGCCATGCTTGTGAGTGCTCAGCTACAGAAGTTAGGCCTGGGCTGCCTCAGGTTGGGCAATGAGATGCAGTTAGTAGCCACCTGTGAAAATCCTGGTTTCCATGGCACTCACGGCATGAGAAGGCAACCGTGAACTGAAGCGAGAAGAGGACCCCGTTGTTCGATGCCTTAACCACAAGGCAGGCTTTGCTTTTCTGCTGGGCTGCTCACCCACTAAGCACTGAAGCCCTTGGGAGGAAAAAAAGCGTTCTAAAGATGTAAATTATTAAGATCTGCTTCTGTGTTACAGATACATCTCACCTCCGCAAATGGAAGTGCTTGTTTGTTCAAAGACTATGAAATGTTGTATTTTGTGAAATCACCACTTAAGCAGAAGATGCGAATTCTTCTCATTTATCTTAATGGGACATTAACTGGAAATTTAATTACAAGGGAGAGCTAATTATCTGCAGGTTTGCCAAACTGCAGATGGAATCTACTCAACAGAATGAAATCTGAATGCTGAGCCGATGTGAACATAAGTGCAGTTTAGTGAGGGGAAAATTTGAACTGAAACCAAATGAGAAGAACAACAAAATTTCCTGTAACTCCTGACACAGAATCTCAAATAAGGCACCCCCCGCTGCACTGTTCCCCCAGATGTCTCTCCTTCAGTCCTCAGATCTTCTCTGCCCCTAAAAAAATGAAATAACAGCCACACAGGTTCAGGGCAAAATAATCTCTCTCAGTACCTTTTCTTTGCTGTTGCCATAAGCAGACACCAAGGAAGAGTAAGGACAGAGGAAGTCGGTCTGCTACCTCCAAATACACTCTCAGCCTCTTACTATTTTCAGCTCAGGGAATTTCCTGAGTTTGACGTGGTTTGCCTGTTAGTAACCCTCACAAGGTCTCTCATCCAAGTATTTGTCCAATATCCCCTTGAACTCCTAATCCACTTCCAGCCTTGTTCTGGCTCTTCTTGGTCTGAATGTATCCTGCCCCATTTCCTCTAATTGTGGCCCTGCAGAGGGGGGGGGGAGAGGGGGGGCAAGATTTTTAAAATAAATTGTTTTCAAGATCTTACTGCTATGCTGCCCTTCCTAGCATGAGTCTGCAAGTCAAGCTGTAGAGCTCACACTGTGCTTCCTCTTACTGCATGACAGAAAATGCTGTGCATGTCAGACAGCAGCCTCAGGAAAGCAGCAGGACACCGTGTTGGTAGGAATTAAATACTTCAGACCAGATTCGGATCTCAGAAACTGGGTGTAAATCTGGAGTCACTCCCTGCAGTTCCGAAACATTCTTCTGGAGTTACTCAGTCACGGCTGAATTCAGCATCAGGCGGCTTATTTTTCAAAATCATCTGGTTGCCAGGCCACAGTAGGGAATGGAACAGCAGGAGCAAAAGGAAAAATGGGTCATTTTATTAGTAAAATGCATTCCTATTCTAACAGGTATTTCTGCAACGTTTGAATCCCTTCAAGAATTTTGCCTTCTCCCACATGTATATACATATAAGTGTACATAGAGATATGAGTAGGTAAATATTTCAGCTTGCCCACTGAAAGCTAGTCTGGTTTTGGCAGAAACTGTTCTGCCTTGTTTTTACTTCCCTCTTTGTTCTTTATTCTCTGACACAATTTCACAGCTCTGACACTGGATTCACTCGCAGCTGTGTTAAACTGCACACCGGTGGTTAGCAAACCTGGCCAAGTCACAGGGGGTTTTGGTTTGTTGTCAATACTGAAAAATGTCCTGGGGAGGAGATGGATTCTTCCTCATCAGAAAGGATCTTCACATCCTGGAACTTCTGGCAAATTGGGAACTGCCTACCCCCCAGGAAAGATTACCTCCTAATTACAAGTACTTATCAAAACTATTAGAGGTGGCCTTTGCAGTCTGTTTCTGCCTGTTGGCATTTTAGATTTTGAATTGCCTCAATTCAGGGCGGCGAGCAAAAAGTAAGGGGAGGGAAGGCTTGCAAGGGCATTTGCTCCCCAGTATCAAAACGAAACACGATGTGCCCACTTCGGCCTCCTGCCCCCCTCCCTGAGCCACCCTCCCTCCCGGGCACCGGGGCTGGCTGGGAGCTATGGCAGGTCTGAGAGCTCTCCCCGGGTTACCTCTATGGCAAACGGCAGCCCCTGGTCACCAGCCCATTTCAGAGCCAGGCTGTAAATTCAGACCCCAAGCTGCCTCAATACCAAGCTGTGAGGATGAGAATTAAATGTCCTCCTCCGCTCATAACTGTTTTCCAGCGCTTTTGTTACATCCACTCCCTTTCTAAGTTCGCTCCAGAGAGCTGGGTTTGTAGGACAGACTTGGCACTCCAGTGGTCTGCTGCTTCTGCCCAGAGGCAGAGCTCTGAGGCATTTATAAGGCCTTTTAAGCCCATCCAAAAAGAGGCAGGTGAGAAGAGAGGATCCATACAAACCCCAACCTGTCATTTCTTGGCTTGCAGAAAAACAACAGGGAAGTCATCCTAGTAAGTGGCATGGAAAACAGTGATGGTGGTACTTCTCTCATACACTAAGGAATTTCAAATAGCAGAAGAAAGTTCATATTCAGTCATTTTACACTGTATTGTGGAAGTCTAGGCCTGTAAAACACACATTCATATTAATGCATAATGGGTTAGTTCATAGGACACAGATGGATGTGCCATACCCAAGCTTCTTCCAACACAGCACCACTGTGCTTTGCCTCCTATATCTTCTTCCTGGTGGTTATGTGGCAATTATGTGTTTTCTTCCCTTGTGGTGACTGTGATGGTAGCCTTGACACTCATTTCTGTTGCTCCTAAAGGAACTATTCTGGAGACAGTAGTTACTCATTTTCAATGTATTCTGTTTATTTAGGATACTATTAAAAAGATGAGCACAAAAATGTACCCATCATCTGTACTGAAGAACTATGGCTTAAGTTATAGCTAAAGTAAAATACAGGTAAGCTAAAAATCTCAAGTATTGCTGCTTAAAATTATACTGGCTTTCACACTGAAACTGGAGCTAAATCAGATGAGAAAGGATTAAGCACAATCTAAATCTAAAATTGTTTCACAACTGCAAACACATAAAACAATGGAAAGACTGTATATGGGAGAGAAGAAAGAGGAAGTCAGTTAGGAAAGAGAAGTTTTTTCTTTTACAGAATTCCTGTAAAAGAATTCTTATTTCAACTGGGAAATAAATCACATTCTATTTTTGTGAATGTGAACTCTCTTGTGTAAACCCAACGCATGTACTATTCCATCTTTGGAATTGAACATTTCAGAAAGGGAGCAGAAATCAGGCCTCCAAACTGTTCACCACCTCCTCCTCCTCCTCCCTTCACCCCTTGCAAATGCTACGTATTTGTGTCGTATGATCGGTAAGCAGCACGCCCAACAAGAAAACAATGTGGAGTCTTGTCAGACACACCGTGCTCTCTCTCCCAGCTCACAGTGAACAGTGAAGGCTGTGTTTGCTGCGAGGGACTGCCAACACGGGATCTCAGAGCAAAGAAGATCTCTTCAGAGAGTCCTCCTTGTGAGGATGCAGGCCAGTAATTCAGGTGGACTGGACTAAGTGTTGTGCTGGTTGTCATGTTTTAGCCTGTTACTCCAAGCCGCTGTACTACTGTTCTTAGGGGAGCTATCAGAACGGGTGTGGAAGCATCCGTCCAGGAACGTTGAGCAATGCCACCTTGGGCCTTCACAGCTACTCCTGAACCTCAGTTCAAATTCCCTCTGCAGGCGTTTTGAGAGGATCAGTAATGGCACAGTCATTTGCAAGCAGGTAACAAACCCTCTGCAGAGTTTTGAGCTGTAGCCAGTGTTCAGCCTGGATCACTTGATTTTTCATGACTGCCTGGCTCAAGATAGCATGCCCAGAGGTGAGATGTGAGAGGGTACCCCTGACTGATCAGTTGAAACAGGTCGGTTCCTACAGACCACCAAGAGAAACTTGAAGGTATAAACAATTTGTCTTCATTGCTCTGATCTTTTGGATGTATCATCCAGGGTAGGCAAGTACTTCCAGTTGAGAGAAGAGGCCTGCGTGAATCACATGGTAAATATAAGGTCTGTATTTTATGGTCTTGTTAATGTTCTCACACAGCTCTTGGGGAATATCAGTCTTCAAGCTTACAGGAAGGACCAAAAGATCTCTTTCATTCTCAGTCCCTGGGGCAATCTTTCACGTATCTTCTCAGTGCATGGCATTATCAGGGTCCACCTTGTCTACTGGTGAGCTCCCCTGGCACTCATGATGAAGCTGACAAAACTGTTCAAATCAAACGGATTTCAGCAACCTGGTTGCCACAGCCTGTTTTACATGTGCAGTCGTGCTCCCAGTCAGCTGTCTTGAGCAGGTAGTTTCTTTGTAGTCCACCTACCAGTGACAATGTTCTTACCACAGCTATGGTAGATTGGATGCAAATGGTCCATTAAGTAAATATTGATGCTTTGCAAGTATAATTAGGAGAACCATGCTTTTACAGAAGACAACACCTGTGGTTTATTTTTGCTGGACGTAGAAAGGTCTATGATAAAATCTTTTAAGGTATTTAAATATTTTGGTAATTTTTAGACCATTAAGGCAGACTTCATTCTCAGTCAGACAGCATGCTTGACAAATAGGTCTCCTTTTGCTGCTTGTCTCTTTCTGATATGGGACTATTTCTGCATCTTAGAATGATACTTCATCTGTAATAATGGTTGGCTTGCTTGGGTTAAAAATAGGAGAATGAGGATTTCATTAATCTCACTGAAGGATTTTTCTCACATCTGTTCACTGAGTGTGGTAGCTCAAAAAATATAAGAACATGAAATTTCAGCCATGTTAAGTGTGCATTTGTCTTAAAAACTGATGATGCCCTGATAATACCTCGGTTGTTAGTTCCACCATTCTGCAGATGACACTAATGATTATGCAGCCCTGAAAGTGGATGCTGCTTCTCCCCAGTTCACATTCATTTGTATTCAGGATATGTTCAAGTTCTTGAAATATTGTCTGAGCTTTGCATATGGTCTCAATGTACTAAACCAGGCCTTGGTTGGCCTACAACCCCTTGTTCAATATTTTTATGGAAGACTCTATGTGCAGAAGAAATTCTAAATGATGAGTATCTGGATTTCCTGACCAAAATAATGAAGTAAATAATTCCCATACTACATTTACAAAGCCCAAGAAGACATCCACATTGGTGGCTTTCTAAGTAACATTGCAGCTGACTAATGCAAGAAACAGCTGTTGGCATGGATAGTCCTGCTGTGTCCGTGTCTGGGCACAGACACAGCTGTTAAATTCTGAGCTGTCAGGGCAACCACATACATATTCAGAGGGCTTTGCCACAATGACCACAGATATACACCAGATAGAAGATTCTTTGAGTAAATAAATGATTGCTTGGTGGACAACGCTTCAAACTATTGACAAGAAAGCACTTTTCAGTTTGCTCTGAGGACAAAGAGCTGTGTAACTCTCATGAGTTTGATCACACAGATTACTTTGGGAATTTGAATTACTTTGGGAATTTAGAAAAGGTTTTATTTCTGAAGCCTAAAATTTGGTCTCATTCAATCTTTGAAACAAGCTTAACTGTTCATTTGCTTTTCAATTCAGCAGCCAGCCTTTAAAAATATAATGCTGTCTTCTCCTGAGGCTTCATGCTCAACATTCAGATGGTCACCCAGGTCTTTTTTTCTGATGTCAATATTTTCTTCTCAGGAGATGGAAATTGAGACAACCCCAAGCAAACTCACGGGAGGTTGTAAAAGTAATTATTATGACTTCAATCTTGTGCCAATCTTGAGAGGAAATATTTGTAATCCTATTACCTGAACAAGTAAAACAACTTTCTCACTCCCATCAACACCAAGTAGTTCAAACAGGAAGACTAGACCTCCCCTTGATGATATGTGTCACATATCAGATTATTAGTAGATCTTCCATGCCCCATGCTGCAGAGGAGCTTGTAAATGGTGTCACAGGCTGGTCTCCCAATTGTACCAACTCAACTCTTGTGCTTCAGCTCCAGGACCGAAAAGGACAGCGTATCTGACTAAGCCAGCAGCATTGTCAGTGGCAGGACTGTTTTTTTTCTCAGCTGAAATGATGCCTACCCTCATGTCCATTGTCTCGTTTACAAAATGGTGGCAGGCAGGAGAGGAGGAGGCCAGCCTCTCGGCTGAAGTGGCAGGAGTTAATAACCATGGCTGCCTCAGGAAACTGCCCGGCGCAGCCAGAAACACTGGGCTTGGGGAAGAAAGACTCACCACAGCCAGCGGCAAGAAGACATTTCTCTCTCCAGAGCTGTTCTCTTCTGCATCTCTCACCAGAAGCACAGACTGTGGAAGTATGGTGCCATAGAGTGGCACGTCATTGAGGAGACGCAAAAATGTTCCAGGGCCGGAGAGACCGGGCTGTCCCCCAGCCGTACCTTCGGCCAGCTACCGTGAGCAGATCAGGACTGCTGTAGATCACGCAAAGAGAGAGGCATGTGGCAGAAGTGAAGTTGTCTGAGCTGAAACAAAATGGCAAAGGGTGAAACGACCTTGGCCAAGTCGCAGAAAGATGAGGTGGCCAGTGCTTGTTTCAAGCTGGTTGAAAAACACCTTGCTGAGAGTTTAATGAAAGCAACACAAATTTCAAAAACGTTTGGCTGGTTTGGGCTATTGTTGTCTTCTTGCCTCAGTGAGAAACAGATTAATACAAGAAAAATATCTAATCAGCTGGAGTAAATTAGTCTATTAAAATCAGTGTGCGTCCTCATGCGTAAGTGTTTACAGGAGCAGAGCCTTAGAGGTTTTGACCCTGCCAACACGTTCACACATGCTTAAGTTTACTATGGTGAACAATCCCATTTGGCAAACGGAAAATCTCACCGTGGTATTGTACAAGCCTGAGAGTTGGCAAGATCAAGACCTTGGACTCAGTGTTTTCTACAGCAAAGCTTATTTTTGGCACTAAGGAAATTATAGAACTTAACTGAATACCCTATCAGATACACAAATCCTCTATGTCTTAAATCAAAAAGAAGTCAGGGAAGGAACTATGTTTTTTCACAGGCGAGGTCAGTGTTTAACATATTGTAGGTGCTACCAAAATTCAGATAATAAATAGAGAAAATAACTTGGCATCACTTATTTATTGGCTTCTTTCTGGATTTATGAGAAGGCTAAAAAGAATAAAAGAATGTACAGCTTGATATTAGTAATTCTGTGGTTTAATAGTCTTTTATTTACTTAGGTGTATAAAACTTCAAAACCAACAAATCCATCTATGTTTTCTAGGTGTCTGATAGCATCTGAAAGCATATATATACATATATATGTAACGTAGATCTCAGGTGAGCCTCATCCTCCAACACTTATTTCAGCTTTTTGGATAACTAATAAGCTCAACAGCAGGCAACACTGCGTGTGACAATGGCTCTTGGGAGAAAATTCTCTAATCTACCTGGAGTTGGACTAAAACCTCTCATTAATTTCACATGGATCATCAGAGAGCATCTGTGAGGTAGCAACAGTTTATGGATGACACAACTCCGCCTGCCAGCAGAAGCCTTCCCTTCAGCATACTCATTCCCTAAGACACACAATCCCAAATTCAGCATTCTTGACTGAAATAATGGAAACAAAATGCTGTGAATTAAAAAGCTGTGTCATAGGCAACTTGAGGATACCCCCAATGCCTCCTCCTGAGCCAGAATTTATCGGGTCAGCAACTGCTGACTCCTCCTAGCCCGTTTGGCCACCTCTATAACCAACATGTTAGCAATAGGGAAACATACTCCTCTGTGACAGTAACTGGCTCCCATTTTGAGGCCCCATTTTACATTGGCACTGCAAAAAGAGACTTCAGTGCAAGTGAGAGCTAGACCCAGGGAATGGTAAGAAGCCACATTTGCAGTGTAGAGCTCTGTGAAGCTCTCTGAAGTTTCACCATGCTCTGGTTTTAGAAAACCTTTGCAGGAGGTGGTCTGCATGGTTTTGTGACCCAAAAATTTCATTTTAAGTTCAGGGGTTAGGTGAAAGGAGACATTTGGGAAGAAATTTGGTGAAAGATTTATGCATATCTTTGTAAGCTTCAGGAGGTCTTCACTGAACTGCCTGATTTCTAGTCTGAGGTAGGATTTCCCTGGAATTTTCCAGCAAAATTTCTAAGAGCTTTAATTTTGATCCACCAAACATATGTTTGAGATTAAAAAAAAAAACAGAAAGAAAAGATTTTGTATTTTAAACCAGCTTATTTCAATATTTTTAGAAATCTACGAGTTTTGCAGATTAATTTAGTAAATGTTGCATAAACATTTTCCAATGTCTTAGAACTTAATATTAGTAAGACTACAGTTACAAAGTTTCTCTTTTTTGTCTCAAAAAATGGTTTGCAGCATTCATATATTGAGAGGAAGAAAGCAGAGGCTATAAAATACTCTGCTGATAAAAGCAGTATTACTGATAGAAATGTCTAGGTTTAAATAGTCCTCATCACATTCCTCTTACAAACTTAAGAATATTCTTTATAGCAATTTTATAATGTAGCTATCTAAAACTTCTATATTAAGCCCTGGATTCAAGCAGGTATTCATTTTTTTGTGACTTTACAGCTACAATTGGTACATTGCTCCTCACAGACTGGCAAGGTAGCACACAGGAATTATCTCATTTAACTGTAGATCAGTGCCATGACTGCAACTATAAAATTGTAGGCAAATTGTACAGTAACTACAAGGTTATTATCAATCACTTTTAGCTCTGCAGTGGCACAGGAGAGAGGACAGATAGTGTAATAGGCTCTCTACTGAGTACCTTTCATTAATATACTCTGTTTTTTCCAGAGTCTTGCACATCTTTTGCTCCTGATGGCTACTTTTGTTTTGCTAGTTGTAAAAGTAGGGAGATCAACCCAGGTTCAAGTAAATACATCAGGATCAGTGATGCTTTTCTTCTTACAGACAAAAAAGTTTCTTTAGTTATTTATTATTTGTTAGAAATGAATCACCTGGGCATTTAATAAAATCAACCAGTATCTTTCTGTTTTCACTTGGTAATTATTAGGTCACAGCCCTGGGTGGAAGACAAAGCAAAACCAGGTCAGTAGTGGATTTCCAGTATAGGCATGTGTTACTTTACTGAACATGGTGGTGTTACAGAGGCATAAAATCAAGAGGCTGGTCAAGCCCCAATACTGTTCCTCAACAACTGATCAGATTTTAACAGATAACGCATGGAGGCAGGAATGGAGCTACACACATTGCCACTGCTGCTCATTATCAGTGGCTGCAAAGTCATTTAAAGACTTAAAGCAGTAGTACAGGAGAGTAGACTTTACCCATTGCTTAAATAGCCTTTCTTGCTCATCTCAAATATTTCCATTTAAAATTACCCTTTTAAAAACATTCATTTCATTCCTGACCAAAATCCTTCATTTCAGATAGTCCTCTGACTTCAGCTCTGTCATGGCCATGACGGAATTTAATGTTCTGGGCCAGGAACACAGTTGTAACACAAATTGTCTCTTGAGGATTTGACTGCAGAGAACTGAATACAGTAGTCACTTGCTCCAGGATTTCTTCTTACATGCCTATATTTCATCTTTCCACCATAAACAGAGGAAGAGGAGGGGCTTCCAGGAGAATAAGGTGGCAAACTTATTCCTGCTATCCATACAAAAGCGGGCATCATTCAAGAAAGAGCTGTCTGGTGATAATCAACTACTTCAGAGTCATTTTGCAAAAATCATAGAATCGTAGTATTTCACAAAGCTATTCAAACACACAACTTCTTGCTAGGCCTTGATGTAGATGTATAGGGACATATTACACCCTCAAGGACAGCATTAGTTCAACCTGAACAAGAAATTGTTGACTAAAAAATACTATGGTTGTTGCGAATGCAGTTTGTAGGCTGATGGTTCGACAAACTTTGTATCTGGGATCTGAGTCTATTTTTCTCCCCCAAAATTGCAGAGAAAAATTCCTGTCCAGAGATTTAGTTCAGGACAAAACATGTCTGCTAGCCAGGAAGCCTAGCCACTAACCTGCTGAATGACTGCAGGCAAGTCATCTGCTGTCTCTTCCCTCTGCCATGTGTTCTCCATCTATTTAGAACATGAGGATGTCTGCTGGGACTGCAGCTCACCGTGTGTTTCTGCAGGGCTCAAAGACCCCAAGACCCTGTAGGTATTACAGTGACTGTCAATATCCACGCAAAGGGTCTTTACCATCACACCATTTCCTAGAGGAATTTCATTTCATCCAAATATCCCACTCTTATTTTCCAATGATTGGCCAAAGCAAGTCCCCAGGTGTGAGAAGCCCTCCAGCTGCCTAGAAACTGAAGCTGCAGTAGTATTAAATACCTCCCCAGGACCCTTATAGCTAGCTGTAGTTTTTTGTTCTCTTCTCTTTTTGCATTATCCTCATATAGTCTTCTTGTATAGCCAATACAAAACCAATGTGGAAAAAAAAGCCCCCTGCCTTAGTTCATTTGTCTTGCTAAAATAGACACATGCACACAGAAATATGTATATGTTTATAAAATATAAATACTTCGAATACGGAATGCTGGAAACCTTCTAAACGAAGCACAGGTCTGAGGTCAGAAAACTTCCATTAAGTTATGATTAAGGGTGCAAAGATGAGCTGATTTAAGTATAGTCTGCCAATAAAGAAAACTGTTTTCATCTCTGTACATACTATTTAAAGAATCTTGCCTCCAGCAACCGACTTGTCTATCATAAAAAAAACAGAGTCCTTGCTGAATTGTGTTTATTTGAACCCCAGTGTATTAAAACCTCTGAGAAAATGTAAAATTGATTCCTCAAGACAAAGAGTTGCCTTTTGTGAGGGTTCACTGTATATTCTGGTCACCATGACAGTAATTACCAACCAGCTCACGGTGTTATCTGAGACACCGCGGGGGCTTGACTTACATGAAATAGAAAGCAGAATGCAGTACACTGTATTCCACTGGGCTGTCAGGCAGGTAAGCATTGATGAATATTGAGATTAAATGACAGGCACAGAACAAAAGACTAGTAAGCAATAGCATCAGTTCATAGCTTCCCCCACTGCCCATAATGTCTTTACAGGCCACATAAGTTTTCCATTTCAGTTACATGAACTATAACACCAGCCTTAACCTTTATACACTTTCTTCTGCAGATTTTGTCTTTTTTCCAGACAGCAAACTCTTTCAGCAATGATCATCTTTTCTTTGCTGTTTGCAAACAAGGCAGCCCTCTTGTGTTTAGCAGCATTTACATACATACATGGCTGTCCTGCTGACTCCAAATTAATTTTGTCAGAAGCAAAGGTTCATGTGTAACAATGACAGCATCAGAGCTGGACCAGGGCTACACAGAAGCTTGCCTCAGGTACAGCTAAGGCAAATATGCCAGCCATTAATGCTGAGGAGAAAACTGACCACTGCAAGCAGAACACAGTCTTTCTGAAATTACTAACGTGAGACCTGAAAAGTAGAAGCAGATCAGCTGGCTTAACTGCATGGTTCCTCTGAAATGAATTGCCCCATTGATGGTTACATGTCCAGTGTGCAGGTGAGACTGTTGTCAAATCCATCACTATTCAGTCAAAAACCATAGGGTGAAATTCTGTGCTGTGCAACAAAAAACTTATGGCTGAGGAAGAGGGAGCTTTGATGGCTTAAAACAGTCTCCTTAACATCGAACTTTTAGCTGCCCCAGGAGCTATAGCTGACATCGACCACTTTTATGCCCTACTACCTCATTTGTTACCAAGGCCCTTCAGAACAGAGGGAACATTGCAATGAATTACATGAGTTACCATCCAAGGATGTATTTATTTCAGTCAGATCTAGCGAAGAAGGCATGCTCAGCAGAGGAGAGACAGGAGATAGGAGAGAGAACAAAACTAGGGAAGTGAAGAGGAGCTGTTCAAATTAACTCATTGCATCTGTCTTAAGTCATACAAAAAGATATAACTTCACCCAAGAGCAAGCCTTCCAAATGGCAATTTATTTTCTAGAAATTATTTAATGACATACCTCTACTTGAGTGCCTGGTCCTTTACATAGAAATAAAAATGGCATGTCCCTGCACTTCAGTGTTGTCATCTAAATTAGACTTTTGAGACCAAGTCCTCTGTGGGTATAAATTAGCATAGCTCTACTGGTGCTGGAGGAATTATTTGTGCATCAGAAGGGGAAACAGTATGGGAAAAAGACATTTCTTGTTTGTAAAACACCAACCCAGTCCTGATTGGTTTTATTTAAAATTTTAATCCTCTGGCCTTCTCCAGTGACTCGATGATTTTACATTTGTAGATCTGGAGAATTCATATATAGATCCATAAAGCAATAAGAACAGACCTTTCAGCTCTGATGCAGAGGAAAAAGAGGGGTAAGGCATGTAAAACAAGGGAATTCTATAACCAATGCTTCTAGGCTGCTTACATAAAAATCCTGAAATTTTGGCTTTAAAGGCCACAAACACCAGCAGGGAAAATGGTCATAAAAGTTGGATATGCTCACATTTAAAGCAAAAAAATTCCTTAACTGTTAATTACTGTCAGAGCCAGTGTATTCTCTGAGCTTTCAGGTCCCTTGGTGGAGACTGTAAATCTTTCTAAAGAGAAGAAACAGCAATAGAGTAGGTATGAGCATGCTCTTCATGCCACCGGTATGTGCTGTTAGTATCCATGCATGGAATGTAATCTCCTGCCTGAATGTGTATCTGTCACAAAAAAAAATAATTTTTGGTGTAATGGAATTTAAAGCCTTGTCCAAAAAAAAAAAAAATTAAAAGAGGTACAAATTACAGCTAGACGGAATTGTGCCTCTAAACTCTTACAGAAAAGCATCTGAGATGCTATCCATCAAGATCACTGGACTCAATGGCATGGCTGCATTCAGCATTGCCTTGGAGCCAAAGCATTTGTACTTTATTGCAACCGGTTATGATCCCTTCAAACAGAGGGACTACAACTGGGCTATTCATCTTTCAATGATACACTGGTGGTCCTTCAAAGGTGCTACAATATTGCTTTTTTTTTTTTTTCTTCTTCTCAGGAAACATTAAGCAATGGTATTTTACCTGCTGACGTGCATCAAGACAGTTGACTTGTGAAATGTTCCTTGGGAATATTGGGAAGCCAACAGCTATGCTTCCATTTTCCTTTAATTCCTTTTATTTAAAAATACTGCTGATGCATTCTCTCTTCTCAAAAAATATATCCAAATGGACCCACAAAAAGCAAATCAAAAACCCACGACATATGTGATGTTAAAAATATGCATTTAATTATTTAAAGAGAAAAAGATTTGTGGTAATAGCAGACTAGATAGTGCTCTAAATATAAGCATTAACAAGAGCTTCATCCTCTGGACTTCTACTGAATACACTTTACAAGGAACATTTTACTCATCAGTCATGTTCTGCAAGTTGAATGACACTGATGTTTTGCCAGACTGATCAACTTACTGAATAAGGATTTTACATCACCCCATTTATTGTAAAGTGTAAAACACAGGCTAAGTGGCTAAAGAACTTTTTTACAGATGAGTATTACATTTATTATAAGACCAGGCAGAAATGAATCAAATTCTAACGTGAAAAGGTGTCCTTTTTCTGTGTTTGGTTTCTTCCTCCACAGAAGTGTTGTTTGAAACAGTAGAGATGGCATCTTTCCTTAACTGAACAAGCTTTTAAATGTAATGCAACGATAGGTGCACAAAAATGCTCTTAGCGGTTGTATATCAGCAGATAATCCTCTCAGATTTGGAAAAAAGTCTTATTCAAGGTTATCTCAGTCTGCAAGCTATGACTATTTCAGGTAAATTAATAGAAAGCCCTAACTTACTAGGCCTTAGGCAAGTGTTCCCAATATGGTGTGGTGTTTGTAAATCATGATTCTCTATAAATTTAATCTATTCACATACATCTTCCAGATGAAAGAGAAATGTTAGTGAAATAAAGATCAGAATGTAACATGAAAGAGAAATAAATTTACTTTATTGCACCTATTAATGAAAATATGGACCATGTGCGATTAGTAGCTGGGGACACATTCATTAAATACTGAAGAAAAAAAGAATTTCAGTACAAAATTATTCTGCAGGTGATTTCTTTTATCTACCATTAAAAATGATCTAGGACAGAAGCTCAATACAGTGAGATGCTTGTGTAATAAGCATGAATGAAACGGATTGATAATATTAAAAAAAGAAATTGAGAGCTCAAAAATATTCCAAAAGCAAAGGAAAGCTAAACAAATTTGTACTTCTATTCTGCTACATTTGGCAATATCCAGCAAGGAAGGAGAGAGAGAGTGAAAGGGAGAGAGAGGGAGAGGGAGAGAAGGAAGGAGAGGAAGAAGGAGAGGAATAGGGAATGGGAGAGGGAGAAGGAATGGAGAGGACCTATGCCATTATACAACCCTATATGTGTGGAGCAGAATTTTAACAAAATGTTACAGTTTATGTACCAATGAGGAATGGAAAACTACGATGCATAGATACTCGTTTATAGCTGAAATGGAAGCTCAACTGACACATTGCCATGTGCAATGTTTCAGCATATAGGAATCAAAATTTATGGCAGGAGTACAAACCATACACATTTCTTCCAATGTAAATGGATTTTTCAAGTGTAAATTCATGTAATTAAAGTTTTTTTTGTCACAAGAAAGGTATTAAAAGCTTGTTGGAATTGTTTTTTTAATTCAGGTTCTACTTTACATCTTCATGGAGTGAAGATGAAGGCTTCAGAAATACCCATTATTCATCTTGTATAGAAAAGCATGGGGCATGCTGTAGGGTTAGACTGTCAAAATAAACACTTTTCATCTTTTCTGACTTACTCTGTGTGTGCGTGTTTGCAGAGGGCAAAGGACAGTCTTCAAGAATTTCAAGACTTCAAAGATTCAACAGCTAAGGAAACACAACCTGCTTTAAATAAGAGTTTGGGGGAAAAAAAGGAAAGCCACAGCTGTCACTTGTGAGTGGCCAGTGTTTCTCATCTGTGCTCCTAGTTACTGTTGTAAAAAATGCTACAAAAGCGAAGTGGTGGATGAAAACAGGGATCTGTTAAAGATCCTACAATCCAGCATGCCCTTCAATTACTGGCATTCCAAGAGCTGTGGAAACAGGAGGACTAGTTTACATTTGAATTCTTACTTTATCTCTTTGTCCAGAGAGAATTGGCATGACAATATTGAGTTTCATTTAAGAAAAATGAATCTGACAAACACAACGTTTTTCCAGCCCTACTAAGTAATTCCATTAAATGCTTACTTACACGTTTTCGCTGAACACCTTCTCATTTCAGTAGGGATGAAATGTGCACAACAGGAAAGCATGTAAATTAAGTTATGTTTATGCCTGCTTCCGTGCAGGAATGAATTTCATCCTTGATATGCATATGGCCAAGCTTCCAGACCTCATGAAACTCTTGAACAAGGGAGAGAGACTAAAACATATGCCACATAGCTGGGAGGGCCAAAAAGGCAAGACACTAGAGCAACTTGTAGGCTGGGGATGAGAACAGTCCTCTGAGAATGGGATTTTTTCCTCTACAGTGTGTTGTAGGTTCCTGGATAACACAGGTACACCTAAGCCTCCGTCTTCCCAGCTGAAACACTTCCTTCTGAACCAGGGCTTCACCTCATCCCTCAGACCTTGTGCCTGCACGACCTTGCAGTGCCCAAGTCAGCACAGCCATGGCATCAAGGCTTCGCTTGCACCGCTGACGGGCCTCGTGTGTACCAGCAGCCATAACATGGTGACCCTTGCCCTATGCAAATGCACTAATTACAGCTCTACCATGAAAAGAGATGCGTTTCATTCGGTTTGGGTTAATTACTATGCCATGGGTGGAGTTCAGCTCCAGATCAAGGCACAAAAATGTACATAACTACATGTACCTATACATGTGCTCCACACGCCCTTACTCTGACTACAGTCAAGAAACCTCATCAATACAGTTAAAAAGTGATTCAGCTAACCACAAAGTGTCTGCTTAGCTCTCTAGGTGCTGATGACAGTACAGGCCATAATGTGAGCTTGGAGACAATAGCACGCACGCGGCCACCTAAGCAAAGACGCCTTTCTCCGGAGCTGGGCTGTCCCAGCCCGTTGGTCACTGCAGCAATGCTGGCCCAGCTCTGAAGAAACAGGCGTGCAACCTTTCCTCTCCCAAAATAAATCTTCCAAATTCACACTTCTTGGAAGGTATTAAAGCGAATGGAGCTGTATTTCCTTGAACCAAGTCTGCACGTGTCCCAGGAGGTCCATCTGTCCGAGCACAGAAAGCCTGAGACAGAACATGGGCATCAAAATGTAGTCACAGCTGAGCAGCTAGACAAACAGCAGAGCAGTCGAAAGAGAGCTCGTACTACAGGTTTCAGAAAGGAAACCGTTTGGCACTGCCTAAAAAACAGCATCAGCTAGAAAAACCAAATGCGCTGACAGGCATTTTCATATTGGAGTGGAGGTTTCTTTGTGGTTACATCTGAACGACACTACATGTTGAGAGAAACCCAAGCACGACATTTTGGTTAGGGGTGCATACAATGTATAAGCATGTAAAAAAATTGTAAAGGATGTTTTAAATCAACAAATTTATTTGCTGACACAACAGACTGTTGTGTTATTACAACTGTGCTGTACCTGCAGTCAGGGTGAAAAGTTGCATTTACATTTGAAAATTGTAAATACAAATTACATTTGTACATTTGAAAATGTATTTACATTTTAAAAAGTTATGAAAAATATGATGACAGTGCTTGGCAATGAAATAAGCTGGAAATTCCCATCAATTTGAAATTGTTACCATAATGTTTTATGTCATTAGGTATCAAATCTCTTTTTGTAATTACATAAGAGATTACAACCAACAAATAAAGAAAATGTATTTAGGTGCTCAGGAAAAACAAATTAGTTTCATCTACAGTCCACAGAAATTTGAGAGTTGTATATTATTGTTGCTGTTGTTATTTTTGAAAGCTGCTATGATTTATTACTCTAAACATATAGCCACAAATTGAAAGCATAGATTAAAATGTCTCCTACTTGACCTTTTCACAGACATCCCATGAATATAAATATTAATTCTATGCATTCAACAGCTTCTGATTAAGTTATATATTGGGAAAAGTATTGTTTGAAATATTATCCCACCATTCAAATTACATAGTACCATGGCAAATTTTACGGTTTTTTTATGCTAATAGGCACTTTACAAACCATTGCATAACCTCCACAAATTTACACCACACGAGTGGTTGTAGAGGCATATCATGACTTCTGGTCTATGACTGGATGATCTTTGCACTTTATTGATACAAGAAATCCTGTTTGATATTAACTCTTTACCTGAAACAAATCTTGACTTTTATTTATTCATTCAGAGATGAGAAATCAGACAGTTACTCATGCATAAAACTTCTAAAATGAATGCACAACAACAAAAAAAAACAAGCTCTTTCCACTTTCTCTTGGATTTTTATTCCTGTTCGCATTTGCAGCACTTTCACTCTTAGCCTCGTCCTTATTTCTCTCAGGCACTGCAATTGCAGTGAAGACAAAGTTGTCTCTGCTTGGCACAAAGCAAAGAAGGTAGTGCTGAGCTGCTGATTGAAGACAAATAATAGAAGCAAGCACATTGTTTCAGTACGGCTACTAAATTCTGGTATGGATTGCAGCCTATTCTCTCTTCTGTGCCTCATCCAGCTGAGGCACTAAGAGAGAAAAGATTGCTTACTCTCTTCCCAGTGTGTATATCTGCCATAGGATCAAGCACAGAAACAATAAGCCCTTACACTCATGCAATGAATTGCATTAAATTAAGCTTACGCAAGCCTTGCAAGATACAGTTTATGTGTAATCTGAAAAATAGGTATCATCTCATCTATCGCTGCACATGAAGCTCCAAGAATGGCATATTAATTCACAAAATACTAGATATTCCTAAATTTTGGCTAGGTTTTGGATGAAAACTGAGAATTAAACTATTAAAACAATGTTGTTATTTCTTTTTCACAAACAAAGCTTACTAGATGTTAACAGCATTATTGTTTAGGTGTTGTGGTTTAACCTGTCAGGTAGCTAAAACAACCACACAGCCATTCGCTCACAGCCCCCCCCTCCCAGTGGGATGGGGCAGACAACTGGAAAAAAAAGGTAGAATTTGTGGGTTGAGATAAAGACAGTTTAATAGGAGATGATGATGATGATGATGATGATGATGACAAAAGAATATACAAAACAAGTGATGCACAGCACAATTGCTCGCCACCCACTGACCAATGCCCTGTTAGTTCCTGAGCCGTGGCACCTCCCCAGCCAACTCCTTCAGTTTATGTAGTGAGCATGATGTTGTATGGTATGGAATATCCCTGTGGCCAGCCTGGGTCAGCTGTCCTGGCTGTGCCCCCTCCCAGCTCCCCGTGCACCCCCAGCCTTCCTGCTGGCAGGCCAGAGCATGGGAAGCTGGACGGTCCTTGACTGCTCAGCAACAACTAAAACCATCAGTATGTTATCAACATTATTTTCCTCACCAATCTAAAACACAACATTATACTTTCAGAAAGAAAAGTAACTCTATCCCAGCCAAAACCAGGACATTAGTTTATCATAAAATCATCCTCATCCTGCATCAGAATACTACGTCTTCTCATCATTTGGTTTCTTAGGAAGACCTTTCTCTACATGTATATTGAGGAAGACTGGCTTTGTTGCAATTAGGAGACTACTTGCCTTCTAGCCCCACTGGACTTGTAGGTCACGTCATGAATAAAAAGCTCTTGGGACATAATAAGAAAATGTTCACTGCCGCTACTACAAATGCTCAAATGGCTCTGATATCCCAGCATGTTGGTGACCCTGAACTGTGTGTTTTGAAGGAGGGTTGAGGGCTGCCTGAAGTTGACATAAATTTGCTTGCCCATCAGTTAACCGATCAAGCACATGCACGTCCAAAATGAGAGCTGCAAAAGGACTTGCCATACAAGCTGCAACAGCTTCCCATCGGCTACTTTGCCTTTCTTTATTTTCTGCTACAGCACACTGATGATTTTTTCCAACTTCTATTTTCCTCAAAACAAGTTGCATCAAAAATTTATTCTTCAGGTCTGCCTATGATTTCTTGTAGGCAGTGTCTACTATTCATATCTATAAATTACAGGATTCTTTCCTAGTTTATAAACATCTTCTGATCTGTACATTGGCCTGATGTTACCAGATTATTTGCTACTTGTCCTGCAAGGCAGTAAAAACAATTTGGTGTCTCCATGTTTGCTGGCATTATACTACTCATTAGAAAGCTACTTTAAGTTCCCGTTTATTGTAACCACATTGGTTTATCAACAAGAACACTTTCTGGGAATTAACATTTCAACTGCCCTAGAAAAATACTTTCTGTACAAACTTTACTTTTTAAGTTGAGTCTAAGTTGTACTTACACCATGGCCTCTGTGTCCTTACTGAACTGCATCCTGCATGGAAATACACCACCTTCCGCTGCTACACTCACAAAATTGGGGCCTCCAATATGCAATTAATAGATTTTGCCCACAGAGTCTCTTCTAAATAGCATTTATTTGAGATGCTTTTCCAAGTGCTTTCAGTCTCAGCCTAAATATTCATCTGCCTTTATAACCTTCTCAGCTGTTTGATCTGGCTGTGGCCCTGCTTATAAAGACAGTGCGCAGTAAGTTAGGGTATGAATTTATGGTTCCTTGCCACTAACTCTCTTTGTAAACACTCCTACATCACACTGAATTGCCTTGGTTTGAAGCAACTTAATCCTCTCTCAATGCCACATGAAATATTTAATATTTTCTGCATATGGTCTGAATGACCACAAAAGAAGTCATGCAGAAAACCAAATTTATCGTAAATTCACAGCCTAGCACACTTCTATATGTCGACAAGCTATCTATTTCAGTTAATTCTTTGCAACTAGGTTGTAGTGATGATATATCAGCATCCCCGAGAAAAAGTTCCATTTACTCTTCCTGCTTTCACTTTCACTGTCATGACTCTAGAGCTGGTGTCTAGTCAGTGAGAGAATCTTATTATAGCAACTTCCAAATGTGACATACCGCAAGGATTAAAGTGTTATCCAACTTGTACATGCATAAGCAGGCTCCCTGGAAACAGAATTCAGACTGATATTTTCATTTTCAAACCTGTATTTTCCTCAATCTGAGCAGTCAATGGAGCATCTTCCTTTCTAAGTAAGATCCAATTATAATGAGAGCTTGGATTGACAGGAAACATTATTATAACTGAATGAGCTGTCAAATCCATGATTAATAAGGTTTTTCATTTAGGTTCAACAATAGCAGCATCAGACCACTGGCATATTATTATTCAATAACTCATATCATTCACAGGAAGGTTTACTTTCCGTTTTGGAGGGTAGAGGGAGATCTCTCACATTCAGATGTTCATATGGGGCAGAAGTGGTTTCAATATTTCACGAGACGATTTTATCTCTGTGTTTTCTGAAGATGCAAACTAACAAAAAGCCTTATGAAGAATCTAGGCCTGCTGTTTAAGGACTTAGTTTCTGTTCTCCTCCTAGCTTCCATATTTTGGCATCCACATTCTTATTACTTGAACCATGAGAACAGAGGGAATGTCAGTGGTGTATGAGGTTTGTAGCCTGAGTGTCCACATTGTCAGATGTTGATGGCATGGAGTATAAGTAGGAGGCAAACTAAGACCTCTATGGTCCATCTCTGTTCAGCAAGGTTCAAAGCAGCAAAAAAATAGCAGATACTTCATGTTAACCACCGTGTCTGTACGCATTTTAAAATCATTATGTGTGGTTCAAGCGGAATAGATTTTTTCTACAGTACACTACTTTTCATTTTTATGTAAGAGACATAAAAGAGAGCAAGATAGTTGTGAATTGGGATATTCACAAGGGGAAAAGAACATATCTAGAAAGAAAAATCCTCCCCCTCAAAAAAAGCCTTTTTATAACAAAAAAGCAATTCCCCCCATCCGACATAAATTCTGCTTTCCCATCCCATTTCACAGTTTGATAGAAGATAACTGGATATCCCATTTTTATGTTTCACTAGTTCTCGATTTCACCTTTGTAGCCTACCTCTTTAATCCACTCTTCCATCTGAATGGTGGTGCTGCTCCACCACTGCCAGTATTATAAATGATTTGGCTCTAAAAGTTCTGTGCTAGGGTTGACTTCAAAAAATGGCCTTTTAGTCCAGCATTCATTTATACATCATCAATTACGTCCCGCTACTTTTTATCCAAATATGATCTATCAATATAAAAATACATATAACCCATACTGTAGCAGTCTATTTCCTCATTTTCTTCCCTTGCTGACACCTTGCATGCTTGCACAAACTAACCTTTAACACGCAACTTTAAGTTTAATGTTATCATCTGTCAAAGTCCAACAAACTGGGGAAATGTATGGAGGTATTCTGAGAAGCATCTGAGTTTCTATCCATAACCCTTCGTGTCTTGAAAGTAACTGCTACCTTCTGTGAGCCAACAGGTGAAAACAAGGCTTAAGACTCTGGACTACAGCAGATGCAGAAGGCAAGCACAAAAGCTGATGTCTTCTATAAGAGTAAACTATGAAGTGGTTAGCAAAAGACCAAGCTTACAAAGGTATTAGTGAGCCTCAAGGTTAACACCTTGAAATGTTAAATGGGACAAGTTCACACCTCTCTTCTTTCTTGTTTCTTCCTCTTTCAAATATCCACACTTCAGAATCCAGCTGTCCTAGATGAGAGTCAACTGCTTTTTGCACCCCTTCTGTAAGTTATCATTCAGTTGAAAAGTTTTAAGCAAAGTTAAAACATAGTAGTGCCCAGGATTTTCATTGTTGTTATTATTTTTATGTTGTTCCTATTGTGGTAGCCAATGCACAAAATGCTGCGTATGTGCAAAAATGATGCTTGTCTCTATAAATATCCAAGATGGGAAAATGAAACATTGCATCCCATTTCATAGACAGAAGAGACAGATACATGAACAAGTTGCCACCAAGTAAATGAGCGTGGATTTACAGCTCATTAACTACTCCATGGCAACTGTCTGTGTGGTTATTGCTCCAGAGTAAATGTGAGGTAGCTCTGACCCTTACTGAAAGTGAGGCAATGTATCTTGCATTTACCTGGGAATTAAGCATCCATATAAAGTAACTAATGAGGTGTAAATCCATAGTCTTTCTTCACACATGGCAGTTTCTTCATGTATCTTGAGGCAATGATATTTATGTGATTTGTCTGGTGTCACTGAAGCAGCATGTGACAGAAATGGGAATGTAAACCAGACCTACCGAGCTCCTGCAAACCCCACTCCTCGTATGGCCAGAATTTTCTTGAAGAGCTGCTGTTCAATTGCTTGGCACATCTCCCTTCAAATGACAGCAATTCACAAGAAAACTCAGCCGCTCTTTTCCTCATTAATACTGCAGAACATGCGTATACCATGTATGCAAAACAGATGGGTCGGTAAAAGTAGCTTCCAGATACAGTTACTTCATTTCACATATTACTTCATATTTATTTTTTCTAAGACTCTTAAAATTAAAGTTTAAAAGAAAGTGATGCTTTGGGAATTGCTTTATCCTCTTTCATTCATCAGATTTCAACACTAGCTAATCTAGAGTCCAAATTAGTGCAGTTTAAGCAGTCTTTAGCCGCTGTGCTGTCCATCAGGGTGGTACATGGCATGCCACAAACTAGCCGAGAAGCTTCTTTTCCTTTTTTTCTCCAGTGACTCCTATCAAGTGATACTCTAACTAGGACTCCATCACACTTGTTCAGGTGGACTGTTGATACAAGCCACTGCCTACAGTCATTGCAAGCCTGGGATCATTGTTCTGATTTTTCAGTGGTACCATGGAAATCACAACAGAATGGAATATCCTGTGCCTCCTCAAACCCCTTGTTACTTTCTATTAAAAAAAGAAAAGACAAAAAGAAACCCATGGGAGGAATATCTCAGCCACAGCATCACACCAGATTGCCATTTAAAATATTTACCAGTAAAAATATCTCGTGTCCTGAGGTAGAACAAGAACATAATGCCGTTAAATACCTTGACAAAGTTCAGTGTAAATTATACACCTCTATCCATAAAGAAGGAGAGTTAATTTTCGCAGTAAAGACATTAAATGCATTGTTTTTCAGCCTTTAAAAGCTCACTCATATAATAACTGATAAACCTCACTATTAATTTTATTATCACCATGCTTTTTTATGTCATGTCTATGGACTAACATGTTCAAAAAGCTGAGAGGGAAAAGCCCAGGATTCAGATTGTCTTTATGAATTTTAATGGATTTGATGAGTCTCTCCACAGCACTCCCTGTTTCACTCAATTCCTCACTGCAAGGACTCTCTGGAAAATGTGAGTCATGCCTACAGGTCCTTTCGGATTTGACCCTGCTGTCACACTGACAGCACATTTCTCATTTCATTTCATGGGGCAATATATTTCAAAGCATAATCCCAACCTTCTGGGATGCTTTCAGTTCTGGGATGCCCAGCTCTGACAGTACTGCAAAAGACTGAATTTCATGAAGGAAGGCATAATGTAAATGGGAAATGTCAGTGCTTTCTTTTACATTGACCACGTACAACATTTTAGTGACTCTGATGAGCGTCTCGTCTTTTTTTTTTTTCTCTTCTAGCAGATGCTATGTCAACATTAGTTGATTAAACATCCCTGGGCTCAGTTTCAACCTGTGCCAACTAGCACTTTCCCAAGTTGGCAGTGGTCTGGGGGATAGAGCACCCCAAGGCCCACTCCCAGTACGCAGTTCACAAGCAGCCCCACAAATCTGAAGAACGAAAGAGTTACTAGCAGAGACATCAGCCACCTCATGCCAGTTGGCCTTCCGAGCCCAGAAAAGTCCCTGAAGGTGCCTAAGCAGGGATGGAGTCGGAGAGCCTGGCAGCTGCCTGGAGCTCCGGCAGCTGGCTGCGCGGGAGCCCGGGGAGCTGCCCGGCAGGTCGCCGCCGCGGCTGCAGGCGGCCGTCGCAGGCGTACAGGGACTGTGATTCCCGCTGGAGATTCATTGCCATGTAGGGCATCTCTGGACAGTTTAAACTGGAATACCCTTCCGTGACTTCCGAACAGACCAAAATACAGGCCATCATAGGTGGCACTTTAATAGCCCTCTATCCATGGACTTGATTTCCCAACCTTCTTGCCGCGAGGAGAAGGGCAAAGGATAGATAGCAGCCTGGAGAACAGCCTCATGGAAAGTCAGGTTGCTTGGAACCCCAGCTGAAAAAAAAACTATTTCAGATCCACCATGCAAGTTATATTTTTGGAGAGTTATTCTCCTGCAGTGCTTCCTAGAATTTTGGATTTTTTTTTTTTTTTTTGTCCTGCTTCATAATTATACATAATGATGTGATTTTGTTCTGTTATGTGTTTTGTTACATTATGTACTTTCTGCAAGAGAGGAAAAAAAAGTGTCAGCCAATTCTGCCCTTACTGACACTAATGGCTGTTGGCTCGAACACTCCATGCAGGATTTTCCTTCTTCTTATCAGTGGTTCCATATTTTCATGTGGTCCAATTTTTTATTTCTTCTGGGCATCCTTTTTATTTTGATATTTCTTTCCTCTTTGTTCTCCAAGTAATTCATTTTTAGCTCTAAATTAAGCAATTTGCTTTTAACCAGTTGGCATTTTCATCAGTCAGCGTATCCAAATGTTCATCTGTACCTTCCTTAATTTCATGTACTATATCAGCATTTCCTGTAGCAGTAATGGCTTTCTGCAATGAGACTTACTTATACCTCAGATCGCCCTGCTAGTTTTTCAGGCAATCATCTACTGCCCATCCTTCTGGCAGGCACATTGCTATCTTCCCCACTGTATTTTGGTTTTGAGAGTAACATCAATCCACAGTAAGTGCCTACTACTGACTTGATGCTTGTTGGTGGAAATTTTAAGCTTTTAGTATTGTTTAAAAGAGAAAGAGGTCTTAATGCCAGCTGTCCATACTGAGAATACCAGGAAAACTCCAGTCGTTTATTAGCTGGGGCTTTAGGGTTTTCTGCTCCTCTAACTCCTTCCTGTTGGTTCATACAGAGTCCATAGGGTACCTGGCAGTCCTGGTCCCCCATCATCCAGATCAGAGTGCTTCTCCTGCCAACACTGCTTGGTTTCTTTTGCAGAGAAACCCAGGACATGAAGTAGGAGAGCACACAAGCCGGCTTCAGCCCGGCATGGCATCAGGATGCATAGCGGGTTCCCAGGAAACGGTCACGGCCCCCAGGTATGGACATAGCTATAAGGATCTCTGCAACAGAGCACCAGTACAAAGTCCTTCAGCTGAGACTGTCTAACGTACAAGAGAGAATTAAATGGTTTGACACCAGTCAGCACCTACAGCCTGATCCAGTTTTGCCCCTAAAAACCTAGCTGAAGACCGATGCTCTGCTGTGGTTTGGAACAGGTGCTGCTGGGGAAGGAGATGAAAACCCATCTGCAACTTGAGATGTCCCTGCAGCTCCTACCCGATAGTGCCTGTGGCCTTGGCTTCAGCTCACAGCATGAGAGAAGAGCAAAGAGGAAGATGCGTTGGGAAGAAACAAGGAAGAGGAAAAGACAAGCCTGTCTGAAAGCAGTGGAGAAGACTGGGGAACCAAGGTCATATAAGTTGTGGGGGCTAAAGGGCACATGACAAGTGCAGTGCTGGGGGACCCAAGACGTATGGGTCTGGGCGAAATCAGGCACGTGTGGCACAGCACGGGTGTTAGGAGGAAAAGGACCCTGCGGCACAGTGTGGGTGTAGCGCTCGGAGGAACGAGAAGCTGCAGCACAAAGTAGTGGGGGGCAACTGGCCCTGATTCACCAGGTGGGGATGGGACTTGGAGAGATTTCAAGAGCTTGGCCACAAGTACAACGCGGGATGGTCATTAATCTGTAAGGGCTGCGCTTCCAGCCTTCCCACACTATTTATTAGAGACTGACAAAGCTATTGGAAAGTGACAGGGAGAAACAGCACGTGGGATATGGGGAAGGAGGGGAGAGAGAGGGTGCAAGGTGAGATTCCAGGGAGAGGGAGACCTCCTCTTCAGTGGGGACAGAAAAAAGAGAGGAAGAGGAAGCACAGCTGCAGCCTCAGCGGCCACAGTGCTGCACCTGTCAGAGAGAAACTCTCTTTCTTACATTTGCATACACACATTTTTGCATGTGCTAATGAACCACACTTTCCTACCTAATTTCCAGTGCCAAAAGGTTATTAATCCCTGAAGTCTGTTCTTACTTATTCCTTGCTGGCTGTCCTGCATGCATTTTCTAATATGTATTTATTTAGGAAGGTTACTTTCTTGCTACACAGCAGAAATATGTGCGTTAAATCTACTCTACAAAGGCCTTAAAACCATGAAAAATGCTCTGGAAGCAGAAAAGAAATAGTTCGGAGGAAGGAAAGGAGGCGCTGCAGGAAAACTCATTTGCTGAAAAATGCAGCTTATGTCTTATCACTTTAATTCCAGATAAGTCTTCATTTTGCTGTGGAGACAGATGTGATAAATATGTTAATGGAAGATTTCGATAGTTCAGTTTGTAGAACTGCAAAGCCAGATGGAAGTGATAATTTTTCTTTCATTTTAATTTTGAAATAAAAAGCAAAAAAGCAAGAAAGTTCCTGATATCGTAACATTGTAATGACTTTTTGAAGGATAATGGACCTTAGCACAAAATGATGATCAACTATCATGCCCTGATACTTACTATTTTATTAAATTCCAGTTTCCCCAGCTGGAATTCTCTCAGCTTTCCTTCCAGAGCTGAGCAGATTACTGCCTGTGACTGACTTTTCCAGTTCCACACTCATAAAGATATTTAGCAACAATCCTAACTTTAAGCTGTGGAGTATTTTACTGATTCTACTGTTGCTCAGGCTGATACATGCCTAAGCAGAGCACTGAAAATAGCATTGGATGGACCTAACCTCTCTTTCTGTTTACCAGGAGCCAAATACTGCCTTTTTTAATTCCATAAGCAGTGCACTTAGTGCCATCGGGGAGTTAGGAGTATCGGGACTGAACTGTGGCCTTCCATGCCTTGATTAATGTTCCCCCAGGATTAACATGCACTTAGCAATACTTGGTGTGGGCTCTTCTTTGTTTGTTTCAATTTAAAACAAAGCCATTGAGGGACATATATTAACACCTTTTAAAATCTGTAAGGTATTTACTGCTTGAACTGATAGGCAAAAAGAAAGCTAGAAAACATTTGCTGCTTGAATCCCCTTGAAGGGGAGGAAACAGTAGGTAGCTAGGTAGCAGGGTAAAAAGCCTAAGGAAATTTTAGGAAACAATTTTCAAACCTCTTTTGTTCAGGGTCCCACCTGAAATCTTACTCTGGAGTTACTAAGTGAAAACTTGGTTTGTTATATCCACTGTGGTGGTTCTAACTGTGGAAAGAACAGGCACATATGGCTTGTTCTTTTTAAATGAATTTTAATTTCAAGAAGATGAGGTCCTGACTGGTTCCTCCCACGGGAACTTCTCTCCAGGATCAACTTGGCAAGAGAGTGAGGTGCTCCATTCTCAAATGAGTAGCATTAACTTTTGGGTTTTATTAGGTCATTCTCATTTTCTAGCTAAGCTCACAAATCAGAAAATTAATGGCTTAAGCTATTTAATTCAACATGGCAGTTAGAGCCCCTTGAGGACTTTATTCCAATGATTCCAGTGAGGAAAATATGGATTTCTTGTGAACGACTGCTTGTACCCTACATTTTACCATTAAACAAAGGGTATAATCGCTGTTTTGTCATTGCTGTCCTCAGTTGAGGGTAGAGTGAGTAGAGGTGGTATTGGTTATTAGATAGATATCTGCTATCTGATATTGATATTAGATAGATATGTGATATCTGAAATATCAGATTAATTTCATCATTTGATACATACTATTTGGTTTCATTTGTTTAGTTTGCATATATTTTCTTGGGGTTTGCCTTTGTTTAGTCAATTAACAAATAATACAAAATTGCAAGCATATGTGGTCTGGATGTTTCCTACCCAAACAAAATGATCAGATGAGAGGGAAAAGGGAAATTTTACACTTTACTTGTGGAGGGGAGAGGAGAGATCCCCAGGCTCTAGAAGTGAAAGCTGTGTCAGCAGGAGCCAAGCCAACTTAATTAGCCCCATGAAGAGACTGAACAGAGTGCTTGGTTAATGCAGCTATATTATGTTTGAGAATTCATCTGTTGTCTCTGGACTTTGCTGAACTGTGCAAACATCCATCTCTCTGCAGCACTGCACCTTGCACACAAGCGGGGGCAGGTTTTGCACCCATCTGAGGTTCCAGAGGCTGCTGATCTCATACAATTCAGCAACTAAGGTGACCAAAAGTACACAGTGAAACATACAATCCTGCTCCTGGCCCTCGTGTTCCCTTAGCAGGGTCGGAGAACAGCAGGCAGAGACAGCTGGAGCCTCTCTGCCCTCACAGCCTTGCTGTGAGCTAAGAGGCGATCAAAGCACACGCTGTAGCTAGAGGTGACCCACCCTCGCAGAGCATCCTCAGGTATTGGCATAAAACAGCCAGATCCTAGTCCTCTGTGGACTCACGCAGCAGCAGCATTTAATCCTGGAGCAGCAAGCCAAACAGAGCTTCCCAGCTGGTGGGCAAGGAAGTCGCTCACCACCCTCCAGCAAGCAGCCAGGGCTCCCTAAGCACCAGGCAGGGAGCTGCCTGCGGGAGGAGCGCAGCAACTCACGCAGCACTAAAGCTTATTCCAAGCTGCCACTTTGTCAGGCTTAAGTTCGGCTCATTAGGACATTTGTCTGTTACTTATGCAAATAAGACTATGCATAGTCACAAAATATGCAAAGAAGGCCATTTATCAGTTCGGCACGGCCTCCAGCTTTCTGAACCCTCAGACACCCCTGATAGATGTAGAAGAAAATGCAGTCTCCCCTACCGCCGTGGCTGGCAGAGCGGCCGAGGCAGAGCCTATCCGCCACCGTCCACGTCCTCTCAGAGGATTCGCGTTGCTCAGGATAGAGGAGAGAATGCACTCTGTGAGACTTTCAACCTGTTATGTTACAGCTCAGGGTGTTTAATCTTATGAATAAGGGATCTCTACTTGTTTCACCTTTCCAGGGAAGGAGATTTACGAATCTGCATAAGTCTAAGCGTTCTGACTGCAGTTTATTATTTATTTATAACAAGCACATGACAAAGACTGTCCTCTGGAACAGCCTGCTTAAATGCATTTCTTCGTCTGGACAGCTGCAGTCTAAGGTCACTCTCACTCATGAATGTGCAAAGGAACCTCAGCTCATCCCTCTCCTGTGCTTATTGCTCTCTCCTCACTTCAGGAAAATATTATCTTCTGCACGAGTCTACTCTAGAGTCAGCATCTACCTATTGCTTTCCACACACAGCCATCAGTAACTGCAACCTGAGTCCTCCTGACAAGGGTACGGGTCTGCCAGAAACGCAACTTCAGGGAGTTCTTCCCCAGTTACGTACCCCAGGCTGGTGCCAGGCTGACAGCTTGCCTGTTAGCTCCAGGGACCAGTTTTTCGTGTATCCTCCCTAGCCTAACCGGATGGCTTATCTAAGCTGCTGCAAGGTTCACTGTACAAACTAGCAGAAAAGAAGTTTCCGCAGTACAAGTAAAGAGAGAAGAAAATGACACCGCATTTTGCTGTATTACCCTTACCTGAGGGGACCCACCTTACCCATTCACTTTTCCTAACCGTCTCCCAGGACCTATCACAGAATCACAGAATCACAGAATCACTAGTTTGGAAAGGACCTTCAAGATCATCAAGTCCAACCATTAATCCAGCACCACCATGTTCCCTAAACCATGTCCTGAAGTGCCACATCCACAAGTTTTTTGAACACTTCCAGAGATGACGACTCCACCACCTCCCTGGGCAGCCTGTTCCAATGCCTGACCACCCTCTCAGTGAAGAAATTTTTCCTAATATCCAATCTAAACCTCCCCTGGTGCAACTTGAGGCCATTCCCAAGTAACTAGTAATCACTAGTTACTTGGGAGAAGACGCCAACACCCTCGTAGCCACAACCCCCTTTCAGGTAGTTGTAGAGAGCGATAAGGTCTCCCCTCAGCCTCCTCTTCTCCAGGCTAAACAACCCCAGTTCCCTCAGCCGCTCCTCATAAGACTTGTGCTCCAGCCCCCTCACCAGCTTCGTTGCCCTTCTCTGGACACGCTCCAGCACCTCATCATCCTTCTTGTAGTGAGGGGCCCAAAACTGAACACAGTATTCGAGGTGTGGCCTCACCATGCTGAGTACAGGGGCACGATCACTTCCCTACTCTTGCTGGCCACACTAGTTCTGATACAGGCCAGGACGCTGTTGGCCTTCTTGGCCACCTGGGCACACTGCCGGCTCATATTCAGCCGGCTATGGGGAGCTGTGGACCTGCATGTGGTCTTGGAATTAGCACTGAGGAGAGGAACACCTCCAGCAGGCAAGAAGAGGTACTCACAAAGGTTCCCCTTCCACAGTGGCTACAACTGGATCTTAATTTGATAACAACACAAAAAATAACTTTCCTTGAACCTCCCAAAATATAATTCCATGAGTTACATTGCATTTAAAGTGCAGCACAATCACAATACAGTGACCTGAAAGTATTTCCAATGTTTTTCCTTCTTCCTCTGTAGGGAATTTGTATTTGCATGTGAGAGCAACTGCAACCTAAGTTAGATAGGTCCTGGAGAGACTCTCTCATCAAAGTCCATCAAGGTGCCTTTCTTTGATCCTTTCAACACATGCACCCACCCAGATACTCACGCCCCCCTGACATCAGGATGATGATCTCATCAGGAGAAAGAATGATAACAGCAAAAGCAGAGAACTCATGGGTGGAGATAAAGACAGTTTAATAAGTGAAGGAAAGAGATAAAAAACCCCAGCAATGTAAGGGCAGTCACTCACCACCTCCCACAAGCAGATTGATGTCCAGCCAGTCTCTCAGCTGCGGCTACCTTCTCAGACCAACCACTCCCTCAGTTTTTATTGCTGAGCATGGCATTACATGTCATGGAAGGTCCCTTTGGTCAGCTGGGGTCAGCTGTCCCATCTGTGTTCCCTCCCAACCTCTTGCCCACCCCCAGCCTCCTTGCTGGTGTGGGGCAGGCCGCCTGGGAAAAAGAGAAGACCTTGACACCGTGAGTGCACTGCTGTACAACAGCCAAAACACCGGTGTGTTATCAATGTTGTTTTAGTCAGAAATCCAAAACACAGTATCTTACTGGCTGCTGTGAAGTAAATTAACTACATCTCAGCCAGACCCAACACAAAAATTAATGAAAAATTGCATTGCCTTTGGTTAAAAGGCAATGAAGAAAATTGTCCTAGAAGGGGCACTTCTTTCTTAACATCAAGTGTTATTCTAAAATGGCTGCCCTTTTAATTCCAAATCTATTTGCCACTTGGGTAAGTGCAAAATCATGCAGTCAAAAATAGCTATACAACCGGACTTTCTGTGAATTTAATTCTGCTGTTTCCAGCTGAGCAAAATTATCTTTACATCACAAAAGCATATGTTTCCCCTTAATAAAGACTTAAGTACAGCCTCTTCAAGTCTTTCCCTTTACTTTTGCATTGATGCAGTAAAGGATTATCCATGCAAAATTATATGGCCAAGCTTTCTGCTGTGAGTCGGCATGGTTCCGTTGTTTTTCATGGATCAGTTAACACACACTGGAGATTTTAGCCATTGCTGTCTATAATGGCTAATTTGCCTGTTACAGGGAACTGAGAGCCATCTGTGTATATGCCATAAGGACACACCAGTGAAATGGAGGCTGTAAACTGACAGAACATGACCTATGATTGTAAGAGATTCAAAGACAAGATGGGATACCTTACCTTTGGAGCCTGTAGTACATCAGACATGCTATGCTTAGGGACTGCAAAAACCGGTTTTGGTGAAAGTGTCGTTGGCTTTTTGGGAGGCCTGGGTGGTGGGTGAAGTGTTTGGTTTTCATATCTTCGCACCATATAGTACTGCTCTTCGCTGATCTCTTCCACTGTTGTCTTAGTCACAGGAGGTACAACTGTCTGGATATCTTTGCTGAGCAAATGGACTGACATGTTTAAGCGATATACAGGAATCTCCCAGCTCTCCACTGGACTGCTGGTGCCACTGATCAGCAAATAAGAGTCTGTGATTTCTTCTTCAAACTGCAGCCCAGGCACAGCAGCCAAGACATCTTCCTCAACAGAAAGGTCCCTCACAGACACTTTGACATTAAAAGGCAAAGGAAATTCTTTGCAAATCTCAGAAAGCTGGTACTGTTTCTTGTCATGAATCACTTCCACAAAGCCACCTTCCATGTACATAGGGAGAAGCACTTTCTTATATGTATCACTTAGTATTTGTTCACAAGCTAAAACGTCTATGACTTTCTTTCTTCCCTCATACAGAACTTCACTAGTCTGGCATTGCTGAACTAGAAACTGATCTCCAACAGAAACAGAAAAAAGCTCTCTATGAGGGGAATCAAAGGCTTTAGTTGCTACAACATGAAGCTGTTCCTTTTCACTTCTTGCTATCTCTAAGTCATAGGCAGTTGGAAATTCTCGAGGTCTTCTCTTGAACTTTCCTTTGTAGCTCATAGGGATTAAAAAATGTCTTTTGGGAGAATCACTTCTGATCTCAGAGGCTAAGACTCTTGTTGCCTGGTACTTTTTGTAGATGATGATCTCTTTCCCTGTATGCAATAAGTTATAAGGTTTTTGGCTTCCTGAAGGTCCTTCCATTATCTCAGCAACCATAGGAAATTCCTTGCTTGTTCTCTCAAATACATCTTCCAAAGACAGTGGCTGAAGGAAAGAGTTTATATCGGAACAGTCTGTTATATCCTTGACCTCAACATCTAGATCTGAGAGGATATGAACTATGTCCTTTCGAACTGAAAAGAAAAAGAAATACATTGGTTTTTGTTTTTAAACTGACATTGGAATAAAATATACATATCCTGTTGGCCAGATACTAAAAGTAACTTCCCTGAGGTGTGCACCTTCATGTGTTAACAAGCACAATTAATAGGGCCAAAGTTTGACTGTTTTAATTTGAGATATATGGCTATCAGATATGCAGGAGACCTCACAAAGGAAGAGCGAAACAAGAGGAGATAAGAATAAGGTATGTAAGTGAACAAAAGTTTAAGAAAAAGGAAAGGGGAAAAAATATAGTTCACTATCTTTCTCACAGCACCTCCAAGTTTAATCAGTTGTTTATCTTATCAAACTCTTTTTCTTGAGTATTTCTATTCTTTTATTGCATAGTAAATGGTTTCTCCAAAGAAATGGGTACCGGAACATCAAATCATAGAATCATAGAATCATAGAACAGTTTGGGTCAGAACAGACCTTTAAAGGTCATCTAGTCCAACCCCCCTGCAGTAAGCAGGGACATCTGCAACTAGATCAGGTTGCTCAGAGCCCCGTCCAACCCGACCTGGAATGTTTCCAGGGACGGGGCATCTACCACCCCTCTGGGCAACCCGGGCCAGTGTTTCACCACTCTCACTATGAAAACTTTCTTCCTTCTATCTAGTCAAAATCTGTCCTCTTTTAGTTTAAAACCATCACCTCTTGTCTTATTGCTACAGGGCCTTGTCCCTCTCCAGATTTCTTATAAGCCCCCTTTAAGTACTGAAAGTATTGCAATAAGGTCTCCCTGGGGCCTTCTCTTCTCCAGGCTGAGCAGCCCCAACTGTCTCAGCCTGTCCTCATAAAGAGGTGTTCCATCCCTCTGGTCATTTTTGTGGCCCTACTCTGGACCTGGTCCAACAGGTCCATGTCTTTCCTGTGCTGAGGGCTCCAGAGCTGGATGCAGTATTCCAGGTAGGGTCTCAGCAGAATGGAGTAAAGGGGCAGAATCAACTCCTTTGACTTGCTGGCCACACTTCTTTGGATGCAGCCCAGGATATGGTTGGCCTTCTGGGCTCATGTCCAGCTTTTCATCCACCAGTACCCCCAAGTCCTTCTCAGCAGGTCTGCTCTCATCCCCTTCATCCCCCAGCCTGTACTGATACCAAGGGTTGCCCCAACCCAGGTGCAGGACCCTGCACTTGGCCTTGTTGAACCTCATGATGTTCACATTCCTTGAGCTTGTCCAGGTCCTTATGGATGGTATCCCATCCCTCAGGCATGTCAACCGCACCACTCAGCTTTGTGTCTTCTGCAAATTTGCTGAGGGTGTGCTCAATCCCACTGTCTGTGTCATTGATGAAGATATTAAACTGTACTGGTGCCAACACAGACCCCTCATATACCACTCATCACCAATCTCCATCTGGACATTGAGCCATTGACCACTAAATTAACATCTTTAATGGATAAATAGCATTTGAACCCATTAACACATGTTGCTGTGTCAAGTCTGGAATGAATAAGATATTTTGATATTTATAAGAATAATGAAAACATCTATAATTATTATGAAATAATATAACTTTGAAAAGAAGGAAAAACCTATGTATAACAAAGTCTAAGTTTATTGTTAATGAATGAAGAAATCTCTAGTATAGTGGTCCTCTGTGGAACTCTTGGATCTTTTTCTATGGCATCTGGTTTTATTCACCATCAGAACTGAGCCATTGCGTTTAACAGTCTGACGGGGAACAACAACTCTTTTATCCCAACTGAACTTGCAAAATTTTGGATGCAAGGCTTCCAAGCACAAAGCTGACTATGCAATTAAGGCTTGTTTAAGAATTTGGCTCCAGATCAGTGACACCACAGATCACTGACCAGGGCAGTAAAATTTAACAAGCAAATAATATTTAATGACTCTCTTCAGTAAGACTTATTTTGCATAGACCTGCACACAAAGATAGTATATCCTGGATTCACACTCCTTTGCAGCAGAACATACCAATATTTTATACCTAAAAGTTGGTATCAGATGTATTTTATACGATAGTTTTATGATCGTGATTCAGGATCTGTTTATGCCAACTCTGCTTTTCTCACATTGACACCTTCAGGTGAGAAGCATCCTAAGCACCACAAGGGAAAGTCAATGAAGGAGGAATGACTAGTGAAAATGAAAGTTTTCTATGAGCATTTTGGGGAGTTCCACACACAGAATTTGTCCATTATTAAAAATTAGAAGTATAGAGAATTCCTGCCCACAGCCTGTGAAAGTGTAATCTGTTATTCCTCTTATCAGGAATCTTTTATATTGAAATATGGTTAGTATTTCTTATACTTTATCTTGTGTCTATTTATAGTTCTTCTAAAAATTGAGAAAATCCATTTTTCATGGTCCACAAGAAAGTAGCTAATCATGTACCATGAAGCTTTCTTTTCAAGTTTGTATTACATAGTTATTTAGGACATATTTAATGCTTCTTAAATGTTGAGCACATTATGAAACATAAATGGGTGAAATAAAATCAATAAATACAACTCTTATTGGAATATCTGATTGGAAGACAAGTGAATACCAAACGTTTCTGAATCTTCTGAAAGCTTTTTAGAAACATTAAATTCTTATTGATTCTGCACATATATTTAAGTGGCTATAGGAATACACCTAAGTGAATCCAGGAGATTCAGGAGGTGGGCTAGATTCTTGAATCTAGCTAGAGTTGTAGAAAACAAAGTACTTTATCTTGTGAAGATATACTTTCCAAACTCACACATTAAATCACATAGCAAGCACAGCTGAATGTCTCATGGATAAGCATTTAACAACTGTAGGTTCCCCGGGGAGGTGGTAGATGCCCCGTCCCTGGAAACATTCCAAGTCAGGCTGGATGGGGCTCTGAGCAACCTGATCTAGTTGCAGATGTCCCTGCTCATTGCAGGGGGGTGTGGACTACATGGCCTTTAAAGGTCCCTTCCAACACAAACCGTTCTATGATTCTACAGCATATTGTGCTAACAGTATCTTCCCACTTTTTTCCTTTCTCTTTTATCCATTTACTTACATCATTCATCAGAGAAAGCTCGATTGTGAAAAGATTTCCAGCTTAATATCCTCATGAATGACATATTTCTGTGAGGATTTCATTTCTATGGAGCTCACTGGTTTGCTCCTAGTAAACACAACAGGCAGCAAAACCGTCACAAAAGCTAAACTCCTATCCTGCAGACTTTAACAGGATGGGTGCATCAACACGTAGAATTGCAGCAATTTTCCATCTACTGCCTGGGCTGTCCTCAAGCAAGGTCAGAGTCGCAGAATCACAGAATCGTTAAGGTTGGAAAAGACCTTTAAGACCATCAAGTCCAACCATCAACCCAACATCACCATGCCCACTAAACCATGTCCTGAAGTGCCTCGTCTACACGTTTTTCGGACACTTCCAGTGAAACATTTTGTCTTAAGCTGTTTTTTTGTTTAGGTAGGTATCTCAGTTCAGAGAAGGTACGCTATGCACGCACAAAGAGGTCATTACTGCAGCTTGGCTATTCAAAGTCACCATAATTCAGGAGCATTTCACTGTGTACTTATACCCTTGCACACCTTCTAATTTTATTCCAGCGACTAATTTCACTACAGATTTAAAGTAAGACATAGATATAGACATTCGTAAGAACAGAACACAGCAGTTTTAATTTTTTGGTGGAACAGCTGGAACAGTGATAACGTGCTATGAACAAAGAAATTTTGCTTTTTAATAAAAACTCATAACATAAATTACAGCTTTTAAAGATACTGGTTTTCTAATATATTCCTGTTTCCTCAAACCTAGAGGTTTCAGAAATTGTCCATAAGTCTTTTCTATTTATATTCTATTGATATTTGTTTCTGTAATAGAGTAAAATAGTATGTTTTACGTTCTGCAGCATCCTCATTTTGAAAAATAAATGGTAGTTGAGTGTGTTACAACACATACATCTATATTTTTCCTCTACCCCTAGCCATAGCCATAAATGATCAAGTGGCTTCTCCATGGTGGAAGTCTGACACGCAAAGAAAGAAAAGTTGAAACTGAACAGAATACCTAAGCTCCACTTTTTCACTATGCAATGTATTTCTTTGCAATGATGATTTAATTGTAGTGATCAATAAAATGGCAAGAGAAAGAAATACAAGGTAACTATCTGAATTAACAGCTGATAAAGGAATAAAAAAGGCAATATTTTTATCTTTCTTCATCTTGAAACTAGTATCAGTGGCAAATATGGGTCAGGAATTTTTGACCAAACGGAATCCTTCCTGCCTATTTTAAGGAAACTTTATATATTGAAGGGTATTTTGCTATATAGAGATGAACAGAACATTGACTTTGATTCCTACTTACATTTCATTACTGCCTGCACTTCATAGACAGGCGTGAGAATCAAGCAGCCATCAAAATTCTCAGGAAGTAGGCTAGAGGAGTCCCACGTATGTAAAGTATTGGAAAGTTTGACAATCCGTTTTCTGCACTTAGGGATTTTCCATTCTGCAATCTCTTTTAGGGTGTATATCTGGTCATCTTCACACTCGTAGAATTTTCCTTCTTGTGAAAGGGGCAAAGTAAATGAATGAGACTGGTTATTTCTGACCACACCACAGTTCACAGCCATCATTCCATTGACCTCTTCCACAGAGTTGAAGGTGATCTGTTCACCATGTTTGATAGTGAGGTTTGCCAATTTTATATCCTCAGGGCTGTAGAAACATGGATGGCCAAATCTTGTTGGCCCAATAGAGACTTTTCGTGTAATTTCTTCAATGCTGCCATATGGAGTTTTATCTGCCACAACCTTATAAAGACCTAAGAACAGAAAACTTGCATTATAAGAAGGGAAATATATAAAGGAAGCTATGCCAAATTTTAGACTGTGAATGCAATAAAAATGGGGAGGAAAACACATCAAACAATTCATACCTGATAGTTTGGTTGCTAGAAATGTGACTCTATAAAGGTAATATCAACTACACAATAGAAATCGTAGATGGCTGGAATTAGCCCTTTCTACTCTGCAGCTAATTTCTGACATCCAGCATTTTTACGTCCATGGTAAAAAGAGAAAAAAGTTATTTTCTTTGCTACAGAAAAAAAAAAGAAAAAACATCTTAAATTTTTATCTGTCTTCTCAGGAAATCAACCTTTAAGAAAAAAAATGGAGACATGGTATGAGGAAGAGCAACAGTGAAATTTCATCAGTGAAATGCAGGATAAAGTTTCTGGCTAAACATTGTACTATGCATTCTTATACACACAGACTGGGGATTCCTAGACCAAGGATGTTTAAAGACACATCACAAATAAAAAAGTAGCACCTACAGATAAGAATGAGCAAAGGAAATTGATGCTAGCATATCTGATAACCCAGAGCACCAGATGGAGTAATTCAAAGTTTGGATGTTGTAGCACTGTGGCCATCACAAGGCAATTAAAGCGCTGAAGTTCTGCAAGGCAGAAGCTGCATCTCAGCTTCCCTATCCCCTAGGGACATTATTATCTCATGTTAATCATGCCCCGTGGAGCTGTCTCATTAAGAGTCCACATGGCAAGAAAAATGTGTGCATTTCTATATTTGCGTGAGTGTCTTTATAGAGGAAGATGAAGTGGAAGGTTGAGAGGACTAAACAGTGGGGTTTAGCTGAACTGTGTGATTCAGCTGTCTTCTTCCCCAGGCGCCGCAGTGTGAATGTTGCCTTGTGGAATTACATTGCAGCTTCCTGGGACAGGCACTGACTAAGGCTGGCTTCCGAGTGAATATAACTGAACATAGAGGTTATCCCTAGGCCAAGTTTGCAAGCCAAGGGGACTCACACAAGTTAGCTGGTGGCTACAGTTACAATGACAAAGCAGCCAAGCTCCCTGATCACTGATGCCTTTTCTCCTTCCTTCTCCCAAAGCCAACTAGCAGAAACCCAATGGACCCACTGCTCCACACTATTGCCTCCCCTGGACCACACAAGGGGCACTGTATCTTTGTGGTAGAGGAATACTCCCACCCTGGCATGGGATGGGGACTCAAGGAGTGCTCCTTGGCACCACTAGAGACTCTTTCATGGCAGCTCCACATCTCATTAGTGGTTTCTGCCATGTCTACAAAGGTTTAAGTGTCCCATCCACCTGCCCCCAGCTGTCTAGTGTGGGAGCTTGGTCCACACTGGATATTACTCTCTTCTTGTGGGAACCAGAGTATGAGAAAAGGGAAGGATGCCCCAGCAGATACCAGGGTCTCAGCAAGGTGGGTTGCTGCCAGAACACAGTTCCTGTTAGATGTTGGGAAGACACTCACTGCCTTCTCTAGATCTCCTCTGATAGTGGGATTGTTTAACAAATCAGATCGGGAGATTGCTTCAGTTAAAAATAATGTCCAAATTGCTTATTTTCTCCCACACATTTTCCCTTACTAAGTTTCACCCACTGGCCACAATCAACACAACTGAGGGACCTGCATGGAAGCAGGGGCTCCTTAAGATTGTGTTCTTTAAAATCAAACCATTCCCTCCATCACAACAGCCTTTCTCCCCCCCCCCCCCAGAATTGCTGTGATTCTTGCTTCACTCACTACTTTCAAATCATAGCTTTAGCACCCTTCTTGTTAAAGGAGATATTATTAAGATTCTGTCTGTTGAATAGCTTTTAACTGAATTTGTCACCAGATTGGGCATGTTTGGTTCTAGGTATCCCATGAGACCACTAGGAACTGTGGGAACTAACAGCTCTGAGGGCTTGTCAGCAGCCTAAGCAGTAATAGCCTGGTTGATCTACTGCAGAAATAGTCACTAGTTGTGCCTACTTCACTGCTTTGTGCAATTCTATGCCTTCATGGTTGTCTGTATGACAGTTAGCTTTTCCTGTGTAAAATTAGTACCCTTGTGCAAATACACACTCTACATATATGTCCTCACTGCAGCACTACAGAAAAGCCTCCAAGCTTTTTTTCCAGGCTGCAAGGAAGCCCCATCCATGAATGTAGCTGCACAAGTACAAAGAACAACTTCAACATGCTGTTTTATCTCTTTCTGATATTTTTTATATTTCTCACATGTTTTTAACACAATTATTTTAACGATTTTAACAATTACTAACAAGCAAGTTAGCTACCCCTGTCCTAATCACTACTGGAGGTGTCAGTGAAGATCAAGACAAACTGGTTTATCAGCATTTAGAAAATATCGCAGTAACAAGGCACCATTGATAAGCTGAAATTGTGGAAAAGACAGCATCCCCCAAACAGTGTTCTGGTGTCATGCTTTGCAAGCACAAGATGGGCATCATATCCTGGCACTGCTGGGAGAAAGCAAGTAGAAATAGTCTTCATTAAAAAATATATTTAAAGTACATATGATGTATCCCAAAGGCAATAACTATATTTACCCATCTGTGATACAGGAACACGTCTATTGCCCCCAGAAAACCTCCAGAATTGCATTAAAAAACCTTCATAAGCTATGTTAAAAAACCATTCCCAGTTGAAATATTTGGCAACGGACAGGTATGAGAAACATTCTTCTCTATGAGTTTGACCACAGACTCAGGGTCTACTAAATTTGCTGGGACTACGAAGCTATTTGTAAGCCATCTATTTCAGCCACAAACTCATGGGCATCCTGTGTTGGAAAGCAGGTTTCATATGGAAGCATAGTGATCAGATCTCATACAAAACTAGACAACTGATTAGCCCCTTGGGCCCAGGCAGACTGACTTTGTCAGGGTTGGGAGCAGAAAAATATTCACCTCACATTCTGCTGGTTTTCTTAATTTTGGCAACGGAATGCTTACATAAGTAACTAAAGAGCCATGTGGCCTTGCATACTTAGTTTCTGTATTGATGAGACCCATGAAGTAGAGGCACCTAGTAGCCACCTGTTTATGCTTATGACTATGTAAAGTTCCATGTGTTTCTCTCTCTGTAGAAAAGAGGTGAACATAAAAAAAGTTATTTTGGTATGATGGGTGAAAGCCACTGTGGTTCCTATCTAAGTGCCATGGTATTTTCTCATAAATGCTCTCCTTGCTACAATATGTATTTAAAAAAAAACAGAACACATAAACCAAACAACACTGTCTGAAACCATTCAGAGCCTTATTAAAATTATTATGAATCAAATTACAAACCTAAATGTTTTCCAGACATAAGTTAGCAAGGAAATCTCCAGAGTAGGAGACATATGGTAAGTTTGAGATGCTAAAGTTTGGACATTTTGAGGTCAAAAAAAAAAATTTTGTAGTTTTTCATAAATCATAAAATGACTGAATCAAATTCACTTAGACTTTCCTAAGAGAGCTTGGTGGACTACCAGGGGGGAAGACAGATGGAAATAGGAAACCTGGAAAAAAGTCCAGCTGGTTTGTTGAGAGTTGGCATTATTGCTCCTATTGATCTACTTTCTAAATGTAATCTGGTCTTCAACCAAAGTGCACTGATGCCCAACAGTTTTGGGACAAATTAAAGATAGGGACAAGAATAACTACACGTATGTAATAACTACAGGAACGTATAACCTTTGTCACACTCCACCAATCCTCTGCACCTCGCAGCATTTCACTAGGGTGAAGTGCCTGCCTAGCCAAAATATGATGATTAGTAAGCCCCAAACGTAATCAGCCCATCATTTTCAAAAAAAGTTTTAGACATCGATGTACACATTTATAGAGAGAGAGGGTTTGGGAATCTGAAAAAATTATTTTCACTGGTATGGGAGAGCAAACATAGACCAAGGATCACCCATTTAGTCCTGTGGGAAAGCATGTTTTGATAGAAGGATGTTTTTACCACCTTTTTACAGAACAGTATATGCAGCTGTCTTTTACTGGTTATACAGTGATAAAGTGTACGTCCCTGGAGATTTATAGACTTCCCATTTTCAGTCTTAATTAGAGTCCTGAAGGAAAGGAATATCCTTTTTAGTCTCTCTTTTTCTTGTTTTCCGCACAGAAAACTGAGAAAACCTGTAGTTCGGCTCACCTAGTAGAGCAGCAAGTAGCCTTCAAGGAAAAAACTAGCAGAAAGACTTTCTGTCCCAGACTAGCAGTTTCTGTTCCCCAAGGTAATCAGAAGACTGGGAAGAGCTCCGTTCCCAACCCCTCTGGAGCTGACTTGATTGCTGTTCCTCTTTTCCCTCACCTCCACCACCCACTCTGCTACCTCCTCTGCTCCAGCATCATCCTCTCCCCATCTCCTGTCTCTCTGTCGTCCCCTGTCGAGACGCGCCTTCCAGCGCCTAACCCCTGTTCTTCCACGCGCATGCTGCGTGGCCACAGGGAACGCTCCTGCCGCGTGGCTCGCAGAGGCTGAGAGCTCAAGAGGACGGTTGTGCTCGTCTCCATGTCTGTCCGGCCACGCCGGAACGAGCAGCAGCAACTGCCAGGTGCCTCCTGACAACGGGGACAGTCCTGCAATATTTTTGCAGAAGGAGGAATATAACGGGAGAAAATGAAATCATTTGTGCTGGCACATAGTTCAGGAGTCGTGCCAATTACCTGTCTGTCTTTGCTAACTTGTTAGTAGTGAAAACCGTGGTTCAAAATGCCGTTAGATGTAGCCATTGAAGTGTCTAGAGTAACAGCAGACTTCTTTTTTTACCCAATGAGCATAGAAAGAATAGCCTGGCCCTCTGAGGCGTGAAAAAGAACAAATTAGAATGAGGATAAAATGAAATAACACAGATAGTGAACTTGCGGTTGCAGCGGTTTCTCTAATGCAAAGGGCAGATTAGGCCTTTATCAAGGATCTGATTTGCCAGAGCAGAAAAAAGGAATTCTGTAGACTGCAAATACGTTCATAAGGCTTGTTTAAAGCCGATGAGCCCAGTCCTTCACTCACAGAGACGCTGTCCCCAGAGTAACCTAAACAGAAACGTTGCTTATTTGTGCCAGCATGCGCACGCTGAAAGGGTACGTGAGCCCATCGCATGCGAATGATAACTCACAACAGAGGAAGTGGAAAACAACATCAAAGCAAAAGATTTCTTTGCATCAACACTGGCAAGAGAGCACTGTACGTAAAATGTAAATACAGTTCCAGACTCCTAGAGACTTGAGAATATTTTTATTGAAGTAAGTCAATGGCAAGTGTGAAAAAGATCATTTGCGGTTCGGTTCTGTGCTGTGTTCTAGAGACAGGGGCAAGCCAGCAATGCTCTAATACAGTGCTTCATTCAGAGCTTAGCTTGTGTATGTAACGAAGGGAAAAGGAAAAAAGTCAAGAAAAGCAGAGGCGGGGACATCTTGACTTTGTAAAGCAGAATAATTCTTCAGCTAAGAATCAAATTAGACAAATGACAAATGTACATCTTACCAAAAAGCTCTTGAATGCGTAAGAGTACATATACAGAGAGAAACAAGAGAGCGATGCTCCCTGTTGGGCTAATAAGAAGTGTCATTATAGCCCTCTTCAGTGCTGCTGTTCAGCAATACCTGTCATGTGGAGGATAATAATGATAAATTTCAGCAAAATGAACTCTGAATTTATTTTTCTAGTGAAATAACCCAGTTTTCTAGAACACTGGTTCGGAAACTTCATAAGTATGCATGGAAAATGTAGTGATTAGACCAAATTTGAAAATGTGCTCAATAGGGCAAGAACATCCAAATGCCAAGTTGTAAGATTGATCACTTGAATGCAAACACATCCAGATTGACCAGGTTCAAGCATTTGAAATCACAAGTCATTCTGTTCTAAAAATCAGGAGATCCAACATTAATAAATGTAGGATTACTTTCATCACTCAGTTGCGTTAGATATTTTAGGACTCAAATATTCAAAGCCATCTGCCAATCAAGGTTTAGAATATGGCTTCCTATATTTATATGTATTTTAAAAATAGAAGACATTTTAATAATAGCAAAGAAGCTTGGATTTCAAGAAAAATAGCAAGTATCTTGAGAGTTCACAGTACGGCAGTACTTCAATATCTCTAGATAGTTACACATAATCAAAATGTCTTTGATCACTACATTTGGGCCCTACTAGTGCTTGAAAATGGCATTCCAAAAAAGTCTTTTAATAAGTGGTCATTTAAATGGTTCTGATTCACTGAGTAAGAAAAACATGAAAGTAAATTGAGGATCTACTGGGGAAAAGAAAATTATATGTAGGACTATTTCAGAGAGAGATCTGTATTTTGGAGATGGAAAATGAAGGCATGGCAGAAGATATTTTCCTGTGGAATTCAGATGAAACACTGCATTCTCATGCACTTTTACATTTTATTTGCTTCAAAAGCATGCCTTGTCTCCCTCTGCAGAAAAAGCACATACCGGTTTGGGCACTGGAGTAACCCAAACCATATATATGCACATGCACTCCTTCTCACATGCACAGCAATACATTAGAAGAACATCAGTGAGGTTACCAAGTGAAACACTCAAACACTAGAAAGCACCCATATTATGTTTCCCTGTGCAATGTCGATTTAACCCCCCATGCGCTTGCAGTACAATACAGGGGTAATTCAGTGGTTACATTCTATTTTTTCCCTACGAAACGGTAGTCCCTTTCCGTGCATCAGCTAGGCTGCTGGCCAAAGTGAGACCTGGACGTGATCTCAGGCTCTCGAGGGCTGCTGCGTCCTTGTGTGTGCTCTGTCCCAGTGTTTCCTGCCTGCAGGCGCCCTGTAACTTCTCTCCCAGACCTACACAGACCACTGGCCTGCCTCCTCCTCCCGTTTTCCAGCCCCCTCATCTCCTCTCCCCGAGGGGCTCCCATCACCTCTGCCGCCCGCAGGACTCCCAGCGTAGGAAATGCCCTACACGCATATACGTCTGTGCCTGGGTGCAGACCTCCTCTGACACTGGTAGCCACCTCCACCGCTGTCTCCAGCCCCGGAACTTTGCCTGCCAAGTCTTCATCCTCCTGTTCTGCTCTGAGGTCCAATCTTTTTCTATCAGTCTCCTAACCTTGTCTGGCTCCTCCACTTGCCGCAGGTGGCTACTCACAGCCCAGCACTTCTCCCTCTGCACTCCAATCGCTTCCCTGTTTAACACAGCTGGGCCCTAACAGTGGAGGGAATCAGGTGAAAGCAGAATGGAAAAATTAATAAATACGACATGTGATGAACTAGGTACCCTGGGTACAGCACTTGGCCAGCTCTCCCTAACGAGGCCACATGAACAGAGGAAGATAGGTTTCAAATAACGAGTCAGTACCACGTGCTGGATTTCAAGCCCATGCTCCAAAATATGTATAGATCAGTTGAAGTGTTTTTTACGCAGAAAAACACATCCCTTTTCCTCTAATCCTGTTTCCAGGCATGGAGCAACCACTTTGGTCACTGGAATTAAAATAAATTATTAAAATAAACCCCAAACATAACAAAGTATTCAAAATATTTTATATACAAAATAATAAAAGAAAAAATATAGTAATAGTAAACAAATTACAGTCTGAGCACACAGCAAGGTTTCAGCTCAGACAAAGTTTGGCAAAGTCATAAGTAACTGAAAAGAAGATTTTGGTAATAATTCTTACACTGAGTGACCTCAAGTACAGAAAGCATTGCTACCAAACATTATAACATTAATAATTTCTATCCAGGCTTGAAAAAGAACTGTAAGAGTTGAAATTTCAAAATGAGTTGATTGTGTCTTGTGCCATCTGATAAAACTGTATCCTTGACAGCTGAGTTGTAACCTCAAATAAAAACCAATCAAGACAGCAAATCAATAAAAAGAACGAAAGTGATTACTCATGGTTATCATTCCTCAAAAACATGCATTCATGAAATACTATACCAGGAAAATTTAGTGGTAATTCCACTTTGGCTGAAAACTGGCTGACTTCATTATTCTCACAGATACTTGCTATGAGCTTATTAATTTTGAAGCCAATAACTTTAATGACTTCTCCTGTTGACAGGCAGCATTCATTTCCAAACATTTCATAGATGGAGCCTGAAAAGAAATACAAAAGGAAAGAAAAGCGTTATTCAGCTTTTTCTCACTTTGTCAATTTTCTTTACCTCTTTGAATGAAAGCAAAAATACTTAAAATAATTTATATGAAATTATATTTATCCTGCAATAACCAACCTAATTTTCATTTTCTTCCTTAGTGTCACACAAAAATCCATCTTGTGACTTCAGTGATCTCTAGATCAACTCTATGTGTACACTGTTCTTAGGTGCGTGTAAGGAGAAGAAGATCTGAAGAACCGGCATTTCCAAGTGGGACAAGAACGGAAGGACACAGGGCATGGGATCACCCGGGTCATCAGGAGCTACCTCCTGAAATCAGCAGGCAGTGGAGCCTGGGCAGGAAAGGTCCCTCTGCACGGTACAGGGCATAGTGTATCCCATAGGATCAACAGACTACAGCAGGAGGCAAAAAACCATAGATCCTAGAAGGTGCCTAGGGAGAGTCCAGGAGACGTCAAAGTGCAACCAGCATTTGAGTTTTCTGAAGTAACAGAAAACCTGAAGAAATTGGAAAGATGGCAAATTAACAGTGGTAATCCCTGCCCCATGCTGAAACGAGCCTACTGATTCTGACCCGGCAGGAAAAAATGCCTTTTTGTCTGTGATGTTCAGGAGTTTGAGAGCAGGAACAAGGCAATTTAACCAAGTGTTTCAGAGCTTCCTCAGCAAAACCTGGAACCGCAGTTTTGCCTTGCCAAAAACACCCTCCCTTCTCCATTCTTGCTGTGGTCAATCTCTGCTGTTTTATAAGTGGGGGCAGCGGGGAAGAATAAAGCAAACCAAAACAAAAGCCAAGTTATGCAGAAGAAGAAAAATTCCTCCTGATCCCTGAAGATAAGTAGAAGCTTTGTGGCATGGGATTAATTAATTATATACATAGGCAATGCAGCAGACACATGCTGATTAAGTTTTCTTTCAGTTCCATTTGTAGACAGAATTACATTGAGCACAGAACATCAGATGTTCTTCTGATGCTGTGCAGTTCCTTCCAAGAATTTACCGAGCTCTGTCCTGAAGTGAGGTGGAAGTACTCTTTCTGGAATCCCATCTCAGAATTTCATTTCCCCCCTCGTGGTGAGAAAGCTTATTCTCATTTCCACTCCCAATCCATGGTGAGTGTATTCATTTGCTCTGCTACTAACACTGTCTGCTACTTAAAATACTTTTTTTTCTCATTTCCATTTCTTCCTTCCTCAAAGGGTTTGCAAGGTTAATTTTGCCCTTGTCTGGTCACATTTTTGACAAAAATCTAGAAGAAACAAATTCTCTTTATCTCCTCTGAGAAGACAGATTTTCCATCCCACCATCCCTCTTAATAGCCCTTTCTTGCCTCTTGTTCAGTTTAAAGTAGTATTTTCTTTTTCTTTTTTTTTTTCTTTTTAACCAAGGTAACCAGAATCGTCTCAGGCAATGAGAGATATTTAAAACCTGACCTCAGGCTATATAGTAGCAATTAATAATTGAGATGGCCTGTACTGAAATATTGCCATTGCCTGCAGAACTCCCACAGAAAGTGACATTCTCTACTCCACAGCTCTCCTTGCAGTTGGGAGGGAGGGAAAGAATTTTTTAAATTTTTTTTTGCCAGGTGTTGTATCAGAAATGCAACTATTAGCCAAGTCATTTTCATAATGCTCTCAGGATCAATGCCAGTCATGACCATAGCCTGGGCTAATAAGCAACCCTTCCTGAGTCTGGGATAGATTTATCAACTCTGCTCCTCGCAGGCTCTTGCAGGTGACAAGCACTTGGCTATCACCTCACTGGAAGTCACTGGGAGCCCACCCTGAGCATAGACTGCTCTGGTTCTAGCCTAAACGCAAAACCTCAGTAGAGCACCACAGAACAACGGGTTTGTGTCAGGACAGGAGGATGAACAAGAGTAACACTGAACAACTGGTTAGGTTTACTCTGTTGTGAAGACATGTCCAGGCGAACCTGTCTGTTCCTTGTGCAATGCTCTCACAATTGAGATGGACACCAGGAAATCCCCAGCTGCTCCCCTGAAGAAGGCAGGTACTGATGTACATTTTTAACCCTATGCAGAAGAATCTAGGTTTAAAAAAAGAAAAATTTAAAAATCATGTGGCAGATGTTTTCAGCAGGCTGGATGTGACAACATTGCCTAGTTTCCCTTGCTGAGAGTACTACATAGGATCAGGGGGGCTGTTGTACTCAGGCTCTAAACTCTCCCAGCAGGCTACCGCCTTTCTGTTGCACACCAGGATGGTGATTAGCACAGAGATATTCTGGATTATAGTGCCACACAAATATCAACTACAGTCAGGTGAAAGGACATGCTGTTTATGCATCCTTTAAACCAACCTGGTACAAAGCAGAAGACCAAGAGAGCTGCTGCCCTTTAACTAAAAAAGAACAGTCTGGTTTTCTTCTTGTAAAGATAGCGCATAGCTGTTTGCTCTCCCTTTAGTCCCTGAGCAATTCAGCATTGACTAACTCAGATGTCTCCACTGGATATTGCTAGAGCTGCCATCAGTAGGCTGGCTGCGGCTCCAATAAACACATGAGGAGTTATCATAGCTCTCATTGCTTTAGCTGAGCTCCATAGGATACTTTATGACAGTCAGAAAAGTGTATGTGCAATACTTATTTCATATTAGACTGAGAGAGCGAGAAAGATTGAGCAGCCGTGAAGAGGGTAATATTCCTTTTGTGTTGAACCACCTCACTCCTCCCATCAGACACAGTAGAGATCACAAGCAACCATGATATTATTAGATAGATGGAATCCCAGAGGACCCAGGGTGATGAGCTCTGCATTATAGAAACGTGGAAAGATGAGCAAAGAATTCCAATATTCTCACCTCTGAACAAATATTTGCAAAAACCTACTCAAAATGGGAACTCGTGGCTTGTAGAGGCTTTTTTTTCTTCAGTGCAGATTCAGACCCAGCTTCTCCAGATTACCTCACTTGAAAATAGACCCCTAGAAACAATTTAATATATGAAAGTAACTACACTGACTAATTACAGGCTTTGGGCACATTTGCTTTCATCTCTACTAGGCAGCCTTTGCAAGCGTGCCCCTTGATGGAGCCAGGACGGGCCATGCACCCACGAGCGGGCAGTGCTGCTCCATACGCGCACGGGCACCAAGCCATGCAGGTTCGATGGCCTCGCTGGCTGTGGCTGATTTCCAAATAACATGGTAGCTGGAGAAGAGCAAACCAAGCAATGGCCCTGAGGGGGAGAATGGAGCAGTTAAGAGGCTGAACCTCTCAAAAAAATGGTGTGACTGAAGAAGATCTAACTACTACTTCAGTCTATATCCACAGCAGAGCGGTGCCACCAAGAAATAAAGAAGGGAGTCAGGGGAGGGCCCAGTTTCTGATCATGGCTGGTTCTGAAGGACTTACTACTTTTATCAGGTTTGCTTCTCCTCAAGCACAAAAGCTTAGCTACCACTGCACTACAGAGAGTTTGAGAAGTCCTGCCATCCATCACAAAATAAAAAGTATAAATGGTGTGAAAAAGTGAAAACACTGATCAGTTAGTGACAGGTCCAAGGCTGAAGATCCAATCTGGCAATATCCGTGAAAAGAGACTAGCTCTGCCAAACATTCAAAAACAGATGATTGGATCACACAAAAATCAGCCTTTGATAAAGCAAACAAAATTTGCAAAACATGAGAAATGCAGACAACAACCTAAACAGGGTAAGCAGTGGCCTGGCACTGTAAAAATGGCAGAAAATCTAAAACACGATAAAGAAAAGGGTAAAATACACAAGGAAAGAAAATCCACACTCATAAAAGAGAGAAAGTACCTGAGGCAGACAAGCATATGGAGTTCAAGCTGGAGCCTACAAAAAGCATTGCATGGACCTGCAGGCTCTGTTTGGAACATCAAGGGCCAAGATGCATTCAGAAAAAAGATGGATTGTAAATGCCAGACTGAAAGCCACAAAAGAGTGTGCACAGAACAGACACATAGGGCTGTCACAACACCTTAATTCTCAGAGTCTTTCATCAGAACAAAACACAGAATCACAGAATCACAGAATCACTAAGGTTGGAAAGGACCTTCAAGATCATCAAGTCCAACCATTAATCCAACGCCACCATGTCTCCTAAACCATGTCCTGAAGCACCAGATCTACATGTTTTTTGATTACTTCCAGAGATGGTCACTCCGCCACCTCCCTGGGGAGCCTGTTCCAATGCTTGATCACCCTCTCGGTGAAGAAATTTTTCCTAATACCTAATCTAAACCTCCTCTGGTGCAACTTGAGGCCATTTCCTCTTGTCCTATCACTAGTTACTTGGGAGAAGAGACTAACACCCTTGTTGCCACAGCCCCCTTTCAGGTAGTTGTAGGGAGCAATAAGGTCTCTTTCTTGTAGAGAGCCTCCTCTTCTCCAAGACTGAACAACCCCAGTTCCCTCAGCTGCTCCTCATAAGACTTGTGCTCCAGACCCCACACCAGCTTTGTTGCCCTTCTCTGGACATGCTCAAGAACCTCAACATCCTTCTTGTAGTGAGGGGCCCAAAACTGAACACAGGATTCGAGGTGCGGCCTCACCAGTGCTGAGTACAGGGGCACGATCACTTCCCTACTCCTTCTGGCCACACTAGTTTGATACAGGCCAGGATGCTGTTGGCCTTCTTGGCCACCTGGGCATACCTGGGCTCATATTCAGCCATCTGTGAACCAGCATCCCCAGGTCCCTTTCCACCGGGCGGCTCTCCAGCCACTCCTCCCCAAGCCTGTAGCGTTGCATGGGGTTGTTGTGACCCAAGTGCAGGACCCAGCACTTGGCCTTGTTAAACCTCCTACAGCTGACCTCAGCCCATCAATCCAGCCTGTCCAGATGCCTCTGCAGAGCCCTCCTGCCCTCCAACAGATCAACACTCTCACCCAACTTGCTGTCATCTGCAAACTTACTGAGGGAGCACTCGATCCCCTCATCCAGGTCATCAATAAAGATATTGAACAAGACCGACCCCAGAACCGAGCTCTGGGGAACACCGCTTGTGACCGGCTGCCAGCTGGATTTAACGCCATTCACCACAACTCTCTGGGCTCAGCCGTCCAGCCAGTTCTTTACCGAGCGAAGAGTACATCTGTCTAAGCCATGAGCTGCCAGTTTCTCCAGGAGAATGCTGAGAATTCCAAAACATAACATTGCTGTGGAAAACAAATTGATCATTCATCTAAAAGCATCAGTTTTAGGAAAAAGTGAGATGAAAATTAAAATCTAAAAAAAAAAGTCATGGTTTTAATTAAAATTTTTTAAAAAGATAAAATCAAGGAAGCTGGTTATCTGACTGTCAAAGAAATAAACTATTACATGGGTACATAATCTACTAGCAAAGACAATGCTTTGTAATAATACCAAGGAAGGTGAACCCCTTCTTGAATTAAAAAAAATGGAAGAAAGAAAAGATGTGGGTTTTAGCATCGTCAAGAAGGGAAAAGGCATTAAGCTGCTAGGAAGGATGCTCTAAGTTTTCTAGAAAAGAGGAAAGCTTTTAGTGGAGTAGAAGTGAAGAGTGCCCAAGAATCCCAAGACTCATGGCCATAGGAAGATACCTTTCATCCCAGAAGAGAAGTTGGATAAATTGCTCGTATAAGCACTGAGTAACGGAGGTATGCCACCACATTTTCCATCCAATTAAGGAAGTCAGAGATCAACATTCTACAGCTTATCAGAGTAAAACTTATATATATGAGTGGATAGACAGATAGATGTATATGTAGATAGATATGTACCTAGATGACCATTTTCATGGTCAACTTGTAGGGCTTTAATTACCTTCTTCTTTATCAGATTCATTTGAAATAGACCAAGAGGTTGAAAAATTATGAGGGTGAGAGGCTGGGAGGAGGATGGCTAACAGACCGAGACCGTAATTGCAGAAGCCTCATTTTTAACGATACCAGGATAAAAAAAAAAATCATTAAAAAATGAAACTCTGCCAGCCACATGAGAGCAGATTCATTTTTGGAGGTGAAATTGCACATACAGTATTGATTGTAATTACATATTTGTTTGCAACCATATTGCCTTAGTACTGAATTCAGTCCTTGCTTGGCTGTTTGCCTGAAATAGTACAATGAAGATTACATTCAGACAAGAAAAATGTTACCTGTATGATTTGTCATCTAGGCATTTGCAGCAAATATTTGTGCTGAGAAAAGGGCGGGAGGCATGGTTTTCAAAAAAGGGACAATAAAAATTCTTTTTTCCTTTAAAAGCCACAATAATTAGTCTTAAAACATTGTGAAGATACCCGCTGTGTGACAACATGACCCTGAAAGATTTTACTTCAGCTGACTGATGTGGATCCTCACACACAATATATTGAAAAATAAAATTAAAATTAAAACGGACCTTTTAGTACATTTATTTGTTGTTGCACAACAGTAACTGTGTTTTTCCTACTCGAGCCACAAAGCAAGTGTAAGATGTTGAAAATGTAAATCAAGTAACCTTAAGGACTGAATCTTTTTGATTTGAGAAAGATATATGCAATATAATGCAAAAAACATTTTAGCAGAACCCAGAATAAAGTAGCTTATTTACGGTGATCAAACAATGCCCCGGAAGGCTGTAATTAAAGAGCTTGTTGCTTTTGAAACCACCTTTTCTGAATTGTTACTTTGTTCAATAAAAAACACATTTATATCCTTTCATAAGCTCATCTCTAGTTTGACAATCCATATTACCAACTGCTGTGATCACATCAAAGCAACCATAACAATTGGTTCAATATCTTTTTTCTCCATCTTTCCTAAAATGCTAAGCAGCCACACCACCATCTTCCCTAACATGAGCACTTTATTTGATTTATTTCTCATTATAGGTACAAGAAGAGTCTTTCTGTATTAAAAACAACAATGTAAAATATAAATACAGTGAATGCCTGAGATGGAGAATGTCATTCTTCATGTCAGGCCATATGACAGTGCCACTGAGAGAAATACTTTATAATGCAAGGTAGAAGAGCAAATATCTCAGTAATATTTCCCTTTTTCTTCTCAGCAGCTTAGAGCCCCATTCGGTGACTGCTCTCGGAGTGAACGCTCCACTGATGCCGATAGCAAGCACAGCTCAAAATCAGGTCCCTGACGAAACAGCAATAATACGTCACTCCTGTGTAACTCCCTTTTGCCACACACCCCCCTGGGCACTTTAGCAAGGAGGGCTAGGGAGCGCAGCCCAAACAGGACAAAAAGTTTGACTAGGGTGGCACAGAGGACCATTCAGCAGGGCAGGAGCTCAAGCCCAGGCTGGTTGACTCCCAGTCTCACCGTCTGTCTGCTACAGGGAGCTGCTAAGCACTTCCAAATATCCCCCATTCTTTTTTTCTTTTCTTTTTTTTTTTTTTTTTTTTAACAAAGACAAAGATTTTCTCTGGACAAAAACAAATGACTTTGCAGGCCAGACACACTAGGCATTGGCTCCCTAGCTGCATGAGTCTGAATCCTTGAAGGAAAAAATCCTCAAAGGAAAAAATCCTCCCTTTCATCTCTCAGTAGCACCCACTGAATTCATTGCAGCTGGCAGGCTGAGCGGTCTTTGAAAGAAGATCCAAAGAACTGGGAACCTGGCTGCTTCGCAGGGAGATGAAAGATCTGACATATCCCGAAAGAGTAGAACTTTGTCCCAATGTCCTTTTCCCAGTGCTCCTTTCTCCGCTATTATGTTGTCATCAGTTGCCCATATGGGTGCTGCCTTCCCGGATCAGGGGTGACTCTGTTTCAGGGGCCAGTGAAGTGGTTCTGCTTTCACATAAAGGCACAACTCCCTGGTGCAGCCATGCAGCCAGAATCACAATAGCCTGCTTTCCCTTACGACATAGCTCGGCTGGAATCACAGTTTTATTAAGGCTGCTGCAGGCTCCCAAAGTAATACAAAGGGCATAATGTATCTATAATTAGTGTCAATGAAAAAGATATCATTCTTTATGGGCATTATTTGGAGGTTAGCCAATTGTACGGAGTTTATGTTCTTTGGCAAGAAGAGAGGTCTATTTTAAAGTTGCAGGGAGGAGAGCTTTGCTTAATAACTTTAAGCATATTACACTCTGATTAAGCAGTAGGAAAAAGCAAACAATTTCTGTCAGTAAGAAGTTAGGTGTCTTTTTTTTCAGTCAGATAGCTCCTGAGCACCGAAGATGCTAATCAGCGTGCTGGGTTTTCCCCACTAAACTCAAATAAACTAGCATCTTGTGGGGAAGACACAAAGAGGATAAAAATCATATGCGCAATGGCAGGCAATGAGGGAAGCACGCCCCAGCTTCTCTCTCCAAGCCCAGGCTGTGAGAGTGGCTGCAAATAGTATGAAACGCCTGTACGGCTTTTATCCATCCCCCCTCTGCCCCGAGAGGTGCACCCACCAAGAGCAGGCGAGCCCAGCTCCCCCTTGCCCACGTGGTGCTCCAGGGGCCCAGGGCTAGCAGTAGTCACGAAGGCTGCATGGGTTTGTGTAGAAGATCCTCTATCAAGTGACAGGGCAACTTCTTACTGATCTTTGTAACAGCTCTTCTCCCCTTAACGTCAAAAATCTGCAGGTTTGGTCAGTGTGGGACACAAATCCTCCAAGGAATTCAGCTGCTGAATTGCCATGGAGGTAACTCCCATCAAAAGGCTCTGTGCAAAGAGGGCATCTTATCTTGATCATACCCAATTAGGCTGCAGAAGGTCTGATTTTTGCCAGCACAAAACCATCAAAAAACAAAAGCTGTGAGATTTATCTTTTGCCATATAAAGTCAAACTTTAAATGTCAAGTGCTTTAAGCCATTTCAATCATAATGGAATTTTGTAAAAAATTACTTCTGCAGTTTCTGATTTATTCCTTTCCTGATAGGTTTATAGCCTTTTTTTTTAATACTTTCTTCTGATTCTCATCTATCCAGAGGGCTCACGCTCTGCATGGGGCAGCAGAGCTTTGTGCGTGCAGCACCCACTAATAATGGAAAGAGCAAGTGAAACCACAGCTCCACATGCAATATCTTTGACCTTTTGTTTGGGTTCACCCACACAAGTCAGAATTACTGTGGCAGTGAAGAGAATTGCCGAAAGCTTTTTTTGAACAGCATTAGTCACTGTTTTAGCTGTTCGTGATTTATTTAGTTTTATTCATTTTCTTTGCAGCATTAATTTCTTTGACTTAAGGTATGTTTAACAGAAAATCTGTGCTTTGTTGGACTAGGTTTAAGAAGGCTGCTTAAATTAAGTTGCAGGATCAGCCCGGAGTGTTGAGCACTTCACAGGTGAAGCCCAGAGCTGGAAACATGCTTAAGCATCTTCCCCTACTGAGATCACAGCATGCTGCCCCTTGTGCCATTACTGTGTGCCCAACGGAGCTAACCAGAAACAGGGAACCTGGGCTAATGCCTAAATCACCAGGCACTGGAAGAAAAAATACCCCGCAAAAGCCCTGTAACTCTGAAATGTTGCATGGTCATGGGCTTGTGTATCATGAGACATTTATCCCAGGATCTTCTCTCCTCTGTCATCTGCTATAGTTGTCCCCTTATCTTCCCAGAGCCCGAGTCTGTGAAAATTGTCTTGGTATTTTTACAGGATGGCAGGTTCACGTGTAGGGAAACAGGGCTCTGTTTCCTACTGCAGACTTTCTCCTCGCATCCCTGGAGACCCACGTGCAACAGCAGCCGAGGAGCCCTCTCCACTGCTGGAAACGGGCACGTCGAGGGCAGCTTCAGCAAGCCAAGGCAGGGGGGTTGACCCCTGCGTCGAGACAAGGCAGGCTATTTGGGTATTCTGCCCACCTCCCGTGCCATCCACAGAGAAGCCCAGAGCTGAACGTCACAGAAAGAAAATCCCCACAAGGCGATCCTCGAAACACTTCGCCCTCAGCACCAGCTACCCAGGGCCAGATTTTTCTCACTGTATCTGGATGAGTCACCCCATTGAGGGCAGTGGCATGAATAAAATGAGCAATATTTGACCCATAGAAGTCAGGTTTTGTTCTCTTATTGCATTCACCGAAAGGCACTTTCCTTCTCCTTCAGAATAAAATATGTTTTTGAAGCAGCTTGTACAAGTGCAGGAGAGTTTCAGTGGTACATATTAATACAGAAAATTTACCAACATGCTCTGACTACTGACCACAAAAGAGAATCCACACTACCTGTTACTCCTGCTGTACCTAGGGCTCCTGCTCCTAACTGCTGAACTGAGAGCAAGGGAAACAACTATGTTCAAGGGGAAAGAGAAAGGGGAAAGAGGGGAAAGCTTCCATTTTTACAGACAGGTTTGCCTTCTATCTCTGTTAAAAAATGAGACAAATGAGCAAGTGCAAACCCCGTACCACAAATTTCTACCATTTCATGTGCAACACTCCCTTTGGCACGCACTCAACTCAGACTCCACCCAGTAAATGCGCAGGTCATTTTTACTGATCTTCCACCTCTAAGAAGTACAGCCTTAATTATCTTCATCAAAGCTGTTCAAAGCTGTCCATGCTTTAGCCCCTCTTTAAATTGTCTTATTGCTCTTTATAAGAAAAAGTGCCTTTATTAATCCCGAAGAGGCAGCTTGCTTGTTTTATTCACACATATTACAGACTGCATATCCTAGCTTTCATCGACTCACTGGCTTTTCACACTGATAAGGGATCAGGACTAGTTCCCTCTAGGCTGGCTTAAGAACAGTGAAAAATCATTCAATCCTACATGATAGTTTTCTAACTATTAGTGTTGAGAGAGATTTCCTGTCTAAACTAGGACTTGGGGCAGCTGAGACTTGGTGTTCAAGGATTCCTCTATTCAGTTTGAATAGCTGCAGTTACGGGGTTAACAGGACTTTTTGGAAGTGGTTCCAGCACTCTGCTGCTGATCAACAGAACCCATTGCTCCCCTGGAAGGCTCACAGAAGCTCATGCTGGAAAATGCTGTTTCCCAGTAATAAAAGCAGAAAGGGTGAATTTGAAACTGCAGAGAGGGCAAGCAGGCACGGATATGCAGCCAGCGAAGGAGAGCCAGGAGGAACCGTGAGCCTAAGCATGTTCATGTTCTTTATAGTTCACCAAAGGGAGTTTTGCAATAGAGCTATTCACATTCACCAAAGGAGCAAATCGCAAAGGGTTTTGTTTGGCATCGCCCCTCGCGCCGCTGTCGGAGAGCACCAAGCAGCCAGCCAGAGAGAGCATCCCACCTGGCAATACCGAGCATCTGTAACTCCCTCAGGCCTGGAAGGGCTTTAGCCGGGGCTCTATATGTAACCCCACTGTTGTCTCTTCCCACCGTTTTCTCCCTGCGCAGAGAGACCTGGCACAGATCCCCAGGAGAGGGAGCAGAGAGCGGAGCACTTTGTTTACAGCACGCTGCTTCACTGCACTCCCCACCTGCAGAGGTGGAGGCTGCTGGCTTAAAGGTCCCTTCTCCCCAGAAGGAGAGCACACAGCACAAATTTCCCCGATGAGTTTCACGGGTCCATCATAAAGGGGAGATGCCCTGGCGCTGCGATTTACGCAACGCACGTTCTGCTTTTGAGCAGCAGAACTGCAGAGAGGAGCTACCGGCTCTCCCTGTATTGTGGCAAGTCCCAATTCCTGGGATTCTAATCCCATTGCTGATGTGTGTACTTAGCTTTAGGGGAATTAAAAAAAAAAAAAAGGCAATGTGGGATTCCTATTTAAGCAGAGCAAAAATGGGAAGGCTGCAGGTAGGGAACATGGCTAGTGGCGAGAAACACCAAGCTAATAGGTGCTTTGAGCAGTTCTACATTTTTCACAGTTGAAGTTCGACACTTTTTACTGTTCTGCTACTGGTTAAATTAAGCCTGAGAATATTAAATTTAATTACCCATAAAATAATTATACCAGTATTAAAACAGACATAATTTTTGCAACATAAAGGTGAAAGTCTGTACTTGCATGCTATCTGTAAAAATCAGTGGTCATAGAGTATTTAGCTTACTAAGCATCAATATTTACTAAAATGTTCAAAGAAAGATATTCAATTAATCAAATCAGTTTCCAATGGAGTTTCAGTAGTTTAATTTTTTAATAACATTTTAATGAGCTATTAAATTGTCACATACTTCAGTCTGCACTGTAGTTCCTTCTAATCAATGCTTATTACCAAGGTATTTGTATCTGGCAAACTTGCTCTCATTTTATAACCAGTCTTCTTATTCCCTTCAGAGATTCAACAGCCCAGTTTCTGTAGCGATGATTTGACCGCAGAGTCCATAACAACTGCCCTGAGAGGCATCCTTGAGGTTTGCAGAACCACCCTCTCCTTTCACTTGTGTTTCTGTTTTCAAATCAGGAATAACAATAATTTCTCTACTTCTCTACGGTCCTTTGAGTGTGATGAATGAAAAGCACTTTAGAAGAACGCAGGGCTATTACCAAAACCCCATGTTCCCGACTCTGCATGGTGTTGGACAGTCATGGATGGTGACGGCAGGTTGGGGCTCTGACTGTGCAGCCACACACTGGTGGAGGGAAAGGGGACTGGGAACATGAGGGCATGAACAAGCTCCTCAAATGTTGGCTATCCTGCCTGACACAAACTGGGTAAGGCTTCAACCAACCCCAAAGTCCAGGTGTAGCATGAAAAACACTGACATCAACCCAGGGAAACCCTTCCCTCTGCTTCAAGCCAGGAACAGAGAGGTGAGCAGGAACACAGCTTCCTCAGAAAGGTGTCTAGGTCGTGGTATTCACTAGCAACAGCAAAAGTTCAATTGCCCATAGCTTCTCTAGCTGGAAGTATTCTGAATGGAAACAGGGTCTAGAAAGTCCTGTCCACTTGCAGTTTGGGGAGCTGCAGTAAAATACATGACAATTCCACTAATAGCAGCAGGAACATATTTTTTTACAGGCCAGTAGAGAGACTAATGGTGGAATGGGTGCACACAGCATATGTTTTCAACTTGATCTTCACCAGGAACCGCAGCAGGCAGGGTTGGGTCTGAAAACAGAGACCTAGATTGCATTTGATGCTATATAGTTACAAAGGCAGAATGGGATCTTTTAGAGCTTTTACCTTGCCCAAGGGCAAGCAAATTCCCACTCTTTTCCTGGTACTTGACTTTGCAGCTTCTAACAAAAATACCTCACCACATGGAAAAAGATACATCCATCCTTACAGCATTATGCTTTCCTTACGCTTCCAGAGGTACTGAAAACCTGTCAAGAACAGTAAGGCTGATTTGCAAGTCCCATATTTGTAAAACCATTTAGACCTAAGTGAGTGTATGCAAAATGTTGCTTCCAGATAGAGTAAATGAAGAGTTTCATCCCCACAGCACACCGTCCACCACGGAAGACCAGTGAAAGGATTACATTTTGTTGTCTTTTTACCACATAGATTGTTATAGCCTTCTTTGCTTGACTGCTACAACTTCAATGTGACAGCTCTAACGGATTTAGTAGACCATTATTTACTCTATTAGCCATTTTATATACCTGGTTAAGCTGACATTAAGAAACCTTGCACTTTTTTCTGGGGTTGTGGAGAGGGGAATATACATAGCACATACATATGTACAAATTCTTGCCATTTTAAATTCTTATGTCAGAAAATTAATCACCCCTTGTGACTGACCGGTTTCAAACAATCCCATGTAATGCTTTAAAAATAATTCTTCTCTTTCACTACCTGCATGTTGCGCTGGGAATGGGTAAAGATTCCTATGAAATCCAACTCCATAAAACCACTAATCTAAGTAGGACTCAGCTGAACAGGCTGACTCTGCAGCCAGTTGGGAGCTACTACAATCAGTGCAGGAACGCGCTGATTTGGTCCCTGCAACCATAGCAATAAACCCATGTTCGCTGCCAATAGCCTGCCATTACCCACGACGTGATTGCTGGCGTCTGGCACGCAGTAAGAGAAATCAAAAGGGTTGTTGGGGGGGCAGAGGATCTGCCCGAGGAAGGACTAAAGAATGGTTGTCCTAATGGAAATTTGAAGTGCACAAAGTGGCCCACTCTCCTGTTTAGCAATATAACAGGAGCTACTTCAGGTGCTCTCTGAAGCACTACTCTCACTTCAGAAAATGCAACATAAATCATACTGCAATCACAGAACAGTGTGTGCACCCCTGCTGCCAGGTACAGAGGGGAGCAAAATGTTCAGGAGAGATCTGAGACAGACAGAGAGCTCAGGGAGGGAGGGAGGGAGGGGGAGGAAGGGGGAGTCTGGGCTGAGAAGATCTTTTGTAGCCCGAGATCCTGCAAACCTCTCAGGCACAACGTCTCGAGAGTCTCTCACTTCCTCTGAAGCAAGGAAGATGGAGACGGAGGAGACAACACAAGCCTGCTAGTGGACATCGGTGTTCCTAGATACCTGCAAGCAGCCCGCAGATGTGCCAGCGGCGAGGGGAAGGGCACACATCTGTATCAGCCTTGCTCGCTGTATGAGCAGGAGACCTGCATGTGCGTCAGTGCTGTACCTAGCCTGCTGCTGGGAGGGCACATGAGTGCAGCTGGGAGGAGGCCACCGAGAGAAGAGGACAGGAAGAGGTGGTGCTGCTGAAGACTGAAGAAGCACCAGAGCAGCACAAGGGCTCTCGCTTTTAGTGCAAACATGCCTGGGTCCATATAGCACATACCACCTTCTCCCAAGGCTGCACAGGCTCCTTTATTACAGGCAGTCACCACATAACAGCTTTTTTCTCTCACAGGCCAGGACGTTGCTGCAGAATGGTTTGTGGGTTAAGGTCCCACTGTTTTTTTCTCCTCGTGTGGAAAGGTTTACACAGTAAACGAAAGCACGAACTGAAATGCCCTGGCTCCAGAGATGTACTGATACGAGTTTTACCATCCACTAGCAGCAGGCTGCAGACCAGGAACTCAGCTGGGCTACCATAATTTTATCATAGTACTTTGTATATACATATACAACTTATGGTATTTTGTGTACACATATACATACATATATATACATGTACATGTACATACACGTAAATATACATACAACTTGTATTTATACTACCTCTGCTTCCTAGCTGTGTGGAAGGAGACAAATATGGTGGCTACTCAACTTTAAGAAGGTGATCTGCCCATTTTTAGTTTAAATTCCACTCTTCATCACTTAGGTAGTAGCCTCCTTATCAAGAACTTAATTCAGTTCAAGTTCATGGGCCATTTTAAAAAGTAAAACTTGAACAGGTTACATGTCAAAGGTCAGAAAAAGCATATTTTCAAAAGTTTCTGGTAATTTTGGCCAAGTTTGTTTCCCAGAATGCCTTTTTTTGTGTATCAGTACGAGGCAGTTTCCAGAGAAGCTAGGATGGGCAATCAGGAGAACATGGACCGTGTGCCACCATCACAGCTTAAGCATGCCCTTTCCTGTTTTCTTTCCGCCCCAAGAGGCTGTTCTTGCGGAGGGAAGAACCGCCCGCTCTGGCCACAGTGCCGAGATCGCAGCTCAGACTTTCCATGGCCACAGCTAAATGACAGCCATCTCCTCTCTCCTCCTACTATGGAGCAACATGGGGGTTTTTAGATTAACGTAAAGAGAGATATTGTGGATCCTGAAGCAAGCACACAGCTGAAGCTGAAGCAGGCTTCAGCTCATTTCATAAAGCCCCTTCTGTTTTATCTAGTGTGACCCCAAATTTTCCCTTGCAGTGGCAGGGAGGTAACTTTCTCTTCCTAGACTAATACATGGGCCTGACATGGTGTTTTCACTGTCATTAAAGTCAACGCTCTGACCAAGCGCAGAACTTCTCCCTCCAGTGCACGTGTCTTTACTATGCTTCCATTGTGTTTTGTGCACAAGCAGAACCCAGCAATAAAAACACCATAAAAAGATCTGCTGCAGGAAAACCCAGCAAAATATTGCCCCTGTGATGCTCCTGTCTGGCTCATACCCATCCCTTTGTATTGTTGCACACCTGAAGTACCCCCAAAGGCAGGGCAGAACTTCAGGAAAACCTTATAGTCCCTCATGGTTGCTTTCCAGATGCTCTGGTTCTTTAGTTCTGAGACAGAGAGCACCTCTCCGTGCCAAGCCCAGAAGAGCAGAGCTAGGTTTAATCAATTAACCTCTGTGAGGTGATTTGCAATTGTGGTGTTATGGCTCTGTGTGAGTGCAAAGCAGATTCATGACTCATGCCAGGATTCTTTCCAGGGTACAATAAGGAGTAACTATAGCTCCTTCCTCACTGCCTGTGAGAAGACCAGATGCACACCATGCCAAAGACGTCTCCAAAGCCATTGATCATTACACTGGTTCTTCAAAGGGAAAATTGCAGCTGGTGGGAAACTGCTGGGAGATAACTCTGTCAGCATCCTCCCTCTGCCTCCCCCATGTCCCGGTCCCAAGGGGGACCCGATGTCAAAAGTAGACTTGCAAAGCCCTGCCAGAAAACACCGGATGCTCACCTTGGAAATAGATGCCTGACTGGATTTGGAGGACCCTGGGAAGGGCTCTGGGATCCAGAGAATGAATGAACTTCTCCAGGGTAGATGCCATGGTCCGCAGCAAGGCAGCATGTGGGTTCGGCACGCAAAGACCAGTGGAAAGCTTTCGAGGCAGCAACACCTGCAGCCTGGTGCATGCTGCACCTGGGAGAGCCGTGGGGCTCCACGGTGGAGGGGAGGAGCAGCACGGGGAGGTACTTCTGCTTCCTCCCTTCCGTGGCTGCTTCCTCCCATGGCTGCAGCTGGAGTGGGGTGAGGCGGGACGATGCTGAGCCGGTGGCCTTGCCACCAGGCTGGGGTACCCGTACCCACAGAGGGTCCATGCCAGGCTGGGAGAAGTGCGGGGGGTGCTGTGGGTACTGGGCTTCAGAGGGTGCAGGGGAATCTGCCATTCCTCTCATCGGTGATGGTTATTGACCCTGTGAAAAGAAGACATTGAGTATCAGCCCTGTCTAAAGTGGGGGAAAAACATCATGTCTGGGTGGTTTTTGGTTGTTTTTTTTTCTTTTCTTGGAGCATGGCAAAACAGTTTGGTGTTTGTTCTCGTCAAAACCACCAACAGCCTTTGAAGAAAAGAACTGAAACCATTTTGTTCTGATGCTTTTTGCTGCCTTAAGTATTGTGCCTGGATTTAAGACATCCAAATGGAATACAAATGACGTTGTCATGTAAATGGACATTAAAACACAACGTTGTTATGCAAAATGGCCAAGATTTTTTCATATGTCACCAGTGACTTGTGGGGCTTTGAATCTGAGATGTGGCAACTGGGACTGCATTTTAAGAGGCTACTGCCCGGGACCATGTGAAAATCAGACTGCGCTGAGGGCAAACCCACCGTGTTGGTCCCAACTCTGCTCTTCTGCACCTGATCAAGCGCTGTTATTGCAGCAGCACTCCTCTGAAGAGCGAGACCATGTAGCAAATAAGTGTCACTCAGATCACCAGGAAAACTGAAGTGACTGTGATTTCATGTTCCCTTACATCGCTCTCCTGTCTCCCTGAGGTGTCAAGGAAAGTAGGAAGCATGATGTGACAAAATGGTGAGTGAGATAGATAACCAACTATTTTTTAAAAGCTTGGTAGCTGCATTTCGTCTATATGTAATAATTTATAGGAGACAATTAAAAACCTCACATATTAAACCCCAAAATGCTTATAGTGGGTGCTCAGCCCTTTGAGGTGCCAGGCCAACTATGGGGTTTGAAGAATTTGTTAACTTGGTCTTAACAAATATTGCTCCAGAGCATGTGAAACAGGTTTTATAAGCGTGGAGCCTGCAGGTGCAGAGCTCACTATTGCCGGTTGCTAACACTGCAGGTGCTGCAGACCAAATGAATAACAGGACTTTGGGTCTAGGAGTGACAGGTATTAGTAAAAGCCAAACTAGAGAACATGCACAGCCAACCACTCATCAATTATTTTAACACAAAAGATCCCTCATTTTCCCCTCCCAACAACACATGCTTGAAATTAAGCAAATATAATTGATCTGGAAGAGAGCTGGGGAAATCACACACTTTTGGTGGTAATCAAAAGACCCATATTGTAAAAAGCTCGTTCTTACAGGGTACAGAGAACTGAAATATGTGAGTGGTTTCGGCTATTTCAGTGAGACATCTTTATGTGTTTAAGAATTACGTGTGCAACTCTAGCAAATCAAAGCCAATTTTCTTGATGTACCACCTCCCAAGGTTGCCAAGGGATTGTGTCAGTGCCAGCAGCTGGGCTTTACCTGTCCACATTGTTTTGGTCTACGGATAAAGAGCCCCTGAGGCCATTTCTACTGTTCCTGAATTCACTTGTATTTGGCTCTTCACTTTGATAAGATTGCCAGGAACAACACCACAAAAAACATTTAACATGGACTGCAAACGCACATAAAAAATAATAACTGGTTTAAAAATCCCGTGAACCCAACAAATGTACAAACAGGCATGGATTTCGTACACAGAGAATCAGAACAACACCTGTTCTATGTTGCTGAATGCAGCAGCCCAACAGCATGGAGTGCAGCTCCGTGCTCCCAGGGCCGACCAGCGGCACGTCCTCCCAGCAGGCAGGCACGCACACACACACCTACAGCACCTATGCACACAAATACACTGCCAGCCACGTAGACCAGCCCAGACAGAAACCACGGCACTCACACAAGCACCAGTGGCCTCATCCTGTTCCCCTCTCAGGCTGATCCAGACAGATGTCTGTTGGTGAGAAATGTATTTGCACATCTGCAGTGTGGATCCCTCTGGGCTTAGGCGCACTCCACCCAGTAACTGGCCTCCGAGCCTGCTGGCGTGCGGGCATGTGGGCAGCCCTCGAGGCGCAGAGCCCCGGGCCCGCAGCTGGTACAGAGCCCTCTCAGACACAGGAGCACACGGACACGCACGCCTCCCTCTGGCTCCCAAGCCGCTGGACCTGCTGGCACCCAGACGGGCCTGTGACCCATGGTCCTTCTCCAGCTGCTGGCACTTAGAGCCCCATGCACACCCGCCGCCCCGCGCGCGCGGGCGCGGGGGAACAACCAGAAATGGAGCTGGATGAGAGGCCAGGATGGGCTGCGCTGCTGTGGCGCAGGGCATGGACAGGCGAGCGCACTGGCCAGCAGCCTGCTTGTGTGCGACCAGTCCCTTTTACCCTCTTAGGCCCTGCATTTTCCCAAAACCACCTTGATCCCACCCTGTCCCCACCTTTGGTTCCCCTCCTAAACATCCCATAATAAGTCTTGCACGTGGCTGTTGCCCGGCACCCCGTAGTGAGTCCCACACCTCTAAGTACAGCCCTGCTCCGTCTGCTGGGTGCTCCGGAGAGCCTCTCCCCTCCGCGCGTGCGGTGGGTGTCACGCCCAGCTCACGGGGCTGATCACCCTCCTGTGATGCCCCCGGGGGGCTCTGGGCAGGGCCCCGTTTCTGTGATGGGTTACTGGGGTGCCTGGCTGGTGCTGTGCCTCTGTGCTTCCTCAGTGGGGAGACGAGCCATTAACGGGCCGATGGCTCTCCTGTGATGTGCCTGGAAATACCCTGGGCAAGGTACCGCTGGGGTTCCCCCACCGCTGTTGTTCCTCTGTGCTCCTCGGAGCGTGCAGAGACCAGCTTTTTATCAGACAACGTAACAAAACCCACCGTCTTAGGTGTGATGAAGGAACTATATATACACTCGTCTGAAATTGCAATCCAAATCAGGAATGCTGTCCACTGCTCACATGTTATCAGACGAGTCCTCATCTCTGCTAGCACCTAGAATGGTAAATGAGAACCACTGATCTGTTCTCCCAAATGCTCTGCAGGAGGTTTTTCCAGTTTGATGTGCAACACCAAGTGCACAGAAAAATAATTTGCCATCTCCAAACCATCCTTGATCCCGGAGTGGAAGATTACGACAGCATCATCATGGACTGCTGGTAATAAGAGACCATTTGGGGGCATTATCCTATTGGATATTAAATCCTCAGGAGGGTCTTGACTTGGAAAAATTCCTTTTGTTTGGTCTAAGTTTCCATATTGAAGATTAAGACAAGCTGCTGAAAAATGCATGTATAATGTACCGAGAGGAGGCAAAATCTGAGGCCCTTCTTCCCACACTGAAAGAACAGAGGTCACAAACCTCTCCATACCACACCTCCGTTTCTGGTTTATTATGTCCTTCACAAAGCTCTTACTGGGACATCCATGTTACCTATGCCCTGCAGGCGTCGGCAGGTAGTGTCCGGTTTGGTCACTTCATCCCCTCCCGCCAACAACAGGGTGAAGGTCAGGCCAGCATGGAAATCTGTAAGATCCAAAGCAGCCATGAGTCCTTGTGCAGCCATGGCGCCGGCAGCTCCGGCTGCCCTGGAAGGCAGCACAAACAGGGACCAACCTCTCCCCGCGTGGAAAGGCCCCCGCTCATTCCCCCAGCGGGTGGCCAGGAACCAGCTGTAGGGGAATATACCTGAAAAGTAGTGGTTAGCTAATTGAGACGAATGGACAAATGGGCAAAACACAGAATTTTGAAAACTATTTCCAAGAATGTTTTTCTACCATGCTGATGAACACTCATTTGTTTTACCTATTGGTTTTCAGGAAGCCAATAAAGTGTTTCAAGTTTCCAAATAAAATCAGTTCCGAGCCTGTGAAGGTCTGTGATATTTTTTTTTAAGCTCAGACCATTCTCCAGATGAATGCAGCCATTAGTTGAGCTGGTAAATATGAAACCAGGCATTACGTCTTCAGGAAGATATGACCCATTTATTGAGCTTATAAACACAAGGGAAATGTATTTGATACTTGAGCTGGCAGAACTATAATTCCCAAGAGGAGGATGCTTTAGGGAAACGGGGAATAGCCGAGCCTTGTGAGGTAGGGGTGAGTGAGGTTTATATTGAATGGTTGTGCTATCTTTTGAATCAAACTCAAGGTACGGCAGGAGGTTCAATGCACTTACTTACATTTTTTTTCCAGTGGAAGGTGTAAACTCCACCTGTTGTTAAAAATAAAGTCAGACTAAACTGTAGGGAGTCCTCCCTGACACAGGTGCATCGGGCTGTGAAATAATCTCCCCAGGGAACAACCGGACACCTGGGATGTTTAGGCCTCGAATAAATATAGCACTATAGGACACCATCAAGAACAATACTGATAAAGAGAGAGAGGTCATCTATTCCTATAGGTGATGAGCTGTAGTGCCACCCTTCATTTATAGGAGTCTACTGGCTCAATGAAGTCGGATGAACAATGTTACAGCAAAACTGCTCCAGAGGTGAACCCAGCATGAAAAGAAACCACAGAGACTTCAGGAGCTGGGATCTTCCTCTCCCGGTCAGCACCAGTTCTGGTAGGATCGCTCAGGTTTTGTACAACCCACCCAAGAAGCACCTGACACTCAGATGACAACTATGTCTTTTTAATGGCCCATGTGATGTAAACTCATGGTCTCAGCAGCTAGAACAAGCTGTCCCCATCGTAAGCAAAAAATCCATCCCCTACAGTGGTACTCCTGGATTTGTCCCAGAGAGACAGGGACCGAATTGGCTAAAGACCTACTTTAAACAACAACATGAATTGTTGTAACATGAGTTACAACATGGTAGATGGATCTTTGCGTACAAGCTTTTTCTACTGCTTCTGTATGTATAGGTGGATGGCAACAACTACACAGAAAAGCCAAAACGATCACCTCAAACACTGAAATAATTCCTTCCAAAGTAACCTAGCTTTGTTAGTCTAACATTTATGTAACTTATTCTCCAGCACCTGCAACAATTGCTTCTAATTTCACCTTAAAATATAAAGCACTCATTGCACAGCATAATTCAGTGACCCCAAAAAGTTGTGGATTTTTTTAACATACCTACTTCCACAGACGGCATCTACTCATACACCGCCTAGGATGGGTCAGTTTGGGTAGAGGGTTTTTTAATCTTGCAGACAAAGACGTAGCAAGATCCTGCTGAAATTTAAAATAAGGAGCAGTGTTAAAGAGCAAGGATGATTACCCACAGAAATTTATACTCTTTCACCGTCAGCTGAAGCCCATAGATGAAGATAAAATCTGCCCTTCTAAAGATACTATCTTGCCCTGTTCCAAGTTTTTGGACTTGGTACAGAATCGATTGGGTTCAAAATCTTAACATCTTCACAAAGCATGTGGTCAGCCCAAAGAATTGTGATGGCTCCTGGCTTTAAAATCTTGGAACATTTTAATGCCTTGTGATTGTATTGTAAACTTTCCTTTATGTTTTCAGGAACTATGTTTTGGGTTCTTTGACATTTCTGTACAGCTCAGCGGAGAGATCCTAAACGTGCTCTTCATATGAAATTTAAATGGCTTAGCAGGTGTGAACAAAAGGCTGTTAGTAAAAGCTCCTGAGCCCAGAGGGTTGTTTGCCAGTGTTTGACTCCAGTGAACAGCCTATTGAAGAACCGGGGTCCCCCAGTGCTTTTAAAAGAACTGAAGCACATGTACACATATTACATTTTGAAAAATAGTAAGTTTTTGGCTGACTGTTTTTATGGACTGAACAATAATAACCTGTGGGTATTTTCTACATTTTATTGAGCAATTCGGTACCTGATGGAGTCAGAAAGGTCTTTCCATTGCTTTTAATAGGGGTTGGAGTAGATTCTTAGTAGGGAAGAGTTACGGCTTTCAGTTGGTTGTGGCTTCCCATAGAAACACCTTGCTGATAATGACATTTTAAATTACAGTCTTGCAAACATATTGACACGCATTTTTCCAAAGTTTCTTCAACAAAGAGCAATTGCTTTGCATACATCAGTAAACTATAGGAAATATATCTCCAGAACTCTCTCTCCAACTGTCAGTTAAGTGCGATTATCATCATGGTCTTAATAAATGCGTTTAAAGTTTTAGCATCATGCATGAATTGGACACTCAAAATCCTGAAGGTTCAAGTGCTGCGTAGGCATGCAGTTCCACTAATGTTTTGTTCGACCACAGAGAGAAGGACATGATCTGAGATTTCTAAGCTCTGCACTAGTATGGACTCAAAATCACAAACTAAAAATTCACCCATCTATTGACAGGTAGTAATTAATGCTAGCTGCCCTTATAAATATATGAAGATGATTGATTCTTAAATGTTTTTAAAGTATTTTGAAGATAAAGTAGAATGCAAATGTTAATACAGTAGGAGTTTGGGGCCTTTCCAATACAAAGAGGAACCTGTCAAAAAGGTTGTTCACACAAAATGGGCCGTACAGGGGTGACCCCCAACTAGTGTTACTGCTTTTTATTTAACAGCACAGATGGTGAACTCAGTATTCCCATGGGAATATTAATATCTTTGTACATGGCATCACACCCTAAAATCTATTCAGGCACTTGACTGATCCTCAGCATTCCAATAGCAGGCAGATATTAAGCATTTTTGGTCTCCATTTTCCATACTCAGTTTGAGGCATTATTTTTCGGGAGTAGACCCAAAGCAGAGAAATTACGATTTATCCAGGGCTACATGGAAAATCTACGGCAGAGCCATGGATTGTGTTCAGATCTCCAAACCTGATCCCTGTCACCACAGAACTAGTTTTCTACTCTCTCTAAAAATAATAAGAAAAAGAAAAAAAGTAAAACCCAACCACCTCTGCAGATTTCATTAAATATCTCGTTTCTGTGGGTGGTTGTTTTTTGGGAGGAAAGAAAAGGAAGGGAGGGACCTAAAAAGAAAAAAAAGACAACCCACAATTTTAAGCAGATCTACAGGTCCATTAAAGATTTACTTTGGGAAGAAAAATTACTTGAGATATCTTCAAATTACAAAAAGTGTTTTGAAATGTGTTTGGCATATCTTCAAAGCATTTTTGACAGCTGGAGACATGTTGGGGAAATTTTTTGAATTCATTTTAAATATCACTCTCTCCCTTTGTGATTTCTTGAGTGGGGTGTGCTGTAATTTATTTTTAAAGAGGCACTGTGGGTTTCTAGATGCTGTTAAAGGAATCCAAAATAATTTTTTTGCACCCTGCCACTGTACAGGGAAAAGGACACTGAATTCATTTAAATACATTTGTGAAAGATTGATTCCCCCAATGGAATTTACACATCTACTTTACTAATTATTCTTGAAGTTTCACCTATCAACTGACAATTTTCTACAGAAGGGAAGCAAAACAGTTTGACTTTTCCTGACAGCAAAGAGCTTTAACAGAACTAGAATGAAAACTGGCATCTCGCACTCCTTACCTCTCTAATGTCTACATTACCAGAAGAAAGAGTGCTAATAACCCCTTTTTCTGTTAGCATTAGAACCCAGAGCTTAGTCTAATCAGCCAGGAAAAGAAATCAACAAAACATTTATTTTAATAATGGTTACTTTGACTTTTTTGTTATCCTTAATATTTATCTTAAATGACAGACTCATTGTCTGACTTTCAAATTAATGATAAAGTGGTGGCACTGAATATGTTCGCCTGTTTTTATTGGAACTGAATATCAGTTCTCATTTTAAAATACATACCAAACCAAGTATTTATCTCTTTTTTTTTTTTAACCATTAATAGGAGCCTTTCTAAAAAAGGTACACAGAAAGATACAGTCTGTGAAGCCCACAATTTTATTGGCCTGATTTTGGAAGTAGCTTCAGAAAGTTGGAGAACAAACTTAATTGCAATTACTTCCACTCTGTGTATGAAGTTGAGTCTAAAAGCAAATTGTTTCTGCAGCAAAATGGGGTATTCATCAAAGAAAAAAGGCTCCATATAAAATGCAGTTAACACTTGCCAACATATCAGTTAAATTAATTCTAATTTCCTACCTTTTCTGAGGCATTGATATTACTCTGCTGCAGGGCATTTTGGTTATCATTATTATTTTACCATATGAAAGCTTAGATGCATTTGCTGCTTAAGTGATCTGCATCTCTGGCCTTGTTCCAGGAGTCCCTGGCTCTTTCTTAAGGAGAAGCTGTATGAAGATTTCAGTCATTGGTGGACCTCTTTGTTGGAGGTTTTCTCTTTTTTTGGAAGTACACAGGATAATTGAACATAGATGAAGGGATTTGAAAATGCCTAAGCAAGCTGTGGGAAAGCTAAGATCTGAACTAAAGAAGTGCTAAAGGGTCATTTTATTGGAAGAGGCAGCCAGACTCTCAGGCTGGCATCTGCCAGAGTTTCAGCCCATGGGAGAAGAGGGTGCCCAGGGAGGTCTCAGCCTGCCCTCATGACTCCTCATCCCTAGGGATGGTGGGGTTGGAGGCCAGGACCCATCTGCATTTTGTCACAGGCACAGATACAACTAGTGCTCTATTCTGTTGTTTGCATGGTGTGTTTGGTTTTTTTTTTAATTATCAGTCATAAAGTTATTTCATTTCAGGAAAGGGTCCCAGTGCATTTAAACAGAGTTTTGTTTTTTTTTAATTAATGCAGAATCTGGTACATTTGGACATTAACAAATCTGGGAGCAGTGTAAGCAACATACATTTGCTTCAGATCAAGCAAAGGTAAGCATCCTGCTCTTTTCCAGTCCTATTTATTCCTTCCCGAGAGCAGTGTTGCCTTTTCTGCCATGCCTGGTACCATTAATGTCCTCAATGGCATGACACGTCCCTTCCTCTACCTCATACAAGAGAGAAATGCAGTACTTTCAATAGCTGCTAGCCAACGTCTTTTTCGAGTCCTACACAGCCTTCACTATCTTTGTGGTAGACTACAGCAAAGAGGGAGATCACTAACAGCATGCCACACACTTCCCACTGTGAGAAGCTAAACCTTTAGAGTATCATTTAGGATAAGTGCTGGAAAAGAAATATATTTCCTTATCGAACTGGTCAACAAACCTGTGTTCCCAGCAGCAGAGGAGGAAAGAACACAGGGGCTCTTCTCCAGAACAGCCTTCATTTGTTCTTGAAGAATCCATAGGTAGCATTTATTCTAACTTGCCTAGTGTGTATTTTAGCCCTTGCCTATTAAAACACTTAATCCATAAGCTTCACTATATGTTTTCTTACCTATTTTGTCTGCTTTTCCAAACCTAATAAGTCTCATTACTTCTCATGCAGAGTGGTAACTTACTAAGAAGCATATACTGCATCCATTTTTTCTTGCAGGGAGCCTTGCAATATGGAACATATGTTATGATCCAGCCAAGGCCCTTTCACCTTGTCCTTCTCCACAAACTTCATTTAAATTATCTAAGATTTCAAACAATCTGTAAGGAAACATCCTGGGGGTCTCACTTTGGAGTTTAAGTCTTTCTGCCAGCGTTTCATCTTGTTTTCAGTTTGTTGCATCTACATTTATTTGACATCCAAGAGCATTTGTGACCCTTGGGCATCTCCTTCAATGTGTTCCTAGCACATGTTCTCCTGGGTGAAGCATACAGCATGGCAGTTGGAGCCTTCTCCTTCCTTCTCCTCACCATACTGCTAGAGACCCCAAGCCAGGGGGTGCTGGGAGCCTGTGGGGCACTACAGCATCTTGGACCTTCTGGTGCTGAGCACGTTGTGATCTAACAGTCGGCATGAATAGACAGATATATTTTGAAAAATGAAAGTCTACAGCTCCCTTCATATCTCTCTCAGGAATGTGCTTATAAGTGTTCTTGTAGAACTATGTGAACAAATTCATTCAAACAGACTTATGGCTAGAGGATGAAATCTGAAAACTGCAAAGCCATCACTTACTTACACCAAAGTCCATTTTACAAACAAGAGATTTTGCTCATTTCTTTTTCTGCATTCTGCTCTCTGCTTACCTACGAAACCACCAACACAGTATGGCTGAAGACAAGCTTGCCAAGGAAGATTTCATATAAGAGAAGGTACTTAAAAAGGGGAAGAAAAAGCATCCAATCCAAACACTCAAACTCTTTCATAGAAGAGAGAGTAAAATAAAATCAAAAGTGAGCAGAGTTACAGCAAAAAACAGCCCAAAGGTTGAACAAAAATGTTGAAGAAAATTTGTGGATTCCTGTTTTAACATTCAGTTGAGGATGCTGTACAGCTTCCTAAAACTAGCAGATAACCAGAGCCCCTTGTTCATTCAAGCCTGCCCGATGACAGGCACTCATCACTATGCTACTCCCTGGGGTTGTCCTCCCTCCTTGCGTGGGCGGTAGTGAAAAGAGCAATTGGCTCAAGAGATGCTTGTAACATGGAGTGCCTCACCTCATTTTGGGCAGTCATGGTCTTCCCAGAACATTGTATTTCTGAATTCGGTCCCTGAGCTGTGTGTTTTAACCCAGCACCATGGCAAAGAGACAAGAGCATGCCTCCCCACTCCCAAGCAGACATCAGCTATGGTAATGTTATTGGAAGCTGGGTGCAGGGAAATCGATTTTTGACACATTCCCTTTACTAGTTGATACTTAAGTCTCATTTCAAAATCACTTCACTGTAGCACATTTCAGGAACAGCCACAACGGACAGTCAGTTACACCATACACAATGGAGTATCTATGCCTAGATATTCATATTTCCCTTCCCTTAACACCTAGGATCTATTGAGTCAACCAACCCCTCCCATACATTGCTGGGTTAATCCTTTTCTTTAAATCAAACACACCTAAACACATCACTAACCAAATCTCTTCCTGGGATGTTTCACATTGCTTTTAAAGCCCACAGGCCTTTAAAAGAACTGGAAAGGAGAAACCTTTAAAGAATTGGAAGGGACTAGGCTTTTTCACCTCCTCCCCACCCCAGAGAAGCACTGGAAGGAACAAAAGAGCAGTTGCAGTTGCTTCAATTTGTAATTAAGTCATTGACATCCTGACACTCACCAGACTTTGAATGACAAACAGAAAGAAGCTTGCTTCCAGAGATGCCAGTTGATCCTGGCTCAGGTGAGATTGGAGGGTGGGATGTGTGGGTCCATCCAACATGTTGGTCCATTACGTTTTGTGTACATTTGAAACTACTCCTTAAAATCTTTTCTGCTGAGGAGTTGAAATGTGTTATGTAGATAACACTATGTACCACCCCTGCCTGCTTAGCTTCAGCCTGTGCTAAGATGTAGAAGATAAAAGAGCAGAGGAAAACAATCAGTGAAAACAAGAATTAAACAAAAAACACAGCAAAACAACAAAATCAAGCAACCTAAACTATGTTTTGGAAAGGGCAATATACAACGTCCATTTGTTGGATCCCAGTCATGTACAAAGACCACTGGCAGAAGAGGAAAAACAATCAGGTAAGAGTACAGAGTCTAGTCTGAAAAAAACGGAGTCTTGACAGAGATGAGTATCTGTCCTCCTTAAATGTTTGTGTGGCCTGTGACAAGTCCAGAATAGACACCTCACTGGCAAACTCGCGGTAACGAGCAAGAGCAGGACATCACAATACTGTGATGAATCTGCATGACCAAGTAGTTTGAAACTTTAGTTACTTAAAATCTTAAAAGTGAAGATGTGGAAAATCCATGTACATGTATATCATCGAAGTAATTGTCACATTTTATTATCTTCTTTTCCCAGGGCCAGCTAATTCAATTTTTATTTTGGCATGCTGGACTGTAAATACAGATAACAACTTGCAGGGAATGTGCTTCTCCCCTACCCAGTTTTTGCAATTTTCCCCAAACGCTAAATGGCGTAGGACTCTGAAGCTATTTCATTTATCAAGTTGGCTTACATTTTCAAGACACTCAGAATTCTTCTCAGTCTTCAAAATCTTCCTTTACAGTGGCTCCCCTGAGGCCATAGTCAAGCAGGTGCCTCTCAGATCACTCTCCCAAATGCTTCCCCTCTCACCCCCCACTCTCTAATGTTGCTTTTCTCAGTATAGATTTTCCTCTTCTAAGAAAGCAAAAACAAAACCAAACCATAATTATGTTAAAAAACAAACATCGGAAACAAGCCTGTGAAGTAGCATTTGGCGCTGTATTAAGAGTGGAGTAGGGGCTGAGATTGTGCCTGTGGAATCATGCCTGAGCTATAGCTTACTGTCACGTTTACTCTACTTCTCATTGTTGCTTGTCCTCCAAACTAAGATAAAAGACTGTCTGAACAATCACGTTCAGCATTGCACCGGTGTTGTTCTCCTCCTTTTCTTGATCAGTGATGACAAACATGGTATCACAAAATTTATACCTTGTGGGCTTCAAGGCAGCTAACTGCCCGAGTCCAAAATTCAAGTGGAGATCATAGGTCATAAAATGAGGTACCTGAACTGATCATCATGCCCCTTGCCTGTGCTGAGCCTGGTTTTGGGGGATTATTTTTTTGTCTTTCATGATACCTACTCAGATCTCTCCTTGTTGAAGATGTAAACCATTCACATACACTGCCTGTTTCTTTCCTTCACATTGTCCCTTGCTCAGTGTCTTTCATCCTCAGTGGCCTAAACCACCCGTCCAACCTTGCTTGACCACAAGTACAACATACACTCAATATCTGAAACTTTTTCACCGACGGGGGCGTTCAGGATTTTTTTTTCTTTCTCCCGTGTATTTCATAACCGCATGCTTTTTAGGAAGTCCCCATCTGGTCTAGATTTTTTTTATACTCTCCATCCTGCCTATGCTTATATACAAAGCCAGTGCTTTCTATGTTGTTACCCAAATAACCAGAGAACAAAATTCCTATCCTCATGCTGGTCCCAGGCACTTCACTGTCTGTTTTATTCTCTTTCTCTTGCACAAAGTCCGCCCTATGCCAAAGCAAAAGGCCTATTCCCTGGGCCTCTGCCCGCTGCAGTTCCCCCCTGCATGCACTATAGCACCCGTCATACCCGTCATACCTGTACCTGCTACCTTTAATCCCTGTACCAAGAGCTTACTTGTGTTTGAGGACAGAGACTGCGGCAGGCTGTGACCCTCACTACCCAAAGGACCATCATCTTCAAGCATTAAGCAAGGCTATTATTGGAAGTAATCAGGTGCCCGAAAGGAAGGCACACTGAAATAGAAACAAAGCTTGCACTTCTTCCCTGTTTTCCTAAAGAAATTTTTAAAAGCCTTTGCCACAGACAAAACCACACAGCTATTTTCTCACACTTGTAATTCCAGCTCACCGTCACACTAACTGAACCAGCTCATCCAGCTGGAGAAGTATCAGAAGAACCTATACTAAGCCTACTGCTTTTATGCTCCGTTTTTACCCTCATCCCTGAAGTTGTCTAACCTGTGAGAACTACTCAAATACTGCTGTATTTTTTAATGCAAGGTAAGATTGAAACCTTGATCATTTCACAAGATGGAACTAAGCAGCAACCTGTTTATACAGTTTAAACCGCATCAACTGAGGATTCAGTGGTGCCATTTTGTGCAACTGCAACGGTTGCAGCAGTGCCGCAGCTTCCCAAGTCTATGATTTCCACCACCTAACTCAAAATGAATGCATACATCCCTTCAGCAGGTGGTTTCAAGCGTTTTCAGTAAATAGAAGCAATTTTGTATTGCTAATCTGTATCATCAGCAGGTTTCATAACCACTTCATCCTGAAACTGGGGGGAAAGGCTACAGCACCAGGTTCTGTGCTGAGGATAGTTTGGGCTGTGGGTCCGGATGGGCCATTTATTGCGCTCGCTCATGGACACAGCGAGTGCATCAGCAAGACTAACAGAACATGAGTAGCGAGACCTAATGTCCTTGACCGCAAATGAACTGGGATTTCACCTGCTGGGACTTAAGTCTACACGCACGATTTGTAGCAAAACAAATGTCTTTCAAAACTTTTCTGACACTTATCATAGTTTGGCTTTATGGCCGCTATGAAAAACAACTCACTCCAGTTACCTTGAGAGAGAAACTCTAAAGATACTATAATCTCTGCTTTCATGTTTGCTATCGGAGTGCAAAAAGACAGTAGCTTTCTTCAGAATTTCAGGACTCGGCAAAACACTGTGTAATTTCCGTTACTATTCTACAAAAGATTAGATACACAAAAGAAAGACAAGTTTTCCACCGTGAAATGGAAAGAGCTCACACTGGTTTGCACCTGGCAGGAAAATACACACGTATTATCACAATCTGGAGGTACTGTGTTTTGCCAGATGCCATTTTGTGCTCATTACGAAAAAGCTCCAGGGTATTCCAAGGCTTGCAGAAAGATCATGTTTTGGTTTCATGTCCAGAAGAGGGTTTTTTTTTTTTGTTGCTGTTTTTTTTTTTAATATAGTCTTCATTTTTTCTGCTTACTTAGTGGGGATGTGAAAAATCTTCTAAGCATATGGAGATTTCAAATTTATCTTGATACAATTTGTGAAGGCAGGACTATTTTCTGATCCAGACGGAAGCTAGAAGGGGTTACAAAAGACGACTGCAATCAAGTTTTATACCTCAACAAGGCACAAAAACATCTGTTCTTTGTTGGCCAAGATACAGTTAATAAACATTATTATTAGGTAAGCATCCTATTGAGCCTGTCATCATACATGTCAATCTCTGTATTAATTAGGGCTCTAAACCCAACAGCAGGGAAAGAATTTCTGAGAAGCGTGGGCCAAAATAACACTTACGCCCGTCAACCACCACCACAATCTCTCATCATTCTTTTACTCAGGCTTAAAGAAAAAGCATCCAGCAAGCTTAAAATAATTTAGAAACACTTCTATATTGTCAGCATCTCAAATTTTGCTCAAACAGAGCCTCTAGTTAAAATTTTTCATAACGACAAGGTTTTGCTGCATAAAGTTGAAGGGAAATTTATGGGACTAAACCTCTGCGTATTCTGAAAGTCTCATCCTCAGTATACATAACCTGTTACTAACAGATTATTCAACCCCAGATGGTAAAGACATAACTGAATATTCACAGATACCCTTGAGTATCCTGGATCTGCAGAAGTTACAAGACCTTTAACAAAGGAAGAGCACTAGTAATAAACCACCACAAAGGTTCTTTTGTGAGATTGGGATCACTTAACTCAATTCAGACCTCTGCAGAAAATGAGTTACTTTTCAGCACAGAGCAGGGCACTGTGAAAGCAGCTTTTACATTTATTTCAAGATCTCAGGGTTTCTTCTGACACAGCAGCAGAATGAAGCTTAAAGGAGGCCCTTCATATCGTCATTTGTCAGTCCAGGTGGCCTGGGCACGCAATGGGTCTGCAACATTTTCTCTCAGGCTGCCCCTTCCTTGTCCTTTAACATTTCAGTTCACATTGGAGGCTCAACGACATAGCACTTGCCTACCATTGCTTCTGCAGTCTGCTTTTTCAGACCTTCGATTTTGGAAATTGCTACCCCATTTGAAGTAGCATACACCTGCAGTAGCATTTGCTTTCACGTTTCTCTAAAGCATATTGTGTTTCTTGATGTACTACCTTGGGCAAGGCAAGGACTTACCATAAACTACATCATTCTATTATCTAAGTGACTTCCTGATTGAAATAAATCCCAGTAACAGCTTACATATACTGCGGATACTAACTTTCAAGCTCCAAACTTATGCCTATGACCATTTTCCAGGAAGGCAAAGCCTCTTTCAAAGTTGTTGTTTCTTGATGGCAGCATTTACACAGGAAGCAGAAAATGTAAATTCTAGGATCTCATCAACCAGCGCAGGACCCAGATAAAAGTTCAAAAGCTGAGTCTCTTCACACCTGCTTCCACTGGAGCTGGGTCACTATGAACAGGGAAGGCAGATTCAGAGAGCTAAAAAAAAAAAAAGAAAAAAAAAGAAAAAAAAAGAGCAGCCTCTCTCCATACAGGGTGCTGAGCTTTAGTAGCTCTTGTTTTAGTAAACTTTAATCTCCATGACATTGTTTTAGACATTACTAAGGATTTAAGGTGCTTGAGGCCCGATATTGTCCTTCACCGTTGGATCCTAAGATCTGGTTATTTAGGGAAAATTCAGATACTTTGAACACATCCCTAAGGTACTTCTTTGGTTACTGTTCTATAGAAAATGAACCAAAGCCATGAAGGCAACACTCAGAATTCCTTCCAGTAGCGACTATGGAGACTACGACACTGGAGTCATCACTCCTCAGTTTTGGAGCAAAGAATACCTTCTGCACATAGCAATCATGTTTTTGGGAACTTGTACACTCCTTTGGTTCCTTTCATTATGTGACATCAGCTTAGTTTCAACTTCATTCATTTCAAATTTGAATCATCTCACGCTCCTCCACGGACGAAGTCTTTCATGCCTCTTTGTACTCTGACTTGATGCCCATTTGCTCTCTCCATATTTACTACTTGTGTTGGTCCTGCCTTCGTTTCATGATGCTGAGGAAAGCGGAGCGCCTGTACCTTGCAGGCTGTAGCCACTTAACCAAGTTTGTGCTAGTATTTCAGCAAGGGCAGTAGCCAGCAGCAAGATTTTGAGGAGTCTTGAAACCTACAGACTTCTCCAAGACAGAAGCTGCCGACACATTGCGATACTGGTGCTGGTGGCTTTTCACTGCCTCAGGGAGTGAAGTATTTCCCTCCTCAAGCGCCCAAGGTCGGGAATATTTCTCTCCCTCCACTGCACACTCCCTTCATAAGCCACACCTTTCCTCACGTTTTCATAGTCCCCCTATTTCTCTTTCTTCTGTCTTGCACAGGTGTAAGAAAAGGATAGCCCTCAACCATACTACCTGGGGGAACAGAGCTGCCACAGTGAAAGCAAACTGTCTCCTCCTGATGTCATGCTGAAAAGCTGATTCTAATGCTGTCTTTTGCCTAAGAGACCCCCAAGATATACCGCTACTAGAGAATGATATTTCTGAGCTGGTGCTCACACACCATTCCCTCTGCATCCTTTTCCCTAGCCTTGCAAGGAAGAACTTCCTGCAAGTTTTTCAATCACAAGCTATCGCAAGAGCTCATTAGGTCACCGCAGTCAGCGACAGTTACAGAAACTACGTGACTCTCAGAGTACTTGAACAACATCGGCAGAGTTCCCAGTTGCAGAATAACCACCAGCAGCTATAATACCTTCTAGTGGGGGGGGATGCTCCCACGGAGGATTCCTGTGCAGGCACAGGGTGCTGTCATGCCAGGATTCTTACTGGCATTTGCACCAGTCATGATTAACGTACAGGGGAAACTGGACACAAAGATCTTACCAAGGATTATGAAGTACTGGTGGGGTTGGACCCCCAACACACAAGCTCTCCCTGAAAATAGCTGTTCATTCAGCCTAATGGTAATGCTGTATTTTTTATCAGGAAAGAAAAAAACACATAAAAATCACTCTGGTCAGTATGGATTTTGGCTTTTGCATTCCACGACCCTAAGAGCTACCCATCTCATCTGTCAAAAAATTAATCTAGACTTCTAGTCTAAACTTCTCAACACCCTATACGGACAACAGAGGAAGGTCCTTCCAGAGTCCAACTCATTTAGTCCCAGGCACACGTCTAACAGGCAGGATGCATCAGTCTGTGGAGACGGTGTGTTGTTTCCACAAAACGTGACCAGACAGCTAGCTTTAGATGATGCATCCCATCCCCTGATGCCAAAGTTCGCTGAATGCCACGGCCTCACAGAGAAAGCCAGGAATGTTGCAATTCTGTTGCATGCAGTTTATAATTCCCTTTCCAGTGTGGCAAACGAAACAAAGAGCAATTGTGAGTATTAAGAACTCAGATCCAGTGAATGTTTTCAAACCTGATTTGTTTATCTTGCTGTTCATAGGTAGGAACTAACATTAGGTGACAAAAGACAAGGACTTCTTTTTTTAGAGCTCGAAGATGTGGAGTTGTATGCAATACAGATGGAGGCCCAGAAAAAAATCTGAGAAGCAGAATTTCTCGGAACATTTCTCTGCCATTTATAGTGTTGGATGGGTAATTCTGTGTGTGTGAAGTAAAGGAAGAAACTTAGGGCATACAGATGACATGTAGTTTTCCCAAATACTCCCTGAAACACTGAAGTGAAGTATAATACCATTTTCTTTTGAGATTTTCCTTATCCTTACCTTAGGAAAGGATTTTCCTTTCCTTACCTTATATTGGTCCTCCAGACGAGAATGACTCCTTAACAAGGACATTAAGTGAGAGGGTGTCAAAACAGGAAATAATATAAAATAATCTTTAAATAAAAGTTTAATTCACTCTTACTTTACAGAATATTTTAAAGCACCTTATCATTTTACTGTCAGTTCTGAAAAAGACCAACAAGAGACTGCAACGATTTTTGCTGGTAAAATATAGGAAACCTTGTGAACAAATGGATACAAGCTAAGCAAAAGCACAGTAATATTTTGTACACCACAGCTATAATCAGAATCTGGCATTGGTTTATTCAAATTTTGCTTTCCTGGAAGCAAAGCTTACATGTTCGTAAACATCAAAATAAACATTGCTTAATTTTACAATTTGCTAAACAAATACTTTTTTACCCTGAAGGGCATCTGAAGAGCCACCTATTTGTCTGGCAGTTCTCCTGTCGACCTGTGCTTCAATATTTTTTCAAAGAATTGGTTCCCTTACAATTTTAATGGTGCTAAAAATTTCTTCCAATATTGTGCAAGTCATAGGCAAGGTCATTTTGATGTGTGCTCTTCCCTACATAGTTTTTTGATCAGTACTTAACTAATGCAACTGTGAAAAACTATACATCTTCAGGAAAATGTTTTGATTTTGGTCCTGTGGTTAAAGACCTTCTATAACTGAGTTGTTTACATGGGTTTGAATCACAAGCATGTACACAACAAAACCACTATACCAATGTTTCTTGGTCTATGCATAAAAAGTATGTCTTCTACTTACACTAAAACATACAAAAAATAAACTACAAAAATTGTTTACACTTGATTTCAGCAAAAAAAGCTTTCTTCAAGAAAAATGATTCTTCTTTTTTTCAGCCATCAAAAAAGGAATGCAAGTAAACAATAAATACATGTGCTTTCTCCATATAGACATATTTACACTTGAGTCTTTGGCTTATGTTTAAGTTTCTTTATAAAGATCTTTATGTGATCCAGCCATCATTGCACATTAAAACAAAATAAGCCAGTTTTTTTTTACTATATATAATATATATATGCAACACTTGAAACGTATAAAGAATGAACCTTACTATCAATTTTCACTGTTATTGTACTTTAACAATGTATCAAAAGAAAAAAAAAGAAAAATTAATACCATATAGGAAATATTGATACATGCAACAGATGGTCGCTCTACTGTAATTGAGAGACGGCTGCATATACAACACTGAAAAGTCCTAATTTGCGCAAATCTCTTCTGACTCTGGTTTTTGTTAAATAGTATTTATGTGGCACTAAATGTTGATACTGTATATAAGCATAGAAACAGATTGAGTTCTTTTATTAAGATACACAACTTCATAAGAAAAATACTTTGCATTTAAAATTTAAAATCCCTCCCGCCCCCCTCTTCCCCTAAAATCTTTCTTCACAGGATCAAGAACTGTTGTCAAAACAGCTTATTGAGATTCATGTATTTGGTGAACTTTGTCACATCCATTCTGACTAAGAGGATTCCAAGTACTCCAGTGCAACATCGTAGCAGAAGCGATATTGCTCCTTTAAGGGGAAAGCGGAAAAAAAAAGAGAAGTTAAATTAAGATTCTAAAGTATTAGCAGCAATATCTACAAACAAGAATAGTCTTTGCTAACTACTATGTGGTTCTAACTTCAAGCCTGACATGCTTGGGTTTTCTTTTTTTTTCCTCCCTACTCCACAAGTGTATTACCAGCTCTGATTTAAAAACTCCCCCGAACCAATGAACTGGAAAAAAAATCTGACCGTGAAATGCAATGATTTGCTTCTCTGATTTTTTCAGCTTCTGAACTGAGCTTATCAAACATGAAAAGTTTTTCTATCAGAGCATTCTTGCAGTGAAAGCACCTTGACTCTGATATACCATCTATATTTACGTTCGCTGATGCTGAGCAGGTACCTAGTGCCTGCTGCTTGGACAGGCAGGGAATGGCTAGGGAATACTGAGCTGCGGGACAAGGCTGCTCTGGGCCCACAGCCTGCTTGTACAGTCGTGTCGATGTAACGTCCAAGAGATCAGATGCACGATTAAAAGAGAAGTTAGAGCTCAAAATTTCATGGCGGTTAGTATTTCTCCTTAACAAGGCTGCTGTTCAGAGCCCATACTGGGGGAGAGGGAGGAAGGAGAGAGGAGAAGGCAACAAGGAGAACGAAACACAAGGAAATTAATTCGATCGCTATTGTCCTTGCAACCTAACAAAGCGAATTATTTTTGTTTGCAAAGGAAGCCAGTGTGATCCATTAGCAGGAAGTGGTGGGGATATCTTAAAGGCTTTATTGCGCTGCTCATTTTTGTTATCTGATCATGCTGCTGAATGTAGGGCACATGACAGTGTTACATATTGGTTTTCCTGGTTTGTTTTCTAACGACTCAACAGCTGCTGCTGTTCAAGAGTTCTGAATAAAAACCCACACAACAGAAACACATAACTACGGAAATTCAGTAACTGCAGATAAAAGCTACGATGGAATTCAGGACTATTTTGAAATGAAATATAAGTTTACAGACCATTTATCAGAAACACACACAATCTACATTGGCCTCCCTTTACAGTGACACAAGTAATTTTCCATGTGATCTGACCTGTTTTCTTCACAGCGGTGAACTGAAATCCAGGCAGCAATTCAATATGTTGTGTCTCAGACATCTATGGTACAGCAGACTGCAAAGTATTTGTGGCAAACCCAGCAATACCTAGCCCAATATCACTGCTGCTACAGGATGCCCTACCTGTTAACATTTTAACCATCTTCTTAATTTATGTGGTGGCAAGGGATGGAAGTGATGCACAGTAATTAAGCAAATCATGCCACAGAAACTACTTGATACCAAGCAAACAGTGACACCTGGAAAAAGGGCATTATGGGAAGAGGCAGCTACAGCCATTTTGCTCAGTATCCAAGTTCACAAGGTCAGAAGCAATTTTCACTATGCATAAAATGCAAAACGTTTTTAATTTCAATTGGCATCCCTGATTTTTATGCTGTAGGCAGCCATCTGGCTGAAAAGTGACACTGGCTGCTGGCAGTGTGAGAGTCAAATAGCAGAAACTCCCTAACACTGTCTAACCTGCTTTCACATTTACCCACGGGAAGGAAAAAAAATCCACTTGGGAGAATTTTTTTAAGGACTTTCCACAATGTTCCATTTTCGTGACTAAAGTGATCACATGGATGGATATGCATTCATACTGTATGCATAAAGATTGATGAGAAGAGCTAAGGTTACTTTAAGCTCTGGCAATGTACATACAAATATTTAGTATGTGCTTTTGCTAATTCAGGCTGATATTGTTTATATTAGGTTATTGTTTATATTGTTTATTATTTAGGTTAACTGTTGAACTCGATCTTAAGGGTCTTTTCCAACCCAAATGATTCTATGATTCTATATATTCATTTCTAACATACTAGATTCAAGTCTTTGATTTTAAAGTTCTGAGGTATCATTTTGACTACTACAAATCGGAGTAACAAACATTACCATTACTCAATACAGCTTCCAAAGCAGCAGTTGTTATTAAGAAGCAAAATATTCACATCTGCAGCTACTAATCTGGACTTTACAGCTTATTCCTACCAAAAAGAAATGCCTTGGTCCATAAAATTTCAAGATGGTTTGTGTGAGCACAACATACTGCAACTTCTCTTCAAATAGACCAAGTTATTTTGGGACATTGAAGTGCATTCTGTTAACTCAGAATGTTTTCTGTGAAAAGCACAGTACCACTACAAGAAAAGTAAATACTTAGGCTGGCCTGTCATGATGCTGACTTCTGTGTACAAATTTCTACCACAGGATATAACGTTTACATTACACTTACACTCATGCCAAGAATCAGATCAGCCTCTGCTCAGTCTATGCTACAAGGGGAGCCTGAGACCCCAAAACCACGTCCCTGTCCTCTTGTGGCCCATCACAGGACTGAGAACGCAGCTCACACAAGAGAGCCTCTGGATCCCTGGCTGTTTGCAGTAACCCTGAGGGGCTGGCGCTTACCGGCGTTTCTACCATGTTGGGCTTACTGTTCCGCAAAGTCTTCACAGCGTGGAAAACGTCCACCACATTCTGCCTTTTTACCATCTCAACCACAATGCCGATGGCACAGAACATGCCGCTCCGGCCACCGCCGTTTCTGTACACAGGGAAAAGAGCTGGTTAAATGTCACTATGGCGTAAAGAGAGCATCCAAAATGCATTTTTGTTCTTTCACTCTATAAACATGAGCGATTCGTGAGTCCCACAGGGAGACCAGGCTTTAGCCATCTCCTTGCAGCTCCAGTGGTTTGGTCTGAGACGTTTTCTGTTTCTGACCTTCCTCTCAGTTACTTCGTTTGAATTCTGCCCTTACAGCCCACCATGCTGCCCAGCTATGCTATAGCCTAATTTACATAGGCATTAGGAATAAAAAACAAAGTTCAATGGCAAGTACAACATTTTCCACTTAGTTTTAGAAAAAGACTCACTTAAATTATCCTATGGTATGAGGATTAACTAGCCAGACTAATGCCAAGGCATTATTGATTTGATACCTTGTTGACACTTTGGAACTATTTCAATCTTTATTTCAAAGAAATTAAGGTAGGTATTTTTCCTTATTAAGTTTAAATTAGCCAGAAGGTTTCATGGAAAATGAGGAGGAGCGGGCTGAAAGGGGCCACAAGTTAATTCTGAACATTTAAACAGAAGCTTTTTGTTAAAAGTAGGGAGAAATGCATAATTCAATTTCTAAGTTTTAAACTTTATATGTAAATAGAGTAGGAGACAGATTGGTCATTCTCTGCTTAGGGAGAAAAAGATGCCGCCTTTTCAAAACTCCCAGACCAGCTTCCATTTAAATATCAGGCTCAGATAAGTGGTCATTTATCAACAATACTTTTAGGATCACATACTGTAGAACATTATAGAACTTTTCGTTGATTTCATCTATCCATAGCTTTCAGCCTAAACCCCTCAAAACATAGCAGGCCTTCTGGAAAAAATGCAACACACGATATGCAAGGGATACACAAACCCCCACCATTTGGCACTCAGCATAAAAGGCTTCCTTACTGCAACTGTACAGAAGAAATTGATCTGTTCACATTTTGTACCTGAAAAACATGCTATTATGTACAGAAGGAGATAATACACAGTATCACTGTAGTATCATGTCCAAAATACTCATTCCCATGGTACCTTGACCTGACACAGACAAATCTGAAAGTTGACCAAAAGCCAACCTACAGTAGCAGTGGTACATTGTTGATTGTTTGGGGGTTTTGTTTTGGTTTTCTTTTCAGTAAAAGGAACAAGGGCATGGGTAAAAGAATGCAGCCATAAGAATACTGCTTGAACTTAAAACAAGAACTAATTTATAAGCATTTATTTGAAGAGCAGCAATTTGACTTTTTCCCGATTACTCACAGGCAATGGATGATGGTCCGGCCCTCTCCTTCTTCACATTCCTCTTGCCATTTTTCAACCTGGAGAATTAACTTCAAGAAGGATCTCTTGGAAGCTGGTACATCTCTGTGAGAAGCCCATCCCAAATACTGGAATTGCTGCACCATCAAATAGCCCTCTTGTGGCTGAGGGAAACCAAAGAGTTTTAGGTCAATACAGCACATTTACATTTTGGTATAGAAAACCAAAAACTAAAACTAACATGAAACTTAAGTGTTCTATATTATGGACAGACTCCAACATGTATATACATTGCATGGTAGGGTCTCCATTAATTCGTATCACTTGAGCTCAAGGAAGATGTCAAAAAAGGAAAAAAGGGAACTACATTGAAGACAACATCACAGTTTATCAATCAACAGTTTATCAATCACTAATATATTCTACCCTGACTACTTCTAAATGGACAAATTCCCTAGATTCTATATGTCAAAGGTTTTTATCCTTAACATCAATAATCAACTAAAAACATTGCTGTTAAATTCTTAGACCTACAGAAGTGAAGAGACATACCTTCAGCTCCCATGCACGAACTGACCCCGTTATAAATAAACAACAAGTAATACTGGTGCACAAGTATGACTATTTTCCTTGAAGTCTTCCCTTTTTGCCTGACAATGGTAATCATGAGAGCCTTACTGCTAGTCTCTGAGTCTTCTACATGCTACATGGGGCAAGCTTTGAGTAGAATTAGATGGTCACAAGAAAGGCCTCAATAATTGGAAGAACAAATAGTCTATTCAGTTTCTGAGAGCTGAAGAAGACAAAAAGGAGTAGGAATGTGGATTTTTGAAAAGGAAAAACAGAGCAGAGAGATATTCGGAAGCAAGATGTAAAAGCAAAAAAGCATAGGGGACAAAGAGAAGTTGTGGAGTAGAAAATCAAAACATCGTAAAGAAGAAGAAATGGAAAAAGTGAAAATGAGAAATGAACCAAAAAAAAAGAGGAAGTCTCAAAATAAAACAAAAAAAGCGCTATGGTGTAATATTTGCCAGTGTGCCTACACCTTAGCTTCCTGTAGATTCCAAACAAGGTATGAAGAACTGAAAATGTTTTTCTTAGCTCTGAATATAAGCAAAAAAATGGTTTGGATAAAATACTGGCCACATGCAAACTGATCTCTGCACTTTGAAAAATGAAAATGTGACCAAAATAAAAGAAAAAAAAATTTTTGTATACACAGTAATCAGTTTTCCCTGCAGCTATTCTTCAACATTAATGAAAGTTAAACATATTCTCCAAGTAGCAACTGGTGGCATGTCAGTTCAGTATTGGATGAAAGATATAAAGTAATATTGGTAAGTAAAACAGGGATTGCTGGTTAACTGTAGATATAACGGTAGCACAAGCATCTGTAACTCTTTACCTGTAGGCAACATAAATAAGTGATTTATAGAGGTGAGCTAGAGGAGGTGACACTGCATGGCAAACAGGGTTTAGGAAGATGCTACGACAGTGCGAAACACTACGGGACAGCAAAAAGACAAGACGGTGCAAGGTGTGAAAGAGCCGGATGAGAATGCGAGACTGGCACTGCTACTGAAGTTGAGAAAAAGGTTATAAATGTAGGCTGAGGCACAGTGGTGCAGAACCCTTCAGAGGTAGAGGAGGCTTCAGAGTTTTTTCACACCCTGCTCTGCAGGATGCCACAATCCTCCTTTTATGTTGTGGTTTTCGCACGTTCCTGATTCACCACGGAAGATGTCTTACAGAAGCTACGAATTAAATACCTGTCACTACATGTTCGTTACAGGGATATTTCTTTCACTGTACACTAAACAAACAGAATACTTCTCATACATCTTCTACTCATCAGGGAGAACATCACAGAACAACAGTCAATCACCTTACTGCTCTCTCTGCTTAGTGTGCAGCTATAGAAAAGTACTAGAAATTAGTATTAGATATCGATGCTTGACTGACTCTTTTCTGGGTAGTGTCTTAAGAGCATTAGTATATTACTATTATTCAAAACTAAAAACCACAAGAGCAAGTGTTAAAAATGACATATTTTTCCGTTACATACTGTTATGATAATGCTTACTCTTGTTAGATTGCATATCCTGAAAATTCGGTTTATGACGTCGCAGTCCATTGAACACGACATGCATTCCACTTGGATGGGACCATAGCGCAGTATCCCTTCCTCGGGCCAATATTGCGGGCAGCCCTGCACCAGAGCAAAATGGGCATAATTAAATGGTAAGTTACAACTTGAGCATTGCCTCATTCCACTGCAGACATCTCGCCTAACCTTTACAGAGCAACTAGTGTTAATTAGTTGCTCAGTAAAGCAGAGAATAACTGTGAAGTCACTGCACTGCTCTACATTTTGATTATGTAGCAGATCCAGAGTGATTACATCATGTGATGGTACATGGAGAACAACCCCAAACTAACCTGTGCTAAGTCGACTTCATTTAACATCACAAGAGAAGTACAGCCGTAGTCATACACTAATCTCCAGAAATCTTTCACAGTGTTTGGTAAAGGATGTTGTGTGACAATAAAAGCTGCTGGCTGCCTGTAGCTCTGTAAAGGCAAATGATTTTATTAGCACCGGTAGAGGAAGTACTTAATAACTTCCACTCAAACACTGCCACAGAAAAAACACAGAAATAGAACAAAGCTGCGGCATCAGTTACACCAGACTGCACCAAAGCTGATGTTAAAAATACATTGCCATTCGTCTCCGGTAAGAACAACGAGGTTACTCTGCTCAGGTCTGCCTTCTGCTCTGTTGCAGGCCAAGCCCTGTTTCAGCTCAGATGTGCACGGGGCCTGAAGATGCCCTTCAGGGCTCTACTCAGCTGAGGCTCGGGCAACTCCGCTCCAGGCCCTGTGTCCGGAAGACCGAGCAAGAAACCTTCTCCTGTGCTGCCAAGAGGGGTGCGGAGGTCTCGGAAGGGCACCCCATCCACAGCAGGTTACACGTGAGCTCTGTGACCGAACCAGGGACTAAGCTCAAGCCCAAATTCTGTTTTGGTGCCACAACCACGGGACCACCCACAGAACTGACGTTCAGGATTACTGGGGCCCATTTCCAGCAGAAAGCAGAAGTCAGACAGCAAAATACTATTTCCTGTCATGACAGCAGATTCCATTTTCTGTATGCTACGTTATACAGAGCTGCAAAATGGGGTTTCCAGCCTTACATAGGTTGGCTGCGACGCAACTAACAGCAGAGGTGCTAAGTCCCTGCAACACATGTATTACGAGCAGCGAGCAGAAGAGGAGACTTCAGAAGTTTTTTGCAGGCAATTTGCAACTATGCACGGAAGAGTTTTGCGGTGAAGGAATACAGATATGAACAGGCCAGGAAGCACCGACAGGTTCATCTGAGAAACAGAGTAAGATGGTGAATATTCCTGTAGGTGGTTGGGTTTGTAAGTCACCAGTTTGAAGATGAAATGCTGGGACTGCTGTATGCAACACGAAGATCCCCATGCTTTGCACTCATGCTGGTAATAAATGCAGTCTGGCTGTTTTTTTACTGAAATAAGTAAATCAACCTAGGAGAAAGATCGGGCAGGGTAACTAAACTGCTTTTGATGTGGAAGCTTGCTTGTTTTAAGGTTGGTATGAGGGTTTTTCACATGCAATGTATCAACATAACCTCGAAGAGCACAGTGTGAGGCCCAGAAGCAAAAAATACAATTTTTTTTCACCCTTCCACTTCTTGTAAACTGTGAAGATAACAAATTAATGCCTTTAGCATCAGTACTTATTTGATTACAGAATAAGGAGGCTCTTTTTCTAATTCAGGAAGCATATTGGAGTAATAGGACAGACATGCAGCTTGTGTCCTACTTCCTAGATCTGCCCAGGGAGCAAAAAGGAACAACTACTAGCAATTCTTCCCTTGCCTTTTTCAGAAATAAAACACATACTAGCTGATGTTTTCCTAGCCCTTGTCCTCATCATTTCTGGCCTTTCCTGAGACAAGAGAACTAACCTAGATTGAGATGATCAGGTTTTCAAAAAGAACAGGCAGGAGATCTGCTGCTGGGAAGCAGACACCTTTTTGTGGGAACACAGGGACAAGTACATTGTGGAAAGAGGAGAGTTTCCATTTCTGTTTTGCTATCAAAAGTCCCCTTTCCTTTCCCAGCAGTGGGCTCTCCCTCTCTAAATAAGTCAGCCTTAAAAACAAAACCAGAAGAAAGAGCAAGAAAAAACCTCTTAATACCCAAAATGTTAACCCTGTACTCATAGCCTTGTTATATGACTTCATTGTAATACAGTTCTTCTTTTCTGCTCCTTTTTTCCTTTTATTACTACCATTTCTGTCTTTCCTTACTTGCCTTTGATTGCTCATCCATTAATACATCACTTGGTTCCTGTCCGTGCCTGCTACACACTGTTACACACTCAAGAGTCCTCCTGCTACCCAAGCCATTCTGCCTGCGTTGTCATCCCTCCTGCCCACATCACACTCCACTATGGAGCTGTGTTGGCTGGTCCATCGCACATCAATTTTATCCAGGTGCTTAATGCAATTTTAACTGCAATTCTAAACAATTTTAGTTGCTACCAAAATTCTGCTCACTGCTCCAATTCATCCATTCAGCCCCAGTGACTCCCTAATAGATTGGTCTCACACATGCTACTCCTCTCTTTCTGGCATAATAGCTAATTGTGAGATTAGGGACTACATTTTGCTAGCAGTTCAGAAGTTTCCTGTGCTAGCTCAGGCAGAACTCCAGGACGAATACACCACTCAGTCTTGATGATTTCTGCTGCTATTTGCCATTTTATTCCAGCACCTCTTCTTGACAAGGCAGTTTCTGACAGCACTTCATTTCTGAGGAAGGGGAGATGCTCCTGGAAATCAGGCCACGTATTTAAGTATTTACTGTAAAGGCGACTTTAGGGGCCTAACTTTGGAAATACTAATGGCAGGCACAGGCACGTATCTGACAGCACATGTGATGAACTGCTTTATCGACCAGACACCTATAAGCAGGTTCACCTCCATTTTTCCCATTAATTCACCTTTTCCCCTGACAATACTTCTGTCACTCACACTTCAACGAGCTGCAACTCAAAACATGAACAACAAAACCCCCAACCCCATCCCCAAACATGCCAAAGAAACAATTTTTTTTCCTTCTTTCCCTGTCTCCTGCCTCAATATACACAGCCTTTTCTATAAAATAGCGATAGTAACCTCATGCTAAGGTAGGTAATATTTACTTCCTGACAAAGCAGGTTTTTGAGATCCTGCCGAGATTTGATATTTGGAGGGCGGAAGGCTAGAGCTTTATATAATGCCGTTGAAAAGGAGAGATTTCCAGTGGGTCCCACAAGGATGGGAAAGACTAGAGATAACAAACCTTTTCAACAAGCAACACAAGCTGGTGGGGTTTCTTACCCGTTCCCCCCACCCTTCTTTGTTAGACTGTTTTACTGGGCACTACAGTAAGAGAGAATTACTCTTTTTTAAACCAGCAAGTGCTCGGTCTCATATTACACAGCTTTTCACAGCACACTACGCAGACAAAGGAGATAGTCTCTTACGTCCATAAGAGCAGCATTGATGTAGTTGCTGCTCTCCCCATCAATAGTAATTAAGAAAGGCAGACATCTGTCAGGTGGCAGCATATCCATGAAGCGGTTCTTGTCATGGTTCCTTGGCAAGCAGGCTATGCTGCAGTCCTCCGCTTGCAGGCGAGGGGTCACAGAATTCAGGGTCTAAAGGGAGAGAGGATGCTCGCTTTAGCATGCTGAACTAACAGACAATGGACTCAAGATTCCCCAAGTTTTAATCTAAAATACTGCAATATGGGAAAATGTGAGGCATTAGCAAGAAAACATGAGCAAATAAGAGCTCCTCCCTGTTTGATGGACGTGCTGGGGCTTTTCAAGGTGGGGTTAAGCTGCAGGTGTAAAAGGCACTCCGTGTACCACTGAACAGATTGCACATGACACCATCCGCTCCGAAAGGAATAAAACAAAGAGTATCCTTTGGAGCCCTAAAGAGTGATGCCTTAGCTGTGCAAATTCAAGCCAAAACTCTCTGTGGTTCCTACTCAGTGCTCTTTATTCCAGACAGATATTTACTGCAATTTTATTCAGAGCAAGATATTCCATATTTAAAACAACTTTGCAAAGCACATAAACACGAGTGCTTTGTTTTGTGGACTAAAAGTAAGGGACCAGATTCTATAAACGTGATATGAAAACCCTTTCCCTATCTAGAGGCAAAGAAAACATTGTCACATGAAGAGTTAGTAGGAACTGTGAATACCTGAAACTCATCTTTGAGATGCGAAGAGTTTGTCTGGGAGTCTATTCTAATCATATCAAAATAAGCAGCTTTGAATTCGCAGACAGGAATGGCAGTTTCTCCACACAGGCAAGCTTCTAGAATAGCATCATGAATAAAGATGTACTGCTCCTACCAAATTAGGCAAAGAAACAAATATTATAGCCATTTAAAAACAACAGATCCTTCCTTCCTCTAGGATAAACAGATCTCCTGCACACTGTAAAACTCATTCAAGGTAGTGTCCATCAATCCATTAAATATTGCTCTAGTACATACACAATCTTGTCCTAACTGGGATGCAGTTAACAAGGGTGTTTTCTTCAGAATCAATTTAAATTCAGTAAAACTTAAGAGAACAGGCATGGCAATTTATTTAAAGGAGGATTTTCCATTTTCTTGTGGTGCTTGTGGGTTTCTGCATATATGCCAGTGACTTGTTGACTTTACTCATTTTGGTTTTTTAAAAATAGCTTTCAGTCTTGCAATACTAGCAGAAAGTGTGAACTGCTTCAAGCACTACTTGTGTGATTAGCAATTATTCAGTACGCTGCGTTCTCCTTAAGTGTGTGCAAGCCAGTACACCGATTGTCTGATAGCTGGCTCTAGGCCAGTAATAAACTGAAGTGTGTCACAACAGGAACAGCATTTCTTCCCATTTTTTTATTCTGACTTGCCTTGAGATATCCTGAGTCCTAGACAACTGCATTATGATTTCAATCAGGCTTCCTGTCAATTTTTACACAGCACCTACTATATTTACTTAACCCAAGAGTAACAGATGTAAATCATGCCTATTCAGCCACGTGTGCAAATTGTGCCAGCCTCACCTAGGTACTGTGGATAGCAATGAGGTTATTAACAGGACAAACTTTAATATGTGCCTTTAACAAGAGCACATGTCCAGGGACCAACTGTCGTATTCTGGCTCTACAGTCTGTGCTGCCACGCACACATGGCTATGGAGCTCTTGCCCTCACTGTTGTATAATGACCATTACAAGAACTTGCTGCAATTACAGCTTTATTTTGCTGTGTAAGTATGAACCTCTTAGAGAAGATGAGAGAAAAAGGAACAGCAGTAGGGGTGTTAACTCACACTGAAGAGCAGATTAAACTGGGATGGTTGAAGTAGTCACACTGAAACACTCCACCCCATGCACTTCCCAAAGGTTAATGGCCCTGTAGCAGGGGTAGTTGATCGGGTTCATTTAGTTGTTCTGATGCCACAGGTTGCAGCATGGAATAATAACAGCACCAAATCACATTGATGTAATCTCTACCAACTGCAGAGATTTGCACACGGCCACAGGTGAAATAACTTCTCAGGTAGATGTCCACATGGAGGATAGGAGACAAGAGGTGGCAAACCACTTCAGGTAACCCGTCTTTATATAAATCAATAACCTACGTTTCTGTGCAAGCTCAGTGATACTCAGGTGGCAGAGCAGGAGCTGTTACAGCTTCATCACTAAGGCAACAGTTTTACTGCAGAGTTGCTGAAGGCACAATGAAAGACGGAAAGGAAAAAGGCTTGGCAATTAGGTTAATAAAGCAAATAAAAGAGTTGAAAAGGGAGAGTAAAATGGACATAAAGTTCCACAGGTAAGTCAAATTATGGATGAAGTGGTTGGAGATAGTCTAAAACCGGTGGCAACCTGCTGAAATTCCAACTTTGGGTTCCTGGAATTGCTGATACCAGAGCTGGGGAGAGACACGCCAGACAGGTCAACTGTAGGGTCTTCCCTAAAAAATCCTCCTTGCTTTCCTGTTGTTACAAAGTCAGGCAGGCACTTGCTTGTGTGAAGACTGAAAGGTGTCAGATTTGTTGCACCATCCTGGTTCTGGGCACTGTTTGTATTGAGCAATGCTCCCCAATCAAGACAACCCCTCAACAGGTCTACTTTTCAGAGTAACAGTGAAATTCTGACCTAGCACATTTTAGAATGCATTAGGTGCTTGGAAGGTAAACTGCCATACCTCTGTCTGTACCATGTTGATGCGACGGGACCGTAAGGCTTTGACACAGTTGTAGATATCCACAACACCTTCTCTTTCTGCCATATCTAACATGATATCGATCACAATATAACAACCTGTTCGTCCAGCACCAGCACTAAAATGAATCAGTAAATACTGTTAGGAATAGCCCCATGAAAACACCTACAATCTTTATAAACCCATTACTGAGAGCATTTTTATAAAGTCATTCAGTTCTTTCATCACAAACACTATCTAATTTTTATCTTCTTTCCTCTTCATAATATCTTGTAAAACTTTTGATCTGCCTAAAACAACCATTTTCCATCAGATTTGATCCATTAAGTAACAGAAAAAAAAAAAAAAGGTTTTCCTCAATACTTAAAGTAAAAAATAAAAGTTAGATAAACTGAAATGTGGAGGATGATTATGCTCATGCACTTCAAAATATGACAAATCTTTATTTAATACAACTAAGGGTGATTTTTAAGAGATATGTTACAAATAGAAACTCAAGTGTATGTTTTACCAGCCAAGCTCTAAGCTAGTGCAGGCAGCATATTTAGCAGTATCCACAAGAACCTCTATTTATTTTGGTTTTATATTAAGCTACGGACAGTTTTTGCACAGTGACTTTTTAAAATCTGTAAAGGCTGAGTAACTCTATCTACAGGATGCAATTAAACATTTGATGGTGCTGAAAGAAAATTCTGTATGTCAAAGGACTGTGTCCCAACAACACAAACCTTGCAAAATTTGGACAGGAAAAACAACATTCTGTATTTGTTGCCATTAACCTCATTCCATCTTCCTTCACCTACTTGTTTACTTTGATTTAAATTAATAATCTGTTCAGACATGATATGCAACACCACGCTATCAAGGCAGATGTATCTACACTTATTCTCAAATGTTGTCACAAAATTGTTGTAGGCTACCTAAAATGGTAGCCTGAAGTATCATATGATTTAGTTGGTGCAGCTCTTGCAGGAAAAAGAAAATCTCTGGCTATCCTATTTAGGAAAAGTGTACTAGAATCCAATTATTTCCAAACATTGCTGTAGACAGCCAAATCCTACCGCAGTGTGAATTAGGCAATTCAAAAAGGGAACAACAAAAACAAAACACTTCAAAATGATGGATGCTTCACATGAGACTACTGTAAATGTTCAAATACACATTTGTGGGAAAAAATCCATCTACCCCTTCTGTACACACCTGCAATGGACAACAATAGGGCCCGCACTAGGAGGGTTAGACAATTTGACTCTCCGTATAAATGAAAGCAGTCCCGTGGCATTGTAAGGAACTCCATGATCTGGCCAGCCAGTGAAATGAAACTGTTTAACTTCACGGATTTCATTGTAGCCCCTCTGTAAAGGCAAAAAAAAAAAGATTATGAAATTCAAAGTATTTCATAGACTAGATGTCCTCTGACTCATATAATGATAACACACACTGACAGAATCTACATGCTGTTTTCATCATTTCACCAATTGTTAAAAGCAAAGACCATACGAAGCTTGATGATGTCATTGTTTTTTTTTCATTTTGAACTTTGTAATTTTTACTTCTGTCATTAAGAATGCTAGTTTTGCCTCCTTAGATTTTTTTTTTATAGACTTAGATCCAATTTGCATTGATTTTCAGAAGTTTTGCTAATTAAGACAATGGCCTGCTACATTTACAGGCAAGTGTAATGATTCACCAGAAGACCACAACTGTTATCACATATATTGCATTCACAGAGTTTGTTCTTTGATTAAGTGAGACTGACTCAGTGGCATTCAGGGCAGAGTGAATGGAGATGAATGACAGGCATGACTCATAACCTCGTACTTGCACTCAGCTCAGAAGTGTGGCTACAGAGAAGAGGTGACTGTCAGAGAGGGGAGGGTAGCTGCCAACATTTCTGGGGAAATTCAAAATCCCACAGTGAGAGGCGTGTTTGGATAGCCTGACGCAATGCAATACTCCCACAGTGAGGTAAGGCTGCCTACACTGTGGAGCTGCTAACCAGACAGAGGGATTTGGTATTCTACAGGAACACGCACAAGCACAGCCTCCTCTATACTCCTTGCTACCAGGGAACGATATTTTGCTGAGCCCTTTCAAAATGTGCTCACCCTTCCCAGAGTGAAGGTCCTGACGACGTACTCCGCAAGGGGCTCCATCTCTACACAAGTCACTTTGAAGTCCCCATAAACTTCTGTGTCGTCAGGCCAGTACTTGTAGCACTTGACCTAAATACAAGATGGGAATGCATTTTACATGAAAGGAAAATAAAAGCTTGAGGATACGTTACTGCATGTACTGCATTACACCACATTTATTTCCAAAATGACCATGCACTCATGTGGCTTGTCATGGCTAATGGCTGTTCTGTCAAGTTAAGCACCAGCTACTATGAGTTTCCACTGCTTTACAGAGCTGTACTTAAATGCCAGATTCATTTCTAAACGAGCGTTTATATTTTTTTTTTAGTGCTGAGCTATGGAATACATTTCCACTTATGTTAAACTGGGATGCATTTCATATCAGTAATCAAACTGTTCCAAGTAATCCCAGATACTTTCTATTACTCCCTGAGGGATGTGTTACTGCTAAACTGTAAATAATTTGCTGATTTCTAGCCACTGGTATAGAAGCACATTTGCTCACTAGTCCACTTACTCTGCTCATTTGAGTGACAATATACAAATCTATTCTGTTGAAATATGAATTTTGGATTCAGACAATTTTTCATTACTCATGAAAGCAACACAGCATCAGTCTTCTTCAGAAGTTAGCTTTGGTTCTACACAATACCATAACCGCAACAATGTCTGGACTCTCCCCCTTCCCCTCCTCTCAGGACGCAGGGCTGTCCTTCACAAGACTCTTCTACGTTCTGCAGATAGTGTGTCTTGTCAGCACGTTTTTCTTTAGGCTTGTAGCATTAAAAGAAAAACAAACCAAAAACTTACTCTCCCAACTTCCACTAAATTTGTGACCATCACAACGCAAGCTGATTGCTCCTGCCATATCATTCTCCAAAAGTCATACACAGTCTCATGAACTGGACCTGTAAGAAAAAATTCCAGTTAATACTCTGCAAAAAAGTAACAGCCAAAGTGAATGCTAAAAATAAAATCCAGTGCTTGTCAGAGCTGATACACATGAACACACTTGATCAAAGATGAAAGCTTCGTGAAACCACATCATCATGCCATCATGCCAGTTCCCAGACTATACTGTTATTTATAACCATGAATCTTCTCAGTTTACACTTGAAAGAAATTAATAGCAGGTGTTTCACGTAGCAAAATGCCAGAAGTTGCTTGAAAAACTACAAGGCCACAGCAACGTGTGACTACATCTATAGTTACACCTCTAGGTTTGTTTTACACTTGTTAGATATAATGCGTTGAGTGTGAGTTTCTTCAGATGTTCACCGAGGAGATGCCTGCACCGGAGTGAAGTATCCGTCAGGAGGGCTGGTGGTACAGAGCCTGTGCGCTTGCCACCTAGCTCCTGGCGAAGTGCGCAAGCATGAGTAGGGGCCGAGGCGTAAACTTCCCGCTGAAGGGGATTTAAACTAACTTTACTTTTCTGTGAAGTAAACGAGGAGCACGTGTTTAAGCTTTGCCTCCTGCTCTGCTGCAGAGACAAGACACATTCAGTTGAGCGACAGAAGCTTTTACCTTGTTACACTCAGAAACAGCTCCCTGACCACAGTCCGGCAGTAGTATAAATATTACTGTATATAACACACATCTGAAGGCTCAACCATATTCCTTCATATGCTAGATCGAAGGCTGCATACTAAAACAGCAATAAATTTTTGTGTCATTTACCCACTATTATGTGCAATGATTTACATAGTAAAACAGAAATAAAACACAAATGTGGACTTAACTGCCAGAGAGAGACCTGTTTAGACAGCACTTACACAAAAAACAAAAAAAAAACCATGGACAGAAATATGCGCATCCTGCTGTAAAATAAGCCTTAGTTTGTCTTTCCTGTGTGCAGCTACAATCAGCTGAGGGCCCAAATAACAGGATATTTCCAGCCAGCTATCTGATTACATTCACAGATCAAATAATGACACATCTAAATCTAATTATTTTTACTTTAATTCATAGCCTCTGATATTTCACTGCAATCTTAGACTAATCTATTTGTTTCTCCTCGTTGTGAGGAGTTTTATCAGAAATACAAAATGAATAATTTTAATAGAAATGAATTTTTTTCCTCTAACTCCCCTTTTTATTAGCAGGGTGTTATATGATGAAGACTTCCCTCATTTCTTCCTACAAAGCGGCTCTGCCCTTCCCTGGCCTTACTTTACTCAGATTTTCTGAGGTAACATTTAATTTATCATTACTACTTCACCGTCTGCATCCTGGACTAAAACCTAGAGAGTAAAATAACACATTGTAATATGGGAAGAAAAATGCCTCAAGGCAGGTTGAAACTGTTCTCTTCTCTGTCCACATGCCTCTCTTCTCTATTCATCTCCATAATTGGAAATCATGGTAGTAACTTCTGACTTTATCAGCTGAATTTATCACTGAAAGAGTTGTTCAATAGCTAATTACCATGATAAATTAATGCAATTTTTGCATTTATTCACATTCCACCTGAACATGCTATGTTAATTTACCATAACACAAGACGACAACTCACAATATTGGATATGCTTTATTTTCATCTACTTTCATTTTACCAAAACACTGCTGGACACTACAGAGAACACTTGTTTGGTTTGATTAATGGTGGCAGATTCTTACCTTGGGTTGCAATGTAGTGACTTGGTCTCTGATATCCCTAGAACAGCAATGTAAGTTGGTTTGAGTACCATATTACTAACGCAGAGCGGTAAATAAAAGCACAAGGGTACTACAGAATTCTTATCTCTAGACAACATTTTCAGAACAAACCAATATTTAAGAGCAGCATGAAGCTCAACACCTAAAAAAACGGTTAATACTGAAAAGGTTTGAATGACAACAGATAAAATGGAAATACGAACATCTGACTTGAACAGACATTGTAGTGTACCAGGAAGGAGTATTCTAGACGGGTCCCTTGGGCCTAAAAATTAGTCCTCTATTGACATTATCACCCCAGCTGAATACATCGGGGTGTTTATTTAAAATTTATTAAAAATTGTCTTTGCCACCAATTATCTCACTAGTTGATCTGTGCTCCCAACTTATCCAATATGAAAAAATACACACTTTTTTTCTTATCCTAAACAGGGAATTATTGTAAGGCACAAAGAGTTATGTACCCAAGCCATAACTAGCGGGGACAGAGCTGGACAGTGTGGTGCGTGCACGGAATCAAGGTCCTACTGCAATGCAATCTCTGCAAAATATTCTGCACTACTGCACAAAGTGTGCACCAATTATACTGAACATGATACACACAAGTATATATACATACATAGAGAGAGAGAGAGAGAGAGAGAGATAGCTCTACATGAGTAAGCCTTTCCGCTTAGCTGGGTCTATGCCAATGCTAGTGGTACTGTACAGCATTAATTGTCTGTATACAAACTACAAGACAAAGAGCTGCTGCTCTTGAGGAAATAATTCAGAATATATTTTGACCAGTGCCAGCAACATTAGCTACAAGGAGGAAGGAAACTTTAGTATTCCTGGTGAGAAGATAATACAGAAATTCACAATGTGCAAATGTTAAAAGAAATAACTCCAACTATTTTCTAGGTTACAGCGTTATTAGGCCACTTGATTAAAGTATTGCATTACAGGGGAGTGCAAGCCCTTGGACTCCTGGTATTCACAAGATGCTACTAAAGCGAAGGATTTCAGTGTACCCAAGGAGTCTATATCCTTTTGCACGGACTGCTTCATTATCCTGTCTAGAGTGAAAGCACCTTCCTCTAGGGCTTATGAAAAAACTTCGGAGTATCTTACTCCTGGCTTTGCAAGAGACCAAGATTGCATGAAATGACTAAAAAATTTCTCCTGGAGTCCTTACTATTAAGCCCCAGCTTCAAATAATGAAAGTTGAACCTGTGCTACAGTGTTTTACGCTCAGTAATGCTTTCCAGAAGAAGGTAAAAGCGTCACTTTAAAATTGAAAAGTGCCAGTTGTAACTTGTAGCTTTCCTGTCTGGTTATAATGAGATTCAATTTACTCCTAAATAAGAGAAACAACGTCCTCAAGGAGCTGGAATTATTACAAATCTGGGAAAGTTTTCTTGTTTAAGACCCCAGGCAAAATATCACGGGCCTAACGCTTCACAGAGATTGCCATGTTAAAAAATCAAAATAAAAAGACAGCAATATATCTGGAGCTACATCCTTATAACCTGTAAAGTCAAGAGGGTCTTATATAATTTATCAACTAACAGTGGGCAGGAAAAACTAGTAAGATCCAATTATAAAGAGAAGTAACCAAAGCCATGTATTTTAAAACCACTTGTACTAGCTATTCCAGTATCTTCTGAAATACTTTAGAATCACTTTGACTACAACAACTTGTTTATTCCTAAGACATTAAGGAGATAAAAGTTGTATTTTGTTAATCAAAACACCTAGCAGAATTTATTCAAATTTCCTGTTTGGATTTTTTTTTTTTTTTATTTAGAATTTAATTCGTATTTTAACCGAAGTATGGAATTTCAAACTTTAGGAGTTTTCTGCAGAAGTGAGGAGATTTCTAATATGTTAAAATTTTTTTTTTATATATATATATGTTTGTGTGTATACTCCGTAATACCTAAATTAGCACCTTAAGACAAATGTCAGCTAAATATTGTTTATCTAAATCATTGTTAAAAACAGCCCCCCCAAGGCCATCGCCACCCCCTTTTTCCCAAACATATATTACAACTACTTCACAGGTACATTTGACTACAGTACAGCAATACTATCCAGCTTCTCACATATAAATGGGAAGGGGAAAAGACAAGCTAGTGACCAAAATCATCATCATCATAAAAAAAAAAAAAGTGAACAGCAAATTCTCTTTAACAGATGGGTTCACCTGAGTTATCTAACAATATCTAATACTGTTCAGAGCTATGTTAAAAAGCTAAAATATCTTTTCAAAACAGGTACAAAAAATATTCACACAAAAGGAAATTTTTTAAAGGAACAGATGACAGAAATTAGATGAGGCATGCATAGTTATTGAGTGATAAATATAGAAGAGGAAAGTAATTAATAACAATATCTATATTAAATATTTACAATAGGATGCTGTTATTCACATATAGTGGTACTTACATCCCTGTACAGCCAAATCTACAGCCCAAACCAAAGTCAGATGTGAAAGAAAGCACAACAATGTCAGTGAGTACTAGGACGTAGAACAAGGAAAGTGTACATTTTGTTCTTAATAAAAGAAAGCTTTCAATAAATTTGTAGGCATAACATGCAATAGTTTCACATAGAGAAGCTGGCAAATGGAGAGGGAGAAAGCTGTGCAATCCACTCACATCTATGTAGTTGGCATTAATGTAATCTGAAGATGGATCATCTTCAACAGGTTGCAAAATCACCCTGGAGTGGTCATCTGTAAAAACCAAGTGGTTACAGTGCCTTTTTGAAGTGTGATTTTTAAGTAAGATATTATGGTAAGTCATCTAGAAAACCAAAGCACCTCACAATTTACAGTCCTTAAATAGTAGGTGTTTACACAGAATTACAAAGAACCATTTTGTCTGAGGTCTCCAATTACTTCAAAACCATTCACTGAACTTCATTAAGTAGCTTAAAGGTATCACACTGTTACACGTGGTTAAAAAGACACAAAGAAACCAAGTTACTTGCTCAAAGTCCCTTTCAACATCAGCTCCACTGACGGAAATCTAGAAAACCAAAAATCCTCATTACTGTTTCCTTGCTTCTAACCCCAGCCTGCTTAAGTTCATACTGAGACATTAAAAAAAAAAATCAGGAAGTCACAACATAAGGGTTAGCAATGCACTTGGGATTTGATGAAGAGGTCACTCTACCAGTTCAGGGTCTTCTCCGGTAGCTCCATTGCCGTGTGTTCAATTGCATTTGTAGAACAGTAACAAATTGTAAATTAACAGAATTAACATCCAAATGAGTGCTAGCTTCTCACTGTTATACGCTTGCCACAGCTTGCACAGTAGAGATGTGCATGTGAAATACAGCCTGAGTTACAAAAGGAAGAATGTTGAACTGTGAAGGACAAGAAAAAAAAAAAGGCTGGAAAAGGCACTGTCCTCCTTCTCCGCTTGGGTATTAAGCAGCTGTGCCACCGGAGGCTTGTAAAGAAAGAGAGAACACGGCACGAGTAACACATGACTACGGCTACGGCTCAAACCAAGCACACCGATACTCACATGCTATAATGTTTCCATAGCGGTTCTTTGTTCTGTTTTGATCCTTCTTAGCGACATCCCAAGAAGCTGACTGCCCCTCAAAGAAACTCTATAAATAAAAATGTTCCGAAAGAAAACATTCTGACCATTAATTTATCTCCAAATATAACAGTTTAAAAGAACTGCCCTACCATTAAGTAAGCTCAGCTTTGCTCGTCTGCTCTGGTCACCCAGGCAGTATGCCCAGGCAGTACCATGGTACAGAAATGTATCTAGAGAAGAAGGGGGGCTCTCCCTCTGACTGCTGTGGGTCAATGGGCAAGTCACTGAGGGACTCCAGAGGGATTTCAAATCCTGGAATCGCTGGAAGGCTAAATTTGCTCAGACATCCTTGCTATGGAGGAACAACAGTAAGCTGAGAAAGCACAGGGAGACCGATCACTCTTCTTACAAGGCACCATAACAGATAGCCTTTTTACTACAGCATTACATTGCTTTCTTCCTATTGCTTAGTAAAGTGGTTTTTCTTCCTACAGAGCCATCAGGACGCCTCCTCTGCCAATGTTTATTGTTCGTGTCGTTTTTCCTCATATCCCTCCTTCTAGCCATTAGCAAAATTATTCTACATTTTTGAACGCTTAAGAGTTTGATCTCTTAGTAGTGATAGAAGCAGCTTTTATTCCTCCTCAGCTTTTTCTTCATTGCCTGTAGATACTTTACAGCTGTTGCAGGTCTATGCTACTCTTTCCTTCCAGATGTTCTCTTACTCTGATCTGGGTAAGTTACCTCCAGAAAGTACACAGTAGCCATGGAAACAAAACTTTAATGCACACTCAGAAGCCCAAGCCAGGGCAAAGATGTCCTGTACAGTAATAGAAGAAGTAGCAAGTGGGAAAACACCTGATTTGGCATCAGCGACCACCCTCCCCCCCAACAGTGGTTGACACTTGGTCTTAGTCCTGAAGTTAGGCAGAGCATAACGAAGCGTATTTAAGTAAAAGAGAGGAAAAGAGAATATTCTTTTAAAAACCACACATTTATTTATTCCAGATCTTATGTTACAGTAGAGACAGCTGCAGAAAGGAGAGAAGGTTGAAAACTGGGTCAGAAGAGATGACTTACTCAGAGAAAACTCATTTTAAACCTAGCTGTATTGCAAGCGACCTTGGCAGTACCATTCCCATCTTTACTGTGTGTCCTGCCTGATATTCTCATCCCTAAGAATCGCAACAGATTCAGAGACAGAAGTGAAGTGAATCTGTACTCACTTCCTACCTCCAGTGTTGGGAATTTTTTGCTTCCATTTTAGCATTAAAGTTGTAAGTAGACATGCTCAGGCAGGTCTAATTAGAACTTCAAGACGTTACTAACCCTTGACACACCTTTACTGCTTCTCAGCTGGAGTTTAGTCCCAGTACTGCCCTACTGAGATGCTATAATAAATCATGAGAGTGCTTCCACTCAGTGCTTCTTGCAAAACCAGCCAGGTTAAATCTTTACTTTAACCTAATCCAGGAGATGTGTGCTGAAGATGGCTCAGAAAGCTCACATAACTAATTACAGCATTTCAACAAAAAAGCAGCAACAAAAGGGTGGCAATTTCTTACAATATGTCGATAAGATTCAGCAGGGCATGTCTTCTTATACCCTAAAAACACACAGAGGTTTTTTTTCAGGTACTTGTAAAGGCTCAAACCATTGGACTCCATTCACTATTTCACTTTTGGGTTACATATATAGGAATCTTTACGCCTGCTTATCTTTATGTGTTTTTCACTTAAACCCATGACATTTGGTTGCAGCCTTTTGCAATGCAATGCAAACTAAAGGCTGCCCCTTTCAAAGGGATTTTTCCTAGCAAAAACCCACCACTGATGATCTCACCTCGTATTCCTCTTTAAATCCATAGCTGTCAGAGGTCTTCATTAGGTTAATATGCTGCAGGAGATCAGCCACCCTGATGGCAGGGTGCAGCTGCCCAGTCTGGTATGGGGATTCTGTGCCTTCGCAGAGGTAACGAGGGACATCCAGGAGCCGGCTGGACTCTGCTGTCGCACTGTGATTTTCATCTGTGTGCACAAGAAATCAATGCATTAGGTACCTGCGGAGCAGTAACACCTGCTGCTACACGTATCAACATCTACTTTCAACCTCTTCCTTCAAAAACATGTCTAATTTCTGAGAATGCAAAGCACTTACTACCCTGCACATAAATACTGTGAACTACATAAAGGAATTTAACTGCAAACACATAGAAAAGTTTGCAATCCTTCATCCCGCAATAAAGATGTCTGAAGGGCATTTTATTTGAAGCTACAAAACTTTATGACATTAATGTACTTGGGAACTCCAGCCTCTATCACCCAAAGTAACTTTTTAAATGGCTAATATGTATCAACAGCAATACTACACCTTAAACAATAAATTAGAATTTCTGACTCTGTAGTGGTATCAGCACATCATTTGTCTAAAGTACAACCAGTAAATTGAGATCCCAGTAAAAAAGAGAAGCAATTATGCTACAACATGAGAACACTACCTCGATTTGAGAAGATAAATCAGCACTTCAGAGTGGTCATTTTAACTCCGGTCTTTTAGTAGAGAAATGAAACTGTTGAGTGTGCTGATTTCAGCCACAGTCTTTGCTCTGTGCAAACAAAGAAGTCTCCTCTAACGCCCTACGTTACACCAATTCTCCTTCTCAAAACCAAATGTCAGAGCTGCATAAAGTGATCACATTTAGTCAATCCCTTCTACATTTTTTTAAATTAGCAATCAACAGTTCAAATTAATTTAGAGAGGAAGAAAAATTCTAATTGAAACCTCTTGGGAAAGTAGCTAACAAAATGAGAAGTCGGTGGCTGACCCCTCCTACACTTCTTTGAAATCATTTTACCATTTTCCTTGCAAAAGATCCAGATTAGGAAGTAAAACGCTCTAGGAAAAAACTGAACACCACAAGGGCTGGATTTTCTACAATTCCACCAAAATGCAAACCCCGTTAATGCCTTCTGAAATCAGATCTCCCAGTAAGAAATCCAATTCTTTGAACTGTCACACAAGTTGCTAATTTCAGTACATTTATGCCTCACTAAACTGCCTAATAATGTGAGTGACATGCAGCAGTCAGTTTTTATTGTAGTGTTACCCCTATTAAATAATACACATTTCAAACCACCTCAGGATTTGCAGTTCTCCCCATTCCTTGCAGTATACTTACCAGTAATAGGCACTTTAACCCATTGAAGCAGCAAAAAACGAGTGAACAGAACATAAGAAATTTATTTCAGGACTATATTAGAAAATTACTAAAAGAAAATGACATTAAAAGTTGTTAAAGCTTCACAATAGGTAACAATGAAAGCCGTTTTAAAAATATAAGGGCTACATTATTATGCCATCAATGCAATGATAGGGACTTGAGAAAAGCAAAATTGTCATACTAACTTAGTGCTAATGTACACAGAATGAAGAGCAGCATTAATAATCTATACATGAAGAAAAAGAAAACTAGTATAGCTACAAAGTAATAAGAGCTTCATATCAAATAAGACGTTCTACAATTTAGAGCCCATAAAATTTTGCTCATCTCTAAAAAAACCAGAAGAAAACTGGTTTTTGATGCTGGGCCAAGCAAGGGCTATCTGGGGATGGAGTAGGCTAAACGATCTAGTTCCAAAGGAACGACTTTACGGGTACTCAATCCCTTCTACATAGTATGCCCAAAAACTTGTCTACTTCTCTTGCTATTTCAGTGCACACCATGGAAAATATTGCCTCTATTTCAACTAGCATTGCTTTGCTTATAGCAGGACACTATCATGCCCAAAACACCATTACCAGTAGATGGAAATGCAGACAGTAACTATTAAAATGTTCTTCAATTAATTTCTTGACCTTGCTGTTCACAGCTGCCCATATCTGTGTCTGCCACGATGCAGTGGCAACACATTGACCTTTGGAATATGCTCATAGCCTAAATGAGCTATTAGGAATAGCTTGACAAGTATCACCAGATAGTATCTATGTAGCTTGTAGGTGTCTGAAATAAAGCTAAAAGATACAAGATGATCTTAGAAGAATTTCAGGAAAAGACTAATTTTCTCTAAGTCCATTGATCTAATTTTGGTAAGTATTCAGAATTACTGAGTCCAACCCTTTGCTCTTTCAGGCAACGGTGCTATTTCACCACTCCTCATAAACTTCTTAAACCACCTGGTTAGGTTTCCTTGGGCCCAAAGTGGAAGGCTCTAGCACCTAACTGCTCTGATGGTTACAAATTTGCTAAGACACTACTGTAGTCAAGAGAATGGCATTTGTGACATTATCAAAAGGAAAGGGGCAGAATATGACTTGATAAATCCCCCACACAGTGAGTATACTCAGCTTGACAAAGATCAAAGACTACTCACAAACAGTGATTTGCTGTCAGTCTCAGAGGACACTTTACATGAAGATCTGCAAAGGCTCCTCCTGGGTATACTTTCTATCAGTATTTTTACCTACAACTTGCGTAATGGGATAGAAAATACCCTGAGAGCATGGGCAGAGGGCACTGAGCAGTAAGGCACCACAAGCACTTCACAAGTACAGGTTGAGATTTCAAAGTTATCTTGATTATTTGCGAGACAATGCAAAAATCAACAAGGTGAATTAAACAGTGAATGCAACATACTGTTTGTAGGAAAAGGAAGTCAAATATACAACTACAAAATGGAGTAATGGAGTGGGTAATGATAACTGGGATTTTAGCAGGTAACTCAATACAAGTCAGCAACACGAGCGCAATAAAAAGGACAAAATACAGTTCAGGCAGGAGGAACACTACAAGTAGGTCATGGGGGTACCTATTCCACTCAGCTCAGCATTGAGACTTCTTCTAAGAACTGTACCTGATTTGGGGCACCACAATTAAAAAATTCGACCTATGAGTTGGAAAGTGTTCAGAGGAAAAGAATGATAAAAAGTTTAGAAAACATCACCTGCAAGATGACAAGTGAAAGAACTAGAAGAGAGACAATTGAGGACATGTGAGCCTTTCAACGGCTAATGACTGTTTTGAAAGGACAGGAGTGTGTCAGTTCTCCATATTTTCTGTGAGTCTCTCGAAAGGAAATGGTTCCATTTACAGCAATGAGGATGTAGTCTAGATTAGTACAGTTAGGAAAAACTAGGAGTGAGCAGTAATAACACTCGGTAGTAACACCCAGTTAGTAGTAAGTAATAGTCAAATAGAAAATTGAGCTTTGGGTCCCAAATAATACTAATATGGATCTGAATTTTGTTTTTATTTAGGAGGAACAAGGCACTGGAGCATGCCACTGCAAGAGTAAAATACTCTTCACTACAAATTTTTAAAACACAATAGACAATCAGTTGCCAGAAAGCATCTGTATTATATGCGTAATGTCCCATCTCAAAACAGAGGAGGGATTAAATTGCCTCCAGGTCCCTTTAAGCTTTACTTCTAGGAAAATAATCTTCAACCTCAGTTTATACTCCTGTCCATTTCCTGATATTTGTCTTTCATCATAAAATAACCTCAGCAACTGACTGAAACTCAATACTGCACATTGCATTTATCAAATCAAGAACTCAGGTATAATTTATACTTTTATCTTCGTATTTTAAAAAAAACCCAACCTCTAAAACATGCATTCAGTGTTAGATGTGACATAGAAGTAAGCAGCCTGGCCACTCCCAACATCTGTCCTTTTTAAAGTAAGTACAAAGTTGAAAAACTTACTAGTTAAGGTCAATTGAAACATGTAATTAATATAGGTATACAGGAATATCTACAGAGAACCTACAAAGTTGTGCTTGTTTTTGGATATTTCAGAATTTTTTCCCTTTTCTATTTTTCTTTTCATTCTTATTATTTACATAGAGAACTGAGCTTTGGGTGTCAAATAATGCTAATATGGATCTGAATTTTATTTTTTCGTCTCTCTTAAGAGAGTTCTAGTGTCACATGCCATTTCATTGGAACTCAGTTTGAATACTCTTGGAGAGAAAAGTTTTAATATTTTCCATCTACCTATTTCCCCATTTATTCTTCAGTTAGCACTGAAGAGTAAGGACTTACTAGTAGACTAGGAATTACTTAATGAGAACATAAAATAATTTTTATTCTAAAAGTCAGCTTAATTCTGAACTGATAAACTGAGTATAAAGTAATTTCTGACAACAGCATAGCTATCTTTAACATAAAACAAGTTGTTTCAACGTTCAACCATGCAAGGAGATGAAACTCATGCAGGAATGGATAATGAAGGACTAGGTCCTCACCTAACACAGCTGTCGGCACAAGTGGATCATTGGGCACTGCAGGAAAACAAAGCTCATGAAGAAATACATAACCCTTAATTTGTGTATTTTTATGAATAAAAACAGTATACTTCAGAGTATAACCAAATGATAACTGAACCCCATTAATTTTGTTACAACAAAAAACCAGAATGAATACACAGTTCCAGAAAGCATCCTAAATAAAAGAGGAACGAAAGACAGTGATTTTGGACTTCAGAAATGTAACAAAAAAGGCAAAGAGATTCTTACTGAAATGAAATAAAGAAGACATTACATGCAATTTAGTTTTTGAAAAGGCTCCTCCTTCATTATTATTCTTTTGCTTCACAGTAAAGGTTCACTTTCATAGACCCAACTCCTTTCCTTTTAAACCCATCCTCTCATGTAGTACTTGAATAGCTTATCTCAAAGTAAAATGGCATTTCTTTAAAGTCTTCCAGGTAATTTAAAAAAAAAAAAATTATAAGCATATTTACAGTTAATAGCTTTTTTTATGTGCAATACCAAAGATATAGCTCTTAATGAGTATAGGAAAATCACAGATACAGAGACATAGACGTTTGAACAGAATTAATAGAATTTTATCATTCGTTAGAACAACTAGAACCATGCAGAGACAAATGTGCTGTTTCAGACAGAAATGGCAGAATCCACAACTGGGTTTTGTTCCAATCTGGAACAAAAAATTAAAACATCACATCTCTGTGATAAAATTGAGCTCCAGTTCTCAAGCAATCTGCCTAAGAGTTTGTTGCCTAGCAGGAAACCCCAGAAGCTTGGAAGGTTCTTTGCCCCAGAACAGACGATGGCCAGTAGAATTGAATCCTCCAATACCTAGGATGCTGGAAAACAGTGATGCCAAACTTTGCCAACCAACCAGGACAGCTGTGGTGGCAGGGACTCATGGGCTCTTGGCTTCACATCAGTCCATCTGGAAGGCTGCTCATGTGCCTGGCAGCCCCAGCTCACTAATAGCCATGTAGGTTCCTGATGGATACTTTGCCTGGGATCCACAACTTAGTCCAAATCAAACTGTCTTTGCAAATCTGCCTCCACAAATTTCAATGCCTGTAAGACATCAAACTTCAGAGAATTTTCAAACAGTTCCAGCCAAAACTGCATAAAACCTCACAGGCTGATGCTAAACTCCCATTTATAATTTGTTATGAGACACTTAAAAAGTTAGCACTCTGCAGTTTGGAAAGCTTCAATAAACTGAGCAATAAACCCTCCTCCAAAATCCATTTCCCTTGTAAGAGTCAGGAAAGAACTTAACAGCCTTCAGGGATGTATTTTGCTGAAGCATGGTAAGCAGTAAGGGAGGCAGGAGAAAGGAGATGAAGTGCCATTCCCAAAAGACGGCAATTCAGAAGCAGCTCATGCTGCTCAAATCTGTTTAAAGCCAAGCCACAAGTCCATGTGGCTGTGAGAAGGTCAGGTTTCTGCCAGCGGAGTTGTGTCCCTTCAGTAACTTATACACTAGTTTTGAGATATTCAGAGTCTGCCAGTGGAGTATCTTGCTTTCGTGCAAGGCACAGTGCAGCGTGCTGGACAGTGGTAGCTATAACCCAGACACTTAACAGTCAGAAACCCAAGCTGCCAAACTTAGTCAAAACGAGACAGTTGGCAAGTCTACAAAAAAGGAATACAAATACAGAGCAAATTTGCAGATATATTAACAAGCTTGTTCCTAAACTTCACAATCAGCAATGAAAATTGTCAGCGTTTCCTTCTGTTATAACATACTCACTGCCAAAGGAAAGAAATTAATTTGGACCTCATAGTATTATTCATTACAGACAAGGTGTTATGCAGTAATATTTAACATGATGGTATTAAATATACTCATGAGGGAAAACTGAGTTTCTTATTTTAATTGAGGTATTCTAGAAATGTAGTATTTCCCCTAGAACAAGTATCAATGCATACTGAAAGTACACGTAAATATTAAAAAAATTAGACACATACCAATAAGGGTAACATACAAACATCCCTATTCAACCTTCGGGTTTGCCAGTGTTCCTAGAAAACCTGGAGCCTACAACGATTTTCCTTAAAAAGCAGAATTGTTTTCTGCGTTTCTGTATTCACCTATGCTCCAGATTACCTACCGCTGTCGTACTTACATCTGGGGCTGAAGTTATGGGAGTCCATAAACGTGATTGAAAGGGGATCCTCTGCATGCAGGGTGCTCTGGTCAGCGTAACTCCTATCCATCGCATTCACCATGTGTGTCATCTCCTGGCGAGTGGTCCCCATGGCATCCTTGCGCTTCTTCGCAAGTTTGCTGCCCAGCCAAAAAAAAAAACCCAAACCACCTTAATATTTGATGAACATTGAGGTCTACAGTAATAATTATCTATAGTCCTGTGTGACTGAAAAGTTTGGCTGATTTTCCTGTGTACACCTTTTCCAGAGAGAAATTGATAAAATTATGCACTCTGCTATGAAAGAGGCATGATCATGTGTTTTCTGTACACACAAATGCTGTAATGGAAGTATACTTCTGTACCCTGGTAATTTTTTTTTTTCCTGCAGAGTAATTACACTAATATAAACAAATTAGAGAATATAATTACATTTTAACTGAAATGATAAATAAGAAGCATCTGTGCATGCAGTTTTATCAACCATCTCCATTTAAATCTGTGTTTTGATTTTATAAATGGATAATTCATTCCCCTTGCTTGCCTTGTTAGGAAGAAATCATTTAACCTTCTAAATTACTTTATTAGTCAAAACCCCTATGAAATAACAAAAGAAACATAATTATTCGATATGGATTCATATTACTATTTATGTTAAAAGTTGTTCCTCCCATTCAGTACCCGACAAAACACGATACCACACTTTGTTCCTGACTATAAAGTTTTAAAGAACTATAATTCTTTAAAAAACAAACACCCCCACCTCCCTGCCCCGCATCCTTCATGGAATTAGGGAACATCTTAAATTTTGACCTTAACAGTCTTATACTCTGAACATATCACAGTTAAACTCTCAGCAACCTAATCTGTACAACTAACCCCCCAAATTAACAGCCCATGCCGTTAAAATGCACACTTCAGAAATACCTCTCAGTGCTTTCCTTTCAATGAAGAACTGCAAGTGATTTTCACTGTCTCCAGAGGTCAGATGGAAGCAGACAATATATTTTAATTATTACTTAAAGCCTACTACTCTTAACGCATACATCTCAAGTAGTAGAAAATATACGGAGCAGCATGAAGTGCACCTTGGGTCTGCAGGAACCTGTGACATACATTTGACTGTTTGCAAATCTCAGACTTTTCTCCTTGTTTTCATCTAAAGCCACGACTGCATCATAATAGGTAGTCAGCTTGCTTATTTGGATAAATTTGATACCACATGGGAAAGACAGACTCACCACTGAAAAAACTGGGTTCTTGAAAATGTGTGTTTAAAACACAGATTAGCTTCACAAGGTTTTTCTACATAAAATATCATCAAATATCGGGTTAACTGTTTAGACAGTGTTTATCTTATATTTCTCTGACTAAAAGGACTGCTTGCTCTTCTTCTATTCTCCGATAACTTTTAATATTCTGTGCCACACTCTAACAGTAGACAAAAAGAATATTCCTGTAAATTATCCATCCATTTACTTCTTAAGTCCTGGGAACAAGCACCAGAAAGGACCTGCACCACTCTCTCCGGTAGGAAGCACTTAATGTTTTTGCATATTTAAGAAAATGTTAGAGGATTGTTTCTTAAGTTAATAGTCTTGGCTCACAATAAGAGGCCACAATGCAGGATATAGATGGACAAAGAACTCCTGAGAATAACAAAGATTCTTTCACCCATCAGACTCATCTCCTTATTTTGTGTGGTCATCGTCCCCCCCTGCTCCTTTTCTTTTGCCGGTTTACAAACGGACTAGTTGGAAAAATGCTACTCACACAGCCTTGTGGTGTACATGACGGTTCTGTGTGTATCAGCTGTTCAGTGAAAACTAAAAAACCAGTGACAGTTGGACATCCCCCCAAAATGCTTTACTTTATATATTTACTCCACAAATTCCTATTTACTTAAGAAAAGCGGTTTAAATGATACTTTAGTTGAACAAATGAATACCAACAGAACTTCCAGAAGTGAAACTGCTTGAGCTTTATAAACTGGTTTCCAATATGATCAAAGCTTACACAAAACTGGCATTTCTAGTTCAGACTGCTTTTTAAAGTTTCAAAGCCTTTCAGATAGTGTCTAACACTGAAGATCGCCTTTTTCTAACGCCACCTCAGAAATGGAACAAAAAGGCTATTACGTCTCATCTCTTGGCTATATTAAGCCCTTCTTTGAAGCATCACTTTGTAACAAAACTCACTAGCTACGCTAAATAAATCAACAGCTATTAAGGCTTTCAAGTTATTAGCTTATTACAGTAGCTACTTTCTAATTCTTAGGCTCTGCTTCGACTCCTAAAAAGGCCTATTGTGCTGTAGCACCGTAACCCAGAGCTGCTGGGAAATGGGAGGACAGCTTTATTGTTCAACAGCTCCTGGCTCCCTCGGGGTTTGACTTCTTTTTCCTTTCCCTTTTTGCCTTCCTCACTCAGCTAAAGGCACATGCAATCTATGCTTCAGGAGAGTTAAGCAAATCGTTAGGTTACAGTACTTGAGGCTGACAGAAAGTGTAAATGATTGTTATTATCTGCTAAAGGATCTGGTCGGGTGAACCTGCGCAGGTGGGTGTTTCAGTGGGAGCTGGAGGGGGAAAGTGCTCCATCATAGGATGAAACTGTGCGGTTAATTACATCGAGCTGAAGCAATTGTTATTTAACACGGAAATGAAATGATCATTTGTCACAATAAACCGGAGAATGGCAGTTAGCTAAGCCAGCTTAGCTTTTTTTTCATTTTTAAGTTTGTTTAAAGAAGTCAACTAATCTGCTTAAAAATGCGGAAGAGCATCGTTACCAGTTCATCAAAGCACTTGAGCGCGTTCTTAGATACCCTGCGAAGTCAAGGCCTTTATGCATTTATTTAAAATTAAGAATGTGTGTAACTGCTTTGCTCAGTCACAGACAAAGCTGCTGCAGCCCTCACAAAAACTCACTTGGTCAACACGTCTAGAAAAAGTTAATTTTGCTTCAGCGAAGCAAACCTTTATGCAAACCAGTGTCATAAAGTAAAATCCACACTTTAAAATGTGTATGCAAAGCATCTCACAAGCAACAGATGCAGACCGCTTCTCAAAAAATATTTCTGTAAAAAACCCCGAAGGTTGGCACCACAGCGGCAGACGTGTTGCTGTGCCATTGGTAGGGCACGGACACTCTGTGTAGGAAAAGTGGTGCACAGGGTCCGTCCTGAATGGATACGCTAAGAAAGAACAATTTGTGATTTACAAGCACAGTTCTCTAGCTAGGAAATGGGGAAAGAGGCTTTTCCCTTAGTGTGATGTGTCGCTGTGAATCATAATGCAAATTAAATTATGATTACAATAAACCAAAATGATAGTTATGGGAAAAACTGTAGCAAAAAGCAAAAGTCTCAATACACAGTTAGAAATACAATATCCCTTTAAAAAAAAAACAGGGTAAGAACAACAAGAATAATGATACAAGCAATTTTTCAAGCCTGAGAATACAGAAAGAATACAATAAAACTTTAGGAGAATTATAGGGACTGTTTTTCTTTTTTAAAAAGGGATACTGCATCTTTAAAACATGTAAAATAGTAAGTCACCCGTATTCTACTTACAGATAGTAGGAGTAAGAATAGTAGCTCCTCCTGGCAAGCAAATCACAGACAGTGGAAAAAGAGAAGCAATGGTGAATGAAAAGCGTGACTCTGTCACATTCAATAAAGCAGAGAAATGTGCGATTAAAAAAAAATTGAAAAATTCATGTTTCTTTGGTTAGCATTTCAACTTGCTCATGCACAAACTAGCCTTACTTTGCCATGCAATTAAAAAAAATACACTAGCATATAAAAATGATTTGGTTTATAGAAAGACCACTTGAGAAAATTACATGCTGAGTTTTCATTTATTGCCAAAAAATTTGAAAATTAAATGGGTTGTGTATTTTCAACATGCAGTTCAGCATAATATAATGATTACCACCTAGATGTAATGACAAATGAACAGCTGTGTACAAATCTCGTGCAGTAAATATGCTTTTTACTTTTCAGTTACAAAAACTAAAGATTGCACTAATAAATACATTTAATCAGATAACAAATTTCATGTCATTCATTTTAACATCTTTATCGGTACACAGATGTATACATATATGTTTGTATGCATACTATATGTAGCTATATGAGTACACACATTTTAAAGAACACATGTTTACAACAGATATGTGTGTACTGACATATATACCACACATTTCTTGAATGCAAACATACGTCTTCTATTTTAAAATCTTTACAATTGGAAATGCTGATGTAGTCATGCTAAGCGTTAAAAATATGGAAGGTAAACAAATGGAAGGAAATGAAGGACATTTGGAGATAGTCCAACAATGACTTAGAAAATAAAAATGGCATTGCTTGTTAAAGATGCAGTATCCCTTTTCTTAGCTGGTTTGATTACTCCAGTAAAACTCTGTAAGAGCTGTTAAGAGCTTCATTCGGGAAAACTTCAAACCAATTTGTACAAAATGATCAGGCAAAGCCTAAAACATCTCAAGCTCATGAACAAAACTGCTTAGTACTCTGTTTTTCAATAAAATGTAATGCTGCATTTAATCAGATTGAGATAGCGGTGACTGTGCATATGACTAAATAAACCAATGAAAATGCAGAAACCATTTTTTAATTGACTTTTCCGTGTAATAAACTGTGGTCAATTCAGGTACCAAAAGGGATACTACATAATGGATCACTGAATATGTACACTACAGAAGATGATTCAAAAGGATCTGTTTGCAGACCCGCCATGACTAAGTGAAGTGTGTTTATGTACGTGTGAATGTGTCAGCTTTTTTACAGCCGTTCCTGGCTTCATTATATGAATTGCTCTGATTCACTAGATGGACTGAATTAACTCAGGTATACAGAGGTTTTCTATGCTTTTTGTGAGAGACCTTGACTGAAGCTGGTATTAAAAAAATAACCTGCCCACTTTCCCTAAGGAGGGGGAATGGCACACCTATAGCATACGCGATAGACAACCAATTAAACTACCATGATGAAAAATTGTCAGACATTAAAGGTTCATTAAACAGGTTAATTTCTCATCTATTTTGAAAACAAAATAGTACAGGAGTTTAGAAACGATATGTGCTTTAGAATGATGATCAAGTATCATTCCTAAGAGGGTACTGCCTTCACAGGTTCAGAGAAGGGAAGGGGGGAAAAGGGGAAATTTTAAAATATCATTCCACAGACATAATTAACTTACTTTCATCAAACAGTTCAACAGTGAAAGTAATACAGTAAGAGTCTAAAAGGACTCTGAATGCAAGAGGTAAAAAGGATAGGAAAAATGAACACATAGAATTTTAAGCTTTTTTTGGTTACCTGCAAAACTAGTCAATCACATCTGGAAGTGACTGACATTATATAGTGGTAAACAGTCTCTCTCACACACACACACGCACACACACAGAGTCTTCCATTAAATATAAGGGGACCACTGCAACTCGCACTGAGAAGGTGATACTCCCAAGCATATACCTTGCAATAAAGCTATAAAATAGAAATTTCTTCCTGAAAGTTGAGAACAACTTTTTTTTTTTCATTTTCAAAAGTTGTGTAAATAAAGAAAATTGGCTGACTCTATGTCTTTTTTTTGCATATGATGAGTTGGACCTTTTGCATATGTGTTAATTCTCAACCACAGAGGTAAACGACAGAGAAAAGTAAAAGCACTTTTTGGGAAAAATCACATATGTAGCTAACTAACACAGAACACTATAAGCATACCTAATGTTTCTAATGCAGACGTTTCTTCTCCAAGTTATATATCTCCAGGGATAATTGTAAAGAGGCAATAAATTAAAAAAATCTAATGCAAACCAGTAATTATAACATAGAGAATAATCTTAGGTACAATTTTATTTTTTTTCCTTAATCTTTAAAAATAATAGTAAGCTGTATTTCAGAGGAACATTCACAACATTTACAAATACACTTTTCATTAAGACTTCTGCGAAAAGCAAGGGAACGCAATACACACACCACTGGAAGACAACGGTCTCGTTCTACCCAAGAGAAATTAGCTTGTGCCCTGCGAACGGGACCCGCCAGGGAGGGGGTCCACAGAAAGAGAGGATTTGGTTTCGATGCTATAACTACGAATTTACAGAGCCATATTATGAACTTTTATGCCAGGTTAAAAGAGTTGCAACCACTGGCAAGTCAAGACTTTTAAAAATTGACCGAGCAACAGGGTAACACAATTTACTATAGGTAGGAGTGTTTGGATGCAGAGTTAGCATTGTACAGCGCCAGAAGATGGCGATATTGTTTACTGTCTTAGAAAGCACGAAAAAATTAAAATTCATTTAAATTATTACACTTCTAAACGATTTCATACACTAAGGGCTCGCTAGATAATTTTACAGTGATGTGGTATGACTTCTAAGAAAAAACTCCAGGTTTATAAGAGCATAAATAGAAGTACAAAATTACATTATTTTGCAAGTAGGATAACATACAGATACAAGTAACTCATTAGAGCTGCATATAGAAAATCAAATTCATTAGGTGATTACAACATGAAAAGTGCAGTAAGTTACTTTTTTTTTTCCTTAAAAAAAAAAAAAGGCTCCATGAATTTCAATTTCACCCATTTTAATATTCTGTACATTAACTGCAATTTAAAACTACTTGGAAATAAGTAAGTATGAGAAACTGTACAGCTGTTGAATCCCACATATAAAGTAATTGTCTCTTTAAATCCATCGTAACAATCACAGCGAAAACATGAGGAAACACAAAACTGATCCAAAAGCTGATGTGAGCTACTGGTCCTGAAACTTTACTTTCTTTTCTTCCTGACCTGTAAAAACTACCCATTTAGTTATTGTTGTTTGAAATAGAAGAAAGAAAAAAAAAAAAGAGGGATCAGCACAGATAATTTCCTTACCTTTTTTTGACAATCAATATGACAACAAGGAGAAGCAGGATGAATACCAGAATTCCAGCACTTATTCCTGCTATTTTCACCACTCGATCTGTTTGTTTAGCTGGATCTGGAATCACCTCAGGTTCTTCTGTTGCTGCTGCTAAACGAATCAGAAAAGAAGTTGCTTAAACGTGTAAGCACTAGGGACATGAAAATCATCATTGGTGATCATTTCGAAACATGTATGTGTGTTAATACAGTAGCCAAAATATAGATCCGCACATATGTAAATAGATACTTAGACACACTATAAGTTTCAATCTATATGCCGTACACATTTGCAACATCAAGTATATGACTATATATGGGTGTATACAGGTACATACATATATGTAATTTCACGTGTACAGAGGAAATGCATATGTATCTGGATTTTCAAATGAGTTACGGCATTACAAAGCAGAAGTATGTTTTTAAAGAGACAATCTATCAACTAAATCACCATTACTTCTTTGCAGTTATTTTTTCAGACATTAAATATGGAATATTTAACATGGACTAGTGAGATCACATAACTCACAAACAGCAAATGAAACTCTCTTTTCCAAGCCACAGCCGGCACCCTAAACTCTAGTCCTTCTCTCCTTCCCCCAGTTTCAGTCCACCTTTGTATATTAATTCACTTCACAGCACCTGGCCCGAGATCTGCGTTCTACTGGGAATTTTAGCCAAGCCTAAAGTGAGCAGTAGTTTTTTTTCCTTTTATAGGCCCTGGGAAAAAAAAAAAAATTCGCTGTTCTACGCACAGATGAAACCACTCCGTAACACAGCTGAGTGGGATGAGGCCACAGGTTACAGCAGAGAGGAAAACCAGAATATATATGAATATATATGGCAGCCATTCAGTCTGCACCTCTTCGCATCACAGCCTGGTGTACAAAGGATCAGAAATGTGGGGTTTTTCAGCCTGGCAAAAAATGTTAAAAAAATATAAATAGGTTTCAGCCAGGGGTAAAATCCCATGAGGTGTCTGCTTGTAAAATTAGGAAACGGCTCTTCAGTTCTCCAGTTCGTACTTTCTAAGCCTGTGGCTTAGCACTTTGCCCCTCCCCTGCTCACTGGCATGGACGGGTACGTGTGCTTGCCTCCTTTCTCTCTGACCCTTCCTCTCCCTCCCTCCCTCCACCCCGCGTGCAGCCGATGCCACCTAACCTCTCCCTCCTCACAGTGGCTGCACGTGGAGTAGTTATAAGCTGTTGGTATCATCATGCCTATGTCATTACACAGAAAATGTCCTTTACTCTGAAACTGGGATGCTTCTCAACTGACCACCAAAAGAAGCAGAACGAAAAACGAGAGACTTACCGCTCCCCTGAAAATCTGTTCCACGGCCTTTCAGAAAGCCAGTGCAGTCAGCACCAGGTACAATTGGTATCTAATGCTTTCTGGTTTTAACCACATTACCCAGACCACTTCTCTTGGAGTTCCATGTGCAGGAACCCATATTATCTTTCGAGGGAAGGATCACGCTGTCATTAAAAATCACCCTTTATTACTTGATTCTGTACCCTCTCTCAGCAGTATCTGAGATACTTACTAACAACTTACCCTCAGAACAACCTTCTGAGTTAGGAATGTGCTCTTTTCCAGACACCCGTGAGAGAGCTAGGCAGACAGTGAGAGATCTGGCAGTGCTTTAATCATAAAATTTAATCATCATCATAAGACTTCATCACCATAATAATCTCTCTCCCCTACAGCTTGAACTCTACCTGCTGAGAAATACTAAGTGTTTCCTCCTTTGTGTAAGTACGTGCCTGCATGCACACTTGCATACACAACCTGCATGGATTAAATACTATGTATATTGTTTGTATTATGTGTGTTGTTGAGGTGTCTAGGGGTACGAGTCAGGATCAGGTAAGTGGTGTGTGTTTGTGTAGCTGCATACACACAACACATATTCACACAGAAGCTAGAATTAATGTCGACACACGTATGATGCTGTCTAAGAGAGGAAATGGTGGGGATGACTTTTGAGGTGGACCTGGAAGAAGGCGGCGTTCGAGATTCTCAATCCCCTCCCGGCCTACTATTAGCTGGTCTGGATATGACAAACACGAATGAACATTTGATAAGCAGTAGAGCCAAAAGGCCAATCATTAGAGTCAAAAGGCCAATCAAAGCTAAAAATAAATGGCTTTCTATGCCAACAGGAAAAAAACCCTCATGTTTGCTGTTTGGGGTACCGAGAAACAGCAAGGACTTGGGAAGGGTAGAGAGAGGACCATGCAGGAGTGGAATAGTCGCTGTGTTTGCAATCACCATGAGTACAACGTAAGCACAGCTGGGTAGCTCTGACCTAGTAAAGGTAAAAATTACTCAAGCTGCAAAATCACTAAGGCTCGAACAAGAGATTTAGTTGTGTGGACGGGTATTTCAGGCCAGGTCTAAGCGATTTCAAAATATGAACCACAACGATTGGATGTGACCTGAAGATGCACTTCAAAAGTTGGAGGCTCAAAAATACATCCAAAAGTGCAGGCTTTGAGCCTTGATCAGGATGGTATTTTCACAAGAGTATTAGTGAGAGATGAGAGAGTAGAGGGGGAAGAATGAGAGACCTGTCTCACACTTACCTGGAGAAAGATAGGACCCTTATTGCTTGATGGAGCAAGTGTAATATAATGACTTCTCAGAGTCATGTTTAAAATTATTGCTTGGCCACTCACAATTTCATTCAGAAAAATTACCTTAGGGAAACAACTATACACCTCTTGGAAAATCTGAAGGAAAGGTTACTGAGGGAGTTTACTTATTCACCTAACTTTGGCACTGGTGTTTTATTATACATTCTGTAAGAAATGATTGAGTTTGGATCATCAGTAACTGTTCAAAATGCAGTGCTCTGTCCAAGTTTTTAGAACAACAGTGGAAAGCCAGGAGGTTATCAACGGCATGCCCATTTATTCTGGTTTCCTTATACTAAGGGGTTTGAAGTAAGAGACAGTAAGTCATTCCATGAACTTTAATGCTGCTTATGAGATAAAGCTGGCGCCCGCTAGAAATGTACCACAGAGTCCTAAATTAGTGGAGAAAAATTATATTGAATAGTCATAGACTAAGCAAGTGTATAACCAGTGGTTGAGCCTACTATATCCACAGTTTTAAAATCTATGGGCAAAACGCTACGTCTCTCCTCAGTATCAGCTGAGAAACTCCTTTTGACTTAAATGAAGCCAGGATTATTATATGCATGTTTCCAGCAACAGATAATATATGCATAATCTAGACTAAATGTTACATTTGGGGACTATATGAAAGCAATTACAGATATAAATCACACTGTAATCTATTATTTATGTGTATGTGCATTGTATGCAATAAAGTATATTATTTTGAGGAAGTCAAGCCATTCAATGCAGCACAGAATCATTTAATGAAACTTATGAATATGAAAGTATTTCATATTACTTGCATTTTAATTTGGATTTTTCAAAGTGTATTGTAATAAGCATGTGTGAGCTTATACCTACACAGCCAAAGGACAAAACCAGAGAAACCTTGTGCCTATGTGTTAAACTCCTGGTTGCTGACTGCACAAGGACTACAGCAGCAAGAGAAATTCTGCTTACTCTAGAATTTGCTCGCTCTATCCTCTAGACTACAAGACTGTCAGGATTTTTCTTTCTCTGAAGTGGCTCTTCCTATAGGCTGAACTGCTGGTTTTGCCAAACAAAGCAACCCAACTAACGAAGGCTTCACCAAGGGCAAATCTTGCCTAACCAACCTAGTGGCTTTCTACGATGGAGTGACTCTATCAGCGGACAAGGGAAGAGCTACTGATGTCATCTATCTGGACTTATGTAAGCCTTTGACACAGTCCCCCACAACATCCTTCTCTCTAAATTGGAGAGATACATGAGTTAAAAATTGAATTATTTTGATAATTGGAGTTAGTTACTGTGTATTTCTAAGCAAGGTAAAAATGATCTAAAATTATTTAAGTCATAGAAACACATGCTTTACTAATTCCTAACATTCCTTTTTAGCAATTTAGTCCTGCAATCCTTTCTTATATCTTGAATAGCAGACTGTATTAAAAGGCAGTTTATTCATTTATAAAAGAACCTTGCGTACTAACAGAATGATGATCATATGAAAATGGACTCTCTATTGGCTATTCATTCCTTTGGCCAGCCTTACTCTAATAGACCTTCAGCTGAGTGTTATTTTTTACAATATCCTTGCATATTACTACATTTTTCACAATTTGACCCTGTAAGTCTAGGAAGAGATAATTCTGCAGTTTTCAATCAGTGCAAAGTCATGTTGCATAAAATTTGCAAGAAGTATTTATGATCTGAAACAGTTAACTACATTTCCCCCCCGCCGTAAGAATAGCTGCCTACACAGATTGGCAGCTAGATTGGGAGGAGAACCCTGGATTTAGCAACTTATCCACTCGCCTTCCTTTTGAACTAATGAACAGTAACAGCAATCATATTCCACACTCCCATTTACGAAGTTCATAAAATAACTCGATCCAGTGATTCTGACTCTGGCTCTACACATTGCCAATAACAGTCACCATATAAAAAGTAATTTTCCTTGTTTTCATAGATATTTAAGAACACTATTCAATCAGTTGAATTCCATGATCAATAGCATGAAGTTCAACCGTGAACAGCACTAAATTAGACTAAGATTGCTAACTCTTGCAGGGACAATGAAATTCTAAACAGTTGGTGAGGTAGAGTCCATCTTATTCTCATAATTTCCTGATGCACTTAATTCCTCTAAATTCTGTAATCTCGTTTTTAATCAAATACACAAACAATTCCAACATCCGCTTCTAAAATTGAGTGTACGCATAATATTCATATTTAATTCTTAAAGTATACTGTGGCGTAAGAAATCTTGTCACAGCACTTACTACTTTCCTGTCTTCTCCTTCCATCTGTGGGTCAGAATTTACACACAGCCTTGCAAACTTGTCAGAGAATTTATGAGAGACAGCACAAAATCTATTCACCTATACCTTCCTGAGGAGATGGTGTTGGAATCAAGCTAACGATATTCTACCTGCTCATCCAAACAAAATTATTCAAGCAGAATATTCTGGTAGGATTTTGCAGGGCTGCTTATATGGTATCACTCAGAGAACAGCCAGCCTTCTAAAAGACAGCTTTTAAATCAGAGGTTTTGAACAAGATTTTATACTTAACCTTCTCACCATACCATTTGACTCTCTTAACATGCACAGCGTCTTATGCTGGGTTTCCTTTGTGTGAAGGACGGAAGAAACTCTGTTTTATGCATGATTAAAGCTGCTATTTTACTACCCTGCATTTTCTTTGAATGTTAATTTCTGTTTGTGGCAGATCTTTGAATTCTCACAAACTGGTGTTATTGCTGCATAGCTTGATATTCAAAATAGCTCCGCTCGAGATAATCTGTTCTGCACCTTTGTTACACGGCATTCAAAAACTTCTAATTAAAACCAGGAATGACATCTGAATGAGTTCAACCAGGTAACATCAGGATAACATCAAATGAAACTGGAGTTCTAGCCAGCTCTGCTGATACATCAGTCCACCATCTGAGAAATGGGCTCTTTAAGAAACTAAGTGAGATTCTCTGATGAGTATTTTGTTTCAGATCGGTCTGCCCAGTGTTGAATAATCATATGCCCAGAAAGACCATTCTGTCTCCATCAGTTTTGTGTTGTTACTGCTTGGCTAGAATGATAATCATTGTGCAATTAAGGAAATTTTTACAAGTCTGAAAGTTAATTAATAAATTCAAGTTCAGAGAGAGCAGATCCGTAACCCCTTTTAGCTTAATTATATTAAAAAAAAAAGTCTCAAATGATTCTATTTGATGAAAACACTTGAATACGCTTTTGCAGGGATGAGGGAGACTTGATGTGCAACTTGTTCCAGCAAACTATGCACAAGATTCATGAGGTTTTACAGATTTCCTCCTGTGAGTCAGTTTGGTACTCTGTTGGCCTCTCTTAAGATTTTTCTTTTTCAGGCTGAAAGCTGGAGATATGTTTTACTGGGGAAGGAATCCCCACAATTCTCCCTTCTCTACATCTTCCAAAGAGCTTCTCTTTTGGAGTACAGCTTCTGCGAGATGAAGGCACACCAGAAATTTGCTAAGGTTTGGGTACATCTAAGCTGTTGCTTCCAGGACTCTAAACTACAGCTTTGTAGGTTAGCATTATTAAAAAGAAAAATTGTGTTTGATTGTGAACTGAAAACGTGATTCTCCGAGCTGTGCTTTGAAGTGTCAGGTTCATCCCCGTCACCATGGTAACCAGGGTCCATGGCTGCCCCAAGGAAAAGAGCTTAACAGGCTCTGCCGGTGAAAAGGGGGCTGCCCGGCACCACCGGTCTCTTCTCCACACCCATCCTGAAAGAGGAGGGTGGAGAAGTGATGCTTAGATAAAATCTGCTGCCTCACATTGTGTTGCAACATACTGCGCTCATCTTTATCCTTACATGTGTCCCTTGCCAAGGGAAGGGGGGAGGCGTTACAGAAGCTACCAGCTATGCCTAACAGAGGGGGTCCTCAAGGCCCCAAAGCTTTGTGGTATAAATTAAGCCCTTGTATGAAAAACATTAGACACCACTGTTCTCAACATAAAAGGTCACTGCTGCAGAAACAGATAGAGACACTGTTTCACAGGCCCCTACAGTTCCTTCTGAAAGAGCGTTTTGATCCCTCTCAAAGGATGGCCTACGTGCAAAAATGAAATAAATACAGCTCTGGGCTAACCTCTAGTCAGATTTGGGATTGTATAAGATGTTGTAGAAGTTAAGTACAGAAGGACCCATAGGTGGCTCTGCATACAAGTATGGTGCCAGGTAAACAGGTGACCACCTGCTTACACATCCTGCTTCCAGGTAATGCAGAAAAATATCCTAAGCTTATGTTACTGGATGCTTTTTAAATGATGAACGAGCAGCTTATACATATTTATATGCATTTTAATTAATTAAACAAACTAGCACAGCATATCTCGCCATACAATAATGAGAACGCTACCTGGAAATTCCAGGATATTTTATAATTTGTATACAAAAGACCAGTTTCTGACTGATATTGTTAATATATATCTACATGTGTAGATATCTATTGTTTTGATAAGTCATATGTAATAAAAAATTCAATCCCATCTTTACTACTCTCCAGGATTTTCAGATCAGGCCATTGACTGGTACTACTTTGGTAGGAAATTACACAGAAAACAGAATCAGGTGAACCAAGTGTCTGCTGCTACTAGGGACTGAAACTAAAATTAATGAGGACTTACTCTTGCGATGTTCTACTGAGAAGCAATTTAAATTCACCACGACTACCGTGAAAACAGTAATGTCCATGAATTTATAACCAATTATGAAAGAGTTGACCTTAAAAGATTCAGAAGCATCAAGTGAAGAAAGTGCTGAACCCGTGTGCCTCACTAGCTGTGAAACCTTGGACATGTGCTGATGAAGAGAGCCAACGCAGGAATAATGCTGAGGAGACAATGTTCCGGCAACACTCTGCCCTGCTGTCCACAGGTCACATCGAAAGAGCAGATTAGCACCTTCAATGCATTTCTACTACATCTGCCACTAAGACGTACTACTTGTGCATGTACTTTGTAGGCACTTTACTCTCTGTCAAAGTACAGCAAGGGTAGGATTCAGTTACAGGAAATGAAGATATTTGGTGCATCTTATAATTTACGGGTTGTACAGCTTTTGATTTGCAAATTGTTATCCTCATACAAGAAACAGCTGTCTATGTAGAGATAACTTAAACTAGCTTTAAGCGAGCTGGCTCAGTGACGCAACTGTGTCCCCAGGACACAAAACGCGCTGGGTAAATGCAGATGGCAACTGCGACAAGGTATTGTACATGGGTGTAAGCTGAAGTTACACTGTCAGTTTCTGGTTCAGTTGTTTTAACTGGGACAGGACACAAGATAAAAATGTGGGCTAAGGCTTTTGAAATGGTTCCTCCCAAAGCGAAGTGCAAACTCCAAGGGCAGAGGAACACGGCCCTTCCCTGTGTTGCAGCAACACTGCCCAAGAGAGGGGAGACGACTCCTGGTTGCAGCACATCACTAAGTCCAGGCAGAGCTGTGGTTGCCTCTGGCACCATCAACTCCAAAACGTATCAAACAAATAATGTTGTTAGGTTTGCACAATGGAAATATATCCCATGGACAAATGAGAGTCTATTCATTAGTCCGCTGGATGCCCGAGACAAGCTTTTTTCTCCCCTCCCCTTCTGGCCTGCCTTAACTTCAAACCAAATGAGAACAATTTTTAAAAGCAATCAGAATACCATATTTTGGGGTTTTGGTACTGTGTTTTTTCGATCTTTGAAGTCCCTTCTCAAGTAACCATTTCAAAATTGTCACCAACTGCGCAAAGGCTAGAGCATTACCATGAAAAAAACCCCTAATCTGTGCCAGAACTCAGGTTTTAGAAAGCTACAGGATCTCCTAATATACAAATTCTGAACAATACTAAGTGCTTGTTTCAAAATGCCAGGTCTCATGACATAACAGTTACACGTTTGAAAAGTTGGAGAAATTAAGAAAACTACCTACTGCAATTTTCTTTTATTCTGAAATCTGGTTAATTTTCTGAGTTTGGAAAAAATCAGTTTTTGGAATGAGACTTTCCTGAACCACTGGATGCAGTTCTTTCAGTAGCCAATGTGGAAGTAGTTGTCTAAAGACTAATACACACTTTTTCATTGCATGAATACTAACAGACCTTGAAAAGGATAAGTAAAAAAAAGTTGCAGAAATACGTATCATACATTCTGTAAAGTATCAGACTGACACAATGAAATCTAAACCATTTTTTCTCTCTGATTTTCTGGAAAGGGATGTTGGTTGAGAATGGTCCCCTAACACTCTGATTTACCTGATTACAACCATTTAGCAATGACTTGTTGGATGGACTGTTACCATTTCTTAAGGTCACTGTGATTACTTCTTGTGTACAATGTGTCTGTTGTTATAGCTGTTGTATCATTTTTTCCTGAGAACATATAAAGGCAGCCCACCTTTTGGTAACAAGGTAATTTATTAACTTTTTTTTGTGGGGGAAAAAAAAGTGTTAGTGTTTGGCCACATTACAATTTAAAAAACTTTCAAGTTTTAGTCTGAACAAACAGCCTGCTTTCAAAAACATGTGTTTTTAAAAATAGATTCTCACTTGATGTTAGTTATAAAATTTCAACTATGCAAAACACTGCATTAAGAAGTTATCTGGTTTTGACAATGACTCCTCTGGCTTATTAGCTCAGAATTAAACTGAAAAGAAAATATAAAAGCAATGTTTGGTAACAACTATAAAAAATACCTCATCCTTATGTGCCTTTTTCACCAGGTAACATTCAAGAAGTTTAGTAGAGAAAGTACATTAATGATCATTATCATTTATATATGCACACAACATGGTTTATGGAGAAAAATATTACTCTCAAATGTCTGAACAACATTTTGTGAATAACTTCTGCTAATTTAAGCAACTATAAAATTGTAAAGTGAGAATTTACTGGTAGTATTGTAGTTGCAGAGTTATTGCAGACCTGTGCAATTACACTGAAGGAGGCAAGGAGAGCTTAACTCTCCTCCACCACAAAACTGCAACTCTCAACCCGAACTATACTCATGCTAGCTCATGATACAAATACAAAAGTTTCCCAGATGAAAAGTATCAAATGCAGTGCTAGTGACATTGAGGATGGAATCAAAAGAGAAAGGCAATAGCAGGAACAGAAGCAGTGTTTCCTTCATTCTTTCAAAAAAACCAAACCCACACAGATTAAAGTTTATAGAGTGCTAATACTACTCTTTAATAGCACCCATCAGTTATTATTTGCCATTCAGAATTGCAAAAGGTGAGAAATACACAGAACCTCCGCCAAGAGAACAAATGGTTAATTTGTCCTTTAGAGTTAGGTCCCAGTTTTTCCAAACCCACATAGATTAAAGTTTATACAGTGCTAAAACTAGTATTTAATAGCACCCATCAGTTATTTATATTCCAGATTCTTACTGTCACTACTGCCAGCCTTCAGTATTTTGTTTCCTGTAAATTTTGGTACTTTTTCAAATCAAGTGAAAAAGTAAATGTAAGTATCCCAAAAGAATCAAAGATACTTTCTTTCACATGAATTCTATTCTTCCACGTAGAGAAATTTTTTCAACTTCTTCAGTTACACAACACTTTTCCTGACATGATTCAGTGTCTATTGGGCTTACTGGGAAACAACACAGAATGCACTGGTGTGCAACACCCATGCAGAGAACTTGCCTTCTCTTTAAAATCTTCCTATCTGAAGAACATCCACTCTGAGAAAGTTACATGAGTCAAAATTCTTGAGGTTCTCCTGAACTTCTTAGCACAAATAGGTGCCCAAGAATTCAGTGGGAGGTCAGGGAGCATGAAAGAAAGGCAAATACCTTCTTCCAAACCAACTGTGTACCACCCAGCTGCACATTGTAGCGGGCGGCAAGTACTGTCTCAGCCATTACCCTAATTATGCAGTTGCTCCAAAATCTGCTTATCCAAATACATCTGAAAGGTCTTATGTCAGCACGTTAAGCTAGGCCACCTGATTTTGCACTGAAACATCAAAGCAGTGGTGCTTATCCATGCTAGTCTACCAGCTGCGACGTGAGGGCAACAGCTGACTGAAAGCTTTGACATCTTCCGCTACACCAACCATTTGCAAAACAAACATGTTACCTAAGCCTTAAACCCTGTGTAAGAAGTCACAAGCCTGTTTATAGGCTTGTTCACTGCATTTGACATCTAGAAACACAGCTTTAATGGCACTGCAACATGCAGCTAATGCAATGATAACTGTATGAAAAAAAACACATTGACGTTTGCAGCTCTGGGTTGATTGCCATTGACTAGTGAGTTCAGATCAGGACCTATAATGACATTAAAAGCCTTTCATATGGTGTCATTGCCTCTCTTTCCACATATCCCTACATTACTAATATTTCAAAGAAACTTTTGAGGTGGCAGTCCTGCAGGCTACAGGACAAAACACGCCTGCAAGAAAGATGACTTAACATGTATTGCCACTTTCTGAAACTTTGGCTTTATTTTTTCACATATTTTCTTTTCATACAGAAGTCTTGATGTCTCCAAACCTTAAGCTCCAATCAATTTTTCTTTTCTGAAAGAAATAAGACACTTTTTGTTATTTCCATTATTCAAGTAAATACACAAAACTGTGATGGGGGAACCAGATGAAATAGGCTCCATGATTAAGGTTAGGTGAACTTTTCATCCCTGGTATTACACTGGTTCATAAACAGTAAAGATGAATCAGTTTTTAACTTACAAAAGCTTACTTTGACAGAAGGCAGCCAGACTGTATGAAAAGTAGTACTGGGTTGTGCACTATGCAGAACTAAAAGGTGTCAGTCTGAAAGTGGATTTGTGGCCCCCTCGGCTGCATGTTTTGAAGGTAGTGGAGCATTTAGTTGTTTTTATCCAGAGGATGAAATTAGCTGCTCTGTATTGGATATGCCTTGGGCTGTTGCTTTCCCAGCTAGCTTTCCCAGGAAAATACAACTGTATCAAAGGAAAAAAAGAATATATCTAACAAAAGCTTCACCACCACATGGAAGTCAAAATAAATGAAGCCAACTATAACATGCAAATATTGTATTATAATTTATGTAATGGGTTGCTGGCAAAGAAGATTACTGTACTGGTATTTATGCTTTAAATCTGGTTTTAGCGTTTTCAGTCAGTTGTGATCTGATTAAAACGTGACTGATTTGGAGGAGAAAATCACCTTAAACTGAAGGAGTGCCAAGAACTCTTGCAGATGAGGTGGCAAAAATATCTATACTGAGACACCAAGCTTTGTCTAACAATGAGCAAAAACAAATTTGCATTTTAAAAGAGGAGCAAAAATTTGAATTAAACAAGGACTGATATGAAAACAATGTGCTCTAAGCGTTCAGAGACACAGGCAAAGACACACCTGTATGTCACTTCGGCAAAATGTGACTTGTGATTTGAAACACACAGGCCACTCCACAGTCTAAGCTCCCATTTACCAGCAGGTATTCCTGATCAGCCACAGTGAAAATGGCCTTTCTTCTCCTCAAGGAAATGAAAAATGGCTTTACTCAGTGACTGACTTGATATGACTTTAATGAATGACTCACTTCACCTTCTTACTCCTTAAAAAATAGGCAATGTTATCTATCAGTTTTCTTAGAGACAGCTAGCCAAAATTTTCAAACTTGGGTAGAGGAAGTTACCCTGACATATTCAGACAGCACCAACACAGGAGACGACTTTCAGAGGGCTTGAGCACCTCTCATAAATCAGATGTACTGCCATATTTTAAATAGTTTTTGAAAAGAAACATACACCTGGGAAAACATACTATCCAATTAATGCAATGACATTATTACAGAATCAAAGTACCATAGAATAGTTTGGGTTGGAAGGGACCTTAAAGATCATCTAGTTCTAACCCCCCTGTCATTGGCAGGGACACCTTCCACTAGATCAGGTTGCTCAAAGCCCCATCCAACCTGGCCTTGAACACTTCTGGGCATCCAAAACTTCTCTGGGCAACCTGTTCCAGTGCCTCAACACCCTCATAGTGAAGAATTTCTTCCTTATATCTAATCTCAATTTACCCTCCTTCAGTTTAAAGTCATTACCCCTCATCCTATCACTGCATGCCCTTGTAAGAAGTCCCTCTGCAGCTTTCTTGTAGGCCTCCTTTGGGTACTGGAAGGCTGCTGTTACCTCTCCCTGGAGCCTTCTCTTCTCCAGCCTGAACAACCTCAACTCTCTCAGCCTGTCTTCATAGGAGAGGTGCTCCAGCCCTCTGATCATCTTGGTGGCCCTCCTCTGGACCTGTTCCAACAGGTCCATGTCCTTCTTGTGTTGGGGGTCCCAGAGCAGAACGCAGTACTGCAGGGTGGGGTCTCACCAGAGTAGAGAGGGGGAGGATCATCTCCATTGACCTGCTGGTCAAGCTTCTTTTGATGCAGCTCAGGATATGGTTGGCTTTCTGAGCTGCAAGCACATGTTGCCAGGTTGTGCTGAGCTTCTCATCAACCAACAGCTCCAAGTTCTTCTTGGCAGGGCTCCTCTTGTCCATTGTCCTATTGGACCCATTGTCCATGCTGCTGACAAAGATGTTAAACAGCACCAGTCCCAATACTGACCCCTGAGGAACGCCACTGGTCACTGGTCTCCACTTGGTCACTGAGCCATTGACCGCAACATTTTAAGTGCGACCATCCAGCCAATTCCATATCCACCAAGTGGTCCGTCCATCAAATCCACATCTCTCCAATTTAGAGACAAGGATGTTGTGTGGGACAGTGTTAAATGCTTCGCACAAGTCCAGGTAGATGATGTCAGTCACCCTTCCCTTATCCACCAACGCTGTAACCTTGTCATAGAAGGCCACCAAATTTGTCAGGCATGATTTGCCCTTAGTGAAGCCATGTTGACTGTCACCAATCACCTCCTTATTTTCCGTATGTCTTACCATAGTTTCCAGGAGGATCAGCTCCATGATCTTGTTGGGCACAGAGGTGAGACTGACTGGCCTGTAGTTCCCCAGGTCTTCCTTCATTCCCTTTTTAAAAATGGGGTTACTTATCTCCAAATAAGACCTCCTCTTGCCTGACTACGGTGTAATAACAAGACTAATAAGTATTAAATGAAAACACAGTGCAATCCTATATGATCATGTCTGCTACTTACAGAATACCCCAAAAGTAAAATTAAATACAAAACTGTTTGCACACCTCAACCACTCAAGAAATGGGAAGTGGAGAATAATGATGTATTTCTGAACCAAACATTAAACAACTTGTTACTAAACTTGGTACTAAAAGTTGGTACTAAAACTTGGTATTAAACTTCAAAAGAAAAATATATGAACATACTTTATCACTAGAACACTTTTGAAGGTTAAAGTTTATCTAACAGTTCTTTCAGCAGGACAAAGTGCTGAAAAAGAAAAGCAAGAAATAAAAATGCAGTTTTGATCTAAAAATCACATGTAACTAACTTGTTTTCACTGTGCAATAAATACAAATCTTAGAAAATCTACAGTATTAAAGGTCAACCGTCTTTGTTATCTCACTGATAATTTAGGGGTAAATACACCTACTGAGAGAGAAGGGACCTAGTAACCTTTCAATTTTGTAGACACAGGTAAAAGTTTTACTGAGTGTGAGTGGTAAAAATATCCTGTGCTCCCAAGCTTGCACCAGGACTGATACATTTCCACTCAGCTACACATGATACTTTCCAGGGAAAATAATACCACCTTCTTCCACCTACAAAGACAAATGCAAAGCCCTGCACTTGGGATGGTAACACTATGCCACGGTACAGCCTGGGCTTCAGCCCGAGTTTAGAAAGCAGCTTTGCAGAAAAAAAGCAGAGTCACCCCAGTGGACAAGCAGAACAGGAGTCAGCAGTGCACCACTGTGGTGGTCATGAAGGCCAACCAAATACTGGGTGGTTGTAGTAGGACTGAAGTCAGCAGGTTGACTGACTTCAGCGGTGGTCATGCCCGTCTATACTGCATGTGTGCAACTATCCAGCACACTGTGTCCAGTCTGGGCTCCTTGCTACAAGAACCAACACTGGACCAAGACTAGCAGAGAGCCAGTGGGATGATGGGGCCACAGGCTGTACATGGACCTACAGAGTACTGAGGGAGCTGGCTTTGTTTAGCCTGGTGCAAAGACAATTTTGGGCAGGGGTAGAGGAAGGAAGGAATTGATCTTGGTGCCATCATGGGGGACGAATGCTGAGAAGATGTAGCCAGATTCTGCCCTTATAGATGCACAGCAAAAGGACTAGAGGCAACAGACATGACTTGCAACAAGGGAAATCCCAAACAGAGAGCATAAAAAACCAAAAAAACCTCCCAGAATCACAATGAGGATGGTCAAACACTGGGACAGGTGCACAGATAGGAATCTCTGTTCTTGGATTGTCATTCATAACCCAGATTGACAAGGCCCTGAGCAACCTGATTTAACTACCCATGTTGCATCCAATTAAGCTGAACCTGCTCTGAGCAAGGGTTGGACCAGACAGCCTCCAGAGGTCCCTTCCAGCCAGAATCATTCCAAGATTCCTACTTTATACATGAAAACACCGACTGAGACTCTTCATCTCATTGCTCTAAGTAGTCACAATTGCCTTGTTTTCATAAATAAATAAATGTGTGAAGCAGTATTCTCTGAAATGCAGGGAATGCAGTTTTAACTTTGTATTTCTTCCAGTTTCAGTATTTTCTTTAGATTCATGTGGGAGGCTTTTTTCTAAGGCTGTCACAATTTCAAAAACACTCCTCTAAGTTTCAGTCAGGCATTTTATTAAGTTGACTGTAGCGTTAAGCATCTGGCCCTCAGTATTTAAGGAAAAAACTCATGATCTGGTTTGCTCAAGGATCCTCAGTGGCCACAGGTTGCCTGTACAGATGAAGACTGCTCTTCAGGTCCTGCCTCTCAATGCAAAGAAGTGCACAAAGCCAGCAGAAGAAGAGACATAGCTGAGTTTGTCCTTGCTTACCAGAAAGCATCTTGATCAGCTGAAGTTTCATTAATTGGGAAAGGATCCTTTCAAGCTGTTATTAATATGGCTACATACTGGGTACAAGAACTTACTGCCTATAGCATGTGTTTGCTTTCCTCCCTGAAATATTCTTCTCAATGGCTTGTGGACCTCTCCCCAGGGGCTCCCCAGGGCTGGAGAAACCCTACTGTAAGAAAGAGTGCTGAGATGAAAAAGGGGTGATTCAGGGTTTAGTGGCAGAAAGACAGCTTGTGGTTGAAGGAGCTGCCCTCAGTCTGACAGGTGAATGAAAATACAGAGACATGGCAAGGGAAATGAGAAATGAAAAGAAATGTCTGGAAAACAGATATGCAGAACACGAAAACCACAATGAAATAAGAATTGGACTACCGGGAAAACAGAAAAAGAAAAAAAACAGCGAAAAGGAAAACAGAAATAAAGCATAAAATAAAAAAAAGAAGAAAGGGAAATGGTTGATACAGAAAATGCTTGAAATTCTTCAGTGATAAAAATAAATTCTTTCTGATGAAATAAATTTTTTTTGGTTGCAAACTTCAATTTAAATTGGACTTGAATCCCATTCCCTTGATATAGGAATCTGAGCAATTTGTGCTAATGTAAAGAGAAGTAAACCCAAACGTGGATCTCTGTGTGCAAAAGACATGGCTTATTTCTTTCCTTCTTTCAGAAGGCACAATCCCAGACCTGTTACAAACGTTATTTTGTGCACTTTATAAAGGCCACCCCCTGTACTGGTTAGCAGTAGGAACTCTAGATGCTATTACACGTGCTGCCACAACACAAAACTACCACGTATCTCTGAATAAATTGTGTGCCTTTTTGTGATGTGGGCAGAACAAGAACGTAAATAGCGTTACAAATCATGACTGAAAGGCACTGTCAGATCTGCACGCGGTGATTTAGAGATCAACCTCCTTGTGATATATATTACCTCGGGTCATTGCTACTAAGCCTTTAGTTGTAGTTTGCTACTTCAGTTGTAGCAAATATGCTCCTTTCTCTTTCTTACCTTGCAGTTAGAAACAAATCAAACAAACAAATAGCACTGAAATAAGCCAAGTGATGTTACCTTCTACTTTTCTTAACGGAAAAATATCAATGCAGACCTTGTCATTTAACCTTCCTTCCTCCCCAAATCAAACAACTCCTGCCTCAAACTGTTGCACAGCTTTTACCCTTGATGCTTCTTGTAAGGCTTTTAAGCCTGTGTACTTTTTTCCTAAGCATAAAGAAGTTATTTCTCAAAGTAATCTTTACTGACCAAATGAATGAATCAAAGTGAGATTAAGCCTAAATATAAGCAAAGCAAGGACCAACTTTCAGAGTCCCTTTACCGTTTATAAATTTTTAAAAATTTGTATTGTAAACACAGAGGCATTTCTTAACAAGTATGAACTGTTTTTTAAACTCAAAATGTTCCACTTTGCTTCTATTATTTTCTACATTCAGCTACTCTCTTGACACCTGGGAAATCAAACAACTACCTATACATTTGAAAGCTGACCCTCTGTGGAAATCAATGGGGCTATGCCAGGATGGAAAAACAGAGGAGTGGTCCTACCACTCTTAATATAAACTGCTAAAAGAAAAGCCTTATTTCAAGTCTCTTCATCTTCTGCTTCATCAAATGTAGTGAATAAAGTTGACAATTTGAGGACTTTCAGTTTACAGAAAAGCAACATCTACTGCAAAATTTTTAAACAATTTGTTAGATGTATTTGCTCTAAGCTCTCAGCAGAATCATACACAAAAAATCTTATTTTCATTCATTTACAGCAAAATGTATTTATGCCCACTAACAAAAAAATACTTTATTAAACATTCATAGATATTGCAGGTATTTATTAAATCAGTTTCATGACCAGAAGATATTTTTTATATAATATCAATTTTCTATCTGTTTATTGAGAGCTTGTAAGGCCTTTTTCAAGAAACAGTAAAATACATGAAATGTTTTACCGCATAGCAATACACTAACTGAATTTCATTCTCTCTCAGCTCATTGACTTAACAATGTTTACTTAGTGAAACTGAATTCAAAACAAGTTTCATCGCATTGAACCATCTTACACTGATCCTGACTTTTGGCAAGGGTAGAAAGTACCATTAATATTTAAGAAACTTTAATTACAATTGCTGATTGAAAACCCAGTAACAGCAACAGCCAAATTTAAACTTTTTTTTTTTTTAAGAAGCCAAATTTCCTCATCCTGTAGCCCTGAAAGAATTAGCTTTTTATACTGGCATGCACTCCTTTATTAAAACTAAATATCCTTCTCTCATTCCACTGTCACCACGCCTGTGCTACTGCAGGTGGGTAACAAGCCTAAGAGACTCCTTTGTAAAGATCTTTCTCACATGTTTGGCCTATCAAATACTCTAGTAACAAAAGATTTCAGCTTGGATTTCCTTCCTGTCTTTAACGCTGGATGAGGGAAGATTACAGCTGAGATTAGGGTGAGTTAGGTTCATTGCCGGATTATCCCCTCCTTTTCAGACAGGGTTCCTTGCGCACAAGTATCTGTTCCAGCCACGATGAAACAAACAGGAATGGTTTGAAAATCACTTGGCTAATACCTTAAAAAGTTCAGAAAAGTGGCAATTCATATGCCACCTCTCCTCCTAGCTGAACCTTTAAAAGTCTTTTCAGGTATTAACTTGAGACAGAGCACTCCTATTTAACACCTGAAAAATCTGAAACAGAAAATAAACAAGCCTGGGGGTAACAAGGATCTCACACTTGAGCTATAAATGTTTGCATATCAAGGTAATGTTTAGCATAACTCATACTTTCCTCAGTGCTTTTTTTCCCCCCCTCCTTACTCTGCTGTTCTTACACAAAGGTAAGATAAGGTCATACCAGGTTTTGTAATCTAAAAAAAGCAACCTACAGTTACTGGCACTTCTTCACACTTATCTTTTTGCTATACCTATTCTTCCCTGCCCCCCCCCCCACCCCGCCTTTGATTTTTTACACAGTATTTCAGGCAGTTTAAGATTAAATGATTTGAATGACAGACTTGAAAGGTAAAGCACTCCAGTTTACCACTACTTTTTTTTCTCTACAGCAACAGAGGATGAATGAAAAAGGAATAAATGACACAGTAGTCCTTTCATACCCCCTTCTTTTTCCAAGAACATTCTTTTTTATTCCACTCACTTTCAATTCAACCCATTCACAAAGGATTAGCATAACACATCTTTTTATGCTTGTAAGGGTTACAGCTGTAATCGCTTCACCTCATCACTTTACTTGAAAATCCTGTCTCCAGAGGAGTAATTCGATTACTCATGACAAGCCGACTTTTGCCTAACCAAATAGAAATTCATTATAATGCTGTGCTGGTGCATCAGTTTACTATGAGTGGATGGGAAAATAAAACCCAGCAACATGAATAGTTGGTGTGAAAGGAAGAAAGCAATTGCCACCTAACAAAAGGCTACCAAGAAAAGACAGGATGACTAGCATAAATGCTTAGTCCCATGGGCAGGGTAGCGTCCAAACTAGCAATGATCCATAGCTTTTACAAGTCTTGAGTTTCAAATGGGCGTGGAAAGTCTATAAATTGGTGAGAGCATCTGATTGCTTCCATCTGACTAGTCTTTAGAAGGTACTGGGCAAGTGTATGTAAAAGCCTGAGACAGAGCTTTTACACAGGTTGAGGAGTCAACACCACATACCTGTATATGCATGCATGCTAGTCCTTATAATGGCTTCTCTTGCTCTCTGCTTCTGAAATTCTAAAATGTACATGAAGCAATCTGACTGCATACTGCTTTGGAGTAAAACTAGCACCATCCTTAGCAACTGACAGTGGATAAGGATAAAAGAAAAAAAATGAGGACAACTGCCATCTCCAAATGACTTCCAGTTGTCCATATGCCCACAAGCACAAATCTAAGAAAAGCTCGTGCTGATTGTGGCACAGAAGGACAGCACTTGGGGCAGATGCCAGGATCATGCCTTCTATTTAGAAGTAGAGAATTTTATTTTATATTGTATTATTTCTGTAGAGTGATTTAAGATGCCCCGTTATAATAGGATAAGTTCTCAAAGGCAACATTTGTTATGCCAGAGGTTTAGGAGCATTAGGATCCAGATGACAAATCTTTAGCTGTTAGACTGGCTTAGGTCTGTTTTCAGCTTTTGGAGCACATAACTATCTTCTTGATTTTTATTTTTACAGATTCCTAAGGATTTCAGCACAACATATGGGCAGCATTAAGGGCATTAAGGATTTATAAATTTGTATAATCATTATAAAACCACACAAAGTCTGAAATTTATTTGGGGTTAAATGCAATATAATATATACAACTACTCGTGGTGAAATTAAATATTGATATGTTCATGTCTGTGTTAAGAAGAAAAAGATAAAACATCCTGTTTAGAGTAGCCATATGAAAGAAAACATTCCAGACTTACTCATAAGGAAAGTAGTTCACTGCATTTACTTTAGTCTGATTTTTTTTTAATCTGGAGTTTCTTTTTACTTAAAGTCACTGCTCTTTTACATTCTTCTAGGCACTTAACCTTTATTGTGATGTGTGTGTACTTTACAGTGACTGGAAATCAATAATAATTTTGATACCAAGTCCTTTTTGTCTTGAAAAACTTAAAATATTCCTAAGACAGCATCTTTCTTCAATACTACTCATGGGAATTTACTAATAATCACATTGTTAGATGTGAGTGGAGAAATTGAGTACGTGGAGTAAAACCCAGACTTTAAAATGAAAGAAAGTCCTCAGAGCATAGAAAAAACAGTTGGCTATTGTTATTTTGCAAGTTACTGTTCAACATATACACAGCTGCAATAACTATGCTTGCTCTATACAGGTGAAATGTCTGTATTTTTTCCCTTTACTCCATAGTTAACAATGAGAGGAGAGCACTCCTCCAACCAAAATCTCATGCTCTGATCCTAATGAGACGTCCAGTTCCAAGAGAGAAATCTACAGCTACTCAGGGAAGTGGACAAGATCCAGCATCCAGCCTGAATCCATAACATATCTCAAGAAATGCAGCAAATTGTTCAGGTACAAAAACTTGCATTCTCTTTTGCCTACTGACACTTGTTGATTTGCGTTGCTTGTTGCTGAAAATGAAGTTACAATATTGATTTTTATATGAGTGTGCTGTTAAAGAAATGAGCTATTCTGTTTGCACAAAAGCAGCTCTGATACACTGTGCAGCGAGCACGGGTTTAGCTAGGAAAGGCCACGCTGTATATCACAATGGAAACAATCCCTTTCTCTTTAATAAAGAACTCCCACCAGAAAAGTTGAAATACTTATTAAACTGGACAGTAATAACAGTAATAAAAAGGAAGAGACAGTGGAAATGCCTCAGCACAAACATGAAAGCATGCATTCATATTTCACATGCCCTACCCCAAACTAGAAACGAGTCCTCAAAGTTGTTTAGTCAAGTTAAAGATACATTGCAGGACTGTAAATATCACAAGCTAGCCATCATGTTTACAGATAAATGAAGTGTTTTTAGTGTTCATTATGATGGTATCTTTTCTCACTTTGCTGTAGAACATGTAGTTAGGCATTCAGTCAGGAGACAAAGTAATGTTACACAAACACCAGCAGGATAGGAGAATGGCAGAGAGTATCTGTTCTCATCAAAAATGAATTAAAAACACAGTAGCCAGTTTCAAAGCTGGCAAAAGAAATGCATCTTAAATCTGTACTTAGCTCCTGGTTTAGGGATGTTTAACTTATGTTTCTGTCTCAAATGTTTATACCACAGTATAAATCGGTTCTAACTATCTTAACGGTGTTCAAACAGGGAATAGCTACATCTTGAGAAGGGAGAGAAAAAGTTAAAAGACTTACAGCCAGCTTATCCTGCATGATTATATTTCCCCTTTAGCCTAAGAAATGTTAAGGCAATTTGTTGCAAATCTTGCACTTCTTATTATGTCATGGCCAGCAATGGCAACGACTAAATTTGGCTTGATAAAATACTTCTGTATTGGGTAGGGTTCAAGGAGCCTCTGTACAGGGCTGAATGGAGTATGCCATACAGATGATGTGTGTCACTTTGAAGAGAGGTTGAGTAAGCAGCTCAAATAGGGAATGAGTAATAGTTTAAGACATTTTATCTCTTGATAAAAAGCTGCTGTCACTTGGTTTTATAGTTTTGAAAAACTAGTCAAGTGTCTTGTTGAGCATATGGACACATTCTAATTTTCCCAAATCTCAGAATGAGTAATTAGAGCAATCAGGGTTCCCTTGGTCTGGCAGCATAACCCCCCCTCAGCAGTGACAGAGGCTACATCCCACAGTCGGGTCCCTGACAGGTTTGTTGTGTGGGCCCAGCTGTGCACAACGTGCTACGTGTCTGCCCAAACAGCTTCTCACCTCTACGAGCTGGCTGGTGGCAAGACAAGGCAGTACACACTTGCTGTAGGCTCAAGCAGCAACTGCACCCAGATGGCTGTTCCCCTTCTCCTTCAAGCTCTAAGCATTAGTTCATACACAAGTCTATCAGGTTGAGGTCCAACAGCTGGGTCAGCAGCCAACCATTAAATCTAGAAGTCCCACACCCTCAGACTGTACTCGAAACACGACGCAGCTATGTCGTCTCTGAAGAACAAGGGCTCTGCTGAGCTTTCAAATCACAAACATAAGATGACTAAGGAGGCCTGCCATGAACAACTGAACAGGCCTTCCCACAGCTGAGGTTCTGCAAGTCAGCCCACTGTCCTCCAAACGCTGCAGCGTTTTGTCCCTATGATCTATCACGTTACATTACTATGTTCAGCCTGGAGAAGAGAAGGCTCCGGGGAGAACTTACTGCAACCTTCCAGTACTTCAAGGGGGTTTATAAGAAAAACGGGGACAGACTTTTTAGCAGGGCCAGTTGCAATAGGACAAGGGGTAACGGTTTTAAACTAAAAGAAGAAGATTTCGACTGGATATAAGGAAGAAATTTTTCACAACGAGGATGGTGTTACACTGGCAGAGGTTGCCCAGAGAGGTGGTAGATGTCCCATCCCTGGAAACATTCAAGGTCAGGTTGGATGGGGCTCAGAGCAACCTGATCTAGTTGATGCTGTCCCTGCTCATTGCCGGGGGGGTGGACTAGAAGACCTTTGAAGGTCTCTTCCAACTCAAACTATTCTACGATTCTACATTATGATCTATCCAAGCACCACAGACTTGCTCCTCCAACAAACCAAATTGTTTTACCAAAGTAATTGTTTGCATTTATCCAAAATAGTTCCCTGAATGGGTTACTCAAAAATAAATTATGAAAGGTTTGTACTTCCCAAAACAATTGTTTTGCATAAATACTTTCAGGTGGTTCTGTTCCATGGGTATAAAATTTCACTGTCTAAATTTCACAAGAAGGGACATCCAGGAAGTTATGACTTCTGTTGCTCTATTCTCTGCATGCACAAATTGATTTCCCTTTCTGTGCCTGAGAAAACTCTTCAGTTCAGTTAGAATTCAATCTATATTAGCAAAGTTATTTCATTTGGCTAAGTAACATCACGCTTCAGAGCTTATGCCGAGTAAGCATTATCTTTTTATACAAAGGCAACCAGATTACCAGCTTTCATATTTGGACAAGCATATAATGAGATTCAGTTCACGATCTCTGAATCCCTAAACTGCCAGCTACTTATGTAGAATGAGGGTTTCTAGATTCTGTTCAAAAGCAAAATAAGAACTTGGCAGATTTACAAATAGGTAGCGAATGCTGCAAAGAGCCACCAGCCTTTGCCATCTTAGTGTGCGCCATGATCTAGGCTGAAACATATAAGTGGCTGGTAACAGCAACGGCTCGGTCCACAGTTCAAGTTACTGATCAAAAATGCAATCTAACCCTGATGGTTAATATCTGACAGCTATTCACGGGGACTTGTAAAATATATTCCTCAACAGAGTAATCTGAAAAATAATCCTTCCTATCTGATATCTACAGAAGAATTTTCCGTAAATGTGCGAGTAGGAAATGAAACGGACAGCATACAGCAATCATCATCTTTGACTACATTTGAGATAGAGAGGACAGATACTCCTTCTAGATGTTTCACTGAGTAGATGAAGCACGCAGTGCCCAGGTTTCACAGTCCAGTATCTTAAAAACCTTTACACCAGGGCAAGGAATAGTGTACCTTTTCATTAGGTGTACAAATAAAGTGCTATGACAGATGAACACGTGGATGTAAATCCCAGTATAAACATTATGGGCTTGGTGATTTCAAGCAGAATGGGAACTAGCTGACAACCTTTCTGAATTTTGGAATAATAACAGATACTAAGACCTTCAGGATTAAATCTGTATGAACTGCCAGAAGTGAGAAACACTAAAGAACTATGAGAAAATCAGTTTACATCTGCAGAAAATAATGACAGCACGCTGAATTACCGGTCCTTATAAAATTTGTTTCAAAATTCTAGGGAATGCAGCACTTTCATTTCAAAACAAGAATGACAGTCTTGATTCAGCAAAATCTGAGAAATTAGAAACAGATGAAGGATTAATTTGAGATTTGCTTGACTACATATCTTCTATTGTAATGAGTCAACAAAACAAGCAGACAATTAAAAAAATTTGAATGGTGTTAGTATACATAAAAATTTTCACATTAAAAAATGCCTGTACTTGTGCAAATCAACTGCCTTCCATACGTTGAGGCAATGTGAAAGCCAATTACAGTAATTATAGACCCCTACCCACTCTCTCTCTCTCTCACATATGGAAAAAGAATCATCCTTTCACTATTGTTAAAAACAGGGATATAATAGCAAAAACTCATTCAACAGTTCCAGCACATAGTCAACAATTTTGGTTTTCCTGTCATTCTCTAATGAACCCAACAATAAGATGTACAATCAGAAAATGTTTTAAAAATGTATCTTCACATCATAGAATAGTTTGGGTTGGAAGGGACCTTTATGGGTCATCTAGTCCAACCCCTTGCAATGAGCAGGGGCATCTTCAACTAGATCACGCTGCTCAGCGCCTTGTCCAACCTGACATGGAATGTTTCCAAGGATGGGGCACCTACCACCTCTCTGGGCAGCCTATGCCAGGGTTTACAAAAAATAAAATTTACATCTTCCATAAATAGCCCTTTGAAATGGCAAAGTCAGAAATACAGTAGCACCAGGAATGGAAAAGAGAGTGATTATGATCCCTGTTTTCCATCACTACATAAGGACTTGGTTTTATTGTCCCAGAAAGAGGTCCACTTTCATGATAATGTGAAGTGTAGAGATATAATCTGTTTCACTACCATATTCACTTATACCATACAGCACTATTCTGATTTGCATGTTACGATGGCATAAGTACCTATTCTTTGCCAGAGCAGAAAATCTTCAGATGTAATTTCCCACACTGTGAAAGTGATGACACGTAACTGAGGATTTGCCTTAAACTTGCCCACTAACCACCTCATTATGCCACCTCTGAGCTTTTCTCTGCATTTCAACTGCCCATAGAAACCAGCTTTGGGCAATCTGTTGTCCAACATGAGAAGTAGTTCTGGCATAACTGAACGTTCTGTAACCTTGCTTCAGTGCTGACAACGTGACAGCAATTTAGGAGTGCAGCATTCAAGGTAACATCCCGCAGTTTTATGGGAGCAAGGGCATAAAAGTAGTGCACTGGAAATGGTTTGGATGCTCAATGAGGAGACCATGAACGGTCCAAGTCTTGTTGCCATACAGAGTGGCAACAACTAATGCACAATAGATGTTTACTTTTATTTGAAGCCAGATGTCTCTTATTTCAGACATGCTGCTTTAACGTCCTAAATACTATATTGGCTTTTGCTATTCCCTGCATGACTTTGCTATTAACTGTGGTGTTGTGAAAAAAGTATGTTGCTGAAGTAGCATTGCTGTTCTCACAAATTTCAGTAGCGTATTGTCAGTGCAGACTACTGCCTTGGGATATTTTCCACCACAGCAAGGTTAGAGCAGGACCTCTTTTTCCTCTATGCTAATGGCCTGGCCAAACTACTTGGCAGAGGCACTGAAACAGTCAATAATACGTAGTCTGCTTACATATGTGTGAATAACCAATACTCATTCATCAGCAAAGAACAAGTAACAGAAGTCAGCAGATATGGGACCTCTGATTTAATGTTCAGGTTAAATATTCTGGCATCTCTATGGTATTGAATGTGGTTACCTTTCCTGTTGACTCAACAAAACAAATGTTAATCAGAAGTGGCAAAGGATGCAATCTGTTTCATGACCTCGTTGACAGTAAAGGGTTCTGGAAGTCCATCCTGATCAAGAACCTTTTATCACCACGTCACTGTGAGGCATGGAGAATATTCACAATCCTTCCTAGACTGCTGAATTTGCACAAAAGCCTCCACACACTTCTGAAGTCGACAGCATTGAAAACTACACACAGGGTCGTAATTCAGTTCCCTATGCTTTGAATTTACCTGGCTACAAAAATCACTTTCACAGTGCCTGTAACTGCCTCCTGCTCTGACAGACAGATGTGCAATAACCACACTATTTCTAGAAAGATCCTTGTCCCTGCAAGGTCCAGCTTGGAGTCCTTCTGGTCCTTCTGGTCAGGACTTTTCCAGAAATAGTGTGGTTAGCACAAAACTTCCCATCAGAGCAGAAAGCAGTTTGCACTTCTGAACTTCAGAGCCATTGTCTCCTTACACAGCTGACAGAGCATCAATCTCTGTATTCAAGTAATTTGGCAGCAGTGCCAATCAACCATACTGACTTGCTCTGCAACACATTTGACAGTGTTTAGGAAGTGCTACTATGCTTGGCAATGCTGCTCCCTGTTTCTAGATGACTAGCTGTTGAACTTCACTTAGCACTCTGTCAGAGATGACAAGCAAATAGTTTAATAAACTCTTGTAATGTTCATGACAATGAGGTGGAACTTCTTTTCGTTTAGCTAGAAGTGTTTGATTAGATACAGAGAAACACAGTGATGCTGATTTTAGGGCCATAAAATGGTTTTCATAAAAATCTAAATCAGAAATGTGCTTATTGATGTTGCTGAAGTTCTGCGTTCTTTGGGCCTCATTCTTTTCTGAGATAAAGTCATGCTCGTCCTTCCTGTCCAGGTGCACAGTAAGCAGCTTTATTGCTCCAAAATATTTTGTCTTCTATTCAGAATATCTCTGTGTTAGGTAGCTGTTACAATGGATAATTGCGAAGATTATCACCTCTGTGCTCAGGTGTCAAATATTGATACAACATTTTATGTTTGTTTTTTGTAGTTGGACTGAAGCAGCTTTGACCTTGAAGTTCAATTTCTTCTAGCAGTTTTAAACGTAACTCAAGAACTTTTGGCTTCACCTGAAGATGAAGACTACTCCCCCTTGCCTTTCACCACTACTCCAGCGTATACTGTCATTTCTACTGTAACAAGGATAGCAATGAGCTGCTGACAGGCACTTTTTCCACCAGATCTGTGGCCACCAGCCATACATACTCTTGAAGAATCTGATTTTCTATCTGCGTTGGCTTATGTGTGATCTACTGACAACAACTCCCCGTTTTTAACGATCTTATCATCAATCTGCCACACACATGATTTTTACTTCACCAGAGCTATGTTGTAGCGTAGGAAGGAAGCTGCTACTATTTCAACATTGAATGCATTTACAATGCCTTCTGTAATGACAGCACATCAGAACTACAGGACAGTGATGACCAGCTAGGGCTCAGAGAGTATTGTCACTACTGGAGTGCCATTCAAGTTTTTGTTACCACTTCCAAAACAATCTGGGACTTTCCTACAAACTTACAAATACAAAAATACAATGTGTGTATATTAAAATCTCCTCATCTAATGCACCATTTCATGCAACTGGTTTCAAGCACAACTGATTTTGACCTCGTCCAGTTTGAACTATAGTTTCAGTACAGGCACTAACAACAACAGTAAGATAACTGTATGTAGGGGTATTTCTAGCATCAGCAATCGGTTGCTTTATTGGGTACAGAATTCAACTTACATGTCAATGATGTGTATGGCAAAACCTACTCTGGACTGTCGCTGTTGACATGGCTTCTAATGTGGAGGAAAGCGTCATTCTGGCTGACAACTACTGGCTGGATGTAAACGCAATTAGTAATTCCTAGACACCTCCTTCTCCTCCTTTCTTTGAAAAGGTGAAACAGCACTGTCCCTTAATGAGGCTGCTCTAAAGCTCTGCTGCTGCACAAATAAGCCAAACTCCTGTCACTCCTGAGCCAAAAGTGCATGTGAGATGCCTGCAACAGACTGTTACAGGCAGCAATCTCTGCCTGTTCCACCTCACATACTCTTCAACCTCAGGCATTTCAAGGGGCCATTTTATCCAATGGTACAGTTAATCACAATAAAAAATGAAAGTGGACACAGGTTGTCTGTGTGAAAAGGGGCTAATGAGCCCAGTCCTATCAGGTGATCATAGAGTTCTCTAAACATTTGTAATTTTACAATGACATGAAGAAGGTAAAGACATAAGAAAAGGCGAGTAAGAAATTATGAAAGAACAGAAAAAAGGAGAGCTAAAATAAAAAAAATCCCCACTGCAGTATTAGCAAATGGTCATTTTAAATGGTCATTGTAATTGTGTATCTATTATAAGGGGAACCAAGGATATTCTATTGCAGTTAAAAGACTAATGGGTTTTGTAAAAACAGTACCTTTCTACCTTTATGTTTCCATATTCTTTAACAACAGATGCAAAACATTCAATGCCCATAATCTGATTCATGAAATAACATTCATAATAGCTGAAGAGACCTAAGAAACCAGCACCTACTAAAAGAGCATGTATGCCAAGATGCTGATCTTTCACTTAGAGCAGGTAATATATCAACATTCATTCTCTAATATTTAAATGTAAACAACAATCCTCTACCTGAATTCTTACTTTTAGAATTCTTATTCTTTAGGGCACCTCTAAGGTTCCTAACGTTTCAGTTAGCTTATAGCATCTGCCCAAAGTAATTTAAGTATCTAGGCCAGCAGAAATACTGATACATTTCAAAATCAAGGAAAGCTAATATTTATTATATACTTTGGACTCAAATTTTCTTCATTCTAATGGCCCATTTTTTAAAAACACTGAAATGTATCACTAGTGTTCCCTCTTACAAACTTATCAATTTTAAAAAAGCTAGCTTTCAAAGTCAAACTAAATTTAATAAAAGAATGTTTGCACGTAATACTTATTCACTAAGCAATGTATTTAAAAATAAAGTTGGCTAGTAAAGCAATCAGATTTATCAATTGTACTTACTAGATTTACTCATCCATGAAACTTTTCTGACCAAAAGCAGAACTCTCAACTCATAAACACTCTTTAAACACATAGTAATAAGCCCATATTCCTGAAGACTTGGGAAAGGGTCTGGAAACTAGAAAATTCTTCCAATCATAATTATTCTCAAATACAGTTAAAAGAAATGGCTCCGCTCAGGCAATGTCATAAGCATAAAAAACATTAGGTAATTTAGAGTTTTTTGCTGTTACCCTCAGAAGGAACCTTATTTCTTTGAGATGTCAAGCAACAATCAGAAAAGAGTACTTCTCTTTGGCGCCTTACAATAAAGAATACGAAACACCTTCTCTTAAAATTGTTGTCCCATGCATATCAATCAGGTAGCTTCACCTAAAAAATGCTGTTGTTGCATTAAATTCTTTTTTACTCAGATCAAATTTTGGTAACTGAATTCCATGTTTTTGTTACTCTCCGCACATATATGAAAATACCTACATTATAGGTTGTGTGTCTGGAAATCTGGAGGTGTCCCTCAGTTAACTGCTTTTTTATAACCTTCATCAAGTATTCTATCAAAGGATCATTCCATTTTTTATTTACAACTAAAGGTATCACTTACCAGAACTGGCAAATGTGGTTGCTCGGTGAGCTACTGCAATTTCACATACAAAACAGGCAAATATGCCATGCTAATATTCTGTTTCCTTCTTTGGAAAACTCAGCAAGTCAGTTAAAAGCTCCTCTTTGTGAGATAAAAGACATTATGCAAAAGACCACCAAAGTTTAAACATATTCATAGCTTTCTCCCATGAATGAGTGAAACGAAAGATGTGACTTAGGCAACATCTGCATTCTTCTCTAAATTCATATTGCCAGTTAGGTCTCCAGTGCCTATGGTACAGCTAAAATTCATTGTAGGAGCATTGATCCAAACATAAAAACAACAGTGAGAGAAGCTTCATTTCATATACATTTAGCATCTGACATCTTTCCTCATTTGTGCATTAATCAGTAGCAGACATATCTGAGCATCCTGCTACAGGAGGTGATTTGACTTTCACAAATTTCCCTAAGAGCAGAAACATCATCAGGAACAATTTCAAGGAAATAATTATGGTCTAGACAGATTTATGACTTCTAAAGACCTAATCCAAAGCACATGAATGTCAGTGGAAGGACTCCCATTGACATCAAAGGCCTTTGGATCAATCCCCAACTGCTGTGGGAATAAATTCAGAGCAATAACGATGGTGGACTAAATGCACACTTGCAGTTGAAATGTTATCACCCAGACCTTTTTATTCCTCAAATCAGATTAAAAAGTCATTTTCTGCTATTTCACAATTACTTCCAGATGCACATCATCTCAAAGGGCATTTTCATCCATCTGTATGAACCAACGTGCACAGAGATAGAGAAGTTCTACACTGCCTGAACTAATAATACAAATGAAAACCACAAGGGAAAATAATTTTGGAGATGATGAAGTTCATGTTTTAAATGCAGAGTGAGAAACCTTGGGCTTCATTTGTTCCTTCTAACTACTTTGGGATAGAGCTGCCAGGCCCACCACTTTATTTACTGCCACGGTAGATTTCTTCTTTTCCAGTATTTTTCTCTAGTCCCCTGAACGAAACAAAAGAATACACCTAAATCAGCATTGACTCAAACTTGGCAGCCTAAAAACTGTCAGAAATGTCAACTTCATATACTCTCTGCTTAATAACAGTTCTGCTGTCCCTTCTGTCCTCTGAAATGTCTATTTACATGTTAAATAATTTGAAGCATCACTCTTCTCTGACCATGTTAATCTGGTTTCATTCCCTTAGCAGTCAATAACATTTTAGACTGTAAAATGAAATGCCAACGTCATGTGTGAGTGGCAACCCATTCAAGGTTTTACACAGTCAAACTCAACTCTGAGATGTGACTGATCAGTCATCAACATCATGTGTTAACTCTGAAGTGCATGCTATGGGAATCACGCATCTTTTATTCACTCCCCTAGCACTCCCCTAGCACTCCCCCAACACTTTGGGTAGGCAGGTTCAGTTACCAGGTACTCATTGTGATATGAGCATGTTACGGACTAGTTAAACTCTGCCTTACCAAATTAGTTTCAGGAAGGTTAAGAACTTTCTTTAGGGAATTGTATGTAACACTTTTTTGTCAAATAACACACATTTCCTAGCATAATTCCATCTTTCCATTCCTAATGAATATCTGACCTATTACCTCTGTAACAGGGTCTCTGTACCCTTCTCTGCACTTCAGGAAACAAGACTTTTTTTCTCCTTCTTCAGTTACTATGTGCAGGAAACCAGATTATTAGTGACTGGGTAATGCTACTACCTAGATTCAAAAAATAACAAGGTAGAGAACAATTAATTGTTGGATTTTTTTTTTTTAAATGTATTATGTTGATCAGTGGTTATTAAGAGGATCTGAATGGGAAGGGAATTCCGGTTGAAACAGGAAGGCAATATTGATAAAAAGTATCCAAGGAATTAAAATGGTTCACAGCCCAATTTTCTGGACTACACTTGCAATGGAAACAGTGCTTTAGGCATGTCCTACCCACCACCTGCGTCACAAAGAGGTATTTTTAACCTGGGTTTCCTCAAGAATCAAAGCTTATGTGAACAGATTGTGTACATGTGTGCAACTTTCATTCCCTCTCGCCATGTCTAATAACTTGGGACTCTCTTGGCCAATTCAGTCCAATCTGCAGAAGGGCAAATGTCACAAAGTCATTAAATTCTTACAAGCTTTGTGGAAATAGGTGTCCAGACAGAGGGGGAATCCTATTATTACCCTAAGTCAGGGGCATCAAAAAATCACTCTGTCATTCATCCTTCAGCTGCAAGTACACAGGAGACTACTTTTTAATCTGGTGGTGTTCCAATATTTTCTTCCATGAAAAATTAACCTTGTATTTTAATACACCAGACACTAGTCAGCCTCTCAGCTTACTCTAAAACATTTTTTCAAGACACACCAAAAGCAGCAACATACTTTAGTCATGATTTGGCACCATCTTTTAGATGAGTTCACACTTCAGTGCATTTTGTTATCAGAAGCGCATGAGAACATTGCACCTGGAATATACAGACTGAAAAAGTATGAGCACTTCAATTTAAATTTACTAAATTCATTAGTCTGACACCAGTAAACAAGTATTCCATCAATTCTCAACGGTAGAAGGCAACCCATGGGAATATGTGCAAAACCCCTTATGCATTAAAATACATGTAAATTATGTTAATAGGGAACTGTCCAAGCAAAAAAACCCCAACCAATTAGTCGGGGAAATAACACATTTAAGAAAGTTAAATTATCAAGATTATAATTTCAGGGATATGAACTACTCCAGCACCAAACCATGACATTACTACCATATTTTTTTCCCCGCTTTACATCTTATTGGTGTGAATATACACAGTAGATAACACCATAGCCTTGAACGAGGTAAAGATGAGAAAGTACCTTTACTGGTAATACTGAACTTCACTACCAGGAAAATTTTGTCTTGCCTTTACATGCACCTTTAATGTCGTTCCTCTCCCCACCACTTCCACCCCAGCTCTTAACAGTTTTTAATGCCTTTTCAACATGTTCAAGGCAAAATTCAGTTTGGCCAGCTGTAGGCCACTTCAAGTCACAGGAGATGACAGAGAACGACACACTACTTTTACAGCTGAATAGTTTAGACAATTTGCTGGATTTTAAAAGGGTGCATTAGTTTTACCGGGGTGCGTCAGGTAAGATGAGACAGTCCTCTTTTCCCTATGAATGTATTACAAATTTAACCAGACGTCTCCTAGGTCAATGATTCAAAGCAAACTTACACACTACAAAACAACAGCATAAACAGATAAACATATACATAAACCAATATATTAAGTATACTTTTCTTCAACATCAACAAATTGTGGTATTATTTTTACAATGAAAATATGGGGGAAAATTTCAGTATCAGCTTTTAAAAAATTATTTAGAATACCAATATAACTCATTTGAGAGATGCAAATGTACATGACTTTGAAAGCAATGTTTCGTATTAAATGCATTCCTTCAGAGCAAGAGAAAGCATTTGCTTCTAATGTTGCTTCCCCCGACATTTCACATCAATTAAAATAAAGTCAGAGAAAACATTCTGGTTTTTAGTTCCACATCCAAGGAGCATAATACTGACACATCAGGCAATGCAGTTACTTTGCGAAAACATGTCTTCAGCCAGAATGGCAAAGGCAAGGTTTATAGCACGATGGTAGGAAACGTACTATTCTTTTCCCCTTTCCTTCAGACTACAGCCATTGGGGTGCTGGTGACTGCTAGGGCAGAGGAAGGCATACAAGCAACTACCAGGACTACTGCTCCCGTGAACATTGCTTTAACATCAGTGGACTGAATATCATTAAGTAAAATATTTTCCTCATAAGCTAGGTGAACTCCTTCCCCATTTTGTTATTACTGTCCAGGAAATTTATGAGACCATTGCTCTCCTCTTCCTCGTTCCACATTTCTGCAGTACATTAGGATATTTCTGAGCCTTTCAAGACTCTCCCTTGACTCAAATCCCAGCAATACATGCTTGTGGTACATAAATATTTGTTTATGCAAATATATTTTAATTCAAACATTTAATCTTGCCAGGTAAACATAAGAAAGATAATGCTGATGTACTTTTCACAGAAGACTTAGCTCACGGTTTTAATTTCCTGTTTTTATTAGCTTACCTCACTTGACGAAAATATTAACACATCTTGAGAAGTACATTTTATTTTCTGGTTTCTCAAGAAAATGCTTTGTTGCTACCACCTCATTAAAGGCATCAGCTTTTAGCTGGAACAAGTTTTAAACTGAAAGGAGCGATTGAAAAAATGGTGCTGATGTGCCACCACAATACTTTAGATATGAGCAACCAATATATAAAGTTGTTTTTATGCTGAATATCAATATGCAATTAGAAGGAGACAATGTAAGTAGTGCTGGGCCTCTGCTGAGTACTCTTTCAGCATTTGTAAGCTCCCTTCTTGTTTACGTTGCTGGAGTCTATCAAACAACTCTCATGTTGACACACTCAAGTAACCAAAATGAACGGCTATAAATACATTCAAAGCAAGAGATAACAATAAGCAGAACAACTAGGTCCTCATTTGAAGATGAAACAGCATTTTTGAGTGAGCAGTATGTGATTAACCCACTGTATGTAGGGTCAATATGATTTATTCTCATAGCAATGCAGCCAGTCTTAGCCCTGGGCCTCACTTGCTATCAAAGACATGAGCCTTCCTCAAATCAACCCTTCCCTATCTCTAGCTAACACTCTGAGCTCTTACTTAGGAAAATTAACTATCATGTCCTTCATTTAAATTGTTTCCACCCCGACTTATAAAGAACCGTTAGCATAACAGACAGTTTAACCAAGTGTGCTTCCTAGTCTCCAGTCCATCTATCTGTCACCTACAATGTTCCAGCAGCCTAAAAGCAGATTTTGAAAACCAGAGATGGGGGAAAAAAAGGAGTGCTTATTTTGTCTAAATTCTGAGTATTGCTAGAACAGTACTCTCTTGGCCCAATACCAAAGAATAAAAAGCAGTAGCCCATTACATTTTAAGACAATCAAGTGGTTCAAATTAGAAGGACAGTACTGGCTTCAGTTCAAACATTTAATAGAAATGCCACATTTCATTAAAAAAGCCACTTTGCATGGAGGGACGAACCTCTTACCTTTTGTAGCTATTCGAACACACTGAGTTTTGGTCTCCTGTTGAGGAGGGAAAAGAAAAGAGTCAGATCAGGTTGCTTCTTCTTGCCCTCTCTGGTCCATAAATTCCTCCTAGATCTGCTGATCAGCTGGGGCAACCCAACAAGGTGGCTCAGGGCTTAGCACGGGAGGAGGCTGGGTGATGTTGCCTTTACAAAAGCTGGATGAAACCTAGACATTGGTCTGTACTACTCAGGACAATGATAGGGAGAAAAGGTGCAGGACAGCCCAAACGTAGCAAAATTTCAGATTATTCCAATCAAATGGGAATCACGCCATAAGAATACAGAGAGAGGTTGCAGTGCAAGAAAAGGGGAGGACTGGTGCTCCTATTTACGTTCTGGCACAGAAATCCTGAGCCAGTGTTGACCTCCAACACTGCCATGCAGTAACGAAGGTACACTTGCTCTCCAAATTGATGTCTTACTGCATCCTGACAGTCTTGAACAGAGTAACCTGAAGTACACCAGCAAGGTGCTCCCTGACGCTTCTGAGTGCAGAATGAGCACAGAAGCAGCCCAGGTATCCCTTCACATACGACATAGTTTATCTACAACCTATATGATCTGCCCAGGAAAGACAGTGATTTGACAGCCATGTGCTTCAGAAGCTGCATATGCAAAGACAATTTGTATGTATTTTACTTTTTTTCTCTCCCTTCAGAAGGTTGGTCAGCAATTGAAAAAAAAGAATAGAGAAATGACTTGGTTATGCACAGTTTGGACAATTTGAACAGATGAGGGTCAGTCATAAATGGGTTTTCTGACGTTTTTGTACAATGTGCAGTCATTTTAAAGGCAAACATAATGAAATAGCATAAGGTTGCATGAGAGGATGCAGCTGCTGTTGTATTAGATCACTCTAAACAGTATTAGCATGTAATTAGAAAATATAATAATGACAGTTTCATTCTGTAAAATATGCTGCTGCTAGTCCTGCACCCCCCAGCACTCCTTCCCTGAATATATCCCCTGGGATCTCTCTCCTCTTGATCATTCCTGGGCAACAGGTAAAATATGCTGATGCTGTTTCATAAACACAGCTTGTAAAGAACGAGCAAAACTGCGAGTTGGGGCTTACCTTAAGTGTTCCATAAAGACAAATTTTCAATCTAAATGAAAGCCCGGCAAAGTTTATCCATATAATCTTACCTAATTAGCATTCTCCCCAGTTACTGGATTTACTTGTCCACTTCTGTTCAAAATGTCTGTGAGGATCACAGAGTAACCCTCACCCCAACCCTATAGTGTGTTTCAAAGCACACTTTACTTCCCCTCGACTATTTTGGTGATCCCACTAGTTTATAGTAAAGCACCTGTTTAAATATTCTGCAGCTCAGAGGTTATCTTACAATCGCTAGATCTCTATCCCTGCAGAATGCAGTGCAATCCCCCAAACCTCCCCCCAAATCCCTCTAGGAACAGAAATCTGATCCAAGGTTTTAAATCATACCAGAGAAAAACATTTTACGATTAAACTCTCTGACAAACTGAAATCAAGTTCAAGTTTAATAAAAAACTAATGTGTTCTTCGCTTATGTTCTACTTATCTGTCAAAATGTAAAAGCCAAAATAAAGATCTATTTTTGTATTTAATATTTTATTTTCTCTTTCCCTCTCATTTATTTCTTGGGCAATGAAACAAATTTCCTTACAATTTAGTCTGCTGGAAGCCAATGAAAGCAAAGGGAATTATTTGTAGGAGATGAGGGAAATATGGATGAGTGTCTAGCAGTTACCTTCTATTTTGCTTTGATAGCTTCATACAAGTCTATAGATAAGAATTAAAAAGAGGTAATGGTCTCTTCCATCAGAAAAAGCATCCAGTTCTCAAGCAGCTCCAGTACAGTTTCATTAGCTCCTGCTTTGTCCCCATTCTGACTTGGTGCATATGCAATTTTCATAACCATAGGTAGAAGGTGAGATTTTCTTCAAAAGACTCCGAGGCAAGGCTGCCTGATGGCTAAGATTTGTTTAGTCACCACAGAGATCCAAACGTAAGGAAGGGTAAACATAGCTTCTGCTCCTTTCCGATGGCTCTGGTGCATCTCAGCGGCTATCAATCTAGCTGTCCTTCCAAGTTCCTTTCTGACCTGCCTGGACACTTCATATGGAGACTCCTATGGACATATTACTGCAACTTCCTTCAGTTTTCTGAACTATAAATCAAAATTTTAAATTTTTAAATATCTGAAGCTTCTGTGTCTACCACGTCTTCCCTCCTCACCACTCACTTTCCCCTCCCTCATTTTCATTTCTGAGAAGAAAAACCATCAAGAGCAACAGCACGGGGCTTGCAGAGCCACAGTTGTTCCTCGCACCTGGAACCTCCCTCCCTGGCGCTTTTCCCCCTTCCGTTAGCATAGTCAGCCAGCAGCAGTTCTCAGCGACAGAGTTAAAAATGAAGCACCAAGGAAGTAATGAAGGTGAGCAACAGCCATATTCAGCAGTGGAGCAAGCCTGAAGTACATCTTTTCAGAAAGGCTCTCGAAAACACACCGTGCGCCTGGGGTTGCTTTTGCTCAAGCAAATTTTTACTTTTTATTTGACATTCAGTGCGAGAGTCTCAAAAAGTTTGTAACGTTTTATTAGCCCACTGTTTATCCTGCTGTAATTTAATCTTCTAAAGTGCGCAAGCACTGAGAATTGGGGAAAGGGCTGTGGATGTTATTTACCATGGAGGCAGAGTCACAGCACTGAAATTACTTCGCTCAGATGATTACTACGAGATGTATTAAACTCTTGTCTCGTAGCAGTTACTATGACACAAGGGTGGTGTGAAATGTGAATGGCACACTGCCATGCTGCTACAGCACGGAAAGGATTACAGCAGTGCCCCTGCCAACACCTACTATGTCCAACTTCGACAGTCCTAATTGTCACCATGAGCATGTCTTTGACTTCTTCCATGAGAAAGGGGCGGTTGGTACTTACCTTCTCAACACTGCTCATGGCTTGGAAATAGATGTTGTAGCCTTTCCGAGGAGCCAGCGGCGGGTTCCAGAAGCCCTGGTAAGTCCTGTTGTCACCCACGGTAAAGGGGGCTGGCTCTGGCAGGTTTCCTGGGGGCAGCTCAGCAGCAAAGTAGTAGGGTGACCCTCCACTAAGAGCGGTCTGGTAGGTGACGGGGATTTGGTAGCACTCCATAGCACCCGTTTCTCGCTTTGTTCGGTGCGGGTGCAGCTCCTCAACAACAATCTGGTAGGCACTAGCGAGACAGAGGAAAAACAGCATAACTTTAAGGTCACCTGCTAGGGTGAAATGTCAAGTCTCATAAAAATATTAGCCCAATTGCTTTGTGTAAACTGAATAAGAAAAGAGGGAAAGACAGCAGATGCATGGAAACCAAGAAGAAACAAAGGATTGAAATAGAGCAATGCTATCTAATTCAGCCATTGGAAATAAGCAGCATCCATTCTTTTCAAGAAAAAAAACAACAGAAATCTATACACAACCTTTGAACAATGATTTTTTTTTTTTTTAATTTTTTTAGGGCTTTTTTCTTTTGAAGAAACACAGGACTCAATCTGACTTGAAACTACAATAGATTAAACTCTTGGCTAATCGGAAGCATCCGAAGTTAGCATTTTCCTTTGAAATTATATTAGAGAAAGCTGAGCTTCAAGGCCCAACATAATGACTGCCTCAAGGCTGTGCTTGAAGCACCAATTTGCAGTTGTCATATCATTAGAGACAGAATGTGCTGACAGGCTTCTCCACCTCTTGACCTTGCTGTGGCTTCTATCTTGGCTCAGAGCTATGCAGATCTAAAGTACAAGTGACATGCTGTAATACAAGCACAGATGGACAGAAATCTGTCCATTCCACCAAAATAGACTGCCTCATTCCTCTACAGTTGTCAATGATAAAACGTTACAAATTGATGAAGCAGATGGCATTCGGCCTATTAAAACGCCATCCCAAACTCCCAATACCTCTCTTGAAATGGTCCACGGCTTGGTCACTTTTCAAAATCACCTGCTCAAAATAGAACAGGTAATTATAATTCTTCTTTCTCTTTTAGGGGAACTACCTAACTGCAGGATGTTACCAAGTCATTATCAGCTTTCTCTGCTGTGCAGAGGTACAGAGCTTACACACTGTGAGCAGGAGGCAATGCTTCAGTCTATAAGAAAAAAAGTGGGTTTTGGGTTTTAAGAACTATACGTATGCACACACACATATACACACGGGTATACATGCACACAATTTCTCATTTATGCGCAGATACATTTGAGGACCTTATGAAACATTAGTAAGAAAATATGCCTAAGCATGTAGACAAGACCTGAAGCTATTCAATTAAACTCACAGAATTGCCTGTCTTGGTTTTGTTTTAAAGCTTTCTAAACAGAAAAAGTAAAATTGAACAGAGTTCTCGTAGCGCCACTGCATTGCTGCAGGGACTCCGAAAGGCAAAGACAATCCTCCTCATTTCAGAACTTATGGGGCAGCATTAAATTATTTTGTCAATTTTCTCGGCTACTACAGCCCAGAAAACCCAATAACTGTAGTGGCAGAGATGAAGTATGACACTGGGGAATGGAAGAAAGGAGAGAAGAAAAAATAAGAAATTCGTTTCATGTTGGTCTTGAGCTGGAAGAAGTAGTTAGCATCCCCTTTTCCTAACACCTAAAAAATGAAGGAGGAAAGCCTCTTCCCTTTCAAAGTGACCAAGAGGAATATAAAAAGTCACCTCATTTTTGAAACTCTAGGTAAAAAGAAAAATGTAAATGAAAAAAAAGGATGAGTTACTTCCAGGGATCTCTGTTTCTCATAAACTGTCTGTGAACTGAACTCGGTTATAAATCACCTTCTGTGGTAAACTCTGTGTATTAACCATGTCCAGCTAATGCGGCTGGCACCGACAAATCACTTCCACAGGAGCCCTGCGCACCCAGAATCTTTCTTTGTGCTTCAAAATAAATGTCTGAGCAAACAACCCGAAAAGCCTCGCTATTTTACAAACTTGACAGGATGTAAAATATTCAAAATAATTTTTTAATATTTTGTCTGAAGGGAAGAAATTACTACCGGCCTTCATCCCCTCCCCGGCTTGGCCCTGCGCCCAGGCGGGGTGAAAACCACCGCTCCCGAACCGGGCAGCCAGCCGGCTGGAGAGTACTGGAAACGCAGGCACCGCCTCGCTGCACCCTCCCTTCTGGAGCCTTCTTTCGTGAGCTGCCAACCGGCCCGGACCGACACAAATTCATCTCTCCCACGTGCCAGGAGAGGTGGGAACTTGTCCTCTGCAACGCCTTGCCAAGCTGGGAGGAGAAAGCCAGCAGGGAGAGCGGCAGGATGGGGCAGCGTCTGCACAAGATGGAGGCAACCGTCCCCTGGAACGGCCCGGTTTGCCTGGAGCCAAGATCTACCGTAGTCATCAAATTAAACCCCTTTCTCCTCTCCCTGCTCCTGCCCTGCCATTCTACAGAATGAGGGGCCAATGAGGTATCTTTTTTGTAGAGGCACGTGTCCTTTTTAAGAGTCAAAGTCTCTTTGGAGACCAAAACAAACCAAAAATCAAAGATGAAGGACATGAGAGTTAAATAGTAGCAAAGTCTCTTAATGGCATTCTCTAAAAACATGCAGTAAGTTCTGAATGTGATATAAAAGGTATGGTAAAATTTTAAGCGTGAGATCACAGTAAAATGTGACGGTTCTGAAAAATTTTTCAAATAAAAGTAATTTACATAAAATATGCTTCCAAAAATAATGCTTTTTGGGTGCCTACAGCTGAAAATCTACAAAATGTGGAAAATAAGAAATAGATATGCACATTGTAGCCATCTGCTTTTGTAAAATTACTGTTAGTTAAAGAAAGAATAGCAAATGACAGAAAGTCTTTAAAATTTCCAATGAGGCCTTATTTATTTATTTTTAAATTTTCACAAAGTATTTTTTAAATAAAAGATGTGCCTATCCTCTTTGGAGAAAGGGGATCTGGCAGTATTTTTCATGCAACATTATAGGCTAACAAGACACGAAGGAATACAGTCGTTTACCTCTGGGCCCTTTGTGATGCCATCTGTTTAAACCCATTTGCTAAACACTATAGTGGCCCCAAAGCAGCACTGTTACTCTGTGTACACATAACAGTGTTTGGAAAGGACACCCTGCTGTAAGGTGTGAAGAAAGAAGCCGAAGTTAACTTTGCAACTTGAAAAGCAGGGTGTTCACTGGCTGCAAATGTCGTCTGATATCAGGCTGTAAGTGAAAGTTTAAAGGCTATGTACTCTGCTTACCCTTGCATTTTTACATATTACTAATCCTAGCTCCAATTATCTTACGTTTTCTACATATTTTTTGTGTTATGGTGGGAATTCAATTATTGAGAGAGCTGTCTTGTGACTGGAGCTGAGGGAATTCCTACAATAGCATTTTTTTTTTCCAGTCTTCCCATACAGCAAAGAGGAATAAAAGAAATAAAGAGAGAGGTGTGTGAAGTCTAGATGACAATATTCCTTCTCCCCAATGCCTAAATAAATTCTGAGCTATTCTGAAGAGTAATACAAATTTCAGAACCTGCTACATAAATTGTCAGGATTATAAAGGCCAAATAGGTGTCTGAGACAGCTAGGTAAGCAGAGAAAGTGTTGAAGATATTGCAGGTGAAGCGCTTCTCAGTTGAGATTTTGCATGAAGAAATTATTTTTCATGTCAAAAAACTCCCCCCACCCCCAGAAAACCTGCACAGTATCTCCCTATTGACAATTACAAACAGTCAAACGAGGGCCCCACCAACAGATCTTCCTTTCCACCCCTCCCTAAAAATTCAGGCTCCCAAAGAGATATGGCAGTGATGAACATGTTGTTCATACTTCAGCCCTATTCTGACTAGGCTTTAATACCAGCTAGAGGTCTCTTTCTACATGTCTCGTGGAGACAGAGCATCCTCTCCTTTGACAGTTGCCAGACTGATTGAAAGTCCAAGTTACAACCCCAGCTCTTGGAATTCCTGACTGACAACTAAGTTTCAGCTGCTCCCTGCCATGGTGCACTTCATTAGTCTTGTTGCAAAATGAAAACATCCTGATTTAGCATATGGAGGTACAAGAAAAACACTTTACCAATCAAATAAAATGAATTTCAGTTGCCTATGCTGATTCTGATACATGCTCTTCATAATCCTCATCTGCAGCAGGATTTGAAAAAAAAAGATGGTTTTGCTGGTGCTCAGTCAGGATCTCTTCAGAAAAACTACATCGACAAATCATATCTTCAAATGAATCACTGAAGCACCACTGATGCTACCAACTGGGATCTCATCCACGAGATTGATGGTGAAATGGTACGCACTTCACAGGGAGCCTGAGCCATCCAGCCTTGCCTCCCTTTGCATTTCTAGTTTGTAATTTGGTTTAAAACTTCAGGAGGCCGTAAAGAATGCTAGGGATTACACGGTAACACTTGACAGGGAAGATACCATTAGAGTCATGTTTAAACCGTGATGACTATGGCACCTAGTGTCTTAAAGAAATGATTGACAGCCGCACATAGATTATACTTGAGTTAAGGAACATCTGTTAACTTGAGTTAAGGAACATCCTCAGCTGATGGAGAAGCTGAGCTACAACAAAATCTGATCGTAATATACTTCTGTTTGTAAAAGCAAGACAGTATCAGACTAAGCTTTTTTTTTTTCTCCTTTTCTAATTTTTTTTTTTTTTTAAACATGGACCTACTGGTATTAAATAAAACGATCTTTTGACCACCTGCAGCTCCAGGGGTTAGAGGACTGGGTGCAAACAAACCTTTTCAAAAAACCAATTGTATTCTTCAGTGTCAGGCTAAAGGACAGCATTTGAGTCCCTTTTACTCAATCACAGCTGCAGGCATGGCAATGCATTTTTTCCCACCTACCTACGTAGTAACACTCCTTATGGCAGCAAGCCAGCTTGTAGTGGAAACACAACTGCAGTGTGGATAGACTGAAGCTTCACTAAAACGCATCATAAAGTTTAGCAAAATGCATTGAATCAATTCAGAATTTCAGTGTGCTACATTTCTCTCCCCTATTAAGAAGCTGCTGAAAAATACCTGACTGCAATATGCGTACCTTCAGGAAAGGGAATGGGACCATGTCTTCTGCATTCCCCTGGAGAATGCTCCTCATTCAGAGTAAGGAATAAAACAAGTGTTTTGTTTTGAAAATAAAGTCCAGCTCTCTGGTTATGGTGGAGGACTTATTTCCTTGGCTTCCTGATGTTAGAAATTTAATGTACTCTCTCAGGTTTTAGAAATTAGTTGAAGTGGAGAGGGAAGAGGGGAGACAGGAATAAAGGTGTATGCTTTTTTGAGAACATACGCAAACACCAGTTGTTAATACTCTATCAAAACTACCCCATCAAACTATCTATTAACGTTTAGTACACAGATCCTTTTTGCCACCTTCACGGGACAGTGACAAGCTCATGCCATAGGACTGAGGATGCTGTAAGGAAAATTGAGAGAATAAATGCGAGGCGATGTGCTGCAGGTTTGCTCTGCAGTGTTACCTACCTGCGAGGACAGTACAGAGAAACCAGCGCTCCCTGAGCTAGGTACCAGTAATCCTCTAGCCACATCCCAGCACACGACCAGTTTACGAAAGAAACCCCCCAGGAGAGAAACCCAGGATGCGAGACCGACCCCGCTCCGGGTGAGCAGTGGGACCGAGGGCGGGAGCCCGCTGCTGTCTGCAGAAACGTCCCACAGACCAAGCGGTGTAGAGGTGGCAAGATCCCAGCAGTGCCAGCAGGCGCGCGCCGGGCGAGCCGACGCACTAGCCCCCTTGGGGGACCAGGCGCAAGAACTGAAAGGTTTGGCGTGGACTAGATGAGAGAGAGAGCATGTTTCTCAAACAGGGGCAGCTTTGGATACGGCCATCAGCAGGACACCTGGAAGGCTTTACAAGCACCTAGAAAAAGGTGTACAGTGAATTTAAGCACCTGCATAACTTGGGAGCACTTTCAGATCCCAGGTCTGGTTTCTACTGTATCAATTCAACAAAACCCCTATTTTAGGCATCCAAGCCCTGTACTGAATGCAGTCCTGTACATTTTATCATTTTACATGCTCAAAAAAATTCTAGGTTTGCTCCAGGGCAATCTTTCAGAAACTAATGATGTACGGTGTTACAATTTTATTGATGAATATAACACATCAATATCTCCTACAAAGGGGAGGAATCTGGATTGTCTTCTATGACAGAATATAAATAAATAACTTGATCATATCAATCGTTAAGTGTGACTATATGATAAGCATATAAAAATGCTTATAGGTACGTGACTCATCCCCACAATTTCAAGTAAAACATACATTCCTCTTAATAGAAACAGACTTAAGAAATAGTTAATTTTCCTCTACTTCCAGGGCTCAGGCACATTACTCAACACCAGCTGAGCCATGGTAACCGACTTAATGTTAACACAGAATGAAATGCATTAGCCCGTATTTCTCTAAAATGTCACAAGGGTAAGAGCATGAAAAGGTTCTGATGTGCAGTAGCTAATTAACCCCCAATTAGTCAACCCTGTCCCTGAATATTGCTGATGCAGCCACATCAGTAAAACACAAATGGAATCAAATAATATCACAAAATTTTTGCACTAGCAAGTAGAAGCAAAGAGCAGGATGTGGACTAATCTTTGCAAACAGAATTAAATTATCTCTCAATAGAGAGCAGAAAGGAAAAGACCCCTCAAAGTTAACATAAATGAAACATTTTAATATGATTATGGGACACGCCAAATAAAATTTAATAGCTTGTTACATGATTTCTAGTAAGAAGCACTCTGAGAGGAAAAAGGTCAAAGAGTTTGTATTCATCACTATTATTCTCCCATTTCCTCTGAGCTTCCAATTTTCCAATCATATACATAGGCTACAGAATAGCTGATTTGAAGCACTGGAGAGGAAGTGTTATTTTCAAATCCACTTTCTGACAAACACCTTTCAACCTCATATTTCAGAGACACTGTGAGAAAGTAAAATGAAATGATAATGGATAGGAGGTGGTCCTGGGGACCGTAAATCAAACAGGACAGACAGCTGGATGATTCAAGTCATGACTATCTTTTTAAAAACCCTGAAAAAAATCCAAGAATTTTTTCTTTTTAATTACAGACCTATACTGGCAAGCTCAGTCTAGCTAAGAAAAACAATAGTAATGTCAAATCAATACCAGTTGGAAATGAACAGCTCTATGAGCTGCAAGACAGCATATAATCAACTAAAAAAAAAAAATCTCTTGATTTTTTAAAAAAATTAATTTAATGGAAAAAGTTTTGGGTTTTTTTTACCTGATAGGTGCACCTTTGGCCTGTGCTGGTCTCAAGAGTACAGTTATCGTAGTAGCAGTTTCATTGAGAGATGCATCGACTCCTTCGTAGTCCGGTAAAGTGGGAGCTGATTAATGTCGAGTGGGAAGGAAAAGAACGAGAAACATATCAGTGAAAACATTTTGAATTTTCATGAGATTGTGTCTGTTCACAATATAGGACAAAGCCACAATCTTCATCAGCTATGTGAGTCTTTTTTAATGATTTTCCAGTCAGGCACATTCTTTTACTAAAGCATGAATGGGACTTCACCAACAATTGATAACCCCATCCCTAACTGTTCCCCCACAAATCATGATACCCATGAAGCTAAACCAGGTTTATTCAAGGACAGAAACAGAGAGAAGAGGTCCCTGCCAAGAAACCCTAAGACTACAAAATCCCATTTTGGCCTTGCTCTTTCTACCTTACAAACAACTATATTCACCATCTTGCAGACCCAACATCTACCACCCCTCTTTTTCCTCCTCTAACAATTTAAGAACCTTTCACATTTCCTCTTAAACGTCATGGGAAACCATGCCAATACCAACCAAACTGTAGGAAAACTGGGCTTGGATAGATGTGCATCTGTGGACTAGAACTGGATGGGGGAGTCTATTTCCATGCCCATGTTTCCTTCCATTTGTAACAATAGATGGCCAAGCTGCTCATGAATCAGTTTCTGAGCCATGGCAGGTTTCAGACCAGGGTAGTAAGAAAAAACAAAATCAAAGTCAATACTAGAAGCAGTTCAGGAACTGATTCACTAATGGACTGGCTGCTAGGCCTTTGTGGCAGCAATATTTGTTGTGGGTTGGATGGCTGGTGCCGGTGATCACTTCAGCCATCCAACTTTAATCTGCTGCCACAAACCTACTACAGTCCTCACTGGTTGCTGACTTCAGCTCTAGCGCAAGGAAAGAAACAGGATTTTCTGTGACTCAGAAAATAATAGATTTCTACTAAATACTAATCTTTGACAACCTGAAAACAGTCTGCACATTTTTTTAAATATGTGGCTATACTTTTATAAAATTGTAAATGATACTTGTACATTTCAAAATGAACTTTCATAAAAAAGATGTTTTCTAGCAGGATGTCAATCATTTAAGTCATAATAATTTTATGATAATATATCAATAGATAGAAGAGCAATGAAAGATTAAAAGCCTTGCTTAATTAGTCCCAGATTCTAGATGAACACAGAAATTGCTCTTATTTCAAGAAATTTTGTTTTATAGAAATAATGTTCGTTTAAAAATTATTATTTACACCACATTCTCTAGGATCACAGCACTCACTTGTAAGCATGGTTGAAAGGAATTATTTCACTCATTAAAATAAAGCTAGCATTTCCTGAAACGTATGTATTGCTTCACAAAAAGTAACAGTTATGCAGAGTGAAACTAGACAACAGTTCAGCATAAATCAAGATGAAAAAAAACAGGCTGAAATTCAGATACAAAGGGTGTCACAGCCTGCCTGTAAGCTTTCCTGGTATTAACTACGTTTTCATCATTTCATTGCTTATTCCTCAAAATACTGAAACGGCTGGGGGACAAAAATGCTAGCAAGATATTACATAGTTACACCTTTTTCTTCCCCTCCTACAAAGAGAAGACAAATATGTAAGTACTACACCACCATTATCCCTGAAAGTTTATGAACTGGAATTTGTTGTGAGGAAACACAAGGACTTTAAAAGAACCTGAGTAAAATATCAGGCTTCAAAACAACCTAATAGCTAGATAAACAGAACAGAACATGTCATTTGAGGGTTTTTTTGTGGTTTGGTTGGTTTTTTTTGAAGGGATTGGGGTGCTAGTACTTACATGCTGAGATGGAATTCAAGAAATTGTTCCAGTTAACTATGACAACTAGACCATTTCACTTGCTACATAATTCAAGGAGCTCTGCCCTGAATTTTCTCACATTTTGATTTCTGTGCATGTTTTTGGGAACTGGGTGAGGAGACCAGGTGAGTAGTTTCCCACAGAATAGTAGACGCATTCCAAAACATTATTAACCTCCCTTTACAGAGCAATATAAGTTTCATTATGGCAGATAATAAGGAAAATAGCCTGCTTTGTGCTGTTTACATTTCTAAATGACTGACTACTTTGATCTCTGCCAAGCTCTGAAGTTGCCATGTCATAAAATCAACAGTCTCTCTAGATATAGTATTGACTTATCTTCTGCTATCAACTGCATAAGCTGCTATCTTATTTTTTGAGAATACTGAAATTGAAGAAAATGAAAATACTAAAGCATTTCATTTGGCACTACTTTCTTCTGGGGTTTGCAGTGCATTATTAAGGTGAATATCGTCAATCCTGGTGCACTGCAGTAAGTGAATAAAGCCACGAGGAAGCAGACCTATACGGCAAAAGAAATTCACACCTCCTCCCAATTACCCCATTTCTGTTATAGCTGTGGGCTGCTAAGCAGTGTCACCTTGAGTAAGTCACTTAATTTCCCGCATCTGACTTTACTAATCTGCAAAACAAATATAGTGCTTACTGACCTGTGGAGTGCTGAAAGTCTTAATTAGTTAAAGTTTATACAGCACTTCAAAATCTTTAGTTGAAAAGTACAAGATTATACAAAATCAGTTGACAACTACAGGTGTGCAATTTCCACCTCGTGCAAGGATTTATCCCTGAACCTATGCTACTGCTTGGCAAATATGCTCAAAAACATTTTTAGTAATACAGTTTCACAATATGATAGGATTTTTTTGGGGTTTTCTTTCACACTTCCCGATTTTTCAAGTCTTACAAAAAAATGCCCCCCAAAACCTTATATAAACCAGTGAACATGCACACACTCACACTTTTGTTTTTTACCTGAGATGTTGGTTGTTACATTGATCGTGGTTGCTGGTCCAAACCCTTTGATGGTGCTTGCACGTATGAAAAACTGGTAAGTAGTACCAGGATGCAAGTGTGAGAAGACGTGGTGTGTGCTGTTCCACAGCTTCGACACAGTTTGCGGAGGTCCTGCGACTGGAACTGCAGGATCAAACGACCGTATACTGCCATAGCTGACCTGTGAAAACAATTATTTTTGTAACAGTTGTTACAGTTTTTGGCACAGGGGGATTAGGTTAGCTTGGCTGGAAAGGGAATAAAAGGCACATGCTTATCTAGCTACCCAGCTACCTTGGGGATACCATGAGGACTTGATGTGTATTATTGTAGAGTCTGCTTCACTTGAAAGGCTATGCAGGTCTCCTTCATCTCTCTCTCTTTGTGATTTTAGTTCATGTATGGAAAATTTCACTGTTACATTTAAGTTAGGACATTCCCACCATCCTCCCCATCTCCACCAAACCCCTTTATTTTTCACTTTCTGTAATATATTTCCCTCTCCTCTTCTAATAATCATATTTAAATGCTGTCCAAACCAAGATAATATATTTAAAGCCAGTAATGATATATTAATGTACTGGTTTTGACCGGAATAGAGTTAATTTTCTTGATAGCAGCTGGTATGGTGCTGTGGTTTAGATCTGTGATTAAAACACAAAGCTCCCGCTTCTGCCCTTCCGATTCTCCCCCAGTCCCACTGTGGGGGAGTGAGCGAGCGAGCGGCTGACTGGGGCTGAGCTGCCCACCAGGGTTAACCCACACTATTTATAGAACTTTGTTAGCATTAAATAGATAAACAAACAGATTTAAGGGGTTTTGTTTGATTAGTTGATTTGTCTTCCTCCCATAATTGACTAGTACACAAAATTATATCCTCTGTTCCTTTAAAAAAGGAGCGATGGAGAGGATGGTGTTTGCTCTTCAAATCAGCTCATGTTTCCTGCCAACCTCCTGTGGAGGTCCCCAGAAGGGTCATATATTAAATACACTTTAAATAGAATATATATGGAGGTTTCCCTGCAGAGTGATATCTAAAGATCTGACAAAGCTAAAAAACATTGCTCCAAATTTAATAACCATCTTACTTTTCATGTAACATTCTCTTCCAACAAGAAGATTTCATAGATCATGGCTGTCATGGCTTCAGCTGGGATGGAATTAATGTTCCTCCTAGTAGCTGGTATAGGGCTGTGTTTTGGATTTAGTATGAGAATAATGTTGATAGCACACTAATGTTTTAGATGTTGCTAAATAGTGCTCACACTAGTCAAGGACATTTGAGCTTCTCATGCCCTGATAGCTAGAAGCTGGGAGGGGACACAGCCAGGACAGCTGACCCAAAGAGGCCAAAGGGATATTCCATACCATACGACTTCATACACAATATGTAAACTGGGGGGAGTTGGATGGGGGTGCCCTGGCTCTGGGCATCAGTCAGCAGGTGGTGAGTAATTGTATTGTGCATCACTTATTTTGTCTATTCTTTTAGTATTAATTTTTTTATTCTCCTCCCTGTCCTGCCGGGGAGCGGGAGAGGAGTGAGCAAGTGGCTGCGTGGTGCTTAGCTGCTGGCTGGGGTTAAAACATGACAGAAGGGTGTATAGTAATGATACAAGATTTTTAAAACTAGCACCTCCCACGTGGATTGTAATATTGTTGTACTCACATGCCAAAGCCACTTGACAGGGCTGGCCAGCCAACAACATATGCACCATAATTATGATTTTTGAATATCTAATCACTATACAAAATCCAGTATTCTGTAAATGAAAGCAGCATAACTGAATAGCTGCCTACAGAATAAACACCCACCGTCAGCCACCCCTCTTGCTGCACATTCCCAGCTCTATCCTATGCTTGTTAGCTATTTAATGATTACCTCATACTGAGTAATGATGCCATTTGGATCCACAGGTTCCTTCCAGTTAAGGAAGATCTTATCTTCAAAAGGAGTTCCTTTCACTGACTTGGCAGGTATAGGGCCTGGCACTAGAAACAAAATAAAACTTTTAAAAATAGGAAATTCAAAAGACAGTAAAATAAAGAGATGACAGAACATCCTATTAAACTCAAAAGTAAGCGCGGGTCTATTTTTGTTAATATTCATTCGCATGCAAAAGGCAGCGGTAGAGAGTATGAAAAGGCACTTCAAAGTGTATTTTGTCATTTGCAGCACAGACAGAGCATGAAGTTGAAACATTATCCCCACATATGGTTTTCAAAACTTCATGCAAAGTCAGATTGTCTTGTAGTATAGCCAGGGGAAACAGTTCAAGCTATATTGCGACTTCAGGGAACATCACTGAACTCTGTAATAAGCGTTATCTTAGGACAAGGACTACATGGTTTTAAAATCCTTTTAAAAAGAAAAAAATCAAAGGCAAGGAAGAGCATCTGTTATACAGCATCTTCCAAATGAGGGAAATGCCGACAAAACAGTTCTCAGTCACCCCTTCTCATGATTTGGGGTTTTAGAAGAAATCCTCGTTTAAAGAAGGGGCATGGGGCACACACGCCAGCTCAGCTGCTGCTTCCTTCCGCCACTGACGTGCTCGTGCTGCAGAAGGATCAAAAACTGCTAAACTGCTTACTTCAAATCTTTCCAATACGAGACATTTTCAAAGCTTTGAACTGAACCACGCTAAAATGACCCTACTTTCTTACTTTAAGCGGAACCAATATCCCTACTGTAATAACAAGTCTGAAGTGTCACCTCAGGCCTCTGCCCGAGCGATTCACAGTACCTGGTAATCCCACCCACACCAGGCGGCAGCGCTTAGTTATCTCCCATTTCAGCTTACAAGGTATTTTTGCCTACATGTACGTCTCCTTTTTAACCATGGCAGCTCACCTAGATTTGAACCCATACATGCTGAAGGAAGGGGATGAAGATAAGAGGGTGCCTGAAGAAACCCGGAACCCAAAGAAACGCTGCCCCTCTCCTCTCCCCCCTGCAAAAGCCAAAGTTGCCCAAATCTGCAGTCTCTTTCAAACTAAAATGTTACTTCTATTTAATATATTGACACAGATTTCTCTTCCCTTCTTAATCAGCCTATTTTCTTCAATGTAACTTTCAGTGAGCCTCACGCATGACATTTCTCGGGTATTAATTATCAAAGCAGAATGAAGTTTTACAAAGAGTGAAAATAAATTAAAACCTGCTGGATCAAAGGAAATGCCAGGCACTATGCTAGCAGCACCAAGGAGTGAGTGGCCTGTCCCAATGGTGGGATTTATTTCAGTCCACATGGAAGCTATAAATGATGATCTGATCCTTGGTACAAACAATGTAATTTGGCACATTAATAATAAATTAATGGAGTCAAAAAAGCCCACAAGTAAACAGATGAGAGCTTCACAGAAACTGTTCATCCATCTGTCAAGCAAAGACTTAGAAGTAGTTAACTAAAATCATATGTTGCTGCTCTGCTTCAGTGTCCCGATACAGACTGGGCAGTGGATGACGGCTGACATGCCGTGACAGCCCCTGTGTGCTCCAGTAGCATTCAGACACTTGCTGTAGGCACTGCTTTGTTTTTCAGAGGAAAAAATTGGTTTTCTTCTCTACCTCTCAAATGAGGTATGAATATACCCTGACGCACATGACGCTTTCCCTGGAAGATGCGTGCGCGCGTGTGTGCATGTACCTCTGTGTTTGGGAGAGAACACAGGAATGCACCAGGGCAAGCACACAGAATATGAAATTTGACATTAAAACACACTAAAGCATGTGAGGTAAATAGAAAACAGACACAATTGCTCAAAAACCTGCAAAACACTTTCTGCATGGTGCTTTTAAAGAACGTACTTATTCAACTGAAAGTGGGTGCAGGGCTGTAAGTTTTAGGGTTGCTTAAAGCCTCCTGCGTCTTCTGTTTAAATACCCAAGAGGAAGAAGCCTCCAGGCTCATCACATTGCATGATGGTGTTTTCTTCTTCTGCAATATAAAATTCGTTGCTTGTGACAGCAGCAGCAATGTTAAACTGACTGGAACTACATGATCCCAGTTAGTTTCATGCTTCTCTTCCCACTGTCACAAGAAGGGCACAAGAACAGAAGCTACTACAGTGATGAGCAGCTTTCTGGGAATCCCAGTAAAAATAAGGTCAGAACGTAAAAGACAGCAAAAATGTCTAGAAAAAGGAACGGTAATTCCCACAAACCTCACCCACCCCAGCAAATTCACCAAAAATGAAGCGTGGGATCAGATTAAATTATTTGAGACCTCAACTGGAATTAAAACAAAGAAACAAATAAGAGTTCAAATGCCTAGAAAAAGGAATATACATTAATTTTAGTTTGAAGGATGTGTTCTGGTGGGTCTGAAGTTATCTCTTCCCTTCCATTTTTTCAGCTCAACCACAGTAAAAATCTCTTTTATTTGCACAGCTTTATCAAAGGGCAAAGGGAAGCATGGAAAGAGAAAAGCAGGAGCAAGAATTTGCTTAAAGATCAGAGTATCTGTGAGCAGGCCCAGAGATTCATCAGTCAGGTTAGTCAAAATAAAGCCTAAACTTCCACATTTGTGTTTTTATGTCTTTATCCTCAGGTGAGTTATTAGTTACAAAAAGAAATTTTAAAAAGGCTGAAAGTAGTAAAAAAACCCCCTAACCTCAAACTGAAAAACCTCAAAGAAACAAAAAAAGCACCAAAAGAACAACAGCAAGGTAACCTGTTGGTAACACTATTCTGAAGACTCAAACTGCATCTTTCTATGCAGGCAGCCGTTGCTGTCTATTCCCTACGACTCCCAGTAGGACTCCATGGGAAATACCTTAAACTTCACCTTTCTAGAGCAGCATTCCCTTTTATACAATATTTAGCAAGGACTCAGGTGAGAAACAGCCAGGCTAATATCACCCTTGTGCTGCTAACAGCTTTCAGAAGGCTCCTCACAAACAGCCTGAAGGTCTTTCTTCAGGCTTGCGTGTCCATCTCCGGAAGCCCCACGGCTCACCACAGCACCTCTTTGCTGCCTTCTCAACTCCCTTTCTTCGTCCCACATGCGCTCTCGCGCTTCCCCGTGGGCTTACGGACAGTCAATACTAAACCGAAACACTCAAGACTATTACCAGTGTATATTAAGGTGAAATACATTACTTAAGATTCCCTAGCAATGGTCAGGTACCTGAATAATTCAAAAAGTGTAAGTAGGCGCTAGAGGAGCTGGACTCAAACCTTTTGGCCTTCGCACCCTCTCTCTAAAAAGATTCTGGTCCCATTGATTTTCTTTCCATCTGCTGACCTGATGAAGTGTGACCCCACCATCTCTCAGTGACAACAGTAAAGACTTTCTTTTACATGCATTATTCTATGCTAAACTTCCAACAGGTCAAGATTTACGCTTAGCTGAAGAAGTGAAGTCATTTAGGTGGGTTTAACTGTATGGGTTTCAGAAGAGATTTTGAACTTAAGCAAAAACAAAATAGCATTTTTCCTTCCTTCCTTCCATCCATAAAACCCACATGTACATAAAAGTAATGTAAAACAAATTCAAAGGGAATTTCAACAATGGAAACATCACAAGCTCTTCTTTCATGATTTACATGCATCTCCAGAGTCCTTTTAATGAAACTATATATTCCTATAGTGAATAGCTGATAATCTTTTCTTCTAAGTATGTATATCACGTACTTCTTCGTCTTCTAATCTTTGACCATCAAGTACGGGATGGTGGACTTTTATAAATACTATGCATAATAAAAGCACAAACCATCAATCTAACACCAGACCAAGTCATTTTAGAGCCACATATTTGCACTAAATTATGTCACAGTCACAAATAAATTGTTATTCACAAATAGTGTCACTTAAACCTTGTTCTACACTAACTTAACGGGAAATTTATATTACAATACATTCCTTCTGGAAGAACTACGTATTAACTGACACCAACCACTATAAAAATGAATTTATATTGCTTCAGGTTTCCTGCTACAAAATAATGAAAGTGCATGTAAACAGAGTGTTTTTATTATTATTATACTCTGTGAAAGCCATGCAGAGTATTATTATGCTATATGGTAAAGCGTATGTGCAGATAGATATATGCCGGGCTATACTGGGAAAAATTCCTTTGTGGTACTCAAAAAGTAAACTGTATCAGCAGCAAACTTACAGCCTTTCTCTGAAAGTAGAAGCTCATTTTCAGCAGATGATGACAGTCAATCTCTTCTACTGTTTAAATGTTGCAAGCAATTAAAATGGCCCACCTTTGCATTTGCTTGTTCTGCGGGATTTATCATTTTAACTATATGCTTTGTTACAACTTGAGACTAAGGCTTAAACAGAAGCAAATTTTATATAATAAAAAGGAAAAAACCATCACAATTGCTATTACTAGTCTTTACCATGAGAGTATTTACACCAAAGGCGGTGACAAAAAAAGTTGTCTTTGGAAATGGCTCAAGTGGCACCATTTACAGTGAAGACGACAATGCTATTGAGAAGAGAACCAACTGCGCATTAACAGCCTCCTTTGGCGCATGTGCTGCTTGCTTAACCATCTCTCCTGGTGGAGCTGGGCTGGAGTGGTCACCCTGGGAGGTGGCAGGGGTGCTGCCCTCCCCAGGCGGTGGGCAGCAGAGGGGGGCACCAGGCCGTGGTCCCCGGGTGAAAGCCCACAGCCCTGCACAGGTCTGCGTCACTCACCCGGGAACGCTGCCTGGCTGCGTGGGCACTGATGCGCTCACGCCTGTGACAGGTCCCCGAACCTTCCAGCCGATATAAAATTACTAACGTAGCAAAGAGAAATGCTTACTATCAAGATACTAACCAAGCTGACAGAGGCTAATCAGTCTAGAGGTGGCAGCAATCACTGTAGATACTGGCACAAATATGAAATGGCGTTAAATCCATGAGTTCTGGACTTGCTGAATTCGGGGCTCAGGCACCTAACGCAGTATTTCGCCTGAAGCCTTTTTTACCCCAAATGTTGACTTCAGTACTCCTCATTTCTGGGATTTGGAAACGTTTCTTCATGTCAGGGTGAAATAACCTCACCTACTCACATACATTACAACTTTCTAAAAATATGCATCCAAAGAAGCTTGGCCAGCAGGTCGAGCGAAGTGATTCTGCCTCTCTGCTCCGCTCTGGTGAGACCTCACCTGCAGTCCTGCATCCAGCTCTGGAGCCCTCAGCACAGGAAAGACATGGACCTGTTGGAGCAGGTCCAGAGGAGGGCCACAAAAATGATCAGAGGGATGGAATACCTCTCCTGTGAGGACAGGCTGAGAGAGTTGGGGTTGTTCAGCCTGGACAAGAGAAGGCTCCAGGGAGACCTTCTTGCAGCCTTCCAGCACTTAAAGGGGGTCTATAAAAAAACCAAGGACAGACTTTTTATCAGGGCCTGTAGCAATAGGACAAGGGGTAATGGTTTTAAACTAAAACAGGGCAGATTTTGACTGGACAGAAGGAAGAAATTTTTCACAATGAGGGAGGTGAAGCACTGGCACTGGTTGCCCAGAGAGGTGGTAGATGCCCCATCCCTGGAAACATTCCAAGTCAGGTTGGACGGGGCTCTGAGCAACCTGATCTAGTTAAAGCTGTCCCTGCTCACTGCAGGGGGGTTGGACTAGATGGCCTTTAAAGGCCCCTTGCAACCCAAACTATTCTATGAAATAAATATTTGGAGAGTGTTTTCAGCTAGTGCATGGCTTGGGAATAATGGAAACTCGTGGGCCCAGGTGTAAACTCTCATTCCACCGCAAACTGCTGAAACAGCTGCTAATTCTGGCCTATTTGTAAGCATCATTATGTCAAACACACGATTTCAACAAAGAATCTCATATGCAGTATCACTTTTTCAGCTATAAAGCTTCCAATATATGTATATAAAGGAAATGAAAGTAAGAAGTTGGTTCAGCCAGGGTAAATAATTCTACATTTCAGGGTCAATTTTTCCTGAGCTATTGATATAAAACCTAGCTTGTATTTCTAGTCTCTGCAATACCTTAAAACTGCTTACTTCGTTTGTCGCTCAGTGTAAGCTTAAAATAAATCCCTGCTAATAATTTCAGTATTTTTTTTACTTTCTCACAAATCAACTCTTCTGATGTCTTTAAGAAAAAGTGAGCACGTGTCTTTCTGCAATCACTTTTTCTCTCTCTCGATGATATGCCAATAGCAAATGTTACCTACCATCTGAAAAAAAGAATTGGGGTATTTACACGAGCTGAAGGACAAATAGGTTATCCCAGGCTCCTTTTATCAATGGCAGTAGGTCGGTTGTAATCGGTTTCAGTTCACTCCTGCTGAAGACATAAAAATTCCTCCCTTATTTGCCTAGATTGACACTAAATTTTGCTGCCGCTCACGACACGTCGGTCAAGGACTAAGGTCAATACCTTTAGCGGCGGCATTTACGGACAACTTCACGTTTAAACTTTTATCTCTTAGTCATGGGTTTCTTCTTATTAACTGTAACCATATACCATTTTTTTACTAATAGGATTAGTATACCGGGTTCACTTGGCATCCGCGCATGTGCCACTCAGCTACGTAAGTCACACAGGTTTTGAAATAGTTTGCCATTTCAAGCAATCTTCGCAGCCCCCCTTTGCTGCATTCAACATAATGCCTGTTCATCTCGCTGCATTACCTCTCCCCCTAGGTGGGCTATTTTTGTTACTTCTATGTTACTAGTAGAGTTTTAAGTCCATGTTTTTCCAAAGCTTCTTGAAGCATTGTTTCTTTGTTTCCTTTGATCAAAGTACATTTTCTACTACTTCTTTTTTTCCCCCCAATGTTTTCTTGGGGTGCCAGAACAACTTGAAAATGCACAAAGGAAAAAATGCTGCTCACAGCAAATACTAAAGATGGGAGGATTTTTTTTTTTGTAAAGGCAACTTACAAAACTTACTACTATCAATCACAGAAACATATTAAATGTCAACCGTTTCCATAAAATTCTCCCTCTTGAAGCTGGTGGAAGGTATTTCTTTTTCACACATTTAGACAGTACACAAAGTACTTTACTTTTTAGGGTTTTTTTTGTCCTCTAATTATAATGTTTCCCCTTTCCTCTGCTGCTTCCCAGAGTGGTGAGCCTGCTGGAGTTTTCCCAGGAGCTTGAGTAACGGTTGGACAGTTTGTGTCTTAACCCTGCACCGCAGCTTTAGGTACCTCTGCACCGAACTGAATGAGCCACACAGTCTGAAGATCAGGGGCCCTTGTTTGCGTCCAAGGAGCATGCCCTTTGGCTCAGACCAAAGCTTTGCTATACTTCAAGCCCCAAAATGGGTACTTACCCTATTCCAAGTGAGCTTTTTCAATTAGCTGTTTGCCTGCTGTTAGCCAACACACTCCCTTACTAGTTATAAAACCACCATCGAACATTGAGCTTCACTATTTGCTTTCTCTGTAGCTGCTCTCTCACAGCTAATGTCACTATTCCTGTTAATCCACTGCTTTTGCATCCGTTTCCAACTAAAAATTAAAGAAGCATTTATCTGCTTTAATCTCATCCACCATCCGCTGCTCTTAAAAGGGTCCCTCTGAGTTCGCAGCACCCTTGGGAACGGGCAGCTCCACGAATGTGCACACGCCGCTGACTCATGCTAAGTGATAAATTCACTGCTGGTTTTTGTACTTTGTTCGAAATGCCAAACATCATCTCTGCCCAGCACGTATGCAGCCCCAGATTGTGGGAGCCTTTCTCTTTTTTTCTTTATCAAATCCTTCAAACACCATCCATCCCCTGTGCAAGCCAGGTGAAGCAGCAAGTCCCTGTCATGGCACAGGTAACGCCGAGTGCCCAGGTACTCAGAAGAGCTTTCTCCCAAATCTTAGCAATGGTGTGGTCTCTCCCTAAAATGAAAGATGGTGTTTTACCCATAAAACACTGACAAATTACCTTTTTGCTTCTCTTTTTTTTTGCATAACTTGCTTAACAGTGCATTGCTCCAGGGCTTAATTGTTATGTGGAACACAGCTGTTTGCAAATTACTATAATATACTTTAAAGAATAATTCCATCTATCCAAGTTAAATAGAAATACTTAAAATCACCAAGTGTTCAGATCTAGCTCTGGTCAGAAAGGAGGCTGTTTTCAGACTGATATTCCTGGCTTTGCTTTCTTGCAAATACTGAATTAGAAGCTATTAAAACCTTCTTCATTTGTTAGTTACAGCTCCAAAGGTCTGAAGCATAGCTTCTGAATCTTACTCTGTTCTTCTACTAATTGTTTCCTCAGTTAATTTGACTCCTGGTACCATACACTGCTCAGTTATCGCTCACCACTCTGGGAGGTCTGGCCCAGTTACACAGCCCTATATAAATGTGAACCTTTGTGAAACACAGTCAGAGATCCTCACTGTCTCACACCAGAGCCCTGCAAACCTGCAAAAGTCCGAGATCATCTGCGTTTAGGGAATTCTAGAAGTCCAAATATGTGTAAAGCTCTTAGCCGAAGGGAGGAGGTGAAAAGAAGAAGAGAGATGAAGGGAAAGATTAAAACAAAACAACAAAAAAAGGAGAAGAAAGAGACAGAGAACTGGAATCATGGGGAAGATGGACAAAGCAACAGAAGATAAGGGCAAAAAGGTAAAGATGAAGAGAGAGAAGAAAATGTGGGATAGACACCTTTAACTCCAACAGTCTACGAAGTTTTTACTTGATTAGCAGATCCTTGTAAGAAAGAATGGCACTACAGAAAAGCTAAACAAAAGTTAATTATCTGTCATTGTCATCTGGAGTTTTCAAAGTTTCTATTTATGAAAAGTACACAATGTTAAGTGCACAGTTTCAGATAATCATGTAATCAGTGGCTATTTCTAATTAATGTTATTTGAAAAAAAGTAGGAAAATACTGTAATCCCCCTATCTTCCTTCTCATACCTGAATCACTGATAATGCCCCCACTATTTAATCAACATCACGCTCATTCTACAAAACCTACAAAAATCATTATGAAAATGAGGTTATTTCTGACCATATGTGAAATACGTGGGGCACAGACTCATGTATCTTCCTGTAGCTCTCATCTTCTCAGCCTGAGTCCTGCTTTAGGCTGCAGACTGTGTTTTAAAACAGTTTCAGACAGATAGTTGATCACTTGGACATGGGACTAAACTAGCAGCATACACATAAGGAGTCAACTGCAGAGCTCCGTTTATTATTGCTACAAGAGCTCAAGAAGAGACGTAGGTGTGAACACACCTTTGATTCTCTGAGATGGCTGAAAGCCCTTCACATTGCACATTGCTTGCACACTCTGCATTTTGAAATACATGACAAAACGGACATACGCCTTCAAGTCAATCAGTAACACACAATTAAAAAATCTGCATGTCATTTCCAATAGTATCACTGAGTAGACCTCACAAGAGGGAATTTTCAGGTCACAAGCATTATTACCAACAGTGCGTCTAAACACGGGTACCTTTTAAAATATATTAATCCCTCCTTGAAAACAACATCTGCTTGAAATAGTTTACCTTAGCAACTTTCAGTCACTGGGTGAGGCTTCTTTTATACTATGGTACATCTGACACCTAAGCTGAGTCTAAACATGTTCACTGACAGCACACTGGCATGCTAGCTTGAGACCAAAACCTGCCTTGTGTACATCACTTTCCAAGAATAACCCACAACAAAACCAGAAGACAAAATACATGCACTCGACTCTGCTCTTAACAAGCACCACTATAGTGACCAGCCACCATCTCCACACATCTAACTAGATAAAGGCTATCAGAAACCATCACCTTTCTTAAAATCTCAGTTAAAAACAAAAAGAAAACCATTTTCCATGAACATAACAATATTACTTTTTTAACCTCAAGGAAAATAGCAACCACAAATATCTATAACATAAACACAGATACAGAAATAATTCATAATGGACTGTGTTTATAATTAACTTTTTAAAAAAGTAATGCTAAAATTTGAATTGCATGAAATATACTAATTCTGTACTTGTCAATAAATCTTCGTGTGATGCACCTATGTCTACAGCTCCTCATATTCTACCTATTTAATAAGCTGTTCTCTTTTCTTTATTGCAACAGTAAACATATTCCTCTTCTATTTCTTGTAGAACTGAAAATAAATGACAAAAAAGTGCTACCAGATTCTAACCTTGATTTGCTATCCATATATAAAGCTACACTCTCTCCTCCATTTTACAGGCAAACACACTACCTTTTTCAATTTTATCTTCTTATGTACCTACGCTCTTACATTGGTCCAAGTATTCATTTTTGTTACTGACGGCAGTATCTATTTTCATTTTGTTGTTGTCAATATTTTAATAAAATCTAAATATAAGAAAAGGAAACTAAAATTTCTATTTACTACCACATTTATATACTATTAGGGAAAAATATCTGGTTTTATTTTAATCTCTTCCATACCAAGATTCATAGCCTAACCACTGAATGTCACCATTAACATCTACATCTATTCTTTATTTCTTCCCAGCTAAGGTAAGTTCAATGGTCTTGTCAATGAAACTTCATTGAGAGCATTTTAAAGAGGAATCACAGAATATCTGGAGTTGGAAGGGAGACCCATAAGAATCATCGAGTCCAAATCCCAAGTTGTCATCTTTCATCTGATGGGTGGCTTTCCAACAGTTAACAGATACTATATACTATAACCTGCAACATAAATTATTGTTCAAACATATTTGCTGAAGAGGTTTTAAATCTTGAATAGAGTCTTTAAGCACTGAACTCAATATTTAAATATAAATTTACAGAATAAAATTGATTTTCAAGTACTACACCTAATACTGTGAAGAAGCCTTCACCTAACACCACCATGTGTTTCTCGGCATCTGTGTTAGCACATTTTTGTAATGACTGGGAAGCCACCCTCCTTTTTCTTGTGAGAGAGAGACTGAGTTTAACTTGAACTACGTGGACAGTTTGGGCTACTGTTTTTTGTATAAGCTACTGTTGTAGGGCTAATTAATACATTAATAGAAGAGAACTTCTGTCCTTCGGGACACATGTTGTAACACACAAAATCATTTCCTTCCACTTGTCTAGACTGGACTTGGATGTAATTTCCATAAGAGCATTTACGCATACCGTCTTCATCTGTCTGAATAATGGTCTCTTCGCTCTCCTTCCTCCCTTCTGGGTTGGTTAAGATCATTTTGAGGCTGACATTCGTGTAGGGAGGCAGGTGATCCACAACGTGCTGGGGTGCTTTGGGGTCCATGTCCAAGCAGTCTGCCTTGCTCTCATTGTGTCCACAGAAGTAGTGGTAGCATATAGTGACATTGAAAGTGTGGCAACGAGTGATGTTATAACCCAGAGATTCCCAATCCACAGCAATGTGTCTGGCCCGGATCTCAGCAATCTTCAATGTTTTCGGTGTTCTCATAGGTTCTAGAAAACAGAATATAATGAAGAAAAACATTGGTAACGTTCTTCAACCTTGTACTGAACTGTAAGTGGTAGATGATGCCTCCAGGAATGCGAAAGCAAAGGACACAACCAACAAACACAGAATTTTTACTGAAGAAGTATTATCCTTTGTACAAGTACCCTGAAGGGGAAAAAACCTGCCAGTCTCTGGCTTTTTACATCATTCTACTCTGGCATCTATTTGCAGGTTTCAGTCAGTGATTAAGACTTAGCAACAGTGAGAAAAAGAAAAAGAATTGTTAATTAACAGTGCAGTGATTCAAAGCAATTGAGAATACAGGCAGCAGATGCAAGAAGAGTGACCAAAAGGCCATCCAGCTGTCACTGCTGGCTTCTCTTCTTTTTTCCCTCTACCTTTTTTTATTACCTGTGTAAATTAGATAATACATCATAGTGGTAAAGAGTCAACATTCACTATGCTATGATTTATCATGTCACCAAGCAATGCTGTATAGTAATTATACTAATTACCTTACTAAGCTAGCAGTTACAAAAACGATACAGATATTAATGTTTATTATTTTAGTAATGAAGCTATTCATTCAAGCAAAACCCCTCAGAAATATTACCAAAAATGCTTTTGGATATTCCCATTGTATCCTGCTTCTTTCAGATCCCCAAAACTTTGCTTGGACATTGCTCTGAGCAGGTAATCTCTGACCTGCTACCTAAGCTCAGCTGCTCTCCACACATACATTTCCACCAGCAGAGAACGTGATGCTCCCCAAGCTGTCATCAATCTTTCATTATCTCTCTAGTGCATTCATTCTTCATGCAAGACTAACTTTTATCGTTGAACTTAATTAAAATGATTACACAATGAAAATCATGACCATGACTATATATACTAGATTTTCACTGGAAATATACCAAGGGGATCTTTACACCCCGCTAATACATCTTTCTTCACTGGAGAAAATAAAGCCTGCTGTGGGTACAGCTTCAGCCTCGTGTCCTTGCTGGTCTAAGGTCAAAACAGTCAAGATTATTCAAGGAAGTGAAATACAGGATTTCTCTTTCTGGGCATAACAGTTCTTTGTAACTTGCATTTACGAAATGACAGCCTCAACCAGGCTAACAACCAGCCAAAAGCACAGATGGTATACTGAAATAAGGAAATGTGAATCAGTGTAATCTATTCAGCATGCAGTTTGCCAGACAAACTGCAAACATTTAGTTTCAAACATCAAAACAACCAAATTCTAAATATAACATAAAGGTATTCCTAGTTAACATGATGAGTGTTAAGGATTAAAAATTGTGCCCGTTTGTTTCTGTGATCTACCCTTCCCTTTCTGGATTTTGAACAAGCATGTTCCCTTTGCCCTTAAATAGCAATTTATCATATATATGGCGAAAAATACAAATGAATAAGTAGACTTCCTGGGCAGTAGCTTTCTGAACATATTGTATATTGTGACAACAGAGATCTGAAACTGAAAGACAGTATTGAGAAGGTCCTTGAGAGATAAAAGACTTCAAGAGGAGGAGGGAAAAAAGGGGTTTTATAGAGTAAACAATGGCTGGTGCTTCAGCAAGTACAGACAGATGTGAGGCAGCCATTAAAACAAAGCAAAACAGACAAAGTAGCAACACAATAGATCTACTGAAGGAGCTGGTAAGAGTCTTCAGAGAATCAGTATTTCCTTGGCTACTGGAAGCACTTAGAAAAAACCCGAATGCACTCAGGTGTCAGAGGAAAAGAACTGCTAAACAAGAAAAAAAAAAAGTATCAGCCTTTTTCTCACATGAATGACAGTGAAAAATCTAGTTATAAATACTCTGATTTAGAGTTTGAGGCCTAAAAGAGTAAACATATCCTTCACCAAGGAAGTTTTGTATTATAGGCTGATTTTTCTTTCTAAAATGGAATGATTGTTCTCATTTTAATAATTTCCTCTTTATTCTACTAATCCAGGTTGTGCCTTCAACCACTCGCACCAGAGATGGAATTCAAACCTGAATTTAAAATTTATTGGAGCCTCTAAAATAAACACAACATAATACATGTTGTCTGGCCATGAAAGTTGAAGCTATTAGTGTCTGAAGCCGACTAATCAGTAGCAGAAAATGCACTCTATTTTCCTCTTGCTTCTTTCATCACAAGACCAGAACTGCATTCACACTATGTGGTAAGGCATTTTCAAAAGAAAAGGAAAAAAAAAAAAAAGCTTTGTTAATCTTAAAGAAGAATTATTTTACAATTCTATGCAAATTTTACAAATGTGTCACAGTATCAGAGGAGACACTCAAAAGCATCCTTTATTCACCTGTCAAAAAGGAAAGAATGAAAGACAGAGTGTGATCTCGCTTTCTCACAACTATTCCCTTCTTTGGCAGAAATTAAACAACTTCTGCAATATTGAGATGGTAATTAAAGTCTGCAGAGTCTCTCAACAGCTTTGGTAAACTCTGCCAACTGTCCCGCTGCTCCTAAAATGATGCTTTAAAAACACAATTTTACTCTTGCTTCTGGGCAACATTCATCTCAGGGATCTCTAGAGGTAAAGACCAATTGTTTTAAACTACCACACCACAAAGCCTCCATCTGTAACACCTCACTAGAAAGCAATCTTCGAATAATTATTTTTCTCAGATAAAACACTATTGAATTTTTGAGTAGACTTCCCAAAAATCTCAGCATCTTATTAAGAATAACTTTGCTCTTGATCGGGGCAAAAAGAAGTGTTCATCTGCCATTTTTCCCTTTCCTCATCACACTTTAGGGTTTGCATGTCACTGAAACATTTCCTTAATCCTACTGGGATTTCATTTCAGTTTATGCATTCTCTTCTGACCTCTGGATACTTTTTCAGTACTGTTAATCCCAGTAAATCAATTCACATCTTGTCTTCCCAGTTGTTGCTTTCCCACCTTTCCTCTTTCAGTAACGTCTGGAACTTTTATCCAAAATACAGGGACATTCAAACCCATGACTCCTCACTTCTTTGTTGAATTACTCATGTCAAATCGGCACCCTATGTCAAATAGGGAAGAAATACGGCACGCTCAAAATATCCTTAACCTAAAAGCTGGAGTTTCAATAATAAAGGCAAAAAGCACTTAATATTTTCCAAACATTAATCTACCAATTACCCCTGTGAGACAGGTAAGTGGTGTTAATCCTTTTCTGCGAGACACAAAAAGGTTAATATCTTGTTCAAAGCTACAACGTGACTTACTGCCAGGGCCATAACAAAACTGAATGGCACCCAGCTCCCTGGTCACCAGTGCTCTGGCCACCAGACAGCATCAACTAGCAGCAGCAATTCAGAGAGCTCATTTACACTCTCTTTGCCAATGCGTCCACTGAAATGCTAACTCCACTCATCAACTCTAGTTCTTTTTTTAAGAGTTTTTTTCAGATTTTCTTAGAACAAGTTTGAAAAAGCATAATAGTGCCCAGACACTAAGTGAGTATCTGAGCATAAGGACAAGTTATTTGAAAAACATAGTTTGGCTTACTTGTTTTGAAAGCTTTCTGGATTGAGAACTTTGAATTTGAGCGAAACAGCATATTTTTTCCATTGAATCTTGTATTTAAACTTAAAATTTTGGGGAGAAGGTATTAATAATTTATTTTTTCAAGCCTTTTTCTCCAGCAGAAAATGTATTTAACACTGGTGGCAGTTCCTTGTGGTGACAGCAGAAAGTTCTTAGGGCTTCTAACGTTGCAGGAACTGTATCAAGGTCTTAAACATGAACATCGAGTGGCAGAGTCGTGTCTTCCAACAGAAATATGGCAAAAAGGCATACGGACGATTCGGTGGTGGTGGCAGGGTTGACCTTTATATCCTCCTGAGTCCCTCTGCTGAGGGCAGGCTCCCTTCTGCCAGACCCTTCCTGCCCACGGGCTGCTGCCACGACCTCCACCCCATTCCCACCTCTGCTTGCCGCCAGCTTATCTGGTTATACCTTTGCTCTCAATGCCCAGCAATACCCAACTCTGTTCTCTTCCTCCTCATCACCCTCCCTTTACCTCTTGGCAAACGAATACCACCAAGCTGACTTAGATCCATCATCTGATCTTTTTACTCTCACTGAACCATTTAAAAGCAGAGGTACTGGGAGAATATCAAAAGAACAGAAAAAACAGAGTAATAAAAGAGATCTCTGCACTTATATAGATTACTAAGTTCTCATTCCTTCTCCAGAAACTGCATTAAGTAAAAGAATTACATGCACGTGGCACTCACTTGCAACAATTCATGGATCAAGAAGATTTAACCCAACTTTATGGATAAAATAAAGAACAGCTTTAGTAATTCTCCAATGGTTAATAATCCAGGGATAGATGGCAAAAGAGACTGAACCTGTTGACCCCATACCACCTCTCAACTGCAGGATGATTTAATAAGACGCTCCAGATAACAGATAAAATGAAATTCAATTTTCTTTAGTGCTTGATAAGCAACACATGATATGACAGGTCAATATTGGAGCCTCTTTGTAGAGATTATTTTTACTTACACAAAGATGGCAGTGAAAACAAAAGCCTTCACAGTTGCAGAAGCAGCAAGGTGAGAGCATACATTTCCTCAGAACCTATTTTTAATGATACAACTTATTACCCTGCTGTCAATCAGAGAAAAACAGATGTCCCAAAGTGGTGAGAAAAATCCCATAAAACAAAGCTAGTAAAGCATGACAAGTCCTTTGCTTTTGCTGCCTTTCCTCCGAAATCCTAAATGTTGATTGCAGGACACGGTTTCATTTCCATTTACCTGGCAGAAGAGAGGGAATTACATTTTCTGACCAGCAGACAGAACTCACATTTGTTTGCATGAAATGGAAAACAATCAGACCAATTTTGAAGCACAAATATTTCAGATAAAGACATTGCTTCTCCAACACCACCATATACCGTCTAGATAGTGTCTGTGTATACAATTCTTTAATTGGGGTTGGCTTTCGTATCTTTCCTCCCCCTTGAACTCTTTCTGGTTGGGCATTACCCTGAGGAGCTGACTTCAAATTTCTAATTTAACCACACTGACTGAAATTCATATCAAGTTTTAGAGTGACCCAGGTCACCTTCACTGGTGACACAGAAGGCAAAAACTAGCTGGACTTGGAAGCTGATACAATGCATAAATTTGCGTGAAGTTTGAGGGAACTGTGAAGAGATGTGGGGCTTATATTAAATAAAAACTCTGACATACAAAAGTAAATGTATTGCGATTGTTAAAAAAGAAGAGTACCTTTGGCTTAAGATAGCAACCCTGTAATTTAAAGCACCGTGTTTCTGACAGGGGCTCCTTTAATTATCTTGCCCTTACATTTTAAAACAAAAATGGCATAGAAAAAAAAAAGTCCTCATTTTTGTTCTAATTTTCTCAGTCTGACAGCCACTGGAATTCCCCAGACTTTTCTTTATGAGAACTGGAGCCTCTGTCCTGTGGCTTCTCCTGACCTTTCCAGGATAGGTCTCTGCTTGGCATGTGGGACATAAAAGAAGATTATTCTAAGATGTCACTCTGGCTCCTGCTGCTTCCTCAGTTCATGCAAGGTCCTACGAAAACAATATGTTCCCAAAATGGGGGGGGGGGGGGGGGAAGTTACAGTCCTGCTGCTGTAAAGAATTCTTCTAAAAAGACCCCTGATATGAGCATGGAAGAATGGTATGAGTGAAAGCCACTGGAGGAAATACAACCCAAACCAGAATAGCTGTCAAATGTGCAGTAAGAAAACAATAAACAAAGGTTCTTCACTTGTTCATTTCAGTTCCATTACTCTCAATTATTACTGCTGTTATTAGTGAGCGATGAATCATGTAGAAAGGTTTTATATAGATACTAAATTCCCTCACATCATAAACTTGGTTAAGACTGCTGTATACAAAATTATCGCTCATTGAAAAGGACTGGACTAGAGTTACACATTTCAGCAGGCAATCAAAGTCTGAGCAGGAATTACGGGCATCGACTATGATCACTTCTGCATTTCTGTGGGTGATGTGCTGCCTGTCAAAGGAGCATCCTTTACTGAAGTTATGAACGAAGCCCTATGTCCTAGAATATCCATGATGAAACCCCTGTGTTTCAAGGATTATTAATCTACAAATCCAAAATAATTTCATTCAGACTAACTCCCTAAGGAACATAAGCCACACCTCAAGTCCCTAAATTTCACCACAGGTCCTGTGTGGAGAACGTATACTGAGGAGAACCAGCTGAGGTCTGATGAGGGATGCCTAACTGACCTCTTTGCGAGGGGCTACCTACAACTGTGCAATCTGAAACTAGATACAGCTCTTGGCAGAATTTAATCTGTCTGAATATGGCTCTAGTGCTGGAGAAACTTAATAGCCTTAGAACTTTAAAAGCAAAGCATGTTTCTTTAGGAGCTTCTAGAGAAAAAGAGAACTTCCAACAAAGCTGACATAAGAATATATGCTATTTAACAACATGATGATAACACAGGAAGACCCAATTTGTTCAGACATCCCAAGAATGTCATGCATTTCAGTCTGATTTCCTTGAACCAGTCTGTCTTTATGACAGAATAATTCTTGTCAATTCTATTGAAGTTTCTAGCCTCTAACTCTGGTAGATTTTTGACCATTTCTAAGTAGAGTTAAAGGCCAGCTTACAGTTAAAGGCAAAAATCAATTAACAGCGCTGGCCTCAATCCTTTAACTACTTAATGGTAGTTCATGAACTACTTGGTTTCAGGCAGGGACTCCTTCCTACCTAATTATGTGTATACCAAGCCAAACCCACACAACATCGTATTACTAACTGGATCAATATAGACTTTTCATAAGTTATTGAAATAAGTTACTACTCCAGATATTTCAGTGTTGGAGTATCTGCAATGCCTCATACTCAGAACATACGAAACCCACGACACCTGCCATGTGTAAATACCGGTTGGGAAGTCTAACTGAGGTACTAATTTTTTTAAATTTTTTTTTTTTCAAATTGTTTTCCATGTCCGCGTTTTAGAGGCCTGACTAGGCAACCAAATTTGAAAACTGAGGCCTTCAATCTTTTTAAACTTAGAAGCATTAAGAAATAGTGAACACCAAAGAAAGAGAATTCAAATGAAGTAGAAAAGTCATAAAATTTGACATAATTTCAGTTCAGACAGAAAATGAAAAATTAACAGCTAATTAACCCACAATAAAGATCTAAAGCATCACTGGGCATCTCCTTTTTCAGAGGTGTAACAAATACGGGATACAAAACGAATACGGGTGCAAACACAAACAGAACCCACTTTGTTTACATTAGTGCGTCCACCTATTTGTCACGTGAAATATGAATCCAGAATAATAAATGAAACAATGACATCTATACTGTACTGGCACTACAGATTTATTTTGTTACAAACAAAGGTTATAATGCAATTGCATGAAAATCTATGAGCTTTTTCTCTTCACTTCATCTAGTGGCTGACTTATTAAGCCAGCTTACAAATTTCTTATTGACCACATACCTCAGGGAGCTGAAGAAAACATCTGAATTATTACATAAATAATCAGCTGTACTATAGTAGTTTCAGTAGCAATGAGGGGATATTCAATAGATTTTTAGGGTGTATCTTTCTTGATGCAAAATATAGCTGTCCCTGCTTCAGTGGTAAAGAGATGAAGTATAACTGCACTACTGACAATTATTTGCCCATTCTCTCTTGATAGTATGTTTATTCTATTGCCTCCATGCATGATTAACAGTTTGTGCATCCTTAGCATGTAATCGATAGCTGTGAAGTCTTGTATTAGCTTTAGAGATTAGACATCCCTTGATAATAAATTCCATTGATCTTCCCACTTTAGCTTAGCTGCAGAAATCCACTTTTTGTTCCTTTTATTTTCCTCTGAGTTTAAATTAAAAGGAGATATATAGTCTAGAAGGAGAGAGGAAACGCTGGCATGACCTCTTTAAGTTCATTCCTCCAGATGAACAAAACCTATCTGGTGGTGTAAAGCATGAATCAGCATGCCAAGAGGGATCAGACTGCAAGAGTAAACACAGGCAAAGCCTGACACTGCAAAATTCCTAGGAAATCTGTCCAGGACTGCAATAGTGAAGATTAATTGTGTAAAGTCAATTACAAAATTAATAGTGACGGGGGAAAAAATGAACCTTCAACTTACATATTAGTGGCATAGTTATATTAAATCAGAATGGAAGACTCATCATCTAAACCGGACACAATTATATTATAAAGAATATATTAAAAGAGAATATACAGTTCGAATTTACACACACAGGTATACCGTCTTTACCCACCTTAACAGTGAAACTAACCAGTCAACACTATGTAGAAAGCATTCACAAACATTTATTTGAATATAAATCACCAGTTTGCTTATATGATACATTTTTCATTTCTCTCCAGTGCACATTCATAAACATCTTTTTACGGTTTTGTTTACAGATAGTATATTTGGGAGCTTAGGATGTTATGAGTATTATGCAAAATATCTAAGTTGGAGTTGTGTAAACAAGCAAAACAAAGAGTTTTCTATGGATACCATTAAAGCTTCAGTTCCTTTCCCCTGTACATAAAAATTTTGTTCCTCCAAGTCAAGCAGCATAGGTATCACCATACGAAATGAAGTGACCGGATGTGGAACGCAGTCTATAATAAATAAATATTTATTTATTTACTACAGAAGACAGACTCAGACTGTGAATACAGCTAGTGCTACGTTTCCACTTCCGATGACTAAGAATTGAAAACTGCAAGCAGCAATCATGGTACTCACTTAAAAATTTTACATACATGCGTGCGTCTACACGCACATACACAGAGATACTTGCGCACGTGTGTGCATACACATGCATTTCCTCACATGCAGATATAAAACATCCATCAAAATACATCCTCTCTCTCTGCACACCTACCGAAACGCTCTTAATCCGATTTGCCCCCGTTCCGATTTCACCCTGTCCGGCTCCTGTAGCCCCTGGGGCCACGGCTGAAACCACCCACCCTCCAGCCCACCGGCTGCGACCAGCAAAGCCTGGAATTCCCATCTGGCTGGCAGGCCACAGACCTGCCCTTCCAACGCAGCGTCTGTGTGCTAAAACCGAGTGATAACTGTACGTTGCACTTCGCTCTGCCCCCGCCCCTTTCACAAAATCAATATATGCCAATATCTATACCATACTCTGTATCTCTCGTACAGTGATATACATGTCGTAGAACACATATGATAAGCCTTGGCGAAACAAAACTTCATGAAGTGGCTTAAACACAGAAATGATACTGTGTCATATAATGCATCTGTTGTCTGTCTCTTGTCCTGCCAATTAAACAATTCTGGGGTTTTTGTCTGTGGGGTTTTTTTTTTGTTTGTTTGTTTTTTTACACCAAATGTCCAAATTTGGGGCTTCTATTGGACAGAAAAATTTTCCTTGACCGCTTGGAAATGTATTTATTAAATTGGCTTCATTTTCTTCATTGGTTCACATAAAGTTAAGTACACAAGTTGAAAATACAGGAAAGCTTGTTTTCCTCATAAATGCAGGAAAAATTAACACAGGTGGGAAAAAAGAGTTCATTTGACATCAAAATCTTATAGAAAATCAGAAATAGTTTTCAAAGGTACTTAGATTTATAAAAAAGCTGTTAAGGTGGCAAACAGGCAAATTCTTTTTTAAGTTAGATACCTGATCACCATGGATTTTTACCACCTTTGAATTTCAATGAAACTTTGTTACTTAAATCACTCAGCCACCTGCAAAAACCTGACTAAACACAGCTCCAAAACTTCCCAATCTATTCTTCAATGACCAATGCCAAGTAACTATCAAAATGTAGTATCTGTCCCTATGCAAGGAATCCTTTTTCCTTATGCCTCCAGAACACCTTAAGCTGCTAGTTCTTTGCAAATATTTTATACAACAAAAAACTTCCTGTGCATTTTAAGCAACTCGACTTCTATTGAATTATCCCTTTAGGTAACTATGAGAAAAAAACCATGTATTCTTGAGTAAACGGGCAAAGCACTGTTTACAATTTGCTAATGGAAAAGACGTGAAATATTCATTATAAAATACAGTCCGACATTGTTAGTTTTCAGAGGAGTTGGGGTTTTTTGGTTTTGGTTGGTTTGGTTTTTTTCCCCTGAAAAGTTCTTTAAAATGTTTTCAGAAAGGATAAGAAGGCATATTTGCTTTTTATGTCGACTTGTGCTGCCTGGGCAGAATTCACGTTGTATCAATGCTCTTTCCTACCACCACTTGGCTGCAAATGTTCGCAAGGCCATTTTGGGAACTGGGACCTAACCCTGCAGACCTTTTGCTCCTGGAGCTGCCAGTACTCAAAAGGAGCAGAGCCCTGCAGAAGTGAGCTCCGGAGCATCTCTTCTCCACTGCGGAACAGGGTCCTTGTGACAAAGACTGCAAAAGCAAAAATGCCTCGCTTGCAAACGGAGGCACCGGCAAGCTGGGGAAGTGCTTTCTAAAACGGGCTGTGAAATTAAATAATATATTTCTATTTAACATTTAGCTGCGTAGAATACTATAAAGAAATTGCCCTGCTGCTTTACGTTCAGCCAGCTAGTGTTTCACAGAGCTATTGTTTCCTGTCCAAGCAGAAACTTAGTAAACATAAAATAACTCACCCTACAGTGAAACAGGGTAATTTATTTTAGAAATAATTTTCTCTTTGCAAACTTCCTCTGAACACTTCTGGTTTATTTCATGATCCCAAGACACAAAAATGCTCCTGAAAAATGATCCCAGAATATTTTAAGTCCACAGTAAAGCTGGATGAGTGGTAACAGAAAAAGCTGGCAAACCCAGCAGCTTACTGGAAGCAGCAAAAGAAAAATTTGGATGCTGTCAATAGTAACTTATTCTCCTTTTAAAATGAGGTGTTTTTTTCTAAATTGTGATTAACTAATGGGCAATTGATCTTGCCTTATACAGAACAGACGGTGCAAAACCAGCAAACCTAGTTTTCATTCATATGCAAATGTAAAGGATTAGTTCTTCACTTGCAGAAGTCACCACTCCTTACTATGTGTTTTCGTATTCAAGATACCCATCTAGAGATGTGTCTAGTTCAAGCTGCCAATCATATTCAATAATTTTGCCACGTTTTGACTTTCAAAAAGATGCTGTACTAGCACAGTTGTCTTGGCTTCACCATTACTGCAAAGCAACTGCTGACGTGCTACTCCGGCGAGCACTACTGCAACAGTCACCCAAGAGAGTGTCAATCATGCCTGCTGCGTAAGTGGAGCATTAAATTATTTTTTTTATGCCTATGTTGTACATGCTGAATCACTGTCATCATACAATCACAACAGAATACAAAAAGGAAAGGCAGCCAATTAATCAAATCAAGGCCACACAGGCGAAAGCAGTATTAATTTGGAAGTGCAGGCTAATTGCTGGACACCAGCATTATGTCACTTAAACCAGATTTATTGCTGAATGTAATAAATGCTTAAGAATAAAAAGAACAACAATATCTTCCTCCCAACTTATTACTGAAAGGCTTTAAAAGTCTCCTGAGTGTCTGTTAGGCAACTTTAGAGCTAGCTTCTCTTGTGTAATTTTTTTTTCAACACCTCATCTAACTGTTAACCTTTTGGTGACTGGCACAATGAGCACACATGCAATCTACTACCATCCCCTCTTGTTACCACAATCAACCCACTAGCTCATAACCTTTATCAACAACCATGATAATCTGAATGAATAAAAATCTTCTGTATAATGTCTAGAAACATAAAATTCATCAGAGTTGGTTTGAAGACTGTTACGACTGGTAATGTGTCCTGGTTTCAACTGGGATAGAGTTAGTTTTCTTCCCGATAGCTGGTATAAAGCTGTGTCTTGGATTGGGGACGAAAATAATGTTGATAACGTGCTGATATTTTTGAGTTGTTGCTGAGGAGTCAAGGACAGTCCAGCTTCTCGCACTGGCCTGCAGCGAGCAGGCTGGGGGTGCACGGGGAGCTGGGAGGGGACACAGCCGGGACAGCTGACCCAGGCTGGCCACAGAGATATTCCATACCATATAACGTCATGATCAGTATATAAAGCTGGGGTGAAGAAGGAGGAAGGGGTGAGGGAAACGTTGGGAGTGATGGCGTCCGTCTTCCCAAGTAACCATTACGCGTGATGCAGCCCTGCTTCCCTGAGGATGGCGGAACACCTGCCTGCCCATGGGGAGTGGTGAATGAATCCCTTGTTCTGCTTTGCTTGTGTGCGGCTTTTGCTTTACCTGTTAAACTGTCTTTATCTCAAACCATGAGTTTCCTCACTTTTACTCTTCCAATTCTCTCCCCCGTCCCACCGTGGGGGAGTGAGCGAGCGGCTGCGTGGGGCTGAGTTGCCGGCTGGGATTAAACCACGACGTAATGAAATTATTTTTTTATTTACATTCCATATATACCTGATTCTTGACAGCTTCTGTATTCCCTTTTGTGGTCATTCATACTCATACCCATTCATACCAAGTAGTGATGCCAGTCTTAATCTCCCACTGTCCATGTTCTCTGTAACAATCCTATCCCTTTCTCCTTAATTTGAACTTTAATGTTATGGCAGCTCTTGCCTTCCTAAGTTCACCTGCTACTTTAACATGTAAGCAAAATCATAATGTTATTATTAATTTGAGGTGTAACAACGACAGGAAAAAAAAACAAGCACATGCTTGCCTTGCCCAGCAGCCCTTCCCTTGTTGCTTTTAACTTGCATACCTGGAAGACAGATTGAATCACGGCATCATAGAACAATTCAGCTTGGAAGGGACCTCTGCCCGTCACGTAACCCAACCTCCTGCTCAAAGCAATTATATCAGGTTGCTCAGGAACTCATCCAGGCTATTTCTGAGTATCTCCAAGGAGAGAGATTCTACATCCTCTCAGGACAGCAGGCATGGAAGATACATAGGAAATATAAATGCAACTTCAAGGCTTGAGCTGATTTCTAATTCTTTGTGTTTGGAACAAGACAGAGAAGCAGAGAATTCTGCAATTGCCTAAAAATCCTCAGAAATTGTTGAATCTTGGATTCACAGCATCTGGCACTGACCTCTGTTAGATAGCAAGACTGCAAGCACTTCACTTAAATTTCACCTTGCTTCATGTATAACTTTGCAGTTTGCAGAATATCAGAAGCATTGCTTCCTACAAAAATATTATTTTTAACTTCAGTATTTAAGTTAAATGTGGAAAAAAAAATGTTGAACAGAAAAATTCAGCTCTCCTCTTTGCAAACCACATGATGCTAGAGAACAGAATCGACTGATCTACTGTTCTCTACTCTGTGTATTTTCCACCATTATTTAGAGATGTTTAGCAAGAGGCATCTTGCTAAAAGTGGATTGGGGCTGTCCTGTTTAAGAACTTTTAGGTTGCTATAGATATCTACTAAAAATTTGTTGCTGGGTGTTTTGTTTTGAGGGATTGGCTTGGCTTTTACTTCTACTGGACTTTATAATAGAAGCCAAAACCAGAACCCAACCATCACAAGCGTGCAGTGATGCATCCAAGTACATTGCCTTTGCTTCTTAATGAAATTAGAGAGAGATGGGGAAGGCCAACAGTTTAAATCTGAACGCACTGGGCACAGAAGTCAATGTTTTGGCATCTAGACAAAAATCATAGAAGATAATAGAATCATGCAATAGTTTGGGTTTTAACCTTTAAAGGTCATCTAGTCCAACACCCCTGCAATGAGGGGGGCCATCTTCAACTAGACCAGGTTGCTCAGAGTCCTGTCCAACCTGAATGTTTCCAGGGATGGAGCATCCACTACCTCTCTCGGCAACCCGTGTCAGCGTTTCACCACTCTCATTGTGAAAAATGTCCTCCTTAGATCTAGTTCAAATCTGCCCTCTTTCAGTTTAAAACCATTACCCTTTGTCCTATTGCAACAGGCCCTGATAAAAAGTCTGCCCCCAATTTTCTTATAGGCCCCCTTGAAGTACTGGAAGGCTGCAAGAAGGTCTTCCCGAAGCCTTCTCTTCTCCAGGCTGAACCACCCCAACTCTCTCAGCCTGTCCTCACAGGAGACGTGTTCCATCCCTCTGACCATTTTTGTGGCCCTCCTCTGGACCCGCTCCAACAGGTCCAGGTCTTTCCTCTGCTGAGGGCTCCAGAGCTGGACACACTACTCCAGGTGGGGTCTCAGCAGAGTGGAGTAGAGAGGCAGAATCACCTCCCTTGACCTGCTGGCCACGTTTCTTTGGATGCAGCCCAGGATATGGTTGGGTTTTCTGGGCTACAAGCGCACATTGCTGGCTCATGTCCAGCTTTTCATCCACCATTACCCCCAAGTCCTTCTCTGCAGGGCTGCTCTCAATCCCTTCATCGCTCAGCCTCTACTGATACCAGGAGTTGCCCCAACCCAAGTGCCCTGCACTTGGCCTTGTTGAACCTCATGAGGTAAACATGGACCCAGTTCTCTAGCCTGTCCAGGTCCCCTGGATGGCATCCCATCCCTTATGCGTATCAGCTGCACCACTCAGCTTCGTGTCATCTGCAAACTTGCTGAGGGTGCACTCCATCCCACTGTCTACGTCACTGATGAAGATATCAAACAGTACTGGTTCCAACACAGACCCCTGAGGGACATCACTCCTCACCAATCTCTATCTGGACATTGAGCTGTTGATCACTGCCCTCTGGACCATCCAATTGATTCCTCATCCACTGAACAGTCCACCCATCAAATCTATATCTCTCCTATTTAGAGAGAAGGATGTTGTGGGGGACCGTGTCAAAGGCCTTCCAGAAGTCCAGATAGACGACACCCATAGCTCTTCCCTTGTCCACTGATGTGCTCACTCCATCATAGAAGGCCAGTAGGTTGGTCAGGCAGGACTTGCTTTTGGTGAAGTGATGCTGGCTGTCTTGAGTCACTTCCCTGTCCTCCATGTGCCTTAGCAGAGCTTCTAGGAGGATCTGTTCCATGATCTTCCCAGGCATAGAGGTGAGGCTGACAGGTCGGTAGTTCCCAGAGTCCTCCTCGCTAACGTTTTTAAAAATGGGTGCAATGCTTCTCTTTTTCCAGTCTCCAGGGGACTTCACCTGACTGCCAGGATTTTTCAAGTATCATGCATATCAGAGTCTTGGAAGAAACTGACTGATATCCTTATGCTTTTCTCATCTGTACTGCCATTGTAATCATCAGTATGATTAATGAAATTTATGCTTTCAGTTTCTATTCTAACTGCTATAGCACCATGGTAGTGCAGTGCTCTTTTCAGCGTTACAACAAAATGAGTGAACTGTATTAACTGGTTTTGAGCGAAGGCTTTATATAGCGATTGAAGAAGCTGATAGAATATATGTTTTTCACAGCTAAGCATTTAAATCAAGCAGTTAATGAGAGGGTGAGCTGGTTTATTTAATAATGACGTCTATCATCAGATATTTCTGTTAGGGATGCAAGACTGGCTTATCTAAGAGACACATAGTCTGCAGAAAAAGAAGCATATTCTCTGAAAAGAAGGAGCACAGGTTGTATTTCAAGCATAACTACTGAATGGTTTCAGAGAAAAAGTTACCACAGCTATAGAAATTTCTAAGCAAAGAATGTAAACCATCCTCTGCTTGCAGTTTGGCTCCTGAGGAATGTGTCCCTCAAGAAACACGTCCAATAGGCATTCGTCCCAAAGGGACAACAGACTGCTTTTCTTCTTTTGGACACAAATGCTACTGCCTAATTAAAGCAGTGTACAAAATGAAGTTTCCTTCATTTGCTGAAGAGTTTCGTGGTTTTTTTTTAAGCTACTCTCCATTTAAATTCAGCTATTTTTTTCTAGACACAAAAGTCCTCAAGGAAATTTGAAATGTCTGGCTGGTTTCTTTGTTGTTGCTGGCTCTGAGCTCTCATTCTTGCCTAGCTATCTTGATCAGGCCATGACTGAGTAGCGTGCTAGGAAAACTGCTATCTATCTTAGAAAGGATCCAAAATACTCCAAGTTGCTTTTAATTATTTTTATCATGATTAATAGATCCTACAACAATTCAAATTTACCTAAATATAAAATATCAGAAGAGGAAGCTATCCATAGGCTTGTAAGAAATTAATTTAAATTAAATAGCCCACAAAAGTCGTTTGAAAGTGTTTTATGCATCCTGCTGTTTCTCAACACAGTGGTTGAGAAGCCCAATTATAGCAATCAGCATTTGAGAAGGACATGTAATAAAGCCAAAAGATACCAGATTATATTGACAACAAAATGATACTAACTCCTTGCAAAGGTAAGTGAAGTTGTAAAATTTGTGTTACCCTCTTCTCCATCTGAATACGAAAATCCAACAACTTCAATTTCCTTAACATTCCTTGAAAAAAAGACAAGAGGATGAGAAATCATTTTAATGCCACTGTTATGAAGTAAAAACAAATGACGGAGCTGCAGCTACGATTACAATTATGACTATGCTTTGGTACCGCTCAGCTGATAATATCCTAGCATTATGTGGCTTGTGCTACTTCTTGAGTTTAATTTCCTTCAGATAATGTATTTGGATTCCATAATACGCCTCTGGTGAAACCAGTAACTGAATCCAGGGGCAATACCTCAAGGAGTTATAATTTATGGCAATTGTCTGTTCCCACCACTTTTCTCAGTAATTTGTTCCAATGATTAATAGCTTCACTGTTAAAGATAAATAAGTGTGCCTTACTTCTAATTTGAATGAGCCTGACCTCAGCATGCAGCCATTTTGGGTTCTTACATTTTTCACCCTCTAGAGGAAAGAGGCCTTTTGTACCCCATATTATTTTTTCCCTACATACATACTGTATCTTCACCTCTCACCTTCTCTCCGATAGACTTAAGTGATTGAGATTTTTAAGTCACCTACTGTAAGACTACATCCTAAGCCATGACGCTTTTTGCAGTACTTTCCTCCATTCCTCCCAAATCTTCATCTGTGTGTTGAAAGCACAGACACCAGATATGCACGCAGTATATCAATATTGGTCATACCCACAAAATCCCATCTTTCCTCCTAGCTGTGACCCTCTTTTTTCTCATAGCACTACAACAAAAACTATTGCTGACTGCTCACCTACATCCCCCAAAATTCTTTTTGGGTTTCTGTACTACTTCTTCCAAATACATGCATTTATTTACATTTGTGTGTAGACAGTAAGCCATATTATCTATACTATCTCTACTTTAAAATATCAGAGGAGGGGGAAAAGCAAAACTTAAATCCAAAATTTATATCTCAAAGCAAGTACAAAATTCTAACAAGCATAATGCCATAAACTTACATAGTGAGCTATCTCACCTTTGCAGATTCTCACTTCACAGCTCAAAATTTTGCAAACAAAAGATGCAAAAGATTAAAGGTAAACACAACAGGCTAAAGTGAAAGGCGGTAAACCTTAACTGCAAACACCTTTACTAATTGACTTTACTCATCACCCCAAATGAAGACAATGTACACACACAGTTGCCTGAATTAAAATATGACTATTATGTCATATTATCAACACAGAGAAAAATAAAACAAAGTCAAAAAAACGCAGCAGGAGAGGGGGTTATGCTGTCTCCCTATTTAAACAACACAAAAAAAGAAGTCATGCTTGACTGCAAAAACCAATCATACAATTTTTTCTTAAAGACTATCATCTCACTGAAAGTCACTAAAGTTTCCCCAAGGACAACTTGAATTAGAGTCAGAGGCCAAACGTAAAGACACCCCTCTGAAACCTAATCCTCTTGCCCATTTAAAATGCTCCTGCAGCTTCTGGTCAGGAAAACACACCACTGGGATTGCACTGGCAGTTTTGCTTGTTTTTCTTTACTGTTTTCAAAACCAAAGAACTCAAATATCTGAACAAGCATCAATACAACTAAAATAAAAGCAGATGGGTTCAGCCAGTCTTCTCCTTTTGCCACTCTGTATCAGATTTTTTCCTTTCCAAAATACTGTCTTCCAGCATTATCAACATAAGAGTGTTTAAAAGACAAAAACGCATTAGAAATTTAAGTGCTACTTCTGTGGGTTTATATGAAAGGAGATACCTAGTTGTTTCCTTTTCCCCCATCCTTCTGAGATACTCCTGTCCAGGCATGGATTTAGGTGTAAGAATGAACCCTGTGTCTTTTCAGACTTAGGTTGAGCCTGAAAGCATAGCACAGGCAAAAGGAGAGCCGTTAACCTTGTAAGTTTATAACCACAAGTCACTTTGCAGAGTACCACTAGTGTTCAGAGACACCTAGTTTCATGATAAAGGGCAGTTAACACCTGTAAAGTAATTATATCTACCAAATGTTGTTGGCCTGAACCAGTGTCCCATAAGAAGCAACTAAATTCTTTCATAAATTAGCTCTGCAGAAAAATTTACGCAGTAAGTAATTAGAGCAGGGCAAGCATTTATACGTCATCTGGATAAAAACAAAAAAGCCTTAATTCAGAAAACCATTTTACCAGAGTCTTTGTCCATCACAGAACAAGAACTGCTCAGGGTCTTTCTGGACATGCCCGACAGCTCGCTGGGGTCTCCAGCAGACTCCATGCCCCCGCTGTCTCTTCACTTTCTCCTTAAACACTCCTCTTCCCCACCCGGCTCCCTTAATCCCTGTACTCCAAAAATGTTCCATCTTAAAGGCTCAGATGTGTTGAATTCTCCTATCACAGCTGAAAAATATTTCCCTGCTCTTGATTTGATATAACAATATCATCAGCAACTCCAAATACAGACACAGCAATTCCAGATACTTGCGTCCCACACCAAGGGAAAAATCGAAGGTATTTTGCATTTTATTACTTGCAGACAAGAGAAACAGAACTGAAGCGCTCACTGTAAACATAACAACGTCACAACATGTGTTTGTAGTCTTTAAAACAATCAGAAAAGCATTTTAAAAATCAGAATTAATGTACTTCACACTCTCTACCTTCTCTCCACCAGTGGCAGGACCTCTCCTACCTTCTCTGTGTTTCCCAGGTTTCGACCTGAATGGGGCATCCCTGAAGAGCTCATGTCTTGTATGGACAAAACCCGACAGGACGTAACGCCACCCTAAATTACGACTGAGATGCCAGTCTCCCATGCCCCTCTGTCTACCTCCCTTCCACATCAAAATGAGACGTCCTAACAGAGGACACATCTCAGGTCCAGTCTTAGGCCTACGCTGCGTGAAGGAGTGAGTTGCTTCCTCATCCATTTTCCTTTAGTCTTGCAATTGAATACTATAAATCAATAAACAAGTTGTTACATTAGTTTAACTTTTTTTTTTTTGTCAAGACATTAGATGCTGAATTAACTAAGCCTTAAATAAAACAGGACTCCAGCAGAGAAAATTTCACAGTCTGATTTGAATTAACATAGTCAAAAAATTCTATGAGTGTACCGTTTTCTACTTTACGCTAGGAGCTGAAAGCTGGGTAAATCAAGACAAAAACTCCAATAACAGCATACTACAGACTTTCTAAACACCTCAAGGAAAATCCTGTAAGTTATGGTGATGGCTAATTCATAACACAGTATACAAGTACTTTAAATTATTCTTTGTACTTTATTTCTCCCCCACCTTTGAACTTCATTTCTTGATACACTGATAAACAACTAGCCTTTAAACAGCTGCTTTTATAATTCCTCTATAGATAATCAGTAGATAATCAGTGTATTGAACAGTTATTATCCCATTTCAGAATCAACTTCTTGCCATATGAAGGTGAGATATATATTTCCATTTGTATCTTTCAGCTGTTTAACACGTGTCGCATGTCATGGTTACAAATGTCCTGAAAAGCCTCCTCTGACCCACTGTTCTATTTGTCCCTGGCAATATCAACCCCCCGTTTTGTGTACAAACACTGTGCAGTTAGCTTCCTTTGCAGGTATGTTATACATGGGGTAACTCAGTAAATAAGGAAAACATCAGAATGACTTCTTTTCCGCCCCCAAACACACAGAACAAAATAATACTTTGTAGAAAGAATATTTTGATAAGAAAAATCTAAAGTTTTTCACAAACACGAACAGAAGTTTTGTAGTAGCAACAATGCACAGCATAGACATAGCAATTCTTACTAAATAATCATTACAGAAAATTCATTAATTCCCTGTAATAGTGCCAGAATTAATAAATCACTCTTAAAGCCCCAATATTCTATTTCTAAAACTGGTTATGTTTTGCTAGCCAATTCTGTCTCTGAATATCAGTCCAATAAACCCAAACAAAGAGAAGGCTTAATGCTATTTTCTATTGCAAGGAATCTCCACCTAATCTATTTTTAAAAAAAATATTTAGTGGAATTATGAAACAAGTAAAACTACAATCCACAGAAGACAAATACTCCAGTTAAGGATACACGGAATTGGAAAATTAGCAAAGTGCTTCCTAACCCTGAAAGTGGGTTCAGCAGACCGACTCAATGCTAAAACAGTAGGAAGCGATTGACACTTAGCACTGAATTACACAGCAATCCAAGTTGCTTAAACCAAGCTTTAATTGGTTAGTTCTACTGCCACTGCATAATGAACCATCCGCCCTCAACAGTTTATTATCACTTATGATAATAAATAAGTAAAGCAACCCAAATATTTATATTTGATACTCTTATAACAGAAAAAAGGGGGAAAAAGTTGTATATACTTTTAATTTTTTCTGGGCTTTGGAATGCACGTAGCATATTTTGTTTTAAATTAATTTCTTCAATTTTTCCTTTTATTTCATATTGCCCTATACTTTGAGCCTTTGTAGTACATAATACACAGTTCTTTCCCTTCCCTCAACCATATGGAATCAAGTCCACAGCATTATTTTATTTTTGCACATATGACACTTCTGTAAGAAATAGCGAACTATCAACAATCCTGTTTGCCTCTTGCCTTGTAAGTCAAGCAGCATTTGTCAAAACTGTTCCAGGAAGACCTAATTCTGTATGCTCAGGACAGCCTTTCAGTTTGGAAGTATGTCATGTTATAAAACCACTGCAGTGTAGACTGCCTTTTTGCTAAAATGGTACATTTCCATTTAGTCAGAATAAAAATTGAAAAAAATATTTTTTGAAGGTTATAAAAGAAAGAAATTAAGATAAAACCAGCTCATACATTCAGAGATTTCGAAACTGTTAAAAATACATAATCAGAGATGGAAAAGATGAAACATCTGCTGTGGTGATAGAGGGACTCAAAGTGATTGAACAAGCAAGAGCAACAAACCCACAAAGTGAAAAAAATAAAGCTTTTACATTCCTTTCGCACAGCATTTGTTTTGTATTTGATATTTACTTCCCAGCTACTCCACGTGAACAATGATTAAATAAAAGCCTTCACGTTTGATATGCCATGAAGCTGCTACAATTACTCGCTGATAATCCTGACAGCTACCGTTGACCTTTTGCCATTTGCTGCTATTTTGCATAACAAGAATAATGCATGTGACATTTTTACTACAGGAAAACTTATGAAAGAGGTAAACATTTTAACGATTAGGAAGGTTTCTTTACACTCCTGGTCTTGCGATTCAAGCACCCATCGCGACGGACAGGACTATGGCTGTGGAACCCATGCCACTGCCAGCGCAGACAGTGAGCCCATGTAGCTTGAGTCCTACACACCACCCAGGCCCTCGCAAGTCTCAGAAGGACCGTAAGCAGGCTTACATACTGCACAAATGTATGTAACCTGTGCTGCAGTGTTCATCTGGTAGTGCCTACCAACGTTACGATTTCCCACTCTACCTTTGTATCAGAGATACAAGTTCCCAGACTTGTTTCCTTACCCCTTTCAACACCATTTTTGCTTCCCTTTCCCCTAACATGCATCTTCTGGCACCCTGAAGAGAACCACTGCTGTGACCCCAACAAACACAGCAGAAACACCGTGTATAAATATACTACTTTCTGTGTGGACGCATTAAGTGTGATCTTGTAAGCTAGTGTTGAAGCTGCCCAAATTGCTTAATAAATGGCACTCTGATGCCAAACAGAAATAAATTAGGCTACAAACCTAATCGTCTAAATAAAAATCATGCAATGCTGAAATGAAAATATTGAAATAAATCTTAGCTTTTGATAGTTCTACATACCAAATATCAAGAAAGGTGAAGATTTAGGATCAACCCTTGCTCTTGGTTGTATACCCTATCTCCTCCATCTGTGGAAATGGTAAAATTGAATTAACTTCCTATGAAAAGTATTTCATTTCCCATGGATTCTTTTCATTCTTTTTGTTTGATGCAAATGTTAAACGTAAGGCATAAAACAAAAGAACCTTCAAAAAATACAATTTGTTGCTTCTGTAAGTGTTTTGTATATGTAACTTATCCCCGTTGGCAAATTTTATTATGTAAAGCTCACAGTGATTGAATACTTTTTAGTTCTATTAAAAAAAAATCAGTTACAAAACGAGTATAAACTTACAACCTACTTATTCATTTTTGTTCTTCTGGCCACAAGTCATGACAATCTGTACTAGAATCCAATCCAAATAACATGCAATTTACTCTTCTACATATTAAAAAAAAAAAAAAAAAAAAGTAATTTTGAAAAAAATCAAAGGATTTTTTCCTACCAGCTGTCTCTTCCTCCCTGAATGCCTGCCTATTTGGACTGTGCATCTCTCAAATGTCAAAGTGAATTTTAAACCCATTGTAATGTTCGGCAGCTTTGTCCAGAAATCAGATTATATAACACCTGCTCATCTCTTTCCCTCCACTTTCTTAGATTTGGTATCAGACCGAGGAACTGAATTTACACATGCTTTCCAACACCACATGCAAAAGGAGAGCCGTTAACCTCCTTGTAAGTTTATAACCACAAGTCACTTTGCAGAGTACCTCTAGTGTTCAGAGACACCTCGTTTCACGATAAAGGGCAGTTAACACCTGTAAAGTAATTATATCTACCAAATGTTGTTGGCCTGAAATATGAATATATAATTGTCCCTGCCATCTGTTAATTATACTAGTTGAATTACTTATTTAATCATATACATTTACTTGACATCTACAAACTTTTTAATAGCTTTCACAAATGCTATCCTGGTGCTCAGGCAGAGCTAAGTCACCGTTAATGTGTCCCACAAGGAAACGACATGGTTACACAAGAGGCTAGGTTTCGCAGCAGCTCAACAAGAGAAGATGGTAGCTAGCGCTAGGCATCTCACAGCCTGTCCGTGCCGGCTAACAGCCACAGGGACCATCAGAGGGTTACCAGTAGAGGCGGGGGCATTGTTGGTCAGCAACAAGATCGGCTGGCGTGAAGACCCAGGGGAGAAGGGAGGAAGCTGGCACGTTGGGATGTAGAAGTGACATCACAACCTGGCTTACTACAAAAGTCACCCAACCATTCCTCAGCTTAATGATTGCTGCTTCCAAGCATGTAAAAATAAGGAACCCATGCAAAATGTTGAGCAGTATGTCCACAATGTACAAACCACAACACAGCTTTGGCACTGAGCTTGCTCTCTCCTCTCCAGTCCTTCTAAAGCACCTAACGGTGTTGTTCAGCTGAGACTGCCTTAAAACATTACACAACTGCGGGAAAAATTGAATTTTGCTGTCCTCCAGAGAAAAGACGAGATACAATTTGCGTTGCCCTTCCTGTAGTGGTAGAGGGGGCCTTTGGAGGGGATCTCTGATGAAAGCACCTCCCTCACACCTCAGAACTAGTCCCTCCTACTGACTTGACACAAGCATCCCAGCCCAAACAAGTTCCATTCTGCCTCCCTCTCACTCCCTGTGGTAGTAAGAGCATGAGCAAGGTGGGAGAACGGAAAAGCAGACCATGACCTGTCTCCCTCTGTGCTCAGTCTAGGAGGGATAAAGGACAAGAGCTGGAGGTTAAGTCAAGATTCCCTTCACTGACACAACTCATGCTCCTAGCCTTGGATAGTAGCTGCAGGAGAGGTCAGAAATGAAGACAGTAAATCCACAACCACACCAAGTTTTCAGATATTTTACATGGCTTCCTACTCTGCCTGCATCTGCAGCCATCTTGTCGCTAGCAAACTGTGTCCAGCTACAGTGAGTCTCGAAAAGTGAAATAAGGAAAATAAAACAACTTACTGGAACACGTAGCACAATTTCCCTGAAAATTGCTTTAATAGCAGGGACAGGAGAAAATGGTGCTGTTTTGGAGGTCAACAACCTAAAATACTCTGAAAGTTTTGATGCAAATTTCAGTGTCTCTAAGATTACTTCTCTATGCTTCTGTTGCAAATACAGAGCCATTACAATGCAAACCAAAGTACAGCTGCTAACACAGCACTGCAGGAAAAGGTGTCCCCAGGTTTACAAAAAAAATATTAAAAAAAATCAAAATTTAAGGCAGGTTCTTATAATTTTCATATTTAAATAATTATTTTAACAGGTAATATTTTGCAAACATATGGACACAGTCTCACTTCTTTCTACCTTGGAGAAACCCTCTGAACCTTAATTAAGTGAAATTTAACTTTTTTAAAAAACCTTTTGTATCAGTCTATCATTAAAACTAACAGCAGGTGAGAAACATGCATAAAAATTCATGCAAGTGTGAGGATAGCTATCATCTCACAGAAATCAATTTATAACCTAGTACAATAAGCCCCATCTTATCTCTCCATCGTCAGAGCTGGTTATATTCCACACTGCTCAAAACTGCTGACCTTTCTGAAAGCTGCCTAAAAATTTCCTCGGCTGCTTGAACATTAATCCAGAACTCACAGTTGAACTCTGCTGGTGATCTAGTTCAAATAGCTGGGACGATGTTTCCAGCCTGGTGTGGTGGTTGGGTTGTAGCTGCACAGGCGTAGGGAACATAATAACCTGGTTGGCCCCAGAAGCCTGGGGAACACTGGGACAGGTACAACTCATGGTCATCTCTACCCTACAAGACAGCAGCTCTGCCTGTCAGGCAAATATTAGTATTTTTGATGTGACAAATGCAATACAGCTTGTAGAAAATCTTCAGCACCCTTATGCTGGACCCAAGTTGAGATGTTCTTATAACATAAAAGTAGTGTTTTCTAACAATTCGATTAAATACCCAAAGAAATGAATTCAGAGAAATCGACTTACTCTAATTTGCAGCTACTTTGCATATGCCCTGCTTGATGAATAATATCTATTGAATCCTCTAGACAGAAACTTCAGTGAGTTATTTTATTGTCCATAATACCCAGAAATGGGCTACAATAACCAAACCTTGCTTAAATCAGGACTACAAGTGCGTTTTTTTGCCTGGAAAGGCAAAAGGCATGTGGTGTCTCCTTCATTTCTAGCAGAGATAATGCATTTCTCAAGCTTCCCCACTTCCTCTCTTGGGAAGCAGTTGCAATACACCGTCGCCCCTTCCAGGCAGAAGGGCAACGCATGGGGCTGGAGCCAAGGGTCAGTTGAAACACACATCCATCCTCCTCCTGGAAGGAGGAGAAAGGGACTATGAAAGGCAGGATGGGGGATTTTGTCTCCGATAAAAGTTAGCGAAAAGCTAACAGTGGTCACATGAGAGTGTTATGGGGTCTAGGGACCCCCTGTGGGCTGTGAGTGGTGGGGCAGCCCCACGGACAGTTGGGCAGCGCCTCGCAGCTTGGGCCCCTAAGTACACAGATGCTATTTTTCTGCACATACCACTGAGATCTCAGATACCTTCAAAAACTTCTGTAGATACGCAAATGATGTCTCCATAGAAATTAGGATAAAATTAAGTATACTTTACTTGAATCGATTATGATTAACTCAAATGCTGCAATTAATAGAGGTCAGCAAGTAACTTAAAATATGTTAAAGGGATGCCTGGGTGTACAAACAAAGCCCTAGACCATAACTGTCTCTTCCCATTGCTCAGAGGTTTCCTATGTAAAGAGAACTTGCTAAAACATCAAACTTTACTACAGAAATGAGAAATAAATTGAAGTCACATACTCTGACTTTTTCAGCAAGGATTTAAAAAATTAAGATGAATTCATTTGCTATCACAAATATATCACCAAGAGCTATGAGCTCAAGATCTAACATTCTAGCTATGCCTGCATTGATCTTACCATTTATTTTGATACTATTTTCCTGTTTTCTCAAGCAAGCATCACTTTAAAGAATGCGAACGGTATTTGGTGAGGACAAGCACTGCTGGGCGCTCTGCCAAGGACTATGGATGCTGAGAGGCAGCTGAGAAAGAGAAAAAGGCAACGGTCTGAACACTGATTCAAAAGGAGAAGAAAGAAAACTAGCCCCAAACTAGAGATTCAGGGAAAACATTGGCAAAACTCAGTGTGGCACGGATAGAGCCAAAGGATCCATCAGTACACACAACTAGCTCAAGGGAAAGCAGACAAGTTTTCATTACCAACCACCACAGGAACTTTTTGTATTGTTAAAGACAACAAAACTATAAATGAATTCAGGAAAAGTTATCAAGCTTAGAATTAAACTACATTCTCTGCTTAGACACCTCGGTAATTAATAGCTGAATTTGATGCTAGACTGCTTATTTCCTGTTATTTCCTTCCATATGCCAGAGCAGATAACTATCTACGCGTTATTTTCACATTTGCATGTGATGCAGACATATAACTAACCATACCAACAGTGTATTAAACATGCTAGAGAGAAATTATTCATTTTCTACGTCGAGAACTCGTCTCTCCCCAGCATACGCCTCCCTCACGCCTTGCGCGGGCTGAGCCGCGCTCCGTGCATGAGCGGGTATTTCAGCCTCCCTCTCTCCCAGCAGCTCAGCCTGGCGAGCTGCACACAGTCCAAGGGCTGTTCTGCAGACAGAGCTGTTTATTCTCAGCACGGGCCTGTGTGCCCTAAAGTTTGTTTGCTTTTTTTTTTTCCCAGGTGTACCACTGGGTCTAATAAATTATATCATTTTCCCCCATAAAGCTACCTCCCTATATCACTGTCCATAAAAATACAGCAGTGCTACTGTTCCCAAACATTTTGCAGGGTAAAGTTCCCATTGACTGCAGCTGTTGCTGAAAAAAATGAGCAGTTCTGTAGGTCGCTCCCTGGGACTCCAGTGCAGGGGCTGAGATTAAATTCTATCAATGGCCACTTGTGAAATACCTGGTTTAATAAGACCTGCCTAGAATCATTCTGAAATTTCCAGAGCTCAATTTCTTCCATCAAAAGGGTATTCTTTCTCTTCCTGAAGTCTTTTGCCTTGTTTGCCAATGAGTCTCAACTTTCTACAAATGCAGTAAGGGTCTTACTGCCAAGAGACCCCTTTATTAAATAACTGATTCTTTATGAGACACCTCAGAGCACAATCATCCTCTTCAATGAATGAGCTAGAGATTACTGCTAATGAGACAATTGCATATTACCTTGGTGCGTAACCTGAAGAGGAACAAATAAGAGACTGCACCGGCAATCAAAACCTGGCATTTCCTAACCAACGAAGGCTTGACTTTGGCACCTGTGTACAACTCCTTTTCCTTCACAGACCAATTTGTGCTATTATTTAGCTATACACCAGAATCATCACTAGCTTTTGAGCTTTTCAAGTCCCCAACAGAGACACCTGCAGCTTTGAGGCAATGGGGTAACAGGGAGGGACTGACAACTTAGTGCAGATATGTGGAACATCACTTTGGAGGGATGACATACTTTGCTGTCAGTTTTATAGTTTTATGTTACATTTAAAAAATAGTGACACGCAGTGATCCTGGACTACACTTCAGGCTCACTTCTCAGCTTTCTCTAAGTCTGATCCTTTCTTATCTATCCTCTAGGCTGTCTATGACCCACATCTAATTCTCCCCTGATTTCACTCCTCTTGCCAGTATTACTTCTCCCACGTAGACTCTTTTGTTTTGACTCCGGGCTTCTCATCACAGTGCTCTCTTTCCAGTCTGTCTTACTCATAGAATCACACAATGGCTGAGGTCGGAAGGCACCTCTGGAGATTGTCTAGACCAACCCCTCTGGCTAAAGTGGCATCAACTGGAGCAGGCTGCTCAGGGCACTGTCCAGTCAGGTGTTGAACATCTCCATGGATGGAGACTCCAGAGCCCCTCCGGGCAACCTTATCCAGTGTTCAACCATCCTCACAGTAAAAAAGTTTCTTCTTATGTATTTTCCTTTATTGCAGTTTGTGCCTACTGCCTCTTGCACTTCCAATGCATACCACTGAAAAGAGCCTGGCTCCATCTTTTTTTATTACCCCCATCAGGTATTTGTACACATGGATAAGACCCCCCTGAACCTTCTCTTCTCCATGCTAAACACTGCCAGCTGTCTCAGCCTCTCCTCTTATGGCAAATACTCCAGTCTTCATGGCCCTAGTCAGTCCAGCAGCTTTCTCTTTCTACTCACATCTTTGCTGTCTGCCCCAGGTCTCTCACCCTTTTTCTCTCTTAGCAGACCTCATCCCTCTCAGCTGTTGCCCAGTTATTTCCAGTCTCTACCCTTGTCTCCTCTGCATTGCTGCTTTCCGGATCCTGTTCAACCTAACGCTCTCTTGAACTGACATTCAAACTTCGTTCCTTCCCTCATACAGACTTTCTGCCCAGTTTTTTCCCATTTTGCAGGTTCATCTCTTTTTCCTTTTTTCATTCCCTTCCCATAATACCAGGAAACTACCAGACTATGAAGAGCACAGGGACACACACGTGTGTCCTACTCTGTTCCAGTGTCTAGATGGAAACTGCTTTTAACAATCTAGAACAGCACAACAAAGATCTGCTCAGCCTCTTATAGTACTGGTCAGCAACGTGCTAACATAGACAAAATCTACAGGGAATTAGACTTTGAGTTCTTAACAAGTCTCTGCTGAGATGTGATATTTCAAAGGCTTACAACTCTGATAGGATTCTCACAGGAATAGAAAAAGCCACTCCCTTGACACAAATTCCTTGTGAAGAGTCAAGTCCTTGCTTGAAAGCTTAGGGACATCACACTGTTTCTGTATTTTTGATGCAGACAAAACATATATCCCTTAGTCATTGCTTTCAGAAATCTCTAAAATCTTTTGGCTGATTTTTTCCCCATGTAAAAGACAAGTAAAACTCTAAACGCCTGGCACTGCAAATTTCAACTCAATGCTATATGCAACTGAGAACAGGGCAAGCAATGAACATTTCTGTAACTAATGAGAAGTGGCAGCCAGCTTGGTAAACACAGCCAATCCCACAAAACAGTTCCTGCACACTTTTACTCTCGTTAAAGAAACAATTTCCATTTATAAAATTGAGTTTTATCAAGTTCAGTCAAGACCTATAGACTTCTTGAGCACAGACACTACCAAATGTAACCCTAAATTAAATTTCATGATCTTTAGTAAAAGCCAGGAATGCTAAGAAGAGTCTACATTTTTTTAGGATCTCTTACATCTCTTTCGCCCACACCTATCTTCCCCTTAGTCTTTATGTTTTCTGAGGTAAGACAAGTTAGTTAAGTACATCAACCATGTTCACACTCTGAAAGGGTGTTCCATCCAAGGGAACCAATGAAGCATTTCTTCGTATCTTGTTATGTGTAAGGGTTTACTGAGTGTCATCAGCTAATGCCACATCCAGAAAATTGTCTTGCCAATCCTGAATATACAGCTCCACATTAACCACACTGAAAGAGGTAACAATTCAGTACTTCTTTGTCAACACAGTGTGTTTTTTAACTTAACTTCACATAATAAGTTTCTTGAGTATATTTAGGAGAATAGGAATTTTTTTTGTCTCTCTGTTTTTCATCACCACCGAGGAACCATTTCTAACTAACTCACATCACAGCCCAGAATGCTGCTTTTTGTGAGTATAATTTGATCAGTGGAAAGATACTTTCCAACATGACCACTAAAAAAAGATACAGACTGGATTATCTCACAAGTTATTTTCTTAATTTAGCATCAGAATAAACTGCAAGAAGCAAGGGAAAGGAAGAAATTTAGAAGTGTGAGAATATGCACCTAAGAAATAACAAGGTGTGTATTAATATTTGCCCTCCTATATAATCTTATAGATCCATAAATCAGTGTTACTCATGGGGCTGCAGGTGGAAGCAGTATTTAAGAGCAGATGTTGCATCTCACTTTCAGTTTTCAGCTTCCTTCAGACTTGCATAAATAAATCCATTTATACTTTTCACTGAAATGGACCTCAGTAGAATCTTACTCACCCAAGCTACATTTTCAGGGATTCAGTCCTAAAATTAATGAAACAGCAGGGGTAATGCTTCATGAAATATACTGTTCTCATTGGACAAATATAGCACAGCTTTAAATTCCTAAGCAAGTTTGCAACATATTTTGGAAGAGCCAGGAAGTCTTGCAATAATGAGAACTTTCATGTCAGTTTATCCAACGTTAAATCTTTGCTCAGAGGTATGGACAGATTGCTGCTCTGCATGGATAAATTAGGAAATACAGTGATGAGTAAGACCTCCTCCTCTTTGGAGAAAGTCCATGCTACTTTAAAGTAGAAATCTACAACAGATATGCTATGCAAAAGACCAAGTAATCACTGCATCCTTTGTATAATTAAAAGCAGTTCTAATTCTGACATTGTTTCAAGCACTGGAAGACAAGCAAGTGTCTGTAATTATGGCAGTTTTCCAAATCTGAGATGTGCCTGACAGGAATAACTCCTTGCCTTGGTAACTAAACATGAACTACTAATGGTGGGGGTTCGAAAGGAAACGTGACCTAATGGAGATCAATAGGAAACTTTGGCAGATTAGGTATGCATTGTGCTCTCCATCCTGTGTACAGGGATGGAGAGTCATTTAGATGCACATAATCAATTAATTAGGCATCACAGTTGAAATTCACTGGTTTTCTCCTGAAAGCTTCTCTCAGCACTGACCTCTAACAGAAAACAGCACTCCTATCTCATTGAGGCTATAGCTGAAGAGCTTCCAGTTACTGGGGGATAAAACAAAAGAAGAGAGGAATTTGACAGGAAGGACAATGTCATCTCTTAGGTGCCACAGCACGGTTTTGTGATAAAACACCCTGAGACAGTGTATATATAAGCAATATGCCTGCAAATAACTCAATTTTGTACAATGGAGACAATTTCTTTCCTCTTTTAAACACAAAGAATACATCTCTACCACTTGTTCATTATGTCAAATTACTGGTAACTAATGCTGCGATGCTTTATAATAGGATTCAGAAGTTGTAAGTGGTGTTATTAGCTGCTCTTTTTTACTCTGATCTTTTCCCCAAAGTAGACAATTACCCTGTGTAGTTCATATACAAAACATTTAAATAAATTATACTCACTTATGCATATGCATCCTTTCTTTAAAGATAAAAATAGGGCTTTTCTGCATTCAAAAATGATAAAGCACTTCCATTATTATAACTTATTATGGTAATTTAGGACAATGCAAAAAAACCCAACAAAACCTGACAACAGAAATTGTGCACAGTTAAAGGACAATGTTACAGATGTTAAAAATCCTACAGTCTTAAAGTGCATGTTTCTATATTTCCCCACAGAAAAACTGTAAAGTTGTAAAACTGAGGAAAAAAAAAAAATCATGACTGCATGGTTTTGGATAGGGGTAAGGAAGGACAGAGGGGAATGCTGGCTAATATTTAAGTTCACCCACCAATTAAACTCTATACATGTGGTTTTCCTGAAAGTTAATATTTGACACTACACTGCTCTAAGTTTTAACATGGATTTATTTTCAGTGTCATTGCATGACTAATGAAGAAGAAACAGGTCTATAACCAGATGTAGAGTCAACATGACAAGAGTGCAGAGAGAAGTAACTGAAAAACTCTTTTCTGATATTTACAGTGCAAGTATAATGAGTTTAGGGTAGATAGGTATGTACAAATAATATTTGTAATTATTCCAACCAGAGCAGACTTTCTACTTCATTACCCCAATGTCCTTGAGAAAAAAGGCAGATTTTTTTAAAAGGGCTGTTTAATTTTTCACCTTGGAGTCCCACCAATCAGCCAACAATCTGCTTTATTGCTAAAATAACAGAGAACTAGGAAACAGTGGTATTAAACAAAAGTCTGTAAGAAAGAAGACGATGATAAGATTTGACCCCCTCCCTTGGCCTGCTGTTTGAGGCAAGTGTAGTATGCGACATTTGAAGTGCCTGTGGAGCGTTCCCCGTTGACAGAAAACATCAATAAACTGTATAGCTCGACTACATTTTGAGCAAGTGAAATGCTGCCTTCAAAGGTCTTGTTACAAAATGATACAAATACAGTTCTTTTTAATAAAAATGCGACCTGCAGAAAAAGAGAAGCAGCATTTATTTTATTAACTTTCTTCTCACTTTCTGCTCACCAGGCAGGAAGAACTCTTTCAATATAAAACTGACTTATCACAAGGCCAACTACAAAATCTAGATAACTGCTAGGCTTGTGAAGAAAAGCTAATGCTATACAGTCGAACAGATTTCCATAGTTGTTCATATCAGCACCTCTACCACAGCAGGCCCTAGTAGCTACCAAGAGAGACTAAATGAGTCCCTTTTATTCAAATATTCCCCATGTAAGCATGTTTCCATTCGTAGCGAAAAATGTGTGTCAACTCTTCAGGGTTCAAACATGAGTGCATTGGTAGGAGGAGTCAGAGGCATCCTTCTCTTGACCTTCACAGAATATGCATGGTCTTGTACGCATGCTTGCACAGCGGGCAGCAGGGTAGACAACCTATGATAAGGATTCTCAAACACCGCGGCTGTGCAAATGATACATATCTGCTTGCAACTGCTATCTAGCATTGTCTAATCCAACTGAGTTTTACAGATTTTAAGTTCACTCTCTCAAAAGCTTTGTACTCCCAAAAAGGCTGCTCACAATTTCACTTGAAGGCCACCAGTATTTTAGATTGCCTTTCAGTCTAGATGAAAAACTCTGAGACATCTTACTTGCAGCCTGTGTCACAGGTATTTTCCCAACAACTGTGGAATTATTTGATCTTCAAGTTCTACAGATCTGCTATGAGAAGGTGCAAGTCACTGGGCTCAGAAATTAAGGGCACAAAAAAGGGGAGCAACACTGGAAATAATCAAGAACTAACACGTCGTCTTCCTACTAATGAATGGCTTGGAAAGCAACTGGTAGCCAGAAGCCAAAAGGAAAGTAAAAGGGAAAGGAAAGTATCAATGAAAGCAGTCCATGACTGAGGACAGCTGGGAAGGTCACAGTGCTGCCCACTTGATTTATTTAAACTTTGAAGAGTGTTTCCTTTTAGAACCTTGTGTCAATGCAGAGTGCCTATAAGCACAATACCTATAAGCACACTCCTATAACGCCTCTGCTTTTCTTTCAGGCATGCTACAGTTCTGTCTAATCAGGATAAACAATTCACTCTAATGAAACTTAAATGTATTAGTGACAGTTGAACATGTTTTGCATTATATAGCTAGGAAAATTACATATCTCTCCCATATAGAAATTAACTTCAGTAACCCCACGAACAATAATTACAATCAACTAACACAAAAACACAACATGACAAGATGCACCCTGCAATTTATCTCCTCAACAAAATTATGCTGTACAGAAGGGAAGGTATTTCGTCACTTAACTCAGTACTGGTGCACCAACAGCCTAATGAAGTTCCTTCATTTACTGCAGATTCCTTCAAATCATTAGCCACTTAAGATGGAATAGATGTCACATACATCCTCTTTTAGGCATGAACATGAATGTAATCCAACTGATCTCTATACTATGATTTTGCATCTTTTTATTTTCTGTAATGTAAAAGAGAAACTGAGAATGAGATAGCTATTACTTGCAGCTCAGCTAGACCAGGTTGCTCAGAGCCCCGTCCAACCTGACCTGGAATGTCTCCAGGGACGGGGCATCTACCACCTCTCTGGGCAACCTGGGCCAGTGCTTCACCACCCTCACTGTGAAAAATTTCTTCCTTCTATCTAGTCTGAATCTGCCCTCTTTTAGTTTAAAACCATTACCCCTTGTCCTACCGCAACAGGTCCCGCTAAAAAGTCTGTCCCTATCTTTCTTATAGGCACCCTTGAAGTACTGGAAGGCTGCAATAAGGTGTCCCCAGAGCTTTCTCTTCTCCAGGCTGAACAACCCCAACTCTCTCAGCCTTTCTTTCTCTTTCAATGTTGAAAGGGTGCTGAGACATTGGCAACAGGTTGCCAGAGAAGCTGTGGAAGGTGCAGAAATTTAAGCTGCCAAAAGGAAATTCCAACGACGTTCAGCAACTTCTTAAACACCTGGCTTGGAAGCCAAGCGTGAGTTAACATTTGTCTCACAGGATAATGAAATGAATGACTTACGTGAACCTCGTACACTTGGGCCTGGACTTTGATTCTGTCTGAAATTAAAAGTACCAATTGCTCTTGTTCTTCCTGATGTCTTTGTCCTAAAGGTAAAGAGGTGGGGGAGTGCAGAAAAAATAATAGAAGTAGCTGCTGATCAGAACGAAATCATAAACGCTTCATCCAAAATCAACAACAACCTGCAAGCTTGACATCCTCCAGTTACCACACCAATAATGGGTGCAAGAGTAGCTCTGTGCAGATACTCAAGCAGCAGCACAAATTCATTCATTTTCAGTTTTAAAATTCAAATCGAGCTGCCTGCAGAGAAGCTGATAAGCTCTCTAGTAGAGTATAAAGTATACATAGACCTTAAGATCTAGCACAGGTGGATTATGTGTAATGAAGTAAAGGAATAAATATCATCTAGGGTGAACGAATCCATCACAGCTTTTACCCATGCAAGCAAAACAAAGCACAAAATGCAGCCCGAGTTATGAATATAAATCTCTCAAAGAGTATATAAATATTACATTTACAAGAATGTGCCTTAGAGTTCTGAGTAAAATGGAGTTCTACGGTAGACATTATATTTTTAGGAGAACATGAAGAGGAAAACTCCCTACCTTCTGCTTTAATTGTTGGGTTAAAAAAAGAGTGATTATAGGCAGGAAGGAAAGTTTTAAAAGGAGGTAAGTTGAGGAGCATAAATTGTCACAATTCTCAATACATTTTTTCAAGAAAAAAACCCACAAACCCATACATTAGAAAGAGTTGGTCATCCTGCCTTTTTCTGTGAAAGGTCTGTTGGCCAATCATCCATAACACTGAGCACTCATGTAAGTCCTGCACAGCACTTATGTTTAGACCTGTCATCAAGATAAATCAGTCACTCTTATTTATTTCAAAACAGTGGATTTCTTCAGAATTAGTGTCTACATTCACACTTTATATATGACTTAGTCGAAAACTGAAATAAAAATATGTTTGGGTTTTCAGGCATTTTTGTTCATGTTTATTTTTTGTTTTTTTGGTTTTATGTTTTTTTTAATTACAGCTAACAGCAGTCAACAATGAAGAAACATCAATATTCATTCTATTTAGTTGCCAGGTTGCACACATGGTAACCTGACAGTGTCCTAAACTTCTCTGCACCATGAAAATACAAACGTTGAACCAGAGCTTAGATATGAAGAAGACCCAAACCAGAGCTTAGATATGAAGAAGACCCAGCATCCCAGGTACATGTATCCTACAGCATATATATATGAAATTTTTTTAATCTGGACAAAGATACTTCAGTATTTGTATTTCCATGTATTTATTTTCAGTAATAGGTTACAATTTGGCAATAGGAAAAAACGCAATGCCCATGGTGAAAAATGCAAAAATTCTGGGGGAATTCTGATTTATCAAGTAATATCAAGAACATTTGACAGGTTGTAACCAGCATTGTCAAAGCCAAACCCAAGAGTATCTTGCATGCCATTTTTCAAGACGGAAGTAATGATGGGTTTTTCACTTTGAATCAACAAATATCATAATAAACAACATTTTTTTGTTCATTTGTTGTAGCATGGCAAGAAGACTAAATGTTACAAAATCCAAGTTTTTCTAATATTAAAACAATGCTATATTTTGCAATATTTATTGCTATTGTCTTTAATCTGATCAACATCGGAATGAAATGTACTACAGCAAGCTGCTAACACACCGACGTGTAATGGAACCCAGGAATGAGCACCGATACCCACCTCTTCTTCCATAAAACTGTTGGGAATTCACAAAAGGCCCTCCGAAGTTACGCCACGTAGCGGTGCTGCTTTGTCTGCTGAACACTGATTATACCGCAAGAGCTCTGAGCGCTGGCAATAAACCAGAGTAATTATAACTCTGGGGAGATGGTCCAGTCTAATTCGTCAGAGGGATGGGGTCGGTGTTTTACAGGGGCCATTTCCCTTCACATCTCCCCTCCTCATCTCAGCCTGCCCCTCTCTCAAAGGCAGCTTGTCCTCTCCCATCCGTCACCAGCACCGGCCTACGCTCACTGCTCGCACCTCAACCCCAGCCATGCTGCTACCCAGCACCAGCGTGCTCGCCAGGGCCCAGGAGGTATCAAGCAGGAGAGGAAGAGGCAGCCGAGGCTTATCACGAAGAGCGAAGTTGCTGCTGTTGTTGCAGGTGGAAGGGAACCAGGAAGGCTGCGGGGGCTAGAGAAGGCCGCCCTGACGGCTCTGCTTTGGTTGCAGAAGCCCCATCTCAGCGCTGATTGATCTGCACCTCTTCTCCCAGGACAACTCCTCCAAACTAACAGGAGGCTCCATCCCACTCTGGTCTGCTTGAATAAATGCTTATTTATTGCAACTCGTGTATATATTCAAGGCTGTCATGTGCTACCTTTCATGTAACACCTCCATCTCCGACGAGGCCACAGCTGTGAAGCAGGTAATAGCGTAGTTCCTGGGTGCTTTTTCCCATTGGCTTTGGTCCCGTTCCTCATAAAGAAATACAAGGCTCCTTGTTCCTTCTAAAACCTTTCCTGACCATAATGCCTCCCCCGCCAAAGAAAAAAAAAAAGACAAAAAAAAGACAAAAAAAAAAAAGACAAGAATTAAGCTAAGGTGGCTGAGCCAACAATGTCCCATGTTGCCTTGTATTTTCATCTCTACCTCTGTCAGTCCCTTGTTTTAATCTTAGCTTCTAAATTATTTACAGCAAGGACTGGCTTTTTTTTCCCTTCACACTTGTACTGGGTACAGCAGAGAGGAGCCCTATGCTATTCCAGCGAAAAACTGATGATTTTCTGCAACATGGAGGAGGTCACTTTTAAGTCTCAGAACACTGGAAGCAAATGTGTTAAAAAGGAAGAAAAAAACATGTATAATTAGTTGGAATAAACATTAGTGAATGTTGTTCACTGTGATAATTCCCAGCATATTAGAAAATATTCTGAAATATTTTGATACTTTTAAACCATTACAGAAATAGGAATACCATTTCAGGAGAAAATTATATGGTGAGCTGGAGTGTAAATTAGCATTGGCTGTAATTCTGTTCCATTAAATTTGTTATTTTGGGCTCACTACATATGGGCAAATTCTCAGAAAACTAGTGCTTTTTTACTACTGCATTTGCAAATATGTACTGGGGCAATGACAAGTTCTAGAATTAATACCTTAATATTCTTTCTTGAGCAGTGAAACTAGTTTCATATCTTGTTTGCAAAATCTACACACAATGTGCAATTGCTTCAAACATGAACATTTTTCAATACAGACTAACAGCCTAAAAAACATCCACTGAAGGGGCAAAATGGAAACATTCTCCCCGTGTTGTTATAATTAGCATATCATTTGCTTTAGCTCACTACTGTTATCATCTTTTGAGATATCGCTTCTACGTTCCTTCAACCTCAGCTGAATTTTAACTCTTGCCTACAAATGAGCAAATATGCCAGTTCACCAAAAGAGCAGATTTGGCTTTCAGATGCTCAGCTCTGAAGCAGTTCTGTTTTAACATATATTCATAACTTTCAGCCCTCTCATCAACTGCCCTTTCCCCCTCAAAATTAGACATAATTTAGTGGAAAGGTATTGTCAATATTTAAAAATGCCTGTTTTATCATTAAACCCACTACATCAAGAACTGCACTGCTGATTTTGAAATCCAGAATAACCAAATAATAAATGGATGCAAACAAAAATATAAAAGGAGTAATAAACACCAAGATAGTTCTTGTGTCAGAAAACAAAATGTTGGTGAGTTCTCTCTACTTAGCAGTCAATACTTCTAAGCATTCCCAAACCTTCAGGCTTTTTTAAGTTACCCTAAAATATGGTGTGGTTGGTAGGGGCACATCCTAAATTTATGCCTTGGATCCAGCCTTATCCTTTCTCTTCTCTCTCAATGAGTTTGGTGTTCTAATTTTTTTTTTTTTTTTTTTTTTTTTGCACAGGATTTTGGCTTAACTAACAGCTCGAGTCATGGTGAATACAGCTCTGAAGCTCGATCAGGAAGTGTGTCCATCCCCTTCGTCGAAGCAAATTACTTGCAGGTGCCTGTATTGTGCAGAGGGGCACAGGGGTCGTGCCGACAACCTGGCAGTGTTTCTCCCTGATTTCCTGATTTTTGAGAACAGAGAACTGGCATGCCCGTTTCTTGCAGGACAGCTCCAGCCTCCTACCTCCGCATCCTACATGGGGCCAGGATATACAAAATACTACTCAAAGACATAAGCTCTGCTTGGCACCAGTTGCCTGCATTATACACCATACTATGAGAAAGCTCATTCTCCCTAACGTGTCTTCAGATTTTGCTTCTGCTTTCCCTTAAGAATCTAGGTCAGAAGGTATTGCTAAAATGTAAACTGAAGAACTAGGTGACACAAAACTAAGGTAGCAACAGCCCTGGTTGTGATGGTGAGGCAAGACAGGTATTTCAGAGACTAACAAGACCAGAAATCTGTGTTGGCCAACAGCAACAGAGGAGGTTTGGCCAAAGTTGGGCTGGCTGGTGGTCTGATTTGCCATGCATAACTAGTTGAGGTTAGTTATGCACAGCCATATAGAAAACTTACTTACAATATATGAAGGAAAAAGAAATAATGCTAGACACTGTGAAGCAATTTAATGGCTCCTCAAGCATTATAAACTTAACAAAACAGAAAGACAAAGGCTGCAGTGGAAAGGGTGCATTTTGCAAGGGATAATCTGGGAACAAAGGACAGCCTACTCTGTCTCAGATCTTTCTGTATTTGTAGAAATCATCATGAAAACCATCAACATTTCTGAACAAAGACTATGCCAGGTTCCTCCCTGTGGACCAGTTTGCAACTATACAGTCCAAAGCATGAGCACAAACCGTACTCCAAAAAAACACAAAGTGCAGGAGAGAAGATGGGCTCAAATTACAGATCTCTGATTAGGACAGAGAAAATTCTCAGCAGTCAACCAACAAAACAGGTTACATAGTCTAAATATTCATTAAGTTCCACATTTCTTTCTGTATTTTCATTCTTTTTGCTCTTTAAGCAGACAAATCAGGACACTCAATGTAAAATATACTGTTAAAATCCTTTCTATAATGTCTTTTTCTGTGCCCAGTGGTATTTGAATTTACCCAAATGCCATACTCAGTAACAACTGTATTTATTAAAAAGGTTGTTTAGGTTTTATGTCCGGAAAACCATAATTCTATCCTTTATGGATCATCCAAACTCTGTAACACAAAATTTCACTCTGTTTTCAAACTCTATTGGACCAGAAACTACCAAGCCTGCTGAATCTTAAGCCTGATCTACAGGACTGTTAAACTAAAACGTGTAATCCAAGTCAGGCATGACTCCAGCGCAGGAAGCTTAGCCTTCCCCTGGGTCTCATTTCCTCCACTCTTGCCACAGCAGAAGCAGCTTGCTCTTTCTCCTGACGCTGGCTTCACACACTCATTAGCCTATTAACCAGCTGGATCTGATAAGCAGGCTCCAAACCCAACAAAAATCCAAGGGCGCTCTGAAGTGGTGAGGCATGTTTCGTCATGTCCCACGCAGTGGCCCCACAGCACGACTTTTCCCAAAATCCAGTGGAAAGGACAAGGGATGCTGTGTAATGGATGCTGGGCAGGCAGGGCAGACGTGGGGGGAGTTGCCCTCCGAACCCCACAATCTGTACAGGCCCCCCGAAGTCTGACATTGATGCTTTAACTTTACCTAGGCTACTTCAACCAATTTAGGAATAACAGTTTGAGAGACATTTTAAAGTGACCATGAACTGTGCAATTTGGGCAGAGGGGAAAGAGGAAGTAAGCATGCTCTAGATGTTCATTTCTGACAAGCTTGGCATAATGCCATTTTACTTCCCATCTTTTATACTTTTATAACTGTATTTTATCCCTTGGAGGTTTGAAAAGAAAATGTTGAAATACCATTGACATAAAATGAAATGAACACCATGAAAATATAGGCAAATCCAGACAAGACCACCCATCTCCTCCTTTTCCCATGAAAATCTCAGTATAGATTTTCTGTTCTCTGGTGGCAGTAGCAGCACAGAAGGAAAAGCAAGGGAAAAGTCCTGTAGGCTTCCTGACCCCTTGGGGCAGGCTGTGTGTGCTCTTTCCTATCTCTCAAATACCACCCACTGTCTTCAAAAAGTAATGACTGTTAGGATATTTTAAGAAAGTAATATTCCAAAATATAGATCTGTTCTCATGGAAGACGCTACTGTTTACTCACCATTTTAGGTAACTTCAGTCACTATTTCATGTGCAAAGTAGAACTGTGATAAATCTTGTCAGTTTGGCAGGTAAGGATGGCCCAGGACCAGAACAAAAAGTCAGTGCTGCAGCATGAAAAACAGACTAGGAACTAATTGATACTATTAGTATATACCTTTTGGTCTTTTGTTAAGCGTGACCATGTTTTCTTCTTTATCCCGGTTGTCATTCAGACAACCCTACCAGGACCCTAAAAGAATGTTTACCCTTTCAGAATCCGTTTCTATGTCCGTAAAAAACTCCCTTCAACATGGCTAGCAACATCTTCAGTCTCTTTGGTTTTAACATTGCATACAAACACAGTTCAGCTGAATTGCTGTAATTCTGCTGGAATTACTCAAATGAATAGTTACAGACATTTTTATTTGCAGTGCTGGGATGTAACAATAATGCCACCTGAATTTTTAGAAAGATCAGAGCCAACGCTAGAGAAATTCTGACAAACGTGTGAAAAAACATTTCAAAAGCAGTTCAGACACTTGGGGTTTTGAAGTCATGAAGGTGCTTTTTCAGATATCCTACAGCTTTTGTATTAAATTCTATACTTTTGTTTTATACGACAAAGACCACATCAAAGTTGCCTGTGCCGTGAAAAACAGGATCAGTTAGTGAAGGCTGAGATAGTCAATAACAAACAATACAAAAGAGTTGTCATATCCCTGTAGTCTATACTACATTCAAACAGGGGCTTTGGAATTATTTTTTTGCAATATTCTTCTGAAGGTTGTCAAAAACACAGCCCACTCAAGTTAACCGTTCATAATTAAGAAAACAAGAAAATAGCCCATGGGACAGATCAGCTAGCCTAGTTATGTTTCTCTAACGTTAGCAAATACTCAAACCACACTGTTGGTAGCCTTAGAAGTAGCCTATAAGAGCCAAATAAATGGCTAAGAAGCTACTAAAACCTATTCAAAATCCTGCTAAAGGCACTGTGATTCTTGACATTCAAGTAAAAGTTTTTTGGAGTTTTTTGTTTTGTTTCTTTTTTTTGTTGGATTTTTGGAGGGATTTTGTTTGCTTGTTTGTTTTTTTGTTGTTGTTGGATTTTTTTTTAACAGAAACTGTTTATGTATTCCACCTTAATGTCACACCATTTCAAAGTCTCCTCAAAAGATTCTGCAAAGAAAGGGTTACGCATTTTTGCACCTCTAAGAGTCTGACTGCTCAGCTAGAGGGGGAGCAAGCAGCAAGGAATTACAGGGCAATCACCCTTAATAAAGTTACAGATAGAAAAATAACAGAAGCATGTTGGAAATGAACAGTCACAGAAAGATTTGTAATGAAATTTGTTTGGGGATTTTAAGGGTTTGAAATAGCTGATAACCTGACAGAGGAAGATTTACCATTAGAACCAGACAAAAAACCCCCACACTTCTTAATTTTTACAAGGGCAAATTGAAAAGAGTGAATGCAGCCCGTAGTCACATTCCAACAGAATCCAAAGATTTAATAAGGATGAAGAACACATTATCAAAGACCATTGCTTTCCAGGATCAGGCTACATGTGTTGTAAATCACCCAACAGGATATAATTAAGCAATAATACAAGCCAGGCATTAGTTTCTGAGCAGTCAGGAAACCCTATAGATTTCAGTAAAAAAAACCAAACCAAAACAAAAACCCCCATGGTTTACTTGCTACTTATCACAGTTTGTACAGCTTTCCTACTGCTACCCTTGGCACACACAATATATATTCACTCTGCTGTAGAGTTGCATAAAACTATGCCCAATCATAGCCTATAAATCCTTAATTACTTCTTATGCATAAATCAAGGCCAGTTCTGAAGACAATCTAAAAGGCAGAATCTTCTCAGCTGAGATCTCTCTAATCCTTATATTAAGTGTTACGGGTGATAAAAAGTAAGCCTTAGCATCACTAAACATGTACTGACACGGTTTTATGGTTGAGAAGTCCTCTGTCCCATCCTGTAATCATGTTGTGATTCTCCTAATAGCAGCCGGCCAGCCGACCACACCAACCACACCAACCCCCCCTCCCCAGTGTTTCCTCCAGGGGTCCGACTGAAACAATGAAAACAACAGTAAGACATTTTCTTTTTAAAATATGCTCGGTGCTATGCGTTGGGAGCCTCATTTGTTACAAGTAAGCAGCAGTTATTCATTATAACTCAACCAATTTATATTCTACCGTGAAGTTATTACTCTGTATGTTGCAATTTAGATTCAAGCTTCCACAGCTCTGGCATGTTCCTGAAGAAAAGTAACTTCTAAGCAGATCAAGATCAAGCAGCAGCAATATTGCAAGAACAACAGTTGAACATGAGCTCTTAAGATCACACTCCTCTTAGAATAAAGGACATCTGAATGAAAAAAACCCTACCACCAACATAATAGTTTTGTATACTGAGGAACACAGTTTCACTGGGCATTTTGGTGAATAATTGCTCTGCAGGGACCTACTAATAGTTCACCATTCAGCTCAGCTCTGAAGTTTTCACTCACCTGAAAAAGGCACCATGAGATACCCACCTGTGTAATAAGCACTGCTTCTGGAATACTATCTAAGCAGGCTTTTTCGAAAATGATTTGTAAAAGCTAGCTGTGAAAACTGCAAGTAAACGACTATAACCATTTTCCCAATCTCCTTCCTTCAGCTCCCCCAGGCCACCAGCAGCGAGGCTGGTTTACTTCTGGAACGGGTTTTGTAGCAGTAACTGAAATTCTGTAACTTGTGTTGTTCCTAGAAGAGAAAACTAATTGGGAATATTGAACAACTGCCACTTCTCTTTCCCGTGGGAATTTGTAAAGGTTTGTTCTTGTTCCATCCCTCCACACTCAGGGTGAAATGCTACATGGGCCTCCAACCTGATACAAGTCTACAGAGATCTTGACTGCACACATGGCCACTCACCACAGCTCCTGCGTTTCAGAAATCACTCCTGTAGAGGTGCTGTGTTATGTCATGCTGCAAACCCAGTCAAAGAACTCATCTGGCTTTCAAAATCAGTAGGCAAAGACCTCCACTCCTATACCTTAAATAGTATTGACACCAAACACTTTGCTATGAAAGTCCACCACCAGGCTGCCTTCTGCATATCTGTCCTTCAGTTAACTTCTGCTCAGATGTGATGTGTGTGATTACTGAACACAGGGATAATTCTTATGCTTTCTAATTTATGTGCTTCCAAGATACGATTTTTGAAGCCAGCATACATATGGGACACTCAAACCCCTCAACAATCCAGCACAGTATATATCCCACCTGAGAGATCTTCACTTTTACCTCTCTCCCCAAAAGCAGCAACGTGCAGAGGTTGGATTTCATCACAGTTCAGACAAGAGCATTGAAGCATTCTTTGTTCTATTGCTCCTGGAGTAGGTGATGGGCTCCTTAAAATACACCAGCCATCGCAAGTGGAAGAACAACCTGTAGCTGAAAAACTGATTCTTTATTTGCTCATTAGAAAGACTTATCTATTGACTTATAGCTCCCCACTGACTTCACCTATTCTATAGTAGAAATACAGGGCTTCATTTTGGTCTCAGGACAGAGCATACAGCTGTGATAATGGAGACAGGGCCTCAGTTCTCTTGAGAAGAAATTTGCACAAGTATCACAAGGGTCTGAAGGCAACACTAATTTTACCTCCTGCCCTGGCTGTCCTATTCCTACTGCTTCAGCCTTCACCACCCCCCCCGAAGAATTTACCTACAGCTGTAGACTGGTTTCCAGGCTTAAAAAAATGCTTCACAACCATCTAATGGGAATAACAACTTGCAATTATACAAAATTTCACAAAAAATTTCATACTAGCATGCTTCGCATGCTTCACATACTACATATACTAGAATTACTGCAGCATTCAATTATGCCACGGCCAGCATAACTGCTCTTGCACAACATGGGCTGAAAAGTGTCTAGAAATAAACAATACTTTTATAATGTTGCTAGCCAAGATGGTATTTAAATCACACGCTGGCTCCCAAAATTCTGATTCTAAGAAATGTTTCCTCCTGAAAAACAAAATGCCACCAAAATTTTGCTGGCTCGTCAATAAATTCTTGGATCACTGTTTCAGAGAATAAATTTAAGATGTAGTTACAATATATGGTAAAGGAAGTAATTTTCTTCTGCTGATTTCTTCAGCAGTTTGCACCAATATGCAGCGGGTATTGATTGGTTTGAAGTCCAACCTCCTTTGGGACAGGGGAAGGATTCCAATAAAATACAGCAACAAATGCTGAAAAATAGACTGTGTTGACAACTTTAAAATATTAATTCTTTAGCCAGGCTATAATTGGTCCCAGTACAGGCTAAGAAACACAATGCAGTTTCACAAAACTTCATCTGCATGCCAAAACCCCCACCGAATAGGCCGTCCCCCCCTCCCTCGGAGGAGGGATGAGCCCTGGCAGACCTCAAGGCAGTTCCACTCGGACGAGCGTGCGCGGCCGCGAGCAGCTGACCTGCCTTTGATCCCAGCTCATGCACAGGCCGAGTTGCTCTTTTCCTTCTCCCTCCTGAAAGCCAGAGATTTCTGGAGCAACTACCAGGGGAGAGGACACCTAATAGAACATTCAAATAATATCCCCATCTAAGGAATCTGTTGGAAACAGATAAGCTGAAAACTTCAGAACGATCAGTTACGGGAACAGCATATGCATGTTTAGAAATTACAAAGCCACTTTAAAAAAAATCATGGCTGTGAGCCAGGAACTCACCACAAGTTTTTCTTTGCTCAGCTCAACATCAGCAGCCTTCCAAATATTAAGACACATACTCAGTACGCTGCGCTACTTATTAATAAACCCCTCAGTTCCACAAGGGAACCTCAGAACCAAAAAAGTAAAGCTAGACAAAAGAACACCCCAAAAATGTGGGTTACAGTAACTGCTGCTTTGCAAACAATATAGGCTGCCTGCTAGCTATAAAGTAGTTTTAATAGTGGCATTCTGATCTTAACTGATGTAAAAATGGCAGCTTTCTGCTGCTGCATTGTTCATATGTATATGAAACATACAGCGTGCCTAATGTTTGTGGCAGGACTGGGAAAAGAAAATGGATTCTGTGCTCTGGCTGATGCATCTGTTCTGCAGCAAGTGAAATTTGTTTCCTTCCCTTTTTCTTGAGATGCAAGCCACTAACCTCCAGGCGCCCTTTTTTCCCCCCCCAAAAAAGTAAAAGTTTTCACACAGGTATTCTTCGGTCAAAAGCAATCAAACCAATGAGGGTTGTTTTTGAAGAGAGGAAAGGCAGAGGAGAACTCTGAATCCCCCTGTCCCGCCGGCGCAGCCGCAATCTCCAAAGTACACGCTGCAGATTGAGATCTCTGGATGAAAGCTAACATCTACTTGCCAAATTCTTTTATAAATCTGTGTTTTTATGTTTGGAACTTGCTCTAAGCTCAATTTCTGCTACATTTAGCCTTTATGTAGCTTCACTGAGAAAGAGGCAAGAAATACACACTTGAGATTACAAAACAAAAGCAGCAGATTCCTACACCGTACTGTCTCTGACCTTGCAAGTTCCCCATGTTTCTTATTCCTCAGGGTGGACATATAGGGTAGGGCTCTGAAACACAATACATTCAATTTTAGAAAGAAGCAGCACCAGCATAATCAAAATAGCACTTTTCCATGGCTTAATAACAACAGTTTACAGAAGGGTTATGTTCCAGTCCTCCTCACTTTTAGAACTAAACTGGAAAAATAAAATAAATTAAAAAAAAGTCTGAGGGAGACTCAGTATTCTGTATGGCACCTCTGCCTTCCTGCAAAAGGAAAAGATTAGTCACTGTCACAAAACTCTCTTTCAAACACTGGTTGTGCCTCCACCCGTGAGTCATTCACATTAACTTTTCAGGACAGAAGGTAGTTTTCCATTATCTCTCTTTATTTACACAGAGCATCTCTTGTGGGCAGAGCAAATTAGGTTCTCTTCTCTTATGACCCTTTATTCACAGCAATTCCCTGGCTGGATAGCAGAAGAGATATACACAATGACAAAAAGAACAGGGAGGGAAAGAGACCTCAAAAACAGTGTAGGACAGGCACTGCCTAGGAACGAAGCTGCTTACCCACCCAAGTCTGCTGCTTGGGAACAGGGTCTTGCCCAGGAATAGGTGCTGCCAAAAAAACCACCACCCAGGTTTCTCCCACACACTTACTAATACCCCGGTGAAGGTAGCTCTACAGTATTTATCTACCTCTTTAGAAGTTAGTTCCACCATGTACCTCGTGAGGCCGTCACCCTGAAAGCAGCTTCCCACAACCTACAGATTACCCCAGAAAATCCTAACTGCGGACACGGCACGAGAAAATAATCAGCAACTCTTTGAGGGAAATCACAGCGGCAGCTACCTCTTTCCAAATTTATTCAGTTAGCTGTGTGTCCTCCTATTGTTGAGCTCCAGACTTCACTTTCCTGCATTTTTATCAAATGCTCGAGACTAAGAGCAAAGGTTTTTGTATTAGATTATCTGAAAAGTCCCTTGGAGTCTTGCAGGGAGGAGACGGGGGGAAAGTCTGCAGACAGCTTTGCACAATGGTGCTGCTCATACCATTCCCAAATGCAAAGCAGGCTAACCTTTGAGTATTACTGCTCTTCTCCACTTTTGGGTTTTGCTTGCTAGCTCATGAACGACACAGCACACATGTATATAAGGTCTTTTTTCCTCCTTATGTTTTGGCGTTTGTGCCTAGAGCGCTCTTGGCGGTATCCCACAGCCCACCAGCACTCGAAAGATACGCGGGACAGATGTTTCAGGATGGCTTCACAACCACAGTTCTGGTCTACCACTACATTTACAGGTAACACCTCTCGTGCACCACTCTCCTTGCTATTTCTGGGGACTGGACTTAAGACCCGACATGCCTCTCTCTCTCAAGAGTATAACCACTGTGGGTTTTCTCTAGCACTATCAGAGCTTTATTAAACCACAAGTTTTGGTCTGCTCACTGTATTGTATTTGAACCATTTTCTGCTTCATCTGGGATTAACTGCAAGTGTCCTCATAGTTTACCTGTGTAAACTGGCCATGGTCCATGCTTTCTAGTCAAAGGTCCTTTTCCATCCTGTGACATTCCCCTCCACCATGAAAAAAGCAGACAGCTAAGTACAGCCAAATTCTACATGCTTTTACCTTCCTCTTGAGCCCTCTTTTGGAGATGGAACATGTCTTATGTGAGTGCTGTGTACCCCACGTTTCTGAAATGCATTTTTTCTTCATAATTCCCCAGTTGCTTTATGGCTGTTCTCTACTCTTTGCAACTCTTTACTGCAGTTGAAGAACAAAGTTCTTGAAACCTCTGTTAGTGTTCCCCATTTCTGTTAGCTTTCACCTGGGCTGGGCTTTTAAGATCTGAATTCTTCTATTCCTAATGCTGACTTAGTACATTCACGATTTCCCAGTCTACTCAGAAATTGCATGGAATCAAGGAATTCAGGAGAAATTCATTTAATGATGAAGTTTAACTGAAGCCCTGCTTAACACAAGACAACATACAACATGACTAATTCTAACTAGTTATCTTAAAAGCCAATACTGTTTACAGTATTGATATTTTTGCTGATTCAAATGCTGACTAGCACTCAAATGCACTAGCAAAGTAGTTAATCGTGTATTTAAAGTCGCAATCGAACACACAATTAATGCTGAAATCCACTATCAGTTCATGTTAAAATATAATTTAAAATAGTTAGAATCAGTATTATATATAGCACTAAAAAATCACATGTGGAATTTAAATGCAATAAAGTTTTTAAGAATGCAAAATAGTCACCCTAATACAACACTTTCGACAATCTCTTTTTTCCCCTCTACTTCATCAAACATGTGGGGGTTTTTTTTCCACCTTTTCTCCCGTCTGAATCAGTCAACAAATGCAGAAAGCAAGCATTTCTGGAATATCCATCATTTCCATGGCAATAGATTGAGAGATCAAACACAAGATTTTAAATTCCCAACTAAATTTATACAGTAGAAGAGACCAGGGTACTCAAAAAAACCCAAACAAAAAAGCCACCAAATAATAATAAAATAAATAAAAAACCCCACCCCAAAACCCCCCCACAAGCCACCTTATTCAGATCCAGCGTTTTGCAGTAACAGGATAAAAACCAAAGACTATGATAATCTAACCGACTTGTGATTTTTCTTTTCTGTGTGTGTGAGCAGTAGGTCTCATGATAAAAGCCTTCCTTTGAAGGCTGACAACTGGTATGAGAGATTTTAGAAACCCCCAGTTCGTACACAAATGCAAGCAAATATTTTTCCCAGTTCTTGCTCTTCTTCACATATGCCTACTAGATAATTGTGTGTTTTATGATTATATCAGGAAGCAATTTAAAACACTACTGTATTTTAATTTTTATTTAAAATGATATAGTGTCCTCATTGCTTACTGGGGTGTGTTATAATTATTTAGCCTAGTACCAGCCATTAAAAAAGAGGATCCATTACTTACTGAATTACGAGATACATGGTTTGTTTGTTAAATATTGTTTCTTTTTCTAACTTCCTCCCTTTTTGTTTGTTTTTGTGTTCACTATCATATTGTTCTTAAACATTAAAGTGTTTGGCTAAGCATGAAACAATACAGGCTCACGAGCCTGGCATTACAACGCACATTAATTCCTGTCTTCCCATATAATAAGTGGGTATTCCCAAACTTTCATAACTTCACACAACAAGTAATTTTAAAGTAACATACCAGAAGTAACTTGAAAAAAGGCCTTTAGAACCTCCCAAGAGGTGGTCAATAAAGTGGCATATATTGTTTAAAAATACTGATTTCTTTTCAGTATGATACAGTGACAATTTTTGAAGAAATCAATGATGAGGCAAAAGCAGAGTTGAGATTTATGACATAAATTTCCTTTCTGATGACTACCATTTTGAAAATGGGCTTTCACTGTTCTTGTTTCATATGACTTTCTTTTAGCAGCTGTTAAAATACTTGCACTTTAAAATATAGCTTCTTTCTAGCAAGCAGCAGTCTCTCACGGCAATTTAAAGTTCTAAGACTTCAAATAAAATAATTCAACCAAAAGGGCTATAAATCATAATCACTGGTCTGAAGACCTCTGCAGAAAAAAGTTGCAAATGTTGGAACTAAATTTCCTTCTGGTCAGAGTCCCTGGTCTCACTTGCTAGGCTAGCCATCCTGGAGTAATAAAACATCCTCAGAGGTATGTTAGATAAAGCTACCAATTAATTACCAGCCAGGAAGTGATACTACACAAAAGCACCAGCTTTATACTACCAGTTAAGCACTGGTTTGGTGGTGAGGGACTGACGAGGCATCACTGAGCTCGCCTGCATACGATCTCTGCAACTGCAATAAGGTTCATGAGCGTGGAGCTATGAGGAAAACGAGCCAGTTGGCTAACATTTACAGTGCTTCAGTCTGTACGCACCTTTCCTCCGGGTGCATAACCTCTGGTGCTGAAAAAAAAAATCTTTTAAGCTTTAGAATCCCCGAAATCCCCCCTCCTGCTGCCCCGGGGTCTTCCTTTTCCCACCACAAGCCTCGAAAGCCAGGTTCACGCAGGTACCAGCAGTTCCCTGAAGCATGGGGCGACAGCAGAAGCAAACGCGGCGCGAGTCTGCAGGCAAGCTCGAGAGTTCAACGCCGAAGCGCAACTTCCCAGCCACAAAACAGAGGTGTTGGAGAGGGACCGACTAACTGGGAAAGCTCTTCTGCGCTGGGGCAGTCCCCTGGGGGGAATAAAACCCGCGGGGCTCCCGGGAAAGTTACCCAGGCCCAAGTGGAATGCTGGGGGCGGGGGGGGGGGGAAGCCAGCAGACTTGTGAATCGTTTCCTCGGTGTTTTTGTGAAACACAATAGGTGATTTCCCCATTTCCTTTCGAAAGGAAAGCATTTCTTCCCATAAATATCCTCTTTGGATATACATAGGGCTTTTGATAGCAAGTGGCAGGTGAAATCTTCAATCCGACACACGGAGAAGCTTGGTCGTGGATCAGAGGAGAAGGCTTCCCCTCGGACAAAAGCGCTCATTCTCCTCCTCTGTGTTTTCTGGTTCCCGAAAACTACCAGTAGCAGTGAAGTATTCCCTGGCTGGGACACACAGGGGAAGGAAACAAGGTACCGAGATGTAAAATGAAGGAAACAAGGTACCGAGATGTAAAATGAAACAATTCTCTGTATGACCCGAAGGAACACTCGCATACAGAGCTGTGAGGTATTTTCAGTTCGAAAGCCAAAAAAATAGCAGGGGGGGGAAAAAAGAAAAAAGGGAGGAAGGAAAAAGAAAAAAGGAAAAATTAGTTTCAGTAAAACTGAAGTAAAACTTTTTCTCTGCAAGTCTCACAATATAATTGTTGCCAGGTAGTTTTCATCCTGTTAAAAATTTAGCTTAGCTCAATTTCAAAACAAAACATTGTTTCAAAATCAAAGAAGTGGAGCCATTTCATTTTGAAACCACTGAAATGAAATATTTAGGCTCCCAATGTTTCTCCTCAGCTGAAACTACTGGATGAATTGCATCAAAACAAGAAAACAGCTTTGATCAATACAGCACTGTGTCTTTCAGTTAATACACTATTTGCATAAACAATTTCATCAAGCATTACTAGGAGTACAATTGAGACCTCAGAAATAAGTCAATCTGCTTACTGGGTAATTTGCTGTGGGATGCATACTATGCCGTTGCTTAAATTCAAGGACAAGAGATGGAGCAGCCAAAAAGAAAATGACATTCCCACTGGTCCCCCCCGTCCCGGTGAGGCGGCCCTGCCACCGGTGTCTGCTTTAACTGCCTGAAACAACAGGATGGAGAGTTTTTAGGTGGAAAATATTTGGGATGTATCTGCTTTTCCTTCCCAGAGAAGGACAGAGCCAGAGCTGTTGCCTATGGTTGGAAGGTCCTGCTACTGCAGACTGCCCAGACGAGCCACAAGGCTCACCAGCCAGGGGAGGATCGCTGGCCAGGGAGGGCTGAAAAGGCACAAAGTCACAAAGGGTACATTTCCCTGGAAATCCCTAACCTAAAACCGCATCACCACATTCCTGCCCTGTGGCCGGTTTCGCATTCCTCCCCTCAGGTCAAGCATTAACCCCAAATCACCAGGTGGATCCAGCTGTAGCCTGGCGAGGCTGCACAGGCTCCTCTTCAGCTGCATCGCCTGGGACGAGTTTCCACAGGCAGCTGACCGCACCTTAATGGAAACGAATACCGGGATGGAAGGACTCGGCTGTCTGCCAGGAGGAGCAGTTGCCCGTTTCGGAGAGAGGGCAACTTCGCTTAGAAGCAGGAGAACAAGCTCTCGCTCCCTGCAGAGAAATACGCCGAGCCTGCGCACCCGCCCCGGCACTGTCCAGGGAGCAGCTTGGCACCGGGTGCCCAAGTCCAGGAAGCAAAGCGAAGGTGTTTGGAAGCAATTGGTTTCCGGCATTAAATTTCTGCAGAATAACAAATGGCGGTTGGCTTCATAATTAACAGTTTCAGGGACCTTCTAGAATACGAATCAGAAAGAAACAAAATTTGAATAATGCATTAGTGAGAGTTCATGTTCTAGTAGCCCTATGTGGATTGTCAGTGTGCATTCCAGTAGCTCGTTATGATTTATCTTCATCAGCCATGGGCTGAAATTACCAGACTCCAATTACTTTGCTTCCTGTGTTCAAGAGAAAAAAAAAAATAATGTCAGGCCTACCACAGGAGATGGTTTAAAATGCCCGAGGTAAAGAAAGTAATCTACTGTTCTCTGACATTCACTGCCTGAAAGTCATTCACATTAACAACCATTCAAACTTGTTTAGTGCAAACCAATTGCTTCTATTTTCCTCTTGTCAGTAACATTAGCTTCAATTCAAATTTAACTCTTCGAAAATTTCAAAATGTAAAATGAAATTCAGTGAGGCTTGACAAGGACATGTAAGGGTCTTGACAGAACATACTGCTACTGAATTTATCTTCCTTAATCTGTTAATTTTGTAATTTCTATTTTCAGGGGGAAAAAAAACCTGATGATCTGCACTTCTTTCACCATCTCAGGGAAGGTAAGAGATTTATGCTGATGTTTACCAGACTCGCATTTTAATACTGTTCCTAACATAACAAGGACTATGGAGGCAGAAAAATAGATGCGCTCAATTTAAACTAACAAATTAAGCGATTATTTATGAGCACAACTTGAGGTTTAGTTACACGGCAAAATACATTTAATAACTTAATATCCCATCACTATGAATGCTTAGACTTGTATAACAGGTCATTAACTTCTAAATACTTTGGGCTTATAAGGTTAATGTCTACAGTAAGAAGGGGAAGTAGGTTAGATGGTTAAACAACAGTAGCTGTCACAGACTGCTTGGATAGACACCGAGGAGACTGGCTCTCATTAACACTCCTTCATAGGACACCCACTAGTACAATGCTTTTATCACAGAAACACAGAATCACTAAGGTTGGAAAGGACCTTTAAGATCATCAAGTCCAAGCATTAATCCAGCGCCACCATGTCCCCTAAACCACGTCCTGAAGCACCACATCTACACGTTTTTTGAACACTTCCAGAGGTGGTGACTCCACCACCTCCCTGGGCAGCCTGTTCCAATGCCTGACCACTCTCTCGGTGAAGAAATTTTTCCTAATATGCAATCTAAACCTCCCCTGGTGCAACTTGAGGCCATTTCCTCTCGTCCTATCACTAGTTACTTGGGAGAAGAGACCAACACCCACCTGTCCACAACCCCCTTTCAGGTAGTTGTAGGGTCTCCCCTCAGCCTCCTCTTCTCCAGACTAAACAACTCCAGTTCCCTCAGCCACTCCTCATAAGACTTGTGCTCCAGACTCCTCACCAGCTTCGTTGCCCTTCTCTGGACACGCTCCAGCACCTCAACGTCCTTCTTGTAGTGAAGGGCCCAAAACTGAACACAGGATTCGAGGTGTGGCCTCACCAGTGCCGAGTACAGGAGCACGATCACTTCCCTACTCCTGCTGGCCACACTAGTTCTGATACAGGCCAGGATGCTGTTGGCCTTCTTGGCCACCTGGGCACACTGCCGGCTCATGTTCAGCCGGCTGTCAACCAGCACCCCCAGATCCCTTTCTGCCGGGCAGCTCTCCAGCCACTCGTCCCCAAGCCTGTAGCGTTGCATGGGGTTGTTGTGACCCAAGTCCAGGACCCAGCACTTGGCCTTGTTAAACCTCCTACAGTTGACCTCTGCCCATTGATCCAGCTTGTCCAGATCCCTCTGCAGAGCCCTCCTGCCCTCCAGCAGATCAACACTCCCACCCAACTTGCTGTCATCTGCAAACTTACTGAGGGAGCACTCGATCCCCTCATCCAGGTCATCGATAAAGATATTGAACAAGACTGGCCCCAGAACCGAGCCCTGGGGAACACCGCTTGTGACTCTTCACCAGCCGGACTTAATGCCATTCACCACAACTCTCTGGGCTCAGCCATCCAGCCAGTTCCTCACCCAGCGAAGAGTAAACCTGTCTAAGCCATGAGCCGCCAGTTTCTCCAGGAGAATGCTGTGGGAGATGCTGTCAAAGGCTTTACTAAAGCCCAGGTAGACAACATCCACAGCCTCTCCCTCATCCACTAGGCGGGTCACCTGGTCATAGAAGGAGATCAGGTTGGTCAAGCAGGACCTGCCTTTCATGAACCCATGCTGGCTGGGCCTGATCCCTTGGTTGTCCTGCAGATGCCCTGTGAGAACTCTCAAGATGAACTGCTCCATGATCTTCCCCGGTACAGAGGTCAGGCTAACAGGCCTGTAGTTCCCAGGATCCTCCTTCCGGCCCTTCTTGTAGACAGGTGTCACACTGGCAAGCCTCCAGTCTTCTGCGACCTCCCCTGTTAACCAGGACTGCTGATAAATGATGGAGAGTGGCTTGGCAAGCTCCTCCGCCAGCTCTCTCAGTACTCTCGGGTGGATCCCATCAGGCCCCATAGACTTGTGGGTGTCCAGGTGGCTTAACTGTTTCCTCCTGGAATATGAGGAGTTTATTGTGCTCTCCATCCCCATCTTCCAGTTCAGGGGGCTGAATACCCTGCGGATACCTGGACTGGCTGTTTAAGACTGAGGCAAAGAAGGCATTAAGTACCTCAGCCTTGTCCTCATCCTTGGAGACAACGTTCCCCGCCACATCCAGTAAGGGATGGAGATTCTCCTTGCCTCTCTTTTTGTTGTTAACATATTTGTAGAAGCATTTTTTATTATGCTTTACAACTGTGGCCAGACTGAGCTCTAGCTGGGCTTTTGCCTTCTAATTTTGTCCCTGCTTGACCTAACGAGATCCTTGTACTCTTCGTGAGTTGCCTGCCCCTTCTTCCAGAGGTGATAAACTCTCCTCTTTTCCCTGAGTCCCAGCAAAATCTCCCTGTTCAGTCAGGCCGGTCGCCTTCCCCGCCAGCTCTTCTTACGGCACATGGGGACCGCCTGCTCCTGCGCCTTTAAGATTTCCTTCTTGAAGACTGTCCAGCCTTCCTGGACCCCTTTGTCCTTCAGGACTGTCTCCCAAGGGACTCTTTGTAAGTTTCTAAACTCTCTAAGTTTCTCTTATAAAATAATATTTTTAAATAAATAAATAAAATAAAACACCTTAAATAAAATAAACAAATAAAACCCCCACAGGACACCCACCTAGCCTCACTTTTTTGGTATAATGTATTTAAGAATAAAACACACAGTAAGTCATACTACTAATGTGAATTCAGAGTATGCTCAGAAAAATGACTTTTCATATGGGTTGGGGAGGAGGGAACTGCAAGAACAGACGGAGAAAAGTAATTTTTATTTTCTTTTGTATTTGTGAAATCAGATGGGAAAGAAAACACATACAAGCCTGTGCTGGGTGTGACAAATTCAACCACATTTCAAGCAAATTAGTGCTGTTATAGTTCTTTATGGCATGGCATAACTCAGCCCAAGAAAAAAACAAATCATCTCCTACATGTTACAGAAATTAAAGTAGTAAAGCTCTGTATCACACAGTTAATTGTTTCTAACCACTGTACATTCATTATTTTTAAACTAGCAGTAAAAAAAATTACAGATAATAATTACCTCTGAACAGTCTGGGAGGCAATAGATGGTTTACAGGCTAAATCAGACGGGTTGATATGAGCCTGATGTCTACAGCTTAGACATCGGATTCTGTTACACAAACATGACATTTCTTTACCCAGTCAAACAATTTTCTGGTTTTCGCAGCACATTTAAAGAGACTAGCTCCTTTGGGAAGACTCCGCTGTTACTTTAAGACAGGACGCTTGGCATCACCGTAACACACAGAACACATCAAAAACCCAACACAGTAGTTAATGGTTATGAAAGAATTTGACCTACTGCCTTATATTAACATTAATATCACTATTTTTACTGGTGGATTCATCATGAAGTTGGGAACTAACAACTTGTCTTATAATTCCAGTTTTAGTATTTGTGCCAGTTGGCCTGTACTGTGCTCTCTGGGTAGTTTCATCACAGGAAATTTTAAAATATTCACATTTCATGGTCTAGGCAGAATACACTTTCTCAGATATATGTCCAAGGTAAGGAGAGAGAGATAATCAAAATCCTGGTACTGCCCCGAAAGCATTAGCACTCCAGCAGTTAGTTAATTAATGCCTGTCAGCCAGCAATTCTCTCCCCTAAAATCTCCGCCAGCACAATGAGCAGATCTCATTTTCTTCAGTGAGAAAGTCAAGCAGCTCCGATTAAACCGCCAACAAGGGGGATTCAAGTTAACGTGCACGGCTGGCTTTGCACGGCAGGAGGCAAAGAGGCCTCGTGTGACCTTTTCCGCTCTCCCTGCCGAAGAGAAGGCTGGGGAAGGCAAGGACGCACCATCCAAGAGAGGCGCAGTGGTAAGAGGATGAAGAACAACAATGCCCCAAACCATCTCTAGGTAAAGCAAAGTTGGTAGCCAACATACAGCAACAAAATAAGGTGAAATTATTAGAAGCAGGTTAAGCAATTTAAACCTTGTTTGGTTTCAAGGAAAGAACTCACCAGTACTCAGAAAAATATTCTGAGATAAAAACGCGTACAGGAATGCAATGGGATTTTCGGATGTCTTATGACACATAATTCTAATTACGTCCATACAATTAATGTACCGCCACACTTCTGAAAAATCACACTCTGGAGGTCCCTGGACTGATTTTATTTTCTTGCTCTTCTGAGTTAGGCTGTCTCAAGAACTCACATGGCAAATCCCACATTACTTCTTGCATTACAGGACTCGGGGACCATTTTATGCGACATAGATCATACCGCTGTGATAAAGCTTTGCAAGCACTCTAGCTCTTTGGGACTGGAAACTGCGAAAATGAAAATATTTTTGATAAAAAAGCTTAAAATACCAGAGCATTTAAATTCCCAGATATCAGATACACTGGTACAATAATATTGTCCAGTACTTTATTGTTGATTTTCTAATCTTTCTAGGCATCAAATATTATTATTACTTGTTACTTGGTACCAGTAATAACTTGGAAGTTGATTATTCCAACTAATTTATTTTTATGACACGATAAAAAATGTTTCATTTTTGACAAAAGGGAATATGATGCAAAGGTGTTAGTTAATTTTTGCTATTTTCACTTTTCAGTAGAATGAGCAAACTTTGTCTTTCAAAAGGTAGGCTTCTTATGCAGGAAATGACTGCACTCATTTATTACCTATATCACATTTGCAGTAATTCAATCTGTTCTCTTTCAGTCAACCCGCATTGTTAGTTTCTTGAGATAACCGAACTTTAATGTTATTCTATACCCTTGTCTCAGCTCTTATTTTCTGTGGAAATTGCACCGCAGCAATAGGAACTTTAGGAAAAACAAACTAGTTATCTTTATGATTTTCTTTCAACTGCCTGAACAGAGTTATTTAGAAAGGCAACAAATGGATTTTTGGAACTTTTCAACTTGACACAAAGATTTTACAATTACAAGTAGCAAAGCCAATGGTTTTTCAGAAGCATACTGAAGGAAAGTTCTTCATTGCGTGTATATGGAAACAACACAGAAGTACAATTCATACCATATATCTCCTTCCTCAAAGGAAACACAGGATAATACCTCTCAGAAATAATCTCGGATGTGCAGTCTCTACATTTTGAGAACGTACGCAATTTCCTGAGCATTTCCTGACCCAAGGCTTGCAGGCTGAAAGCTGAACTGCCGAACATTTTTGAATATTATTAATAAATATGGAGCATCAGCTGAACATTCTACCCAAGGAATGACACATTCTCCAAATACTGAGTTTTCTAGCGAGTCCAAATATGAGATGGCATTTCCAAGTAAAATCTCAAAACAAAGAGGTCATACCCGATGGCACTGTTATGCACTGTCATCTCATCCAACTAGCTAAAACTTTGGTTACTCCGAAGAATTCTGTGGCCGTTGCAGAGCATAAAGTGTTTGACAGGTTTATGTCAGATTTTAAGCCAAGCATGTGGTTTCATTCTACTGATGCTTAAAACAAAGGATAAAAATCATAAAAATCATGTTACTGAAAGCTCAGGAAGTTGTGCCTTGGGAAGCCTCTTCTCTTTCTTTTCAGCAAGTGCTGAACACATCCTTTAAAAATCAGGCACAACTTAATATACTCTGACTGAATAATAAACTGGAACAGTCAATCACTGGTTGCTATTTTATTCTGAATACGGTCATTTCCTTCTTTCTTTTGCATCAGGTTTATTAAGAAGAAATGAAGGAGTTGGGCCTCTCCTTCTTCCAATAATGTGTTTCTTCTGCTATGTCAGCAAAGAACAAAACCTGTATAAACCCACAAAAAACACAACCATAAAATGTATGCATTACTAAGGCAGTTTGGGACAGGTGTAACAGAGAAGAGTGAATACATGGGGAGTAAAAGAAAACGCTGATGCTGGTAGGACAAAAGTACAGCCTTCCTTTGATTCACAGCAATTCACATCCATAGATGTATTTCAATTTCCAGGTTCCGTATCAGATACTTAACTGGAAATTGAAATCCTGATACAACAGAAAGGTGGAAGGTGAATACCCAGGAGTCGGACACTTGATGAGAAAAACATGTGAAGTGGTAAAGCACATCCAATTCATTGTCATCGGTACTAGGGAAAAATGGCTGAAAGGAAGAAAATTAATTACAGCAGCCTTGCATCCTCTGCCTTGTTTTAGAGTTTCAAAAGAAAAACCAACAAACAAAACCACAACTCCCTCAAAAAACCCCACCAACCCACCCACCACAAAACACCTTAACTTTTATCTTCCAGAAAAAAAGGACAAAGGACTGGGCATTTGGGGTAAGACCTTCCCAAAGACATACTTCCATAGATCACTTCTAAAACTGGAAGCTAAATTTATGAAGTGAATAATTCTACTCTTAAAGGAAAAAGGAAAGTACATGAAAGCAAGCAATGTTGAGCAAGAGGAAAAGGCTGTGCGGTAACACAAATGCTTGAGAGGAATATAGGGCGAAACAAAGTGCAGATGGTTTTATTTTACATCCCTTCAGTTTGGACCAGATAAAGTTGAGTAATGTTTCAAATGCGGGATATTCCCAATATTGTAATTAAAATTACAGCAACAAGGAAACAAAATCTATACAGAATTACTTCTACTTAATAATAAAATGTATAAAGCTAAATTACTTTAGTGCCAATTATATTAGCATACTTGGTAGCAAACATTTTTAAATTAAATGTGCTTTTCAACTTAAACACTAACTGCAAGAGTACCAGAAAATACAGCCTTATGGGCTGTCATAAGAAATAGCTCGAAGTTAGCACTTTACTTAATTATACAAAAATGTAATATGAAATCGATTTCTTGTGTGCTATATTAGTGCCTTGCTTATTACAAAATACTTTTGTATTGCCTTTGTCAACATAAATTAGACTTGAACAATTTTTTCTAAGAACACTGTTAAATTAAATTTAAAGTAATGCAAAAATGGTATTGTGCTTATGTGCTTTGCAAGTATTAATACTGAACTGATGAAGTAAGCTTCTACAAGCCATTAAACCACTCACTGTATTTCCTTTTTATTTTTATAATGAAACTTTTTAAAAAAAAAATAGTTCTTAAAAAAAGTCTTCAATAGTCTGCACCAAGAGCAACTGAGCTATGATTTTGAAATAAAAAAAGAGCAAATTTGCATCCTGTCTATCAAAACTTTAAAACTTGCAGCAACTCTTTATTCATTAAAAATCAAACAGCAGAGAGAATGCCACCAGCAATTAATTTTCGGCACGGCTTGCATTACCATTTCAAGGTCAGGTTTCAGTGGCCATGCCTCAGTGGGAGCTTGGTTTCAAGGAGATCACTAAACGTCTCGCAAGGGAAACGTCATTAAACATGTACTTGGAAAACTGAAATTGCTTGCAATAGCAACAACTGGAAAACTCTCCTAGCCTGCCTTGACCCATTTACCCTCCAGAGAGAAGCAGGTACCATTCCGTAAGCGTTCACAAGCTACCACATATACCACCGATGGAATACTTGTATCTACCCTTAATAAATGTTTGACCATCTGACCACAGACCTGGAGACTGGTTCAGTCCTGATGATGCCAGATGGGAATGCAAAACCAGTGACCGATACTTCTGGGAATGATAAAAGCACCTAAAAGGCAAATTGTGCACCAAGGGGGACGGAGGATGGAAGGAAAAAGGGCAGACACTCTTGGCCGCAGCGGAGACGAGTAGCAACCTTGACACACGGGATTACTACAACACGTGTATAACACAAGGAAATCTGATCTCTTCGGTGTCAGCAACTGGGATATCCAAACGTGCATGTCACAAGCATAATTTTCCATCTCTAGCAATTCTCCTAGGTTTTCTCCAAAATCCTTTCCATAAAATTTAAAACTATCTTAAAAAACAGAAAAAAAAAACTTGGTTCCTTTTCTTCCTATCTTTAACTGGAAAAACAAATCTCTAATTCTACTTCTTGGATGCTTAGATAATTTTTTTCTACCTTTGAAAGTGCATTTTTTTACAACCCATATGACAATTTTTGCTTGTTTTAGTTCTACTCCTAATGTAATTCTCTGACATTACTGTTAAGATTAAGTAGTTCTTTCTCTCACCACAACCTATCCTTATGATGCAGGGGTTTCCAAACAGTGAGGTGAATACAAGTTGCTACAGGCATCCAGGTAGCTGGTGTTAAGTAACCCACTCCCATGACTGATTAAGACCAACACGTGACTACGACACAGACACGGCAGTTTGGAAAAGGCACTGAAAATAAGTGGCCGCTTCTTTGTAAATGATACCTGGGAAGAATATACAGTTCTGTCTATTTTTTTTAATTTATAAAATTTTGCAGGTATGGATATTTTTCCTTCATATCTACTGTAATATAGACATATTTTCCCTCTGGGGAGAGAAAATAGTTCTAACCACCTAACTAGTTATTAAAGATATTATAACAATATACAGAAAAACGTTCCAGCAAGTTGAAACTGATCTTTTTTTAACAAAGCTTTCAGAATATTTTTCTTGAAATCGAGATATATTTCAACACATCTATGCGTTTGTGTGCATATACACGGTTTTCAATCTCAAAAAGAAGGTTTCTCTATTTCTTTCATATCTTTTTGCAGAAAACACTGGCAGCAACACCTATGAATGGTGACGGACATTCACAAGCAATTGCTGGAAGCAAACAAGGACCACAAGATTTTAATTCAATACTCAAGACCAAACAAAGATATATCTTTTCTGTCCTTGAGCACAGCAGAGAATATTGCCTGCCTTCCCCTCCCCACCCCCCAAATTTTGTGGTTTTGTTTTTTTTTTAACATGGCTATGCAAGAGTGACAGATTTTGAAATATGTATTTCACCATGACTCCTTCAGGAACTATTCATGTTGGTTCTTCTTGCTGTGCCTTGGACAATTTCCATAAAAAAGGCAGGTGAGAAGACATGCTACCCCTCACCGCCACATGCTGATTTCTGACCCCAGCCTTCAGACATGAGCTGCCTCTTGCCTACTCCACTCAGTTACCGCAGCGCATGTCAGATTTTCAACGACACAAGAGCAGCAAAGACTTGCAAGGGACAGGCTGGTTCTCGTGTCCTGCAGTGCCTTGATCTCCCTAGCTTTCCAATAGAGTGGATCATAGCTGTTAAATCTGGGTCTCATCTCCCCTGGTCCCTTCAGCCCATACGAGTCTCCACCCTGTGCATGTTCCCCTGAAGGACCTGGGAAGCCAAGAACTGCCTCCTCAATTTAGTGGCCTCATGAAGAAAGAAACAGAGTCCACCACCTTGCCAGAGAACGAGCTGAACTACATGGCCTAGAAGCAGCTAGGAGAGGAGAGCTCCAGTAGCTATGTGATGGTAAAGTTTATGAACTGCTTCATTCCTAAGAATTATAGAACAGTTTGGGTTGGAAGGGACCTTTAAAGGCCATCTAGTCCAACCCCCCTGCAGTGAGCAGGGACATCTGCAAATAGATCAGGTTGCTCAGAGCCCCGTCCGACCTGGCCTGGAATGTTTCCAGGGATGGGGCATCTACCACCTCTCTGGGCAACCTGGGCCAGTGTTTCACCACCCTCACTGTGAAAAATTTCTTCCGTAGACCTAGTCTAAATCTACCCTCTTTTAGTTTAAAACCATTACCCCTTGTCCTATTGCTACAGGCCCTGATAAAAAGTCTGTCCCCATCTTTCTTTTAAGCCCCCTTGAAGTACTGGAAGGCTGCAAGAAGGTGTCCCTGGAGCCTTCTCTTCTCCAGGCTGAACAGCCCCAACTCTCTCAGCCTGTTCTCATAGCAGAGGTGTTCCATCGCCCTCATCGTTTTTGTGGCCCTCCTCTGGACCTGCTCCAAGAGGTCCATGTCTTGCCTGTGCTGAGGGGTCCAGAGCTGGACACACTACTCCAGGTGAGGTCTCACCAGAACAGAGGCAGAATCGCCTCCCTTGACCTGCTGGCCACACTTCTTTGGATGCAGCCCAGGATACGGTTGGCCTTCTGGGTTGCAAGCGCACATTGCTGGCTCATGTCCAGTTTTTCATCCACCAGTACCCACAGGTCATTCTCAGCAGGGCTGCTTTCCATCCCTTCATCCCCCAGCCTGTACTGATACCAGGGGGTGCCCCGACCCAGATGCAGGACCCTGCACTTGGCCTTGGTGAACCTAATGAGGTTCATGTGGGCCCACTTCTTGAGAAAACCTAAAAGACAGCAGTGAGCATTTCAAGACCTCTCTCACTCTCCCCATCCTTTTTATTTTTAAATAGGAAATGCTGTCCTCTTGTATAAGGATTTCAGATGACGTTTCATAGTAGAGGATGGGGAGGACAGGTTTTGGTAAGCAAACGCTGGCCTTACCACTTCTAAGATTTGCTCTGTCAGTGTGTAACTGTCAAAGGAGCAGAAGGATCCTTCAGACAAAGCAAAAGCCCTGAGGGCCTGCAGCTATGGAGGATGCAAACTGTTAACTCTTAGTACACACACAGCAATACCACTAAAACAAATCCAGAGGTTACTGATTGCTATAAAGAAGTTGATTTAAAGGTGCTCCAAGAACACCACAAAAACAGCAGAAGAAACGTTGGGATCAATGAGGTGGACACTAACTATGCTAGTCCAAAACATAAAAAGTAACAAGGAAACAGACTGGATTGTGTCTGGCTTTATGTTCAAGACCTAAACAGGAAGGCAAAAGATATGTTAGTGACAAAAAAATTTCTGTAGCCTTCTCAGAGATGGAACGCTACTTCTTCTAATGCGATTTAGCTTATGAAACAAATAAAGGTGATGCTTGCTACACCTGCTTTAACTTAGCTAATAAATGTCAGTCAGATCAATGCTCTAAAATGTGCACACTCAAGCAATTTAAGTTTTTGCATGTTTTATGCATTTTAAGGCAAATAATTATCTTTTAAATGTCAAGATGCATTTTTTATTAATTTTCTTTTTCTCTAACTGCCAGCAGAAACTTTTAAGTGAAAGAATTTGAAAGATTTTCTTGTCTGTTGTTGTTGTTTATAGCAAATTATATGCACAAAAGCTGCATTACAGTAAGAGAGCAAATCCACGTATTCAAAAGTTAAGAAATGCCGCAGTAACAAGCTTAATTCCATTTTCTTATGCATATGCATTACGGTATTATGTTTAAACATATGATTTTCCTTAAGGCAACATGAAAAAATCTATATATAAAGATATGATGTCAACTAATGTAGGCTGTACAGGCTGAAAAAAAGCAGTAAATACAACTGTGTGTGTATTTTTCCTGTATTCCTTGTATGCAGCTTTTAAACATCAAACTGGATTGGAAAAGGCGTATCAGAGAACACACGTTACCGACAGCTGTAGGAAAAAGTAAGTGCAGCAGCATCGGTATCTTACCACATGAGCCCTCACACACATTTCATACGTTGAAGGACACAGCCCACGAAGAATTTATCCGAGAACATCCCGAAAAGTTTGCCTGGCCTGTAAACTACCGATGTTTGTCGTCATAGTAGCTTCACAACCTGCCATCTGATTCAGCACATGCTGGGGTAGCTCATCTATCAGTTTTCTGTACTGTTGCAGTCACACTGCAGAAGAAGTGTCCTCAATTTGCTCTTCAAATCTAAAAAAAAAGCCAGTTATCCTAACTCTTTAACAAACTGGTCTTGTAATTGCAGCTAAGAAAAGCTTGCACTGCTGCTTTAAAATGGCAAGAACAGAACCACAGGCATACTAAAATAGATAGCAGGTTACTGGAAAAGGGATTCTGGTTATGCATAAGATACTAATTTTTATTGTTTTAAATTTTGCTTATATCTGGTTCAAGATATAAGTAGATCAAGTATTCTGAATTTTCAAATCCTTCAAATGTGGGAACAGTGGGTTGTTCCACCAGGCCACGGGTTGAGAAAAAGCAGCAAGGTCTAGGATGGCACTGACTATTAGTGGAGGAAGTTTTTTGGTTTGGTTTTTATAACACATAGAAAAGCAATTCCTCGTTTTTATAGATGGTAATTTAGTTTCTCCTTACATATACAGAAATTTAATGGTTGCAACAGTAGTATCTATTACTTCAGAATTAAAGCAAGTTTACTATAAAACGTATTTCATCAGTATGCGGAATATCATAATGACAGTGAACATTGTCATGGAAAGGCAGGATGTGGCTGATGCAGAAGACGTAGAGGCTCTCTACCAGCTATTGCAAAAATAGGTTCCCACTGAGAAGTTAAAAAAAAAAGCACATTAATTCTGCCATAAAACCCAGCGCATGCGCACACAGTGCTGGGAAGACGGTGGGAAAAGAACGATTGCTTCTCTCCAAGCTACTACAGGAATTCGTACACAGCTAGCAGGCTACTTGGTTCAGACTGGAAGAACCAACTCCAGAGGAGGAGCCAGTCTGAAGAAGGGCTGGAGGTTTCACAGTTTTCCTAACTGACAATAACTTTTAGGCTACCAAAAACAAAGGCTCTCTGTTCTAGCATCTTCTAGGCACCTCTGCAGCCAGCTTCAAAGGAAGCTGGATAACTATTTCCCTATTTCAGTCAGTATACAAAGCCTATTCACTATATATTAGCTGAGCTCCAGCAGAGAAACAACCTGACAAGTCAGAAGCTGAAGCAATATGTGTCAAAGAGATTGAATTCCACTTTCATATTAGTACAGAAGAAGACAGCGCATGATTATTGCTTGGAGCATGTGGTTGTTTAGGGGATAATGCTAGCACCTTAACACTGAGGAGTAATGGAAATTGTCTGTCTTGTTCCCATTCTTTCTGAGACAGTCACTTGTGATATGTCTTGTTACACTGCCAGGTCATTTCTCTCTTCAGGCTCCTTAAATATCACCTGTCCAAGTTGACAATACATCTCTCAAATGATGACATTATGCTTTGTCCCTTGCTAAATAGCTAGACACTCACTTTACCAAGGATGAAAAGTTACACTTTCCTTGCAGAAATTAAAACATTACAGGCTGGCCACTATGTTAGAGCTCTGCTTCCCAGCGCTGCCCATCTGCAAGGATGCTCAGCCCCCCAGCATCAAGACATCTCACTCTGCAGCAGCCCAGGCTTGTGTCCTCCTTTATGTTCTTGTTCCTCATAAAGGAGACTACTCCTGACATGGCTAAATTCAAAGAGATGGATTCAATTATTAACATTTCAAACAAACAAATGAAAAAGCATATACAAGAACTTCCACGTTCTTTTAAATGCCATCCCACCCACCAAGAGGAACTTTATTACAGAATTTTCACTGCTTTCAGTACCCCATTTTCTCTCACCAGCAATTATTCTGCACAGAAAACAACTCAGCAAATCTTTACTCAAAAAATATAGACTTTCAGCACCAGAGACAAAAGGATTTCTTCGTGAGCTGTCAGCGCTGTGATACTTAACCCTCATACAAGCCCACACCCGCCAGAGTAAGGCACGGGACGAAACACAGAAGGATGGCGAGAGTAGAAGTAGGATATTTAGAAACAGATTTTTGTCATCCAAGATTGAAACACCATATTCTACAGGCTACAGGTTTTTTGTAGTCGTCGTTCTTTATTACAGTTGTTGCATATTTGTTTCCAGCCATAAGTAACTGTCTAGGCAGGCAGAAGGAAGGATCACACCCATCACACCCAAGAGCCTTGCACAGAGCTACCGGTGCAGGACCGCTGCTCTTCAGAGGCTGGAAAAACCACACATGGGTACATGTGCATCCACTGGGAGAATATGGAAAGCCTCTAAGAGATTAATTTTAGGAGAACAAAGTGTATAATGGAAGCATTTGCCATCTTCTAATTTAAGTCTGTCCACAAGGCAGGCTTTCGGAGAGTGCTGAAAGGAGAGCACGGCTTCCACAGAACCTGCTCCCCGTGGGGTGCAGCAGCCCAGCTGAAGCCTCACTCCGTGGAACCCACAGCAAATCCGTCTCCAAGAGATCACCTGGAGTCACCACAGAAATCGTTGTACAGTCTCAGAGTTCCCACCTTAAACTTGCAAATCCTTTCTAAAACACGGAGACAGTAAGCTGATTTGTGAAGGCAATATTGAAGAGTGGTAGCACTTTTGTTGCTACTGTGGGAATTGGACCAAATTAACATGGGGAAAAAAACCCTAAGTCTGAGAACTACTTTATTTAAAGCACACAGCAACTAGTAAATTCAGGACTAAATAATTCACAGGAAGACATAAAGATCATGGTTATATATGTTTATTGATTTCTATACAGTATTACTGTTGTATACATTTTTTTCACACTGTATAAACTATGGGTATATGCTCTGAATATGCCCATCAGTAAAGCAACAACGAAAAATGTCTATCATCTTAATTTGTCTTTCAAATATGCATTCACCACCTTTTCCAATTACTGCTAGGCAAGACAAGCCATATCTACAAAACTTTTTACTTATTTCTTTTCTGTGTAGACTCTTATACTATATGATCTGCGAAACCTTCTGCAAGTACGCTACCCAATGTGAATAATTTCTACAACATATTACTCATTCCCTCATCCGTTGTTTAGATAGAAGCATCTGCATTTTTGCTTCTAGCTTTTAAATTGTGTTTCATAGCTGAAGGGAAAGAATAGATGGGGTTGGAGGGGAGGTGGGGTGTGTGTTCCAAAAAACCAAAAAGCTGAGCAACAGAAAAAGAAAACTTGGTAATGCCAACCTAAGAAGTCATAGAGGTGAAGTGGCACGCACACACAAAAAAGGAACACACTCAACTAGCATGATCCTTAATTATGGCCATTCAGAGAATAAGAGACAAGTGATAAGGCAGCCCCCCAAAACATTAAGTTCAGGAATAAATTGATCTACACTGATTTCTATACAGTATGATTGCTGCATTCTTCCCACGCTCCCCATCCCAGCCCTTGCTGCATCAAATGAACACCAAGAGCAGAGTCTGCATGGACAGAGAAAGAAATGTTGGTCACACTAAGAGCTGAATGCAGAGCAGTTGTATGTGTTATTTTCAAGGCAGGTCCCTCCACATAACCATAAAAATTGTATCAGTAACATCATTTGTCACAGAATGAATAAAAATTTATTCTCTAACATATGATCTTCATTGTACTAAATTCTAATTACATACTATTTATCTGTGGAAAGTAACCAGACAGAGAAAATGAAGATCTCATTGCAACCAACACAATAAAAGTTAGAGAACTGTTTGCTCTGAATAAATTACATAAGGTAAATGAAAATGAGAGAAAATGCTGGAGAAACATGCAGATTAACCCTGCTTTCCAAATGGCATCGAGATGCAAAGTGAACTGATTTGTCAAAGGTGACAAAACAGCCAGAAACAGAAAGCAAGTTTCTTGAATCCCAGTTCAGCGCTATCTTTGAAGGTTGTTACTTTAAGGAAATATGGTGCAATTGTATTACTTTACTTACTCGTAATCGTCTAAGCTGCTACATGCTGTAAACTGTGAATGCTGCACGTTGTATTCCCGGTGGGTGCCTGTACTCTGACATTCCAGCCTAGCAGAGTTCATTTTGCAGAGGAAAGAAGGTATGTTGTTGAATGTATTTTCTCCAGTCCCTCACATCGAGCATAATTCTATAAAATAAAGGTACTAAACTGCAAAATGTGTGCTTGTGGTACTGTTAGTATCTGAAATGTTTAATTATCTGAATGATAATTAAGCATGTTGCCATTTCCAAGAGCAATGAAACAGCTTTCAGCAATTAATAATGATCTGGAAAGCAAACTGCATAAACCAAAATAGTTTTAAAAGGTAATATGAAATGAAAAATACTAGTATACAAATGAAATGGTTCCCTGTTTATGCAGTGGGGTTAGAGGTGTGAAACAAGGAAAATAAATTTCAACCACATGAGAAATCATTGCTAAAAATCACATCTGCATTGCTAAAACCAGTATTGATTCTGGTCACGTCACACCTCCTTAAGAAGAAGACTTTGTTTCCAGTTTTTAAGTTTCTGCCAGAATTCTTTTATTTTGGTTTCCTAATCCTCATCACAGTAACCTCTTGTATAACACCATACCTTTAATTCTTTAGAATAGGATGCTACACAGACCTGGAGAGAGGCTGGGGAGATGAGGATTGAGGGCTTGGGTCAGGGGGAATGTAATTTGGGAAGCAATTTCAAATATGCACCTTCAAAAACTTTAAAACATTCTCCAGTACTAAGGAAAGGGTGAGAAATTTTGCTCTGGTTTATACAGTTGAGGACTATGGGAGCTCTTTTAGTTATAGTACCCACGTGACAGCCCTAATGGTCCACGTCGTGTGCCCATGCCCAGGGCCTGAGCCCCTCCTTTTCCCACACCGTACACAGGGACTACTCCAGTTTTACTATACTGCCACTGGACTACCTGAAACACAAATTAGCAGCACTCAACTCACACCACTGTAAATTAGTAACGCAATTCTTTTTTGGAGTGGGTTTTTGGTACCACTTTCATAATCTTTCGCAATCTTCCAGCTTTATCGTAGTTACATTTTCTTTATAAATTACATGTAACTGTTCCCGATAGGACCCAACTCAAAATCTTTATTCAATTATTCCATAAAAATGGGTCAAGATATATCAGCCAGTTCTTCTCCATTTGAGTTATTTTATTCTGGTTTCTTAATCAAAATGTTTTACATCAAATTAAATGCATTAGATATCACCTTTATTAACCAAATCTGTAATCTAATTTTTAAAAATATTCTGACAAGATCAGTATTCCATAAACCTGTTGACTGTCTCTAATTATATTACTTTCTTAATTCTTCATTAATCAACCCCTGTATTGGCTCTTCCATTATTCTGTTCAGAATTAAAGTCAAGATGGCAAGCTTTTAATTAATTGAGTGATCCCAATCCTTCATGACAGCATTTTTAATGTTTGTTTTCAGGTCATCTGGAACTTTCCAGGACTGATCCAGATTTATTTATTTTTTATTTTTAAAAATAGCAAACAAAACCAGGTAACATTAAGAATCTTGACAAGCCATTTTAGGATTCTGGACCTACTGATCACCTGAGGTGTAACTTGACATCAGCTGCTGCTTAATACGCTCCTCAACTCACTGTTATAATGGAAGCCATTTCATTATCATACCATACAAAAGCATCACCTGGTCCATAGCCCCTCTCAGCACCAGCAGGAGGATTTACTGAGAAATAAAATGAAGAAAATGAAATTCGCTCACTTCTGTCTCACACAAGTCTAGGTTCAAATTAGGAGGAAAGAATTACACTGCTCACTTTTTAAATAAAACAAAGTTGAAAAAAAATAAAAAAGCAAACAAGAATTAAATTAAAAACAAAGATTCATCTAGCAGAATAAAGCCCAAAGAATCAATGTCAATAACAACCAGAGCTTTTGGGAAGCCTGTCCTAACCTTGGGAGGATGTTAACCTGAATGTATCCAGATTTCACACTAGCATGAATGACACGGTATGTATGTGTAATGGCTTTGGGGGAGAAAGACATTATGGAGGGGAGAGAAAGAATAATGAATGCATTTGGGAAATCTCATCAACATCCCTCCCCCCAGCACACACGGCTTTCCTCTTCCTCCTCTTTCATCCTTCCACATCACCACTCCTGCTACTCACAGACCTTCCCACCTACTCCACGCTACTGCGCCGACAGTGCCAAAGTAACAGTGAAAAATTAGTGCACTTCCAAAACCGTATATTTAAGTGCTGCAATGACCAGAGCAACTTTCAAAACCTTATTAAAATTTTCCCTGCTTAATTTTTAATAGAGTGATGAATAAAAGTGCAATAAAAGCCAGTCCTACAAAAGTGTGTTTTATTTAGGTACTCACTGGTTCTCAAACACTATAAAAGTAATATTGCACTCCTAAACAGTTGAGAGACCTTATTTATGAAAGCAAACGAAATTAAAGTATCAAGCACACTAACAAATGACACTAAAAAACTATTTCTGTTGAAAATAAAAATAGAAGTCTCAGTTCAAAAGAAGAGCTCCAGTCTTCTGAGAAGGTAAGATTGCCTCCACCTGTAGTCATGTTCTTCAGAAGCGAAGAGAGATCAAAAATCTGCGAGTATCAGTCCCCAAACTCTGGAGAAGCTATAATCAGGCTCTGAGTTATCTGGCCCCAGTGCACCCACAGCACTTTCAAGTGCTGCAATATGAATTATTGCCCATGTCCATTCTTTTACAGCTGGAATGGGCGCCGTAGATTAATGTACTGCAATACATTTTCTTGCCACTGACAGTGCTTCTCGGCAGCGTGATCTATCGACCAGTTACGCGCACTTTGGATAAATCATGACGGTCTCAGTGCTGCGGCACGCTCTGCTCTGGGAAAAGCTGCCGAACAAGCTGCGGTGACACAGGAGATGGAGAAAGTGCTTGCAAGATGGGAGCTCCGGGGGGCTTGGCAGCTGCTCCTTTTCTTCCCCCAGCCTCCGTCACACAGCTGAAGTGGCATCCCGACCTAGTGCCCTTCACCAGAAAGAGAGTCACTAACTTCAGCTGAAGGACTTCCCTCAACCTGGTAGACTTTGCACTGAAGCCCTGCCTGGCCAGCACGTTGGGTGCCGATGACCATAACCACATCTTGCTGTTGGTAACTCGTCCCGCCCTGCCCGCTGGTAGAGACTTCGGAGAGAAGGCAAAGGAAGAGGTCACTGCACACAACGGAGGCTTTGAAAGGTGGGTGGCCATGCTAGAGGAACCCCCCTACCTACGCCTGCTACTCTAACCCTAAGTGAAGGGCATCGGTGTGATTTACTGCCAAACATGACGCTATACAATAAAGAACTGGCCAGGAACAAACCTTATCCCAAAAACAAAGCACGAGAGAATTCAGGAAACCCACGTCTCATTGCGTAACGTGGCACTCGCAGAGTCGTGGGAAGAAAGTTTTGAGTTTATGCAGAGGGAGCTTGCAGCTGCAAATACCAAAAAAATGAAACTAAGCAAGACTGAATATAGCGAACAAAAAACGTTCAAAACTAATTTAGGGGAGGTTAGTGTCTGAGCTTGCAGTTTACTGCCAATTCAACTGAGTCATCAGCGTTGCACTCCTTTGAAAAAGAGGATACCGTGCTTAATTTACACAATCTGACAAGAACTTGGCTAGGCAGTCTGCCTGGTCTCCTGCTAGGTAACTCAGCTGCGCTACGGTCCTTTCTTATGGATATAGGCATCATTAGGATTCTATATGTGGTATGGGTATCTGAAGAGCGGCAAGCAGCACAACACGCAGAGTATGGTCCCATGTGCCAGCCAACTATCCAAATCAGACAGCTCTTTTACAGGATGCTCTCTCAGTAACAGTTCTGGTATTCAGTCCTGAAGGGAATATGATGAAGTTCCTTACTCCAGACTTTCTCCATTGTTTAAATATCTTTTTTTTTTCCATATCATAGCCAACTGGTAAACCTATATGGAACAAGAGACTAGTGCATTTGGTATCTGATAGCGAGATCTTAAATGTTTCCAATTACTACCTGGCTAAAAGCCCAGAAACAGTAACGAGTGCCAAATATATTTGTAAAAACAACAGCAACTCATAAATATAGGTGTAACGTGGGCCTTTCTGCAATGACAAATCTAAAATAATTTTTTGAAGTATCACATCCATTTAGCTCCAAGTTGTCCATCTTTAGTTTATTCTAAGTGTTCAACATGTAAACAACAAAAACATGAGTAATAAAAACATGTAACTTAAGTGCTCAAAAAACATTTAAGCTCTTCTTGAAGCTATATTCTAAGTCTCCAATGATATCTACTTTGAGAAGAAAAAAGGTAAAAATTCTCTTTGAAACCTTAAGGCAACTGCTTTACTGTAAAGGTAAGTATTTTCTTTCTGTCCACTTTTTAAAAAAAAAAGAAATTATACATTTATGTGTACTTTTATTAGTTTTCAAAGATTTAAATAATAATTTAAGATGCACTACTGCAAGAGACACAAATAAAGAGCGCAGCTTATCCGGTCAGTGCCTCATTTTCCAGAACCCTCCTGTGATGTTGACTGTTTTGACCCAATTTTACAAGCCCGTTGCCTCACATACCAACATCCTAAATTCTCATGTACAGCACACAGCAAAGCCTATAAATCCAGCTCCCCACCTAGAGCCCTCCACCTCCACTCTGCAGGTGCAAAAGGCAAACAACAGTGACCGTAGCACTGTATGCACTGCACATCGGCACAAACAGGTTCTATACTGCACCGTCCCTTTCACTCTGCTATTTTAAAAATCAATTACAATTTTTATGTAACCAGAACAACATTCTAGTTCTCCAGATGGCCATGCAAGGTCACTTTCTCAATGGCAACATCGCTGGAGTCCCTCTGTTAAAAATCCCAAGAAAATGAACAAAAACCTTAAGCTTGCTTTTGTTTTTCAATGTGCCCCCATGTCTTGCTGCTTTTTTTTTTTTTTGCTAAAGGTGAATTCAGCAGTATCCAGTATTCTGTGTATACCATTTCCAAGATGAATAAATGTGCAAGCTGTAAACAAACATTCTGCGCTTGAAAAAGGCAGGCAGAAAGCAGCCCAGCTCCCAAGCCTTCACGGCAGGCGGTCGTATGCCGGCGCCGCATCGCTGAACCAGCATCTCCCCTATTGTGCCTTGAGGCTAACTGTTACCGATAGCTAGGTCTCTGTGATGGATAACGATTTTGAAATAATAATAATAATAATAATAATAATAATAATAATAATAATAATAATAATTTCAAGATAAATTGTGCCATTCTCAGCTGATAAAGCTATAAAGCTCCCCCTCCCCTTTACTCATTTTATTATCAAAAACAAATAATACATGCAAGAGTTTACTAAAATCAAGTAATTTGGAAAAACCTGAAAACACACAGGAACACAGGACTCCTTCTCCAATTGCTCTACAATTCTTCATGTCCTACTGAAAAATCACACCCTTGCATTGAACTTCGGTAAAGTAGGAACGAGCAATTCCACTGTGTACATATATTAAGCTCTGGACAGGCTGAACTATTGACCTCCTTTGCCACTAAAATATCAGTTAATCATAAAACTGAGCTGCGAGCTGTTACTCAGAAGCAGCAGCCAATGTAAGAGAATAACTTCTAACTTACAGTTGATAAAGCAGGCTAAGTGGACAATTTTAGATTACCACATATTTTCTACACCCCCCGCAAAGGAAAGGCAATCACAACTCGGAGGATATGCACGGAAGGACACCACCAACCCCAAAGCCACAGAAAACAGCATTAAGGATTACTTCGGATTCAAGTGCTAGCCTCTGCCTTTTGTTTTGGTTTTAAAATGCTTCAGAAGTGAATAATTTAATCGGTGACACCAGGCAAGCGGTGTAGTCATACCGAAAGCCCAGGTGCCCCGCGAGGATCGATGGGGAGGAAGGAGCCTTCAGCATCAGCAGCCTGAAATTCTTTGTGCCTCACCACAGACAGCCGGGACCACACCACCACGCTCGGCCCCGACTTCAGCTGTGCTTAGAAATGGAAATACAAAGCGTGCACCTGGCTAGTAAGGAGGAAAATGTCAGAAAATAACATTTTGCTTCACACATTTTAGTCTTACTTCAGCCGTTTAAAAACACTCAGTGGTTTCACGTATTTGACTGCTCAGCACCATCTTTAATTGCAGACTGACAAAACGACACGCAAGCTTTCTAGCAAAACGCCGTCACTCGGCTTCAGCGCAGGACAGATGACCTGGGAATCGCCAAGTAGACGAACAGGCGGGTGGAGGGTTTTTAACTGGCGGAACAATTATCTCTTAATTAGAAAACAATTTTGTTTAGCATTAGTGGAAACGAGTCGTTTTGCTATGAGGAAGACAGAAAATGATCTAAATGCCTAATAATAAAAGTGCATGTCTTATATTGAGATAAGCACAATCGCCACTCAAATCGTTCAGAAGCAGGATACATCTCCAGCAGAGCACAGGCCAACTGATCAATAACATGTTATTAAGAAATGTAATGAAATTATAAATACTGAATGAATTACAGAAAAAAAAAATTTCAATCTTCATTTGAAAACGATGTTAAGATTTGCTCAGATATTAAATAAACAGAAAGCAGAATACTAACCTATTCTTACTGATGTGTCAGTGAGTTTGCTATTGCTGCTACTTGGAATGTAAACATTAAAAACTCATCAGATCAACGTTCACCAACGTGTGCTTTTTAATGCGTATGAAGAGCAGTCAAACTTCATGCTGAAAATTCATTTATTTCCTGCCACTCCGTTTGACGCTGAGCAGATAATCAATTATAACTTGTTTCAGAATTTGAACTAATAAGTACAGAACTTATGGAAAGACAAAATTGACAAAGAACATTGACAGAAAAGAGAGTATCTGTCTGAAAAGTAAGTGATCTTGTCAGAAACAAGAATTAGGAATAATTGAAGAATCTGCAGAAAGAAGATATTGCTGCAGAGATGTCATCTAATACAGCGCAGTAAATCACCTGCCAGTCACTCGTACAATACCAGCAGCAGCAGAGACTGCGGGGTGAGCTATTCCGTTATTAGCTCTACTGTTTCTTATAAATCTTGTCTTCACAAGAGACTAATTTTTATGTTTGTAGTTTGCCTTTTACAAGCAAAATATTTTAAAAAATAATAATATTCATATTGACTTGGTCTTGCAGTTGTCTAACGGGAAGTCCTGGGAGAACACTGCGGAAAAGGAAGGTCTGCCTTCATTTTCCAGACAGGCGAGGAGGCAGCAGGGCAACCTGCCGCTCAACCTGGTGCCATCCCTGACTCATCCCTGATGCTGGGCACAATCCCTCAGTCTCCACAAACCCTTGCTCGACTCGCCTTTTTCTAATTGAAAATGGTTACTATTAATATTTATTCACCTTTGCTTTCAGGGAACAGGAAGAATCATTCTTGCTGCAAGGTAAAACAACTTGGAATCTTACTATTATTAAAATAATATTGTCACAGAAGCTCAATTTTTTTTTCAAGCATTTTTTTGATCTGCTTCATTTCACAGTGGATTAAATTTGTCTCTAGCCAGACTACATTTTGGTGCCTTATATGTGAGTGTTAAGTTAAAAACAAATTAAAAATAAAATCACACTCACAGTAACGTTGTTTCCCCTAACTGGCTTCTAAAAATATGTCACATAAATCATAACTTCCTTTCTTTTCCTTTCCCATTAAAAAGCTTTACTCTGTCACACACTGTGAAAATGAAATTATATTTTTTCAAGAGATGGGAAAAAGAACCCAAACATTTGGGATTTGTTAGTTTTGGCTCAGTCTCTTTAAAATAGAAGCTCTTTTCCAATTCCTACCTTATCAGAACAATGCCTAAACCAATTCAGTACAATAAATTAATGCTTTAACCTTACCTAGATCTCAACTGTCATCTTAACCAAGATGGATACACATATATTTTTACTTCACAGGAAAGACAGACTAAATAAGATCACAAATTCCAAAAAAAGCCCTCAGCTTAGTCTTGCTCCAGTTGTGTGCCTCAGTTTCCAACAGTACTATGCCTGATTTCAAAAAAGACTGTCTGATATTCTGGGACTCACACTCATTGTCCTAGTCCATTTGAAGTTCTGGCTTGTGATTCGGACACCGACTCTCTTCCTTACGTAAACAAAATGAGTGGTCATCCATGCTTAGATGAGAACTTGAATAGCTGTCCCACTGAGATCTGTCACCAACTCGTGAAAAAAATATTTCATTTATATTTTCATTTGATACATGCATAGATATACATGTCATGGGGAAGTCTGCAAGTGCAGCTCTTCTTTCCTACTATTTTAGCGCAGCTTTCAATAGATGGCTATCAGCACTCTGCTAAACCTAATATAGTGCAAACTTTAAAATACTGTAAGTCAGGCCCTAAAAAGCCTGAGATGAGGGAAAAACCCCCACAATTCAATCTCTGCTTATTTGCCTCCCAGTCTGATGTTCAAATCTATAATTTTTCTCCTCTGCAACTATGAGACGTAGGCATTATCTTTCTTCTTATGAAAGCTGAGATTAAAATAACTTTAAGGAGCTTTAGGAGGAGCAGCATATAACACAAGTTGGCAGTGCTTAATCTTCTTGGACCTAGCCACACAGGGGCACTCTAAAAAAACAGAAGCAGACTGCAAGATTCAGCAACACATGATTGTGGTGGTGATAGGTCAAAAATGGAGAAAAGACAACATTCTATTAATATTTGCTAATGTGTTTTAGGAGTTGTGGGAGATTCTGACAGGCCATGCGTATCTGCTTGGAGAAAAAAAGTTCCCTTAAAATACGCTACATTTTTTGTAAAATTGTATTTCTTAAACAGATTATTTTTCCATGCAAGTACTTTCATGTGCAAGTTTACTTAAAGTGCAAGTGAAAATATGAAGGTGAAAAAACAAGTGGTTTGTCCTTCTAGAAATGATAACATCTCCTTCCTTGCACGAGGAGAAGTAAAAGGCTTTCTTAGCTTTGTAACATCCCTTCTCCCGACCTACATCCCAGGGTTAGCAAACAGCAACCTGGAGAGTGACCGGGCAAAGCAGGGGATGCAGCAAATCCATATTGGCCCAGACACTTGGGGATCCTGTGGGTGCCAAAGGAAATCTTAAGTTCTGCTACAAGCTAATTAGAGCCAACAAAAGCCCGCCAAACAATTAAATCAACAGTTTTGTCTGGTTGTATTTCAAAGCAGGACTCACCTGCACATTTGGTCCTGGTGATGAGTGGTGGTCCTGGCTGGCCAGTCCCACCTTCGCCCGGTCTGGTGAGCAGGACCCGAATCTCATACTCGGTGTCAGGGTCCAAGTGCCAGAGCTTGTAAGTTGGCGCGTTGACAGCGTGGGTTTCGGTCCAGGTCCCAGATGTCATTCGGTACTCCACTTCTTTCAGGATAATGGGTCCGTCCCCAATGATTGAGTTGGCATTCAGCTGAATGAGCAAGTACGTGGGCCCGACGCCCAGCAGCTGCGGGGGTGCTATCGGCCGAGGGGGCTCTGTAGGGGACACAAAAAAAAAAAAACAAACCCAAAAACTCAGCGATAAAACAAAAGCTGTAAAGCCATTAAAAAGAGGGCTCTTTCCACAGAAAGTTGTCAGGGTTTGGTCAGCAAAGATTTCAAAACTCGAAAGCAAAATCAAACTGACATCAATGAAGAAGAGCGGAGGAGAATTTCAGCTGATGGAAGCGAGTGGTGCACCACTGGCATCTGCCCAGTGTTATTTTTTCCATTTAAAAATCTCAGCTAGGGACCACAAAATCCCATCTGATTTGTCTATTGCTGATACTTAACATTTTTTTCTGGAAAAAAAATAATATCTGGATTCATGCTCATTTATATAATTTACTATGGCAATAACTTGAGATTTTCAGAAACATAACTGACTTTCTTTTATTGACAGAAGCCACATACATACATATTTCCTTAAAGAAATTGTTTCAATAGTTGATACACTAGCCCTGCACAGAATATTCTTAAAAACCGAGTATCACTGCAGTTCATTTGAAAGCCACCAGACGCAGTTAGGGCAAAAGATATGGATACCTCTTACGCACATTCCAAACATTCCGAACTGAGCCAAACTGCCAGGAGAATGACAAAATAAAGATGCATAGCAACGACGTACAACATTATTTTATTCTTCAACGACTTACTACTGATTTAGAAACTCAAACAGGAAGATGTACGTTGCCTTTTGCCTTCCTGCGTTGTCATCAGATTCCAGCTAAATACTTCAACACAGCTGCAAAGTGAAAAGGTAACGACGGACCAAACAGGGAGGTGAGGCCCCCCTTACCCCGAGGAACATTTAGGTAGAGAAGTAGCACATTGCCTCGGCGTGATCTATTTTAAGAAACAAATCACAAGTAACGTGTACTTTTCTAATAAAATGAATCCACTGATAAACACGGAAGGTTCATTTTCATTCCAGATGGCTCATATTTCAACTAATTTGTTTCAGTTAATTAGGCAACAATGCTAAATTCAATGCACACAAGGGTTTCGCACAGCAGCGATGCAGAGCTAACAACGCGGCAACTCTGAGCAGGTAGAGCGATCTCATGGCCAGGACATTAAAAATAACATTTAACCCCAGACCATAAGGCTTTTGCTCCCCCCACCCTCCGCACGAGAGAAGCTACGGCGCAGGAGCATTGCATGTATTCTGCCTCCCAGGAATGACCCCACCAGTGCCACTGGCAGAGCCCGTGGCGGGGAGTGGTGATGGAGGGGCTCGCAGAGTGCTCCAGACCGCCTCTGACATCCCACCCTCCCTGCACGGCGAAGTTTGGCTACCGACTCCCTGGTTCTCTACGTCCAGCAGTGCAGTTTTCCCTCCAGGTACCAGAGCTGGCTCCCAACAGTGTATTTACCAGCTCTGCAAGCAACCAAGTTTCCCACGCTGTGGTACCAAAGGATTTCGTGCAGACTTTTCCCTAAGTCAGCCGTCTCTCGAGCCACTCTGTAGGCCAGGGAATCTGTGAACATGCAGCAGTGGCTGCAAGCGGAGCTCATTTTCTTCTCCTGGAGCGAGAAGGTGAGGGCTGCAAGGTGTTCCCGTTTCTGCTTCGGGATATACAAAAACTCTAGAAAGTATCTCAATGAATTATTAACATGTTTTACCCCGTTCTGGCAAGAAATGTGCATATGAAATAATTTAGATCCCTACCTGCATCAAAGCTCAGAAATGCAGCTGGGCTTAATGAGGGCAGTTTATTTGCTGCGGAACTAACACATCAAATGTCAAACTAATGAATTCTAAGGTCAGGGTATATTATGGCAGAAAACATAAACGTTGATGAACATGAGGCACTCCCAACTCCGAGTTATAAACCTCTAAAACATAAGGCTGTGTTTAGAAGTATACACTTTGATTAAGAGCACGATTATCACAAATAAAACCTCACGTTAATGAGACTAATATACCATTGCATATTAAATTTTTATGTTAAGAGGTAAAGTGTATTCTTATATTAGCATATGCATTTTGTTTTTAAGCTCTTGAGGACAAGGAGACTTATTTATAAAGTCTCTCCTAGTTCCAATAAATTATGCATGAATTTTAATCAGTTAGCAAATGAACAAGTAATTGTTCTGCAGCATTATTAATATTCTTCATAATACAATATACTATCAGAACCAGAGGTGAGGTGCAACCAGAAATCCCAAAAGTACACTAAGTGTCAACTGAAGCATGCAATCCCAATATACCAGGATAAACTTTCCTGATGTTACCCAATTAACTTTCTATTAATTATTCTCATTCGTTATTCTATAACCAGATCCATCAAATATTCCCCAATTATAATTTCAAATCACATAATTTCCTTTTATATATACAGCAACCCAAAACTTCTACGGTTTAAAAATTGCCATCGATAACTAAAAGACAGAACAAAGCCATTATTAATGTTTCGGTTGTCATTCCCATAGCAAATATCACATGTACAACATTCCTCTTTCGGTGGGTTTTTAAACGTGAGTCACATCCTTCAAGGAAGTGATGTTGCTGGCTTTTCACTCTAGCAATCTGGGTCCACCTGGTAGTAAAGAACGCTGTTTTGCAGTGTCCCGAGAAGGAAGGCTGTCAAAAATAAAAACCCTCTTATACGAGGTATGGAGGGAAAAAAAAAAAAAAAGAAAAAGAAAAAAAGAAAGAGATGCCTGAGAGGGAACTCCAAAGAAAATCATCCTCTTAGAAGTTTGGTCTGGTTTATAAACAATATAAAACCTCGGCTTTAGTCAAGCCGAGTGACAGCTTTAGAGTTCAGAGCTTGGACCAGAGGCAGTGCTGCGGGAAGCCGAGGTTCGCCAGTGGCCCACCACGGCAGCCCCCGTCCCGCCTGCCCTGCCGAGGCGCTCCGCCTGCGGACGGCCACTACAGCAAACGCACTTCGTGCCTTCCAGTCACCCACGCCGCAGCCGGCTCAGGCAGCACGGTGACCTCCCGCCAGCTGCCCCTGCCCTGGTCACTGCAACCAAACCGGGGAGCTATACCCCTCACATCTGCCAAATCCCCCCCGGCTACCATGAGCAGATGCGGCTAAGGCACACACACAGTGTTCCTAGCAAGCAATTTTCACTGAGCGCGGTTCCGCTTTTCCCAGCCGTGAACCCTCTGTGAATAGCCATAAAGGTTCTAAACAACTTGTTATGAGAAAATATTTCAACCCATGTATGGTTTATTAACTCCCCAGTAGAATCACGGTTCCAACAGGTATTGAAAACACGGACACCAAACAGTTTGAGCAAAGACCCTGCATGGTGAGTTTCGTTTCTTCCTTTGCTAAGCACAAACTTTAGAATTCCTTTTCCAGTGTGACCAGTTTAATTACTGAGTTATTTTCTAACTGTATTTTTAGCCACTGCTTAAAGGTGTTAAATCTGATGAAATCCCTTCCAGTCAGTATACGCATGGTCACTAACATCTCTGACAGACTATATAAAAAGAGCACTTGCACATCTGCAAGACATTACAGAAATGAAAGTACTTTCATGCATAGCATTTGCAGTATTTGGCCATTTCTGGTTTTGACATAAAATGCCCACAGCTAAGTTAATCAAAAATTAAGACTGACATTTCATCAGTACAGAGTTCCCATTCTGCTGAGCTACTAGCAGTACATTATGCTCACATCAGTATGTATATGACATTATATATTACATGTGCTGTGATATTTAGGCACCAATGACTAGAATAAGCATGCAGCATCAACCCCAGCTATGTCTTCCTACAGTTAAACAGTTGTGTCATGTTCTTAATATTAAATACTGTATGCAAATAATTATGTGTTCATAGACAGAAAAAAAACCAACCAGAAAAGGTCACTAGTGTTATTAGTACAGTAACTAGTATGCATAAAACTTCCTATATTCCCAAGTACCATACGCACACTATGTTGCTTAATACCGTTTACCCAGCCTGGGTGACAGTAGCCCTACTATGTTGTCCTCCAAGACTAAACACCTCTTAAATTCAAAATAAAGGGAGGCAGTTTCATAAGTGAAATCATATACTATCAGCGATCAGTTCAAAGCACGGGGGGTGGAATCAAACCAAACCAGAATCCTACAAGTTTCTCCACTTTGGAGGAAAAGCTGATACTGGATGCATGTTTGATAAAATCTTACTTATTTATGTCAAGTCATGTTTTGTGGAGCACAACATGTACCAGCCACAGGAGACTGTTTGCTTGCTCACAGCAGAAGGGTTGGGGAGGGTGGGAAGGAGAGGGCTGGTCACCACACAGCCCGAACATGAAGATATGTGCGTGCCTTCATTCTTGCCACTCTCCATCCCATCCCTGCCTTGTACAGAGCCTCAACACGTTAATCCTACAAGCTCCCTCTGCTCACGCGCGCGCTGTGCCTTCCCCCGGTGACAGCGCGTTCACCCTTCTCTGTCAAATACCTTATAGGAAGCTATACAGTTGGTATGTTGATGGGTAGCAACTGTTTAACCCAATACATACAATGGGGGCAACCATAAAAACCTTAATTTTTACAAGTATAACAAAGCATTAATTTATTCAAAGAAGCCCAATGACGGCCTTACCCCTGCAGAAATTAAAATCAGTATGTCTTAACTGAACCATAAACTGTCAAGAAAGCAGGCAAATTAAAGAATACAAGTTTCCTTTAAATTTTTTCATAATTCAGAGAAACAAACAAACAAATAAATCCACATAAATACAGACAACGCTGAGCATTCCAGGGAGTACAGCAGAGATGCCTCCACAAATGACTCAAGACTGACTCAGCTCCCACCGAGATCAAGCTCATTTCCTCTTCTAGGGCAATTTCTTACAAAGCTAAGAAAGAAGAAGTTTAAGTAAAGAAGCCAAGTTTAAGTACGTCTGCATATTTCTTGCAAGTACTCTGGGGGTTTCTATTCAGCTTCGGAGCCTGACCCGCACTGGCTATGTACAGATCTATGCCATAGGAAGCCCGTCGGGACCAGGGGCCCTCAGGAGAGCAGTCTGAGACACCCCAGGTTTCTTGAAAGAGCCAGGGCACACGGGCCAAGTGGCAAATCCCCGCCTGCCAGGAGCCGGCCCGGTGCAGAAGCGCGCGGGCGCTCCAGGCTGCACACAGAGCTGTTGTGGCAAAGCTGCCTTGGAAGACCCGCGGCACGGAGCCAGAAGAGCGTGGGGGAGCAGGCTGCCGATCCCATGCGGCAGCGATACTGCTTCAGTGCTCTTCCTGGGCTGGAGGATTACATACGGCTTTAGGGATTGACACGTTTTTAAAAATATTGAAAAACTGAAGAACCAGGAACGTTCGTTTAAAAGGTGGAGAAAATGTATGAGATTTAGCAGGAAGAATTACGGCAGTCAAGTATTTGCAGGGCAACAAAATTCTGTGTCTTAAAAGCTGGTTAATCCAATGGAAAAAAAGAATTAACAAGAAGCAGTGACTGAAAGTTCAAATTCAAATATGGTATTAAGCCACAAATTTAGCAGTGAGAATAATAACTGAAGAACAATAACTGGTAATACCGTAGGAAATTCTGCATTCTCTATCTGAGTGTTTTCAGTCAAGGCTGAATGTCTTCTTATAAATTATATGTTAGGGGAAAAAAAATAGATGGTGATAACAACATGTAAGGCTCCGAAGAAGTACAAGTGAAAGAAATTATGCGGTCATGAAGGTAGTCTCACAAAATGAGCTATGAAAAGTGAGGATAAAAACAAACCACGGAGTCTTTCAGCACAAATACTGGGTTCTTTTATTTTTATAAAAATCATTCCACATGTGGCATATCTTTAATATGAACTACAGATATTTTCATTCAGCTCTCCAAAATGGTTGGGAAGTACTGCTCTGCTAAGAAAAAAAATCCAAATTGAAGACAAAAAGGTTTATTTTGGACTTGTGCCTGCCTGAAAGGACACCTGGCCATCTTCTATGCTGACAGCAGCTTGACAAGACCTGTCGCCCTCAGCACCAACCAAAGCTGTATTAACACAAACAGGGGGCTTTGCCAAGTAAGGGGAGAGGCATTACAGAAAGCAGTACTTGCCTGATGAGACATTCTGCACTCAGTTAAAAAAGCAGGTTAATGCAGGGGACTGAGGGATCCCAAGCTGAAAGCACAGATCGCTAACAGCAGAGGTATCACAAACCTTAGAGTCACAGAAGGCCTCTGCAGTTTATTTTTAAATTTCCAACAAGATCTCAGGTTTTCACTTTCTCTGCGTGACAGACTACACTTTCAGCTCAGTCTGTCACCCTATACATGCCATCTCTAGTGAGTAGTTAGGTCCTTAATGGTTTTGTTGTATAACACACGGAAGACAAATAAAAAACCCAACAGCCTATGCATCAGAGAGATTGCCCAGCACACTAAGGACAGTTCATTAATGGGAGCTGAGTGCTCTGCTGGGCTTCTGGAAAGAAAGAAGAAAAACCAAAGAAAAAAAGCTGCCACTCTTCTAACTTACATTTTATTTTTCTGCATTATTAAGAACATACCTCTAGATGTACATTGCTCTGAGACCTTCTAACCACTAGCCAAGGCTTCACATGGGAAGTCCAATAAACGAGTTACATCAGGACAATCTTAACTAGCCAATTCAAAGATGCCGACAGCACACATCCTTCAGTAGAGAAATGCTCTTATCACTGGCTTAGCACATGGGATTCTTGCTTGCCTACTGCATAGTGGTACTTGATTTTCGCACTTGGACAGCCCACCTTAATCTTCTGGCAAAGGAGAAGAGTAAGTGTAAGCTCATTCTGGGCCAGACATACCGCACATCAGCTACACAGATTACTCCTGCCCAACAGACATAATGCGTCTGAAAAACATTAGAATAAAGGAGCAGGTGCACAAGCAAGCCTTAAATTGCTGTAGGGTTGCCCATGGAAAATGGAGGGGTTGGAGTGAGAGGCAGCTGCCACAACAGGTGTTTCTGTTCCCAGCCATGCCCCAACCTCTTCTTTCCCCCCAAGGGTCCCACTCCTGTCTACCACCTTCCTACACTCTCAGTTGGGTAGATTGTACTGGTTACCCACTGCCAGCTGGGCATGAGCCACCACCACCCAACCCATGGTTGGTCCTGTGTTTTACCTCAAAAGATACCCAGGCACAGTGGCAGTCAAAAACAGGCTTCAGCAAGATGAGTTCAACTGCAGCAAAGCATGTTGCACAGGCTGGAGGAGGGCACACTTGCTTAAACCAGCTCTAACACACAAAATAACATGCAGAGACCTCAGAGGAGTTTTAGAATCACCTCCTCTACTCCAAGACTGAATGCTGGTTAGAGATCCGTACAATAAAAACCACACCAGCTGCGTGCCCTGGCCACACAAGCCTTGGCCATTCTTCAGGCTTTAATTAATATTTCCCTAAACCACTGCTTGTCTTCTCTATTTGTTCATAAACTCAGTTACAGTTTTCACAGGAAAATTTTTATTTGTTTCTTTGTTCGTTATCCCCAATGGTCAAAACCTTCTCTCTCCTCATAAAGTTTAACCAATTTTATTTTTATTTTTCTACATTGCCTTTTTTTTTTCCCCTGATGGAAAGGCTTCTATTGCTCTCTCCCTTCTCTTCTACAGGCAGCTCGGAGAAGGCATTTATTGCGGGCTTCTGCTGCTTATGCAAGTTAACATTTCCCCCCTCAAAGTATACTGAAGATAAGGCAGCAAAAACAGAATCACAGAATAACTAAGGTTGGAAAGGACCTCTAAGATCATCAAGTCCAACCATTAATCCAATGCCACCACGCCCCCTAAACCATGTCCCGAAGCACCACGTCCACATGTTTTTTGAACACTTCCAGAGATGGCGACTCCACCACCTCCCTGAGCAGCCTGTTCCAATGCCTGACCACTCTCTCTGTAAAGAAATTTTTCCTAATATCCAGTCTAAACCTCCCCGGCACAACTTGAGGCCTTTTCCTCTTGTCCTATCACTAGTTACTTGGGAGAAGAGACCAACACCCACCTCACCACAACCCCCTTTCGAGTAGTTGTAGAGAGCGATAAGGTCTCCCCTCAGCCTCCTCTTCTCCAGACTGAACAACCCCAGTTCCCTCAGCCGCTCCTCATAAGACTTGTGCTCCAGACCCCTCAGCAGCTTCGTTGCCCTTCTCTGGACACGCTCCAGCACCTCAGCATCCTTCTTGTAGTGAGGGGCCCAAAACTGAACACAGGATTCGAGGTGTGGCCTCACCAGTGCCAAGTACAGGGGCACGATCACTTCCCTACTCCTGTTGGCCACACTAGTTCTGATACAGGCCAGGACGCTGTTGGCCTTCTTGGCCACCTGGGCACACTGCCGGCTCATGTTCAGCCGGCTGTCAACCAGCACCCCCAGGTCCCTTTCCGCCGGGCAGCTCTCCAGCCACTCCTCCCCAAGCCTGTAGCGTTGCATGGGGTTGTCGTGGCCCAAGTGCAGGACCCTGCACTTGGCCTTGTTAAACCTCCTACAGCTGACCTCAGCCCATCGATCCAGCCTGTCCAGATCCCTCTGCAGAGCCCTCCTACCCTCCAGCAGATCAACACTGCCACCCAACTTGGTGTCATTCTGCAAACTTACTGAGGGAGCACTCGATCCCCTCATCCAGATCATCAATAAAGATATTGAACAAGACCGGCCCCAGAACCGAGCCCTGGGGAACACCGCTTGTGACCGGCCACCAGCCGGATTTAACACTATTCACCACAAAACCTTGTCAGCAAATAACTGACTTAAACATATTATACCATGTAATGATTTCATCTAGAAAATCAGGTAGAAATTGGTAGTTCTTTTACACTTAAATGTTCCAAATAGCCCCAGACCTCCTTTCATATTTTTAAAAAAAAACAATCAAAAGCTAGATCAGACTTATTTCAGCTGCTGTCCTGTAACCATAAGTGATGGTAGCTGCACAGAGAAACTTGAACAGCTTGTGATCTAGCATTCTGCCACAATGCTGTTTCTCCAGCTCTTTTTTTTCTTTTTAATGATGCTTATGCAGAATTAATTTCTACGACTCCGGAAACATTCTCTCTGTGACTTTAAAATACAATTTATCACAACTGTTCAGTATCTGGCACCAGCAGCTAGTCCTGAGGTTGATACACAATACCTACAAAATGTTACGTTTTAATTAAAAGAGTTAGTTGCCTGGAACAAAAGGACTCATTCTAAGGAATAGCTTAGTGACCAGGTCGTATCAAGTGATTTATCCAACTCACTTCAGAGTCTGCGAGACCATTTTCATTGTCTTTTATTACTTGGAATGGAAAAACTGAAAGAATCTATTTTAAACAAACATTCAAAATAAATATCTGTAACAGTGAGATTCAGGTTATTACATACAGAATCAACTTACTGGAAAAAAACAGCAACAAACAGAAAGGGCAAATTGAATAGCAAGCTCATGATGCTGGCTTAGAGAGGTTACTGAAATATTTCACCGCAATATCATCTCTGATTTTGGGTCTACAAATGGGGATACTATGTCACAAGTTCACCTCAAACTACTAATTTATCTCTGAGCACCTACCTAATATATCAAGTTTGTGTGATAAGTACAACAAAGTCTGCAAGCTCATGCACCTAAAATGTATTTAATTTAAGTGACACGGCAGTTACTGACCACCTGAAGTGCTGAAATAAGAATTACTTCAACAGTGAAAACTGCTAACTTCTGCATAGTGATTTCCTATCCTATGCATCACTGTGGCATTTTATTCACCTTGATTTGAAACACCACTGCATTCATTTTATTATCTTCCTTTAAATAAAAGGAACAGTGTGCAGCTTTAGCACTGTCAGCAGAAACTGTAAACAAGGTTAAGCTCATGCCCAGCTTACAAAAAACAACAACCCAGTGTCTTTCTAAAAATTGGACCATGTCATCCCTCTACAACTTATGAGCAGAATAGTTGCCTATTTATTAAATGATAGTAGGTCATGCCACTCTGGGAATCAATTAGAAGAGTATAACTATTTTGTCAAAAAGATTGCGTAGTGTTAAAGACATTTATGCAGCACACTCCTACAGGAAAAATGAATACATGTAAGAAAGAGAGGTGCCTGTAGAAGACATTCAAATCTTAAAAAAAAAAAAAAATTAAAAAAAATCACTCAGTACAAATGAGTCAGCTATAGAAATGTCTCAGGCAAAGACTTGATCACAATGACTTCATTATCCACATGTATCAGTAATTCCCTTGAGATCTCAACATTGAGATTATTGTTGGAAAGAAATATTTTATCTGCTTCATTGTCAGGAACCAGCAGGTTAAGAGCAAAATTGAATGCCTTCAAAAATTGGTACTACCCAAGAAAGAATTACTCTCAACTCTACAAGGCTTTGCAAAGGGATATTTGACAATACTTCATTCTGCATGCATATCCACACACTGTCAATGACAAGAAGGAATAAAACTAGACGTTAGGGAAAGATTGCCTGAAGAGGGACAAAGTATTATTTTAGAGACTCCAGGTTTTTCTTTCACATAGTTATGTAATGAGAATGTATTTTTCTTTTTCTGCCTGCTTCCCAAGTACTTGGATTTTTTTTTTTTTTTTTTAATTTCAAGTCTGAACTGGCCCAGTAAACTGATATCGCAAAGATTTTTGCATTGTCTTTATATCTGTTGATGCTATAGTCACGCTTACATTCAGTTTCCTGCCTAAACAAAATAAGTGCAGAAACTTTCTGCTGGACAAATATTACAGTGACATATTTATAATCAAACGCAAATACTTCAAACATCTGCAACAAAATTAGAGCATTTCAGTAGAATTCAGTGACAACAATCTAAATCTCTATAAAACTTGAAATTTAAAAAACCCGACCCAGCAATCACTCCTGGAATTCAGTGAAAGCCACCTGCCCTACCTGCATGAGGCTCTCGCTAACAGCTTGGAATGACCTACACACAGCCCTGCTGTATGTCTTCAGTAAGGTGCAGCTTTCTTCACCTGATGACATGACTGTGCCACCTGGGAGATGCGCACTTTCCTGTGTACCGACTGACCCTCCTGCCGGGGTGTTTGCCTGTCCTGGGAGACTCCTGCAGGTCTCACTTTGGAGAGAAACATTATATCCAGCCAGTGCTAATCCAAGTATTTGTCATCAGCTTTCCTGCATGCCTTTTTAAATGACAGAGAAAAATATTTCACGTACTGTTGGCATAGTATCATGGCCAGCCAGAATTCAAAGCTGCCTCATGCTCCAAGTCCAATGAGCTGTACACATCTCTGTACCAGAAGGGAACTGAAATATAAAGTACCTGCAGCTGAGAGGAATAGCTGGCATGGCTTTTGTTTCCAAGCATTTACAGTTCTATTTAATAGTAATTAAAGAAACTTCAAGCATGTACGAGTCATGGACACCTCACCTTCCCAGCCCTCCCCATCCTCTGTAATATACCTGCTCACCTGGCATCTGCGATACCATTAGCATGCCCAGAACTGATCACTGCCACGTGGTGCCTGTGCAGGTTTTTAAGTATGACAGCCAAGCGCCTGCAAGCTGTTTGCACGCCTACAGGGTTAGGTGCCAAATCATTTGCTTGAGGCTTCTCCTACCCCACTACCTTGCACTGTTCTCCCTCAACTTTACCTGCCCAGCAGCACTCTGAGCCCACTTAGGCAGCCCCTATTTTTCCTCCTATGTCTCTGCATCTTTCTATTTCTGGTTATTTGATCCATCATATGAAAGAAGCTACATACTCTGAACACTGATTTTACCGTAAGCATTAACCCAAACCATGGACCTTGATGGGCGGAGGTGAGAGAAGGAAGGAAAGCCGCTCACACACCGTATTATTGAGGCAAGACCCTTACAAATGTGCAGGAGACAGAGATAAACTTAAAATCTTCCCCTTCAGACTGGCAGGGTATCCAGGTATGCCTGTGGAACAGGAACTTCTCTCAAGTTCTTCCTCAGGTATCCCATTTCATTGAAGTTAAAAGCTTTCTGTTGGCACTTCAATATTATCATCAAAGGAAAAACATATACAATTTAGCATATGGGTTACACATTAATAATTATCTAGAGATTTTGTGTGTGCTTAGACTAGTCAAGTCTATGGGGAAAATATCCATCACCTCTGAGCAAACATTCTCCTTGCTCAAATCCCGCCATTGCTATTCATAACCTTTTCCAAGATACATTCAGATGTTCCCACCAGCAATGTCTTTATATTTCTTAACACAGCATGCCTAAATATTTCTTGCTAAAAATGCCAGAAGGCAGCCCACTGAAATGACAGAGAAGTGGGCTAATTTTAGGAGGCACTGAGACACTTCCTTCAATCTATGCAATGAACCAACAGAAACCAAAACCAAAATGGAAACCCACTTCGTTAATTTTTACATCACAGTTTTACATCACAGACGTGAATTACACATCATCTAACACTTACCTGAAAGGGCAACCCTGCTCCTCCACTTCCCACCATCAGCGCTGCTTGCAGTGCCACTCATCTGCTCTATATCCAAGGCAGGTTAGGTTTAAAATTGATTTGGGGGGGTGGTGGGTGTTACATGGACGTTTCCTGCTCTCCTGGGTCCCTGAAGCAGCTCCGAGGGGCTTCAGACAAGAGCCATTATCAGCACAGAAGCAGGAGCACAAGTCCAGGTGCTTGAGAGAGAGGAAAAGAGAGGGCAAGGACTGGGACCGCCTTTTCAGCAGGCGCTGGCTATTACATCTGCTTAACTTTACCATGAAAGCCACCTTCAGAAAGGGGTGGGAGGGGGGATGGGGGGGGATAGGGGTCCCAAAAGGAACCCACATTCTTGCCACAGCACCTAGACAGCTGGTGAGAAATACCTATGAAATGAAGGGAACAGGTAACAAAGCAGCTGCCCACCTTCTCATTGCTAAATGGATTTAGACCATGATAAAAAGGCCTGGGAGAGCTTTCTAAAAAAAACAAAAAAAACCAAAAAAAAACCACACCAAAACCAACCAGAACAAAAATCCTCACCACTTCTTCTGCATGCTAATAAGAAACAAATTATGATGCATGTTTCTTTAAAGGCATGAACAGAATATAATGATTTATTAAGAGTTTTGATAATGCAGTGCTGTGAAGTAGAAATGGAAGAGTGCAGTTGGTGATGAAGTTCTTACGTAGTCAACAGAGAGGGTGATGATTTCATTTGTATCATGAGAACAGCTTCACTCCTGAGAGGCCAAGTTGGTTTAAGGGCTTTTTTTTAGCTGGTGCAACAAAAATGGGGAATGAGAATATTTGCTTTTGAAAGAGAAAGCAACACACTGGATGTACTGAAAACAGGGTAGTTTTTTGACCTAAAAAGTATTTAGACTGGTTTTACTGAAATATTTTAATTATGTACTTTTCAGGTGGGGCTGTTCTGTTAAGGAGTTTGAAAATGTGTATATTGTGAAGTGTGATAGTGTTGCTACAAAGAGGGTGTCCTTGTAATTAAATTGACACCCAGTGCATTGAATCCCAAATTCACAAGACATAAAAGCACAGACAGCTTAAAAATGAGTATGTGCGTTAGATTATAAAAAAATGTTCTGAGGAACAGTTTGTAGAAGCCTTTTATGAGTTGATAATACCCTATTCTCTTTGTTTTGTTGCAACCAAGATCCAAAGTATAAATACAACAAAAAGCTACCGATCATTTAGTCTGGAAGATCAACTCCCTGAGTACAGTAGCAAAGTCTAAATTTCACATCTTATTTCTACTGCCACAAACATTTCTTTCCTACAGTAATATTTATGGGATTAGTGTGACTGCTTACATAGGGAAAAATGTGGCTAGAAAGTCACCAGTTGTCTTTCTGACCTCACGACAAACAGACCCATTCAATCATAACCTAACAGGACAATCAATAAAAGCCAGCTCAAGTGTCTGTAGATCTACAGCGCAAATAACGCACAGCGCTCGATGTTCACTCATTAGCAATTACGAGTTAACCATACCTTAAAGGTATGGGTTGCATAGCATATCTGTACCACCCACCTGAGAGGCAGAAGCTCCTGCACTCGAGTTTGTAGAAACGCTCCCTCAGAACAAACGGACGACATGATGGTGGCACAGTGGGGAAGCTTGACTTGGAAATCCACTCTGCACTTCCACTGGGTGGGAGGATGGGGCAGCAACTGTTGCTTAATACTGCGCTCCTTGCCTACAGAGTGCCATCCGGAACAACCCTCCGGATCTGCCTGCTTACGTCGAGGCGTCTGCCTGTTTATGATTAGGTTTCAGTAAAGGGCAACATGGGTGACTGAAATCATGGAACACCCCCGATATAAGAAACAGTTGAGTAGGGCAGGGACCTTCACGTTGGAAAATGATCTAAGGGTAACATTGTGACAGAGCTCTACAAAAATCACAAGCCGGGGAGATGTTAGGATTCAATTAATCTTTGCCTTTTCCAATACAGCAAATACAGGTCATCAAGTGAAGCTAGCAGAAGGCAGGCTGAAAAATAAAGAAGAAACGAAGGCGTCTTCATGCTGGAAAAGGCAGCAGTCTCCTTGCCCAACGGTGCTGTGTGCGATTGAAGGTTACCCTGTACCAATCAGACAACCACCCGGCGCAGCACCATTGCTGAAAGGAACCAGATGCTGCGAGGGTACTGGGGAAATGTCACGTATGCTCATTAAGCACCTTCTCCTCCCGAGAACTCCTCCGCTGGCCACTGCTTAAGAACCCTGATTTAGTTGGATCCTTGGCTTGAACAATTGTGATTGTCCTTTGTTGTGCTCCTGTATTCTGTTAATCTGTTTAAATTCAGGAATTTTGATATTGAATGGCTAAACTGAAGACAGGGATATCAAATATGGGGCAAGGTAAATGATGATTTTTATACACTGCCCTAATTCAGGCAACTGAGCTGATTCCCACCTTATCACAGCTTTCATATCTGAAATAAAGTATGCTTCTATAACAGTCAAATTAATTGAAAATTTTCATTCTTTTTTGCTACCTTATTTTAAACACTCTAAGTTCTCTTATTAATTTTTTGATGAGGAAACCTGAAAATGTATGGCTTCTTATTCTACTGCTGCATGTTTTAGTTCTTGAATATGATGTTAATCAACATCTCTTCAGGCTGAGCTAGCACACTGAAAGTTCAGTAAGCAGCCTTGTGTATTCATGTAAGAAAGGCAAACAAAATCAACAATGCTACAGAAATAATGAGGAGAGAAGAAATTACTAGGGGAGAAATTGGATGGTACAGCTTTCCTCTCCAAATACAAGATCCACTGCTAATAATATAGTTTATAATAATATACACCATTATGGAGATTGCTACCTTCAAAGATTACACAAGTAAACTATGTTATTTATTAAATTCAGCTTGCCTGTGCGTACAGGCATTTTGTCTCAGGCTGCATCTGCTGGTTCTGCATGTTGAACCAAGCTGCTAAGTGCACGTTACAATAGTACTTGGAGACAAAAACAAAATCACATGTAACATTATTACCAGTTCAATAAACATGAAGGTACCTTAAAGAAGCCCTTACATTTTACGTAAGTATCGGTAACACAAGCATGTAACCACAGGGAAAAAACGTTGCATAATTTTATCAGCAAGCTGTGTTGGCTCCAATACACAAGGCTAGTAGCACTTCTTCAAGATTTTTAAATACTGTTTTTCATGGAGACAAGGAAAGTCATGACTCTTCCTGCCAGATCCCAAAGTACTGCCTCAAACTTTTGATGTGAATGTTCTTTGAAGGATTTGTTTGTTTGTTTTTAAATAACTGCAAGCACCAGGAAACCTCTCTCATGGGACTTGCTACCCTTCTGATAAATGTGGTTTCAAGGGGAAAAAAAAAAAAAAAAGCAATTCTGTCAATTCAGAGGACTGGTGAAGTTGCCCCACTGCACTCTATTTAGACTTCTACCTCTGGTTCTAAATAATTATCGCCCACTTTCAAGAAAGCCTCTGCCTGTTATTCACCCTCCTCCCCACCCTGCAAACAGGCAAGGCAAGCTGGGTTTACAGAAGCATTCAGAATAGGTGCACGTAACTTTTTTCTAAGCCTAACAAGCCACAACACAGCATTTTAACATTTTTTAAAAAATCCCCTAAAGCTTCCCCTTTTTATTTAATACAGCTTCTCCTTCCAAAATTCATTTCACTTTTACTTTAAGTTGTTAAACGGTTTGGCCACTGAACTGAGAAGTCAGCGATCAGCTAGATGTGTATCTCTAAGCTCTCCCCACCGGCACGCTGGCACAGCCTCTTTTCCTGACTTCTGAGGCACATTCTCAGGGTGCAAATCCTTCTGCTCAGTACCCACAGCCAGCCAGGGAAAATTCAGGGGCTAGGCGCCCCCGAGCACAAAGCCAGTTCTGGCTTTTTCTCCAGTCCTCAAATAATCCTTTTCTCAGGGCCACACAAGTGCAGGAAACCTATTTTACAGTTAACTTTGGTTACAGTCAAGAATATAGAGGTACCACAAACCAGTCTCAGACACACATATTTTATACCTTCCTAAGTGCAGAGGCTTAGAAATTGAAAACTGAATGACTCCACATATAAAAGTCTTCCTTCTCCTTGCGAATGAAATGGGGTAGACAGGCTGAGGTTGGGCTTGGGTTTTTTGTGGGGGACGGGAGCGTGTGGAACAAAACACTCAATAAAAGTTGAGATGGTTAAGTTAAAAAAAATTGAATAATTCATCCAAATTCAGCAAATAGCCCCAATAAAAAACATTTTACATGTGCATTTCCAAAATGTCGTTTTGACTTTTCAGCCTAGTTGCATGTGGGGCACTAGATAGTAACATGGGGCATTCAGAGGGTAGTTCAAGACTGTGTCTGTAGAGAAGTGGCTCATGCAATCTCTCAGCATAAGGACATTCCACATCCATGCCTCTTGTCTGACTGAATTGGACCAAGGATTTGAGCAGACACCTCCCATTTCCCAGGACAATGCCTTAACCTACAGGTTCAGGGATACTCAGAAGAGTCTCTACATCCCTCCTTTTGAAGCTGAACCATTTTCTGCAACACATTCATTAAGTCATATGTCTAGAAGACCATACCTAAAAGATGAAGAAGAAAACACGGGTTTTGGTCGAGGCTTCAATTAATGCAGCAATGTTTTTATCTGTGGTGGTAGCATTTTGTGAATAGATGCATCCAGCTTATCTCATTTTCCTTAAGATACTAAAGAATTAAGAAATAAAATGGTAAATAAAGTCAAAGCTGATAACTATAAAGCAGTGCATGTGAGGCGGCAATCCCTTATGGATTCTAAATCAGTATAATCAGACAGGAATAATATCTCTGTGGGGAATTTCATGACCACATCACTGCAATTCAGACAAAAAGCCAGATAAGATATCAGTGATTATTAGGAACAGAACACAAAAGAAAGCATAACATGTTGTGCTACTGTGTTAACTCACAATGGTCTCTCATCTAAAATAAAAGATAGAGATCCAGTCTTCCTATCTCCTGCTGGATGAGTTAGGATACAACACACAGAAAAGGCCAAAGAGAAGTTATCAAAGACCTAGGACAACTTCCGTATGTGGAGATATTAAGTAAGTCTGGATTACTCAACGTGAAAGAATGATGATTGAAGGAATACATGCTAAGTATTTATGAAATGACAAGTGTCACGAAAAAAGATTAATATGGAATGACTTCTGCTATTTCTTGCAGTGAAAAAATGATGGTGCATAACAGTTTTTAAAAGAGAGTAGCCTGCAGCTTCAAAGGGAAGTACTTTCTTCTCTAGCTCAAGTTAGCTGTGGGAATGCATTGCTGCAGGATTATGAGCAAAAACACAAGTTCAAAAATTATTTGACAAATTCATAGAAGGTTCATCAATATTACACACAAATATGTTGATAGAGTCTCTGGCTTGATAAATCTTAAACTGTAGATCAATGGATGCTATGATGATGTATGAAGGGAGTGTATCACTGTGCGCCTCTCACATTCTTACAACTTCCCCTAAGCTTATATACTAAACTAAGTAGATTTTTGGCCCAGTACCAGTGTTTTCCTAAGTTGCTATCACATTCTCCAGAGGAAGAAAAAAACAGCAGTGGTCAGGTTACTGATGAAATGTCAGCCAAAGAGACAAACACAGGGTTCAATCCATTCTAGGTGAGTGCCCTCTGCATAAAACTATAAATGCTCCAACTCTCCTCTTCTTTCAGAGTTTGAATGGTGCATGGCTGTATGGCTACAATTCCTTACCATTATAAATGGTTTCTTTTTTCTCTGATGCTTGAATGGAAAGCTCTTGGTTTTAAAACACAAGCTACTTTGCAGAGCTAAAGCAGTACAAAATAACCAACGGAAAAAAAAGAGATTAATTATCTGTTGGTTTATATCCCTGAATGGTTAACATAATACAGATGTAGTAAAAAGAGCATAATTATGTTGTACCTGCACTAAGTCATCCCACGTACATAATATCTTATGAAAAAATCTCTCCCATCCCATCGTCCCTTTAATGTGTGGGGGGAAATAAACAGCAAAGGTAAACAAAGTCAGCAAGTAAAATAGCTTGTTTGAACTCCTTTAGCTCTTCCTCTCACTGCAGGCTAATCCATGAGCATTACTGGGACTTACAATTGTTAAATACCTTAAAAGAAGATAAAATTACCTACTTGTCGACACAGCCTCTCCTGCCAAGGCAAAACGTTTTGCCCTGCTGTCTGCCTTTGTTTCACAGTCTGTATAAACAGTTCCCTCACTGGTAAGTATTCTAACCCTGTGGTGTTTACACTTTCCTCGGCCTGAATTATTTATCATTTCTTTCTCTACAACACATAAAAGAAAAAATAGGTAATGGAAGAGGGCCTGTAACATTGCTGAAGCTCAAAGTACCCTTTGAAAAAACTAAAGTGACCTAGATATTTTCCCTTTGATATGCTGTCTAATTTTTCTCAAGTTATTTAAGAAAGCGTTTCTGTTTATGCCCTATGTCATTTACACCATATATTAACTGGCTATATAAAAAATCCCCACAACACCTGTAATTCCACCTAAGTGTCTTTAGTTGCACTTTCCTCATCCAGGTTCATAATCCTTTCCTCTTCAGTATTCTGCTTTTGCCTTTGTATTGCCTTCTCTGTTTTTGCCTGAATTATGAACACCTTAACAGTGCTCTCTGGTTGCCCCCCTCTTTTTGAACGTCTTTTCGAGCAACTTGAATAACTTCTAATATCACAATCGTTCACTTTTTCTTCAGCATAGGAATATTTTTAATTTAGACTCAACAAATCATTTGACAAGAGTGCATTTTCCCCCACTTTTTACTTTCTAAGGGTTTATTGTGGGTGAACATTTCAAGTATACTTTATAGCAGTGCAGTGATGTGTGCATAGGTGTCTATCTTATTACTCACTGACTACTATCGGTACAACAACTACACAGATTTTTTTGGTTTTCCACGCTTTAATTTACCTATACAAATTATACTAGCTTGCTGCTTTAGGATATTGTGGGAAAATGACTCCAAGTGTTATTCTATTTACATATTTAAATGTCTTGACCTGATTAGCATTCTGAACTTGAATTGAATTGGACATTCAGTTTGAGACAGACATTTTACTTACTTTCCTTAACCTTTCTTTTCCTTCTTACTTTTTTTTTTTTGGTAGATTTGCTCCTCTTCCACAGCAAGTCCAACTGTTGTTTTTCTTAACAATCCAAAGACGATGTTTACTGCGGGTTTTTCTATTCAGGGCTATTACATTAAAGCCCACCGTTCTGGTATCTGGTTATCTCCTCTACTATGACAAGATAACGTGGGCTTGAGGGAACATACTAGTATCTCCTGTCAACCCCCTTCTGTTGCACCAACTCCTCTAAGGGCACGTTCATACAAGGAAGCTGCTACAGAAAAAAAAAAATCCTAGACAACAGTGTTTATCTCAGGAACGGTTCCACACCACATTTCCCTGTAGGCAGAAACATTTTTTGCAGTGTAGTAAAACCCACTTGCAAAGCAGACTGAGGATGTGGTTTCACATTACAGCAAAGCCAACCTAAAATGACCGTATCGTCATGGGGAGGGAACCACCACCTCTTCCCTGGTCTTTCCATCTTTTCCAGACCAGTGGTTCTACTGTTAGAAAACCATCCTGACATAAAAATACCCACTTCTTTCTACCGCGTCTGGTTTTTGTTAGTTTAGCTCCCCAGTCAGTTCACTGCAGAGAGGGACAAGTAAGGTTCTAGCGGAAAAGAAGCAGGAATAGCACATCGCTGGGAGGGGGAGAAGGAAAAGAGAAGTAGGACCATGCCTGTTGGTGCAGCTGCTGTAACATCAGACACTGATGCACGTATACGGCCCTTGCCCATGCCCACATATATATTTCAGGCAGGGTCCAACAAACAAACAAACACACACACACACATAATCAGTGTATGAATCTGTTCATGAGGCACTGAATCAGTCAAAAAGAGAACATGCAAAAAATTCCTTCACATATTAGGAAGCTTCATTAATTACGGCAGTATGGAGATGCATCTTTCAGAAATCAGGCTGAAACCAGACCAAACAGTAACTGATAGGCTTCGGCTCTTTACTGAGTGCAAGTCCCTCTGGAAGGCCTCCTCTGTACCCCCATGTTGTGAGTCCAAACAGGATTCTTGCCATCAAAGGATCGCTTCAATGACTCCCTCTCAATCGCTTAAAATTCCACAATCCTGTGAAATTTTTTCATTCCCCACAGGAATCCCATGAGCTCTGCTAAGCAGGTGATAAATCCCAGCAAATTTCAATACGGAAATCTCAGGTGCCAAGCCCCTGAAAGTCAGCAGAGCTGGAAGCGCAGGAAGTGCAAGGACACCGCAGTGACACCAGCAGGAAACAGACTGTAGGTACCTGGGCCATTAATTCCTGTTAATTGCCCGAGAGCTCGACTTGGTTTCATTTGCTTCCACTTGGCATCTGCTCAGTCAGTTGGCCAGAAGGCTGTTTTCTTGCTGAAATATAGTTCGTCTTAATTATCAGAAGTCCTAATGGTGCAAATGTCTTAGGGGACAGAGTCTCCTTAATAAGGTGACAGTTTGCACATATCACGTACTGCTTGGCACACGCCTCCCCCCCAGTTTTTTAATGTCAGCAGTAGAAGCTGTACAAAACGTTCAGCTTCAAAGCAAGAACATTCTCCTCCTTTCACTACCCATTTTTAACAAATTCTTTGTTCCAGCCTGGAAGCACTGACATCCCATTAAATTTCTATTTTGGGGTTCAGTTTTGTTTTTACATAAAATTTGGTCAAAACAAAACATGAATTAATCCACACTGATCTGTCTGCAACTCCAAAAAGTTGCTTGATGAACTTCTTGAAACAGCCACTTGGCTTGGCCTGAATAAAAAGCCAGCCTGTGCTCTCTCAATCAATTCTTTAACCTTTTACATTATTCAAATAATAGGCTAAAGCTGCTCCTGGGACAACTAGAAGTAAAACAGAAGGATCACTTTGTTTCTAATTGTGAAAATGTCACTGATAACGAGAGTAATTTGGAGGGAAAAGAAGTGTCATTGGGGCACAAGACTTTCTGTTGCTAAGTCCACATACTTAGAGGTCAGCTACTGGAGGTGTTCCGAGGAAAAATAAAACTTGTGAAATATTTCTTTAGGCAGCCAAGTTGAAAGAAAACTGCAAGAGGAAAGTCAAATAGATTCCTGAAATGGCATTAAGAAATATTTGAAGTTAAAGAACCTAAGCACTAAAAAGAAAAAATGAAAAGGTGGGGGCCAATTCTCACAAAAAACAAAGACAAATCTCAGAAAAGAAGGAAAGTCTGCAAGCCTAAGCTCAAAATATATCTTAAACATGTCTGCAACCAGCCAGACAGTTGGCATAGTCCAGTCTTTTTCTTCAAGTGTCCAATTACGTTGCTTTTACAAAACCTTTTAGAAAAGGAGCTACTGTTTCTAATAAAATAGAATTTTTGACCACCTTTCAATTACTTTGTTGGCATTTATTGGCACATTCAACCTGACAGCCTTTTCTCTGCTCCGCTGATAAAAGTGGCAACCAGCAGGTAGGGCACAAAACGTGGCCAAGTTAAAACACATTGCAGGAAGTCCAACAGAGGGTCTACTGATGTAAAACTGGGGGGAAAAAAAAAAAGATTAGAGAGAAGGCAGTGGCAAAAGTGAGGATTGCAGGATGCCACAGTTGTTGAGAACTATCAGAGAAGGGAATTAATAGCAACCTCTGTGCATGTGCCATGTCATTTTGTTAACTTGCCAAAGGATGGCCAACACAAGGAATCAAGAGGCGTGAAAAAATTAGCAAGACACGTCCCTCCCCTACAGAACTGGAGAGGAGAGATGCATACTTTTCAATGCTTCCTTAATGTCATGCCAACCAAAAATTAGTAGCAAAGCTGATTGAGTTGTACTTGGGTGAGAACATAGGCCAAATGGCCTCGTTTGAGAAGATAACAAGTGGGACTTGGCAGGCAGCAGTTAATGAGCTGACAGAGTCATCACAGGAGTAAGGTTTGAGCCTCTTGCTTCAAATAGCAGGCTAACGCTGCTCCTGGAACAACTAGAAGAAAAGTATCTTTGCAGAAATACTGACTGCAAGTTTGCAGCAAGGTTTGGGTTTTTTTTCTTCCCCACAAGTGTCTACTTTACCAGCTTCTTGGAACACATGCCATGTCTTACCTAAGTAAAAGCAAAATGGAGAAAAACATCACAGAAAAGGATTTTGGCTTATCTGCTATCAAAATGCTGAGTTCCACTATTTCAACCAATTTGCTTTAACTTGTTCAAGAGCTGAGCAGGAGTTGTTGCTTCAGTCATTATTGTACTTGGAAAAATTGAGCTGGCTTCCCTCACTCTTTTGTCTTCAGACACCTCAGAGATCAGAAGCTGGTTTGAGGGCATGCGAGGGTGATATGCAGAGATGTTGCTTTTCTTCTCCCTGTATTCTGAACTCATGCCTTTCCCCTTCCCCTGGGGCAGGGGAGGACTAGACTAGAACAGGGCAAAAGGACACAGAAATACTAAAGCATGTTTCTGTCTGTCTTTCCAGAGGAAAACTCTGTACTGTAAGATGACTCAAGCCTTCAACTACAAGAACATGAGATGTACCCTGGAAGTATCTGGCTGCCAACATGAAGCAGTGCTTCAAACACTGGCAGACAGCTGCTCTTTTCTATCCCTAATAAAGAGAAGGGGAAAATACTCCCATGGCTGGTGATGCAATCCATAAATCACAAGCTTGATCACACTGAGCGTATCTTGTTTTCTCTAGGACATGCAAGTCATCCAGCCCACGAGAGGTGGAAAGTCAAAGAATAAATCATTAGTCAAGACATTTCCAACTGCTGTCAACACATTTCAAAGTCAGAGCAAAGTTCAAAGCAAGCATTAAAAATCATGAGTCTACAATCTCAATTTTTAAGCCAAAGAAAAGCATTTGGCTTACGCATATCTCCCTTCAAAAGCAGTAGCCTTTACAGATCGAGTTGTTAAAAACCATAACTTATGTTACCATGAGGATGTAAATGTAAGAATAGAACTGAGATTTTCACATAAACTGTGGAATGCAACTTCAGGTTAAAAAAAAAAACAAACCAACAAGATTTTTTTTTTTTTTTTAGACACAATCCTTAGTAGATAGTGAAATAGATCCGATAATCAATATAATACCACTGATCTTGGTTTTCTCAGGAAATGAGTAAGCTGCTCTACAGACAGCTTTACAAAAAACACGTATAGCATTCACATTTTGTAGTATTCTTTTGTCCACAAACTGGTACAGGTCCATATGACTTTTGTGATCTACCACAACACAGACAGAAGGAGCAAAAAGCTAATATAAATACTCAAGAATTTGAATAAAACATTCCACTAAGTTACAGAAATTATCTTATAAGGTGCTTGGCAATTTCAAATAAAGCTTAAATTAAGTTATAATCTATTTATTTGGGGAATAGTCTAAATAAAAACTCTAAATTGAGCAAAGCATTTTTACTGTTAACTTATTTATTCAAATTAATTCACACAAAGTTAAGACTCTCATTCTTAATAATACTAGAACTCCTCATCGGATGTTGATCCCATTTTATACGCCTTGAACCAACACCATGCAATGTGTAAGCCTTTCAGATCACATTGGTTAAGAATATATTTTGTACTTAAATCCTCCTTTCTTGGAGGATAAAGGTAATGCATGTAAGTTGACTGTTGGGAGATTTTTCCCTACCATCCCTACTCATCATTTTTATTAGGCTGTAAGGTTCCGATATAAGTCAGTTCTAGGCAATTTTTGTTTCCCAAGAAGGTACTCTCATTTTTTTCTAACGTTGTTCACACTAAGGTTTGTCTCTGTTTAGACCAAAAGTTCACGAATGGAAATTTTCTCTTTCATTTACTAGTAAGAATCCAGAAAGTGAAAAATTGCACTTATTACCATGTATAGACATCAACTGGGATGGCAAACTCAAAAAGTTTGGCAGTACAAGATACACTGCAAGTTTTAAAAGTTAAATGGCCAAGAAAAAGGGATGCAGAATAACTAAATGAAATGTTACAGATGAGGTCCTTGACACAAGGCAGTTTAAAAAAAGTAAAAAATAATAATAAAAAAATCACACAAAGTTTAGGGAAAAGCTGAAAATTCAAGCTTCAGTCCCAACACAAGAGCATCGTCCTTCCTCTTTGAGGATGTAGGGCACAAACTCTGCCATTAGCAATATGGGGAACAGAGGAGAGAAACACATTAATTTTCCTTATAACACTCCTTAAATCTTCTCCAAGACATGGCTGTTTGCAGTTCCATATCAGTCTCAATGACAAGCTCTCTAGCAAACCAGCAAATCCAAATTCAACACTGCATCTCAGCATGAAGAAATCTTCCTTTCTGCACATAGCTAAGCTTCACTCTTCTTCAGGAGCAGCAGATATGTTTCTCACCATTTTCTATATAATTCTAATATACTATCTTCCAGTAGTTAACACTGCAGGATAATCCTGCCATATAAATTATTGAACAGACAAATATTTAAAACTCTTTAGGACAGAAAAAAACCTACACAAACTATTCTGAGTAAATTTTTTTTTAATCTCTTTAAAATTATCCTCAAATAATTCCCCAACCAATGTGATTAAAGGTCACTCGTACATTGCAAAGCATATTTTTAATGAGATAAATTCCATTATAATTGCAACAACCATTCTAGCCTCAATTTAGACATAGAATCCAATTATCCATTTCATTTTCATTTACACCTCATGGGCTAGATCATTTATCATGTTTCCTGATAATGATCAGAAGGCACATGGAAAGTGATTTCTGGAGGTAACAAATTACCTACCATATTAGCATAGCTTACAAGATCCTGTCAACAAGTACTATGCATAAATATACGGTAATTAAGTTTACAATGTGCAGGAGCGTTTGATATGCTACTTGCTTTTCTAGCAGCTGCCAAAAAATCTGGGTTGCTAAATTCAACATACCAGTTTAGTTGCTTAAGTACAGTAATTTAGCTCTTCATAACACATCAGGAATCATTATGGCACTAGAACGCCAACACATAGACAGCATGCAGTAGGCTCAAGATCTGGAGATGAATCTCTCATCATCTGGTATTATTACTTCTTGCCACCGAATCATCTATCATGTCTCCAAGACAGCTTCGAATGATAGTGCCGGACCCTCACATTACTGCTCCTTGAACTCTGTCTCATCCATCTTTTGCATCATTCCCCATTTGCAGCTAAGTATCATCTCCCTGCTGCAAAACTGAGTGTGAACCTGTAATGCCTTTAACCCGCAGTGCCACTCTAATAGTAATTGATTTCTTTTTATTGTGGAGACGGTGCTCAGTAAGACTATGATGGTCAGAACAGTACTACAATGCAAGCGTCTTATGCCTTTAGGAATATGACCCATTTCCAAGGAAATACTCCTATATTTCCATAGCTACCTATTTTATAACGCATGCATATTTATCAATATATAAAATTGGTATAGGAATATATGCAGTTTGTATCCCTGCAGTTCATCTACAATTTAATAGCAAGATTCACTCAAATGCAGCTGAAAATTAATGTCAGAGGTGGCTTCACTTCGTATTTTTGTTAAGTGATTCAGTATTAGAACACTGTTAGATTTTTAAATACATAGTAAAGCACACAGGTGCACCTGCATTCAAAAAGGAACTTAGATTAACTCTACATTGATCACGGCAAGACTTCACTAGCATGATGACTTGTGTACCATAAACCACCCAAGACTAAGCGTTTTAATTCAGCTGCATCTGAATGCTGTTATAAAAGTTTAATAAATCAAAATGATCAAAATGCCCCCAGTGGCAGGTTGGGATTCAGTTTCCAATTCAAATTCCCTTTAATATATGGCTTCTCTGACATCCTGCATTTTCTGCCGTCTATGTTGAATTCCAAATGCACTCCTTTTCATCATTACCATGCATCTACTCATCGGCACACTTTTTAACAACCCTGCACAATACACAGAGAAGTCAAACCTAGCGGGGTTTTCCCCTCCCCCAAACTGGAAAATGATGGCAGGTAAGGGAACTTTGTCTACCCTTAAGAAAATATTTACTTAACCTCCCTGCTAACGTCAGTGGCATTTAAACTGAGACAGACCACCCTGAGTTGCAGTATTCAAACAAAACATTTGATTTAAATAAACGTAGAGATAGAGCAGATACTGGAAGGGAAATTATCCAAGTGAAATACGGCACTGACGTGGTGGGGCAGTCTGGTGACATCTCTAATTAAGACGAGAAAAATCATTTTACTGCAAATGATCTTCATATCATTGTACTTGGATAAAACACAGAAACAACGAAACTCCCTTATTTCCTCCCTGGAGTGACACCTGCCAAGAGCTTTTTCCTCGCCTCTTCCTTTCCTTTGCACTGCCTCCCATCAAGTCTCAAGGTAAACAGGGATCCCACTATTCAGAATGATTACATTTTAATTTCCCAAATGCTTTATTTGCTGTTTGAATTCATCTATGTACTTTGTCAATAAGGAGGCACATGGGAAAATGCCAGAGGCATAGGACAACACCTAAACGCCAAGACCAGGCTCACGCAACCATCATTAACGCCACATCTGGGGTATCACCGGCAACACAATTTTGAACCGGGCTGAGCGAAGCTGCATCATGTCTTGGCTTTGCTGGATTAGGCAGAGCAGGTGATACCCAGCTTAGGCTGCCTGTAAGGGGGCTGATAATGCCTGGTCTGGCACAGAGGCAGAAGACCCCAGAGGAACATTACCTAAAGCCGGCACTAAGCCTGCTGGCACAGAGCTAACTCCTCTGCAACTGTGAGCCGCCTGGCCAAGTTCATCTCAGGTCACTACTTCACTTTATGGGCTTCCACTGATTTTGACTGACTCTACAGCTGTATTTGTTTTACTGCCAGACTCATGGCAAGGTCTCCACAAGACCGAGAACAAGTAGCAGCCTGTTGCCTGGCAAGCAGGCGGGGGCCCTTGTCCTGCCCTCCTCCCCGCTCCGGGCCCTTGGGCCAGCTCTGGTGAGCTGACTGCACTCCCCAGCAAGGCAGAGGTGTCCCAGCCAGGCTGAGAGGGAGCAGCTCGATGCCCATTTCGTTTGTTGAACCAGCCCATGGAAGCAACAGCCCTAGAGCAGAGGGGAGGAGAGGGACTGTGCACGGCCAGGGGCACGGGAGAGGAGCGGGGAGAGGAGCGAGAAGCCCCCACCCCGCCAACAGCTGCCCTTTCTCTGACATTTCACCCGAATGCTAAAGCCAGTGATCCCTTAAAGCCCTGCCCAGGCCCAGCACTCCCTGTCTCTGCGCTGCTCCCTCTATGGCCAGCATGGACATTTCTCCTCCAGATGGCAAGAAGGATCGTGTTTACAAACCTAACTCCAAAAGTTCTTCTCCTGGGTTAATCTTCATGGAGGGGGAAAAAAAAAAAAAAAAAGTGCTTCATCAGCTGATGGAATTTCCCTAAGATCTTGCTAGCAAGCAGTGTGGGACAGCAGACCTGTAGAGTGAAGCTGTTGGTGCTGAGGACCCAGCGACCCCTCTGTGTGCATTTCAGGTAGTTTTGCCTGGGATGAGCTTTAGTCTTTACCAAGTGCCTATTGGCAACTGGAAAGCATTAATGTGCCTACCTTTTGGTTTACTTCCCTCTGAAAGAAGGGTAGTTCCCTTGTTCTGATGGAAACGGAGGGAAGTGGGGACAACCGGGAAATTAGCTTTGAAAGCACATTCCTGTCTGAACATTTCTGTATGTGGTTGAAGACGACCTTCAGAAAACCAGTCAGGCCCGCTATGTTCATTCATTAATGTTCATTCCTGGACCTAAAATAGTGTTATGCCTAGTGGCACATTAAATAGTTTCACGCGTAATGGCACACAAAATAGTGTCACACCTAATAATTAAGAAAGACACAAGAAAACTATTTGTAGTTCTAAAAGTGATTGGATGCCTAGAAATGTATGAGCTTCGGATATATAAAAGTAATAAAACTCAGAAATAAAAATAGTCACATAGACATTGATCTCATTACCAGCATCCCCAGCCTTCCTCCTCCTCTTTTTTTTCTCCTCTGTCCTGCTAGTTTCTACCCAGAGCCTGTGGGAAGAGAGTTCCCATCATAGTTTCTACTGAGAAGTGAGTGGAGGAGAGAGAAGACAAAAGGACTTCTACAGGGTTTGCTATCCCATGTGCTCTCCATACAGGTGGGATGAAGCCTTGGAGGAAACACAACAGGAACAGCTGGCTGCTTGGACTTAATGAGCCAAGGAGCCACACAGCATTGGCATCTACCACAGATGTCAGGAAAGAGCATACACCAGGCAATGAACACTGTAAATAGACCATGTCCCTTGCACCAAATTAGTTAATTAGTTAACCATGAATCTAATTTTGTTCCTGCATGGTTATTTTTTAATAGGTGTTTTTAAAGTTAACTATGATGCTTATCTAAAGATATTTAGCAGTTATGCAAAACTCTACATAAGTTATAAATCTATGCTTTGACACAAGAAGTTATACATTATCCATTCCTACCTGTGAGTGATAACAGGATTGAGTTTGATTGGTCAGGAAAGGACGTAATAAAAATAAAGATTGAAGAAAACCACCTCATATCAGCTCAATCACCTTGCATGGCCACCTCTTCTTCGATGTAGCCATTACTTTTGTATTTTGCTAGTATCTGATAAACTCTTTTGATAGGCTCTGTGCCTTCACATGTAGACCAAACAATATACTTTCAAGAAGAAACAAGTTGAGGTGAGCAGTATTCTCTCTGTGCCTCTGTACTTTGCCCTTCTGCTCTCACATATCTTCTCCCTGAATGGGAAACTAAGGCATAACACTGATGTCCAAGCTGAAACAGTACTGCCCCTTACTTAAAAGATGCCTGAACCACAGATCCCTGGGAAGGTAAACTCCTATGCAAACAAGGGACATTTTTAAATATGCTCTTCTCTGATATTCTTCCCCAAATGTCCTCTACTGAGACCAACCACAGGCAGGGCACAGGGCTACAGGACTTTGGCTTTTGCTCTGATCCAGATCAGTCACCTTGAAGTTCAGGGAATGCAGTAAGATGATGTGTATCAGCACTGAAAAGGCTAGCTTTTGCCTAATGAGAATATTAGGCTACATCAAGAAGTACAAAACTCACGTCTTACGAGATAAAAGCAAAACACGTGCTTTACCTTACATGTTTCAGATCTTCCTGAAGAACAAATCACAGAACTACAACAAAGCAACGGTTCACATTAAAAAGACTTCAAGGGGTTTATAAGGAGATAGAAACACACTCCACCCAAACTAAGTCAACACTGCAATGAAGCAATCAGCTAAGCATCACACCAAATAGGAGACTAATCTTTGTCAAGAATACAAGGTTTTACTTTTAGTGATAATACCACACAAACTTTAAAAAAGTCATATACACGTGAAAAGACTTCAAAATGGAAGCACTTTGCTTCTCCCTTGAAAAAGAAGTAAACAAACTGACTGCTACAAAACATTGCAGAATTTCATGTTTAACATGTCCACTAATGATCTGGATGATGGGGCAGAGTCACCCTCAGCAAGTTCGCTGATGACACCAAACTGAGAGGAGCGACTGATAACGCCAGTGGGTCACGCTGCCATCCAGAGGGACCTCTACAGGCTGTAGAAATGGTTTGACAAAAGCCTCAAAGTTCAGCAAGGGTAAATGCAAAGTCCTGCACCTGGGGAAGAACAACCCCAGGCACTATCATATGCTGGGGGGCCACCCAGCTGAAAACAGCTTGGCAGAAAAAGACCTAGAGGTCCTGGTGGACACAAAGTTGAACGTGAGCCATCAATGTGCCCCCATGGTACAAAAAAAGGCTAATGGTACCCTGGGCTGCATTACACAAGTACTGCCAGCAGGTCAAGGAAAGTGATCCTTCTATCCAGCACTGATGAGGCCACACCTGAAGTGCTGGGTCCAGTGATGAGCTCCTCAATATAAGAGAGACGTGGACATACTGGAGACAGTCCAGTGAAGGGATATCCAACGATGATGAAGGGACTGGAGCATATCTTCTACAAGGAATGGCTGAGAGAGCTGGGACTGGTCAGCCTGGAGAAGAGAAGGCTCAGGGGAATTCTCACCAATGTGTATCAATATCCAAAGGGGAAAAACACCCCAAACTATTTTCTTCTGCTTCTCCAGGAAAAGCAACTTTCCTGCACTTTCTAAAGAAAAGGAGCAATGCACCTATTAATTTCATAAACCAGAGACAAATGTTGCCTTAGCAAAGGAGACAAGCAGAGTTACTTGCATGGAAGAGTTGCCTGAGGAGAAAATGAGGCTGCTACTCTTTCTGGTATGGCAGATGTATGAAGAACTTGGGACTCCTATCTGTCTCAATTTATTAATTATGAACACGTAGACTTACTGAGGTATTTTCCTATATTCTTGTTTCATTCTTCTTATGTAAAGGAGGCAGGATTTGACTGCAGGGTGACTACCCCTCTTTACCTGCTGTAAGAAACAGAGGATTGAAAATAGGAAGATTCCCGTGTTAAACCTATTTAAGAAGGATAAGATCTTAATATGGTAGAGAAATTAAAACCAGAGGATCTCACAAAAAGATCAAGTTAATTGGTTCCTGGACTCTCTTGAAGGATGCTTATACCTAAATATACACCCAAAATACAACTTGTGTTTTATTAGTGAGGTTTAAAAAACTTTCACAAAAATTGTTTCATTAATTTTCAAAGTGCTGCAAAGTCATTAAGACATTGTCATCTGCTCTTGCTACAGGGATACAACCATGAGAAAATTAGGCTTCAGCTAATGGGAAAACTTGGAATATAAAGCAGTTTTAAAGGTGGGCCGAGGGTCCAAGAGAGAAACAGTATTAATATCGGTACTCCAGGAATGCACCTTATGAAGCAAGCATAGCAGCCACATGGGTCTTCCGACTCGCAACTAAAATGTTTGCATGCTCCTACAGAAGACTGGCAACAGTTCAAAGGGGCACTTAGTCAAGATAACAAAATTTGAACAGCTTGGACTGTGGAATCTCTCTCCCCGGTTTCCCCTCTGCTCTGAAATTCAGTGAATTGAGAGAAACACACACCCAAAGACCCACCTCAAGACTCTTCAAAGACACAGTTGCAAAGCCCTATTACATATCACCACCGTCTCCTGGAGACTGAATTTCTGAACACATTACAAAATATCACTAACAACCTGATTTGTCTAACATTTGTGATGGTGGGTGGTATTACCAAAGGTGCAAAAAAATAGTCTACTATTCATCAGACAGAGAACTTAATACTGGAGGCGACAGAGATATGGGTCATTTTGTAAAACTGGTAGAAAAAAAGTTAGCCTATTTGCAAGCAGGGTGTATATATTCAGACTACCTGATGCATTTACTTCTACCTACCACCTAGTGCTCTCCTTGGCATATTTTTAAGTCTGCTGTTATACTGAACAAATAAACCAGGTAGCAAATTAAGGACACACATCAGGAGCAAGTCCAGAGATTTCATCTTTTTCCCCAGACAAAACAAGTACTAGTGAAAGCTGGAAAGTAAATTTTGATCCACAACTTCCTCAAATGGAAACACTTCATAGTTTTCTTTTAAGAGAAAAAAATAATGCTCTGAGAAGTACTTGCCAGGGGGAAACTCCATCTTCACAGTGTTCTGGCATCACCAGGAACCAGCAAAATTGCTGGCTTTCCTATATAAAATCCCAAAAGAGATTTCAGACAAGAAAGGCAGAAATATCACTGACAGACTTACTTACATAATAAGAACTGCTCCTGATGACAAACTAAGTCCTGTAAGGGAAACAGAAGATTATCATCACAACCCCGCCAAAACCGGAACCTAATGACTGAGAGGAGAGACTGCTTGCCATGCCAAAGCAAATGCAAGACACAAAATAGCTGATTTCATATTAATAGACTCTGTATACAAACAGGTCAGTTTGTATCACAGTCAGAACTTGTGATTTCTGGGAAGAACAGTGAGAAGACAGTAGAGGAAAACACGTGCAGGAAAACTGCCTGTTTTTTCTATTGCTAACTTGGATTTATCAGGGACATGAAGACAATTTCATATTGGAACTATAAATCAAGGTGTTGGCCTCCCCTTGCTTCAACCCCACCATAAAAGAGCTGTTTGGGTTGGATGAAGAAGTGTTGAAAAGAAAAACTACATTCACCTAGTAAAAACATAAAAAAAAAGTTATAATCTATGACTCAAATAAAACTTAGAAACTTCTCAGTATTCACAGATTATTAACAAACATTACAGTTGATTTATACATTTTGAGTTTTTTTCCTCCCTGATTTTTCTTCCCTACCTTTAACATTAACCTACATTTTCTTCCAACTAATCTATGTAAGATCCACTCCACAAAATAAAACGCACCACACTTCCTGCTGATTTTGCAGTATTTAATAGCATAATATTAATTTTTGTACAATTAGTCTGCTAACAATGTGTAGCTACTTTAAAGGCAAACAAACTTGGGAAAGCATTCAAGTACTTTATATAAAATGTAATTCGTATTCATACCATCTGAGAGGGTGGTTTGCTGCCTTTTTTTTTTTTTTTTTTTTGGACAATCAGAGCAACAAATTGCTGTTTCATTAAAAAAAAAAATTAAAGACTTATCACTCATGTGGATCTTCCAGGTACACTGCAGCCGAAGACTATGGTGATTTTATTCATGGTCCCTGCAGGACTGCCTGAGTGTAAGACATTACAAACAGGGACAAACTAAATTTGGTTTATTTTACAAAGTTTTGCTAACAAGCCACATAAGAATGTAACACCAGCTTCACCCCTTCCTGACAGACACTTCTAACATGCCAGGTCAACCAAGAAGTTGATCACAACTTCTATGTTGAAAACTACCTCATTTCCTGATGCACAAGATCACTTTTCTGATAAATATTGCCATCTTCAGACAAATATTCCATTAAGTTTTTAAGAGCTCTGAACAATGACACAGTAAAAGAACTGGTTACAGGGCAAAGTTCTTTACTGATTGACAATCAGTACATTTAGTACTGTAACTTGGGAAGTCTACACAATTGTACATATCACATATACAGGAGCCAGGGCATAGATGATGTCTTCGGGCACTTAATTTCTACAATTCCATGTTAAGTAGCAAAAGGAGCAGAAAGACGTTGAGAGCATGATACACTTGTTCTCAAAGCAAGTAAGAAACAAGCAAAACCAAAGAAACTGTCAGCATCGTCTTGCTCACTCTTGCTTACATATCATAGCTACTGTTCCTCCCAGCATTAAGTTCCAGTGCAGAAAATCCCGAAGACTACAAGAAATTACCTTCCCAGAAACTGCCAATTTACCAGCCATCAAGGGAAAATATAAAAAGATGATTAATCAGATGAACTTATTCAGGAGGATAAGCCAACTAACAGTAACGACAGTACCAAGCTTCCTGTAAAAGCAAGAGAAAAGGGAGAGCTCCTTCTACATGTATCCAAGAATGACAGCAATGCCATAGAAACCGTGTAAAAAGATCAATACAATGCAGCCACTGAGCTAGGAACTGAAGACCAGCTCTAAGTAAAAGGTGAAACATTAAATCATTGACTGGAACTACTGTTGGTAAAATGTCATAATTGAATTACAAATCCTATCCTAGTCTGATTTTTCTTCAAAAAATTAATCAGAGTAATTAAGTTATCCTTTTCAAGGTCTTTAAATGTATACCGTCTCTCCCAGGTAACTACATTTGCAATAAAGTTTAGAACTTCACTGAAAGTACTTCTTCTGTTAAAGCTCAAAATGAAATAATGATGTTTCAACGTGATGTATGTTATATAACTGGAAGTTTTCGTTACCAAGACTGGGCTGCCCATTAGAAAAGTATCAGATTCCTCTACACCTATATTATGGTACCACATGTCTGTACAGACATGGAGAATGTAAGGATCTCGGCCATGTATCTTAACACCCAGATTCTGAGTTACTGGGCAACAACTCCTGTTCCTCATCCTTCGCTTTCTAATAACCAGTGTTGTCAATAAAGTTTGGCTTCTACAAACCAAAGACCTTATCATTACTCAAAATAATCTGGAAGCTATACTAAAGCCATGACAAAGTAAATTGTATTTCATCAGTTTTTCCCCTCCTCTGGCTGTGAGAACACACAGATCAATACGCTTCAGCATGAGAATTCTGCAGTGAAATTTTCATTTGTTACAAACAGCAACAAAAAGGCCCCAAGCATGCCCTGTCACTTCCAGTTTAGAAGGAAATGCACTAATAAACTCTTCCCCCTGGGTCATCTTTGACAATGGGCAATACTATGCCAGCTCTTATTAACGGCAATTCGTATCAGTGGCCCAAAAATTTCCTTTAAAATTATCATCTTTTGTATCCATGTAGCAGGATGTCAGCTTTAAAGTGCCACTGAGATATAGGACCTGTCATTATGGTTAATTTTCAGTACAGTTTTAACACCAGGGTAGCTGAACCCTAAGGGTATGCTTTTTTGGCTAACAAGATTTATTTAGTGGTTATCCAGACAAACAAGAAAACATATTACTGTATATTGCTTTTCAAATATAACAGCAAACAATAAATCCTACTATAAAACATAAATCGTTTTCTTCTACCATGATGTCAAATAGATGAAAATGTTTTTAGAATATTAATCTTTTTATGTTATTTTTCTTTTTATATATATGATTTTTAAAAAGATAAGTTAAAATTCTTAGACTTCCAATGCAAAAAGCACACAAAAAGTAAAATTAACCTTAAAATACGAAACTTATATAGCTGTTGTATACATAGCTAGATATCAAGTTTATGTTTTAAGCCATAGTGATGGTACTCTCTACCAAATGACCCAAGCTTCTCAGCAGAAAAATATGCTGCATTGAAAAAGAGAGTACTATGAGGTTTGATATTGTCCTCTCATTTTTTGAGAGAAATAGTGGTTTAAACACCATTTTTATTGCTCTATTATAATAGAAAAAAATAGAAAACTTCATTTATTGGATAAATACATCCATTTGCCCTGCCTTTCTAACAGCAAAACAGAAAGTCTGTTTTAATTCTGTAATGATTCATTGTATTAGGATGAAGACCATCTTCTACTTTGCTAGACAAAAGGCATCTCTACAGAATAAAAAAAGCTGTTAACATATTGTCCTAATCCTCATATGGTCAGCAAAGCCCATTTTTATTGATGTTATATAGAAGGCATAAAATCAAGCTGACCTCAATCAACTGGTCTCCCAGGGAAAAGACCCCTGGCAGTAAATGCCAGATACCAAATATCTTAGAGCCTTTCCTACGCTACTTTTATTTCTACAAGCTGAGGACAAACTTGCTTTCCTTGTCCTGTCTCCAGACGCAGTGGCTGATTTCCAGATGCCGACCGACCAAACAGCCGATTGCTGGACCAACAGGTCAAGCGAGAGCCCGTCACGCGTCCGACCCCTGCACTTACCTGGCCAAAGCTGCCCCCGCACCAGGCAACAGGATCACAGGCAGATTTTGTACACTGCTTCTTTTTCCCCACTTCAAAAACATTAAGCCTCATCACAACTAAGAGTGAGATGGGCAATTTTGCAGGTGACACAATTAGGTAAGGAGAGACTTCACAGCCTATCCCAGGCCAAACAGCAAGCGACTTTTGGAAATGAAAACAGTACCCCTGTATTCAACCATATCCTTTGCCAGCCAGAAAACATGCTTCCAGAAGACAAAATGCATAAATAAATCACCAACCCAATGTCACCACACACAAGCTATGTTTGCACCCCAGCAGGCTTCCGAATGAATTGCAACAGGAAAGTATTGCAAGAAGAAAAAAAACCCAAGTTTTTGATTTTCTTCCTCCTACTTCACGGTTGGAAATCATCATAGAACATCACCATAATGCGCTCATCCTTGGTAGGTGAAAGTTTACAATTGTTTTTATATACCTGTCTTCCAAGTAACAAAACAATGTATTATTTTATGACAATGTCTTTCATTTTATGACTATTACAGAAGCCTCGTAGGGCTATCTCTGTATGACCATTTCAGATCGAGGCATCTGTAGGCTAAATAAAAGGTTTAAGTAGAAAGCACTGGTATTAAAAACATTTACATGGATAAAATGAAAGCAATGAAAACTTTACCTCGAACAATAAGTTGAGCAAAATTTGACACTCCCGAACCTCTCTCTGACTGAGTCACACAGCGGTATAAATCCTGGTCGGTTTTTGTCACCTCTTGCAACTTAAAGGTAGCAGCAAATCTTCTGTGATTGATATTTTTAGTCTGAGCAACTGGGATATCTTCTCCATTTCTCCTCTGAAAATAAAAGAAACCAAGGCAGAATTATCTCGTAAGAATACAAAAGACATTTATCACGATCATCATACAAGGAGTACATAAAAGCACCAAAAGCATTCACCCCGTGCTGCATTTCCATGGTAGAACAGCTCAGTGCTGAAGTCCCACCAAGAGACGAGCAGTACTGAAAAGCATTTCAGAATCAAGTTTGGGGGTGAAAAGCACCACGAGGCTTTCGCACTGCCACGAAACACGACCAGGACATACTGAACTGCCATTGCTTCACAGCTGGAGCCACAGGAGAGCCCATCAGTAGCAGCTAACTACTAAGAAAATTCATTCAACTTGAAATAAGATTATAACAGATACACTGGGTGTATTGTAAGAAATTTAAACAAACTTGGCATTGAGGGATTTCATAGGTTTTCAACAGCTCTTTTTCAGCAACCAGCCAGTGTTTCCTTTTTAATGTTCCCTTTTATCTGCCCAAATTCAATACCTTCTAAAATTGTACCTTTGTTATACTAAGTACCTCCTATCTAAAGGGGAGGGAGGGAAGCTGCTAAAAGAGGAATGATGTATATCTCATTTAAAGGAAGGAGCTTAAAGAGTTCTGAAAAAAAAAAAAATCATAGATACCGCAAATCACTGAAAAACTTAATCCGTCTGGAGCTGCAGGGCAGGGTGAGAGGTCAGTAAAGTAGAAACAGTTTGAGATCTTTTGTGACCCTTTTTCCTTATTTCCATTCATATTAAATACTCAATTTTTGTTTTAATCGAAGAACAGACCATCCACCAAACGTTCACGTTAAAAAAACCCAACAGAAACATGCACAAAGTGAACAAACGATGTTCCTGCTCTCTCCCATGGATCACCCACATGTCATTCCCCGACCAGGATAGAGTTTCTGAGCACTGAGCTTTGCTCAGTCACCAGAAAGACATCATCATTTCTTCGTAACTGCATCGCCTGCTCTGCAGAACGTGACCTCCACAGACATTTTTAGCTCTAATCAACCCCTGGATTGGGGAACTTCATTGAGGTCTTAAACTCCGAGCTTTCTAACACAAGCAGCAGCACTGCTGAGCCACAAAATTTAATAACCCGAAAGCCTGCGGCAAAAACAGAAAGGGGAGAAAAAGGAAACGAGTTAATGCCGCATGCGTACATTGGCCTGCCTCCTGTCCTGGGCAGGAGCACTTCGTAATGCTCAAACACCTCGTTTTACATCGGCCTTGTGTGATCTTAGCACGGGTTTGTCACTCGCTGAAGAGTTTTGCGGATTAGCCAGGGGTTCAGCACTGCTGTAAATTCACTGTAACGAGTGTTCGTTTTAACTACTTAGTGTGTTTAAAGAGATGAATCTTAGTTTCTGCCATCTTTCTTGCAGCAGCCAAAGCGCCCTTCCCACGCTTCACTGCAAGCCTTGGTGAAAACACTCATTTACACCAAACCAGTGGGTTTGGTGGTGTAACACCACCAGCCACCCCTCTTCCCCAGCAAGGAGCCGCTGCCCAGGGGTAAGCTCAGCCTGCGGGGCCGGACCAGAAAGTACAGTGTGATGCGAAGAGCGAGAACAGACCTCCAAGAGTAGAGGGCACGTGAGGCGCTTGCAGAAGGTGCTCGCACTGCTCCTCCCCGAGCACCAGCCTGCAACCGCCAGCGGCCTTGCTTATCCCTCGGATGCTCCGAAGGGGCGTTCACAGGGCAAAGCCAAGGGAGGCCGGACGCTTGGAAACCCGGATCTGCCGCAGCGCAGCCCCGTCGCCCTGCGGCAGGCACCGGCTCCCTCCGCAGCTCTGCCAGTATCTGCCTCCTGGTAAGAAGAATTAAGGAAGTCTGCCGACGCCTGCAAGGACTCCTACGAATGACAGGCTTTATTGAACTTGGGGGATCAACGAAATGATTAAATTCCAGTATCACACAAAATGAGGGGTGATGTTCAAGGCTTTATCTCGGTGCTGCTTAAGCTACAGTAAAATTATTTCGTGGGAGGTGCACCTCCCCCTCCAGTTAGCTGGCGTCTCCTGACAGCAAAAGCTAAATCCGAAAGCAGGATTTTCAAGCTACTTTCCTCCCGTCTCTCTCAGTTTTGACCAGAGGCTTGAACTCTCTGGAATGTATAACTTCATATAAAACTTGGATATGGTGCCTTGAAGTAACCAAACTAAACAAACCTCACGGTACTTTCTTCCTCTTGTGCTTGTCCGTGCCCTCCCACAGCGCGTGCTCTCGTGGCCGCGCCACGGCCAGCCAAGGGAAGCCAAGCTCCCCGCTACATGCAAACTGGCCACAGAACTGTTAAAACGACCGAGCAGCATATCATAAACTGAAGGCATACTGTTCAAAATTATATGACGGCGGACTTGACAGGTAACCCATGTAATGCAGTCATTCTTGCTGTGCTATGAAGGGAAAAATAAATGTTAAAGAGAGTTTTCTACAATGAAGAACTCCCTTCAAGAAGTCCAGTGCTTTAAAGTTGGCTGCCAAGTGCTCAGTCTACAGCAGAGAAGCACATCCAAGCTTGCCGTGTAAACTAATTACCCTCTGAAGCTCAGAACTTGCTTACTTAAGCTCATCTGCATGCTTTATGTTGAGAAACAAAGTGAATTGGGCTCCTACTTAAAATGAAATATTAATGCACTTTCAGAGCAATTAATCAAAATGAAATTTAACAAGCTTTACAGTTCTACTCCAACAACAAAACCTAGGATTTTCTTTTCTATTTACATCAGTGATTTCCTACCACTTTATCTTACAGGGCTTAGAGTAGTTGCTCAAATTTCTCTGTATTAGGATTTGTTTCTCGGGAATCCAACTGCACAATTACAACTTCAAAGTCTATCTTCATGTACAGCTTATCCATTAACATATTTTTCCGTCATTAAAATGATGAAAAGTTCAAACAGAAGAGAGTTCTCACTCAAAAATGAATGTTAAAGAAAATACCCTGCATTCACTGCAGCACGCATCCCTTCTACTGGTAAACCATTAGCCAGTCAGAGTTCAGATGCACTGCCACGATCTCTTAATTAAATTATTCTTTTCAATGTCAGGGCATTACTACTGATTTTAAAGGAGAGGAAAGAAAGGCAGCAGTGCTCTCTGCTTATTAGAGGGTTCCTGGTACATACTATTTCAATTTATGTCCTGCTCACACTGAACAGAGCTTGAAAATGCTGCTCAATTGGGTTTTAAAAATTCAATTTAAAATTAATGTGGAGTTATACTAATAGGTAATGGCTGTACCCTGTGCGATCCTTCGTTCCTCCAGTCCCTTGCTGTCTGATTTGATAACCCTGAATTGCTCATTTAGGAGAGGTCACCACCAGGCAGTAGTTCTCCTTTTGTGAAAATAACTCCAGGCTTCCACAAAGAACTATGCTCTATAAACACTTGATTAAAAGAAATATAAGCATGTGGAAAAACCTCCTTAATTCTGGCATTTCAGGCATTTAAAATTATCACCTTAAATAAGTCTCTGTGACTTCATGGTTATTTTTAATTTGATAGGAACATGATTTTAATTTTTTTTTTTTCCAGGCAATGAAATGAGATCATCTACATTTTAAACAAAGTCAACAGTAAAGTCTATGCAGCTTAAAAAACAATCATAGACAAATTAACAATTAGCATCAAATTCCTCTCTTCCATCTCATGAAAGAAATCAAGCATTTAATAAACATGAAATGAAATCGTAGTGGATCTTCCAGAACCTGAATGGAACCAGAAGCATGTAAACCCCAATGCCTTGTTTAACTGGTAGAATTTAGGTTCATTTCTAATTTTCTAATATAAATTTCAAACTTCTCTGCATTTCTCACTCAACTTTTCAGGCTGAAAAATGTTGGGGTTTGTTTTTTTTTGTTTAAGCAGCAATAAGATAACATAACTTTCTGAAGTGATGTTCCCTCTAAATTTTCCTGAACTGTTTTTTTCATACTAGTGATTTTTATCAGCCTGGACAGCTCAACCTTACACATCCCCGTCCCTTTCTTAGCGTAAACACCTTAAAGTAAGTCCGCTCCACGGCTAATAACTACAGTCAACTCTGGTTGCCTTCTCAGGCTCTCGGCTGGATGTCAGGATGCCTCCAGAGATCAGAAGATGTCAACACTTTGGCTGCAGCGACACATACGTACGCTGGCAGCAGCGCCCGCTCCAGCTGGCCCCGGCTCGCTCCCTCCTTGCCGTCACGCCTGTGCTCGTGCTCAAAACTGACCCGGAATGAAAATAAGCCTTCCTGGAAAACATACTCCCTCCCCATGTATTATCATCACCCGACGGATTAGCTCGTGACTGGATTCACCGTGCAGCCACGGGGAGCGGAGGAGAGGGCAGGATCCGTGCGGGGAGCAGGGCATAAGCTGAGGGTTTGTCCAAGCAGCTCGGTCCCCGAAGGTGCAATCGAAACATCACCGGAGAGCAGAAGGGCTGGAAGGATGCGCCCAGCATCCCGGGGAATCACACCTCTGCCGCCCCGACGGAGAGTGAATTTGTAGATCACGTGCTCCAAAACCTTCTTGGTTTTACTCAGTGTGTAACGGCGGAAATGTCATTTTTTGCAAGAGGGAAAAGGGTTGAATGTGGACAGTCTGGATGCCAGCAATAACGCGTGATCTCTATCGAAAGACGTTTTTGAAAAATAAAACTACATGAGGGGAATAAACAACACTAAATAAACAACAGACTATACTTTTAAAATTTTACTTACATGTAGCTGTCTGGCACTTTTTGGCACACACAGCACATGCTTTTACAGCATTTAGGAAACCATTTCCAAATGGAGAAAAATCTACCTTTCTAAAAATTTTTTTATTATTCTTTTATTTTTTATTTTACACAAATGTCTCAGTATATATTCTTGGGAAATAAAGCTTATTAAACAGACCAGAAACATAATAAAGCATGACACCTATTCATCATAAGAAATGATAAATAAAATCTTAGTTTTTCCCCACCCAAAAAAGAGCAAATGACTGAAAAAGTGAGATTTTTTTCCACTCCGTTTTATTTACAAATACATGATTTAAGCCTAAGAAATCATTTTTTCAAGCAGAACAAGAATTGGAACTGTAGCTTAAATAATATGACTAGATAGCCCTATCTTCTTTTTTGAAAAGGTGAAGTAGCAATTTTCTTTTGATTGATTTTTAAGAGAAAGCATAGAGTTAAACCTTTTTTAGTAGGAAATTACTGCAACCTGTTGTAGCTTGCTGGTCTCCCTACATCCACAGCAAACCAGACTAAGATCCTACCTTCCAACAAACTATGCATTCATTTATTAGCAGGAAAAGCAACACAGCTTTTCCCATGCAAACACATACTGATGATCTTGAATGCATGTGACAAGCCAAGTTTCATCCTGCACACTGCACTACACTACAGAAAAATCCATGATTACTTAAACGAGTTTGTTACATGCACTGCTGTTACTCAAACCTGTACACTTTGAAGTAGCTCAATTTCTCTCACACCGCACTGAACTGAACCTCCTACTGAAGAAAGCAAAGGTTCTCATGAAATAATCTAATTGAGAGCCATCTGGCTCTTCAGAGGTGGCAATCCTAATTTATTTTATTATAATAAAATCCACCAGAGGCAAAATAGCAAAATTCATACTACAGTGTCCCTGGCCATTCCACTACACAAACAAAAATGACGGGTGCCTTCTCTGGACATTTTAAACCCTCTTATTTTGAACCTAATCTAACACATGACACAAAAACCTAAATAAAAAAAAAAAAAGTAATATAGAAGCTTTTCAGAAAGCTATAGTTCTTGAATGCAGTGTTGTTGATTTATTTTTTTTTTTCCCCCAAAAAAACCCAAACATAATTCACATAAATACAAATTCTGGACACAGTGATTGAAGATCTATATCACCTTGAGGAGTGCATACTGAACTACAGTATTCATCCTGCAGCTTGGAAAAAAAAAATCTGATTATTTCGGAAATGACAATGAAGGAAAAAATTTGCAAAAAACCCCCATTACCAAAGACCAACAACACTCCTCAGCAAACGATTTTACCCTTTTCTAAGAACAGCCAAGTATACCAGTGCTCTTATTGTTCGGTAAATCATTAAGTCCTGCAACTATGTGAGGAAACTAGAGCCTGGGGTATTGGGCTACCTACCGCACGCCGCGCCGCTGAAGAGGAGGCAACCCGATTGCACGCCCTAGCAGACAAGACTCATAGGTCGAGGGATTTACAACAATATATGTTTGTTATAAACATCATCTTAATTTCAGGTGTCTGACTTCTATGGGTTTAAGGCACCGGCTGGCTGCGGAAATACTGCCGGGACTGCACAGTGACCAAACTCCCACCCCAGCCGGTCAGGAGGAGCCCCAGGCGCCGGCGCCGCAGGTGGCCTCCGCGAGCTCCCCGCGGCACCACCGCCGGCACCGCCCCGACGCCTGGTGCTCCAGCCGCCGCCACCGGAGCGGCAGCATCCCTGAGGAAGACCTCCAGGGATGACAACCCCAAAGGCTGCCGTGTAAGCTAAGGGACTGGCAGCGACGCAGGCTGGAGGACTTAGTTAACTGGGGCAGAATTAAATTAAAACCAGGAGGATTACAGTATTTCATGTTGCTGAAACCTAAGGTGACCGGGCATCTAGGGAGAATGGCCTTATTTATCCAAGAAGCCGATAAATTGGGGAGGGAGAGAGGGAGAATGGTTCATTTGGGGTTAAATGACATAGATAGCATCAAAGATGCATATGGAGCAAAAAAGGGGGGAAAAAACACCTTTGTGAAACAACCAAGTTAGAAGGAGAATATCAAATATGGAGTTACGAATACTGTATTTTTCATTGGTGAATATTCTTTGTAACCATGTCAGAGTCAGCAGTGTGTGATACAGAATAAAGTACAAGCCAAGTCATTTACAAGGAGCTTGATATATCACTTCAAGGCAGCTTTTCATACATCTTTGAAAAAACGTTTGGAAAACCAGAACATCTATCACAGAACATAACTGTGATGAGGTGAAAGGTAAAATGGACAATCCACTGCAAAAAAGGAGCCCTGCCCTCTATGCTTCCCTATTCTGTGGTTCACTTACAAAACATCTTTTCTATAAGTAAAAGCAACCAGTCATGAGAAAAATGAGGGAAGTGAAGTTTCTGTGCAAGCCTCAAGTGCAACAGAGCTTACACGCTGCTTCGCCGTTGTCAGTAATGAAGATACAGGTAAGACAACGTAGCCTCGAGCTGCATTTTACTGGTTGAAGAAAGAAGGCTTGGTACAAACAGCTGAATTTGCTGCACAAATTGTTTTGGGCAGATGACACTGATGATCCAAAAAGCCTGCTTTCTCTCCACTGGCTCCTCAGAGGTTGACCCACCACTCCTGCAACCTGGGGAAAAGAGCGAACCCACAGCCATCGGTCCTCTCCTCCCGCAGCCTCCACACAACATCACGGCTTCGACTCCCTCTTATGACACGCAGGCCTGAACGGCTTATTTCAGTTCAACACCAAAAAGCATCAAACTTGACAGTTAACTGGCAGCAAAAAAAGGACCAAAAATCTCTACCACAGTTCCCAAGCTGAAACCCCACAGGTGCTAACAAGGCACTTTCTCTGAACTTTCTTCAGGCCTCACGAAAGAAAAAGCAAAATAAACGAAGCTTCTGTAATGTTCAGAGCACACTCAGCTCCCCTTAACTTTCAGGGGTCATAAAATTTGTGCAAACCAACAAAAAACATTGTTCAAATGTAACAAAAATTGTCAACAGGCAGGTGCACTGTAACAGCAAATGTTTCATCATCAAACTAAAGAAACAGTACATTAATCAGTTAATTAACTGTATGAAAATGGGATGCAATGCATGAAAATGCAATGGGCTCTCAAAATGCACAGTTACATTAGAAAACTATGAAAAATTCAAAGAAGTAACCCCACGCAAACTAAATTGCACATGACCCTCCTATTATAGATACACTTTTTTTCTGAGACCGTGAGCAACCCTCCCAACACTTGACTGCAGCTAAACAGCTTGTCCCAAGTCCCTCACGGCCCGTTTTCAAATCCTGCTGTTGAATACTGATCCATGCCTTCACCTTCTGGGTACCGTGGGAAGAGAGGGATTACATGGCACAACTACCTTCCTCTAAGAGAAAATACTGCCTTTTCAAAAAACAGAACAGTCAGTGTTGCGCCCATCGCACCGCACCAGAGGCACATGTTCTCATATATATACACATATATGAGATATATATATACACACATATATATTCTCCAGTGTAAATTCCTGAAATAGTATATTGGTCCTGCACAACGACGTGCCCAAATGCATCATCACAGGATACCATCTGCCTGTGCCTAGTCCAAAGGCTCATTAAAGAGCACGCACGCGCAGTATCTAGCAAGAAAAACGAATGCTAAATATCAAATCACGTTCTGTGGCACACAGCAGCAAAACCCAAGATGCCGGTAAACAGGGCATTAAGGGTTACGGCAATTGCCTCAAGACAGGGAACAGGATACAGGCAGTTGTTTGAGCCTGAGCAGACAACCACGCAGACGCTCCTTCATCCTCCGGTAATAGTTGGTACCGCTGGGAGGTCGGCCCGACTCCATTGTTTTTAAAGCAATTTGCATTTTATTTTCCATAATGCTTTTTAATTTCACTTTTTCAATTATTACTCTCAGGCAATTGCTTTAATTATCTGTTATTCCACAAGGAAGGACACTTTCCTCTGGTGGAGAGAGGGGCTGCATCAGACCGCATTAACGCTGATGAGCCCCTCCACGGGCAAGAGCTTGCCAGCCTTGGCAGCCCAAGTGGAGCGGCGGTTAGCCAGCACCTACAGCTATTGCTGACAGATTGGCCCGCTCGCCACCGCTCCGATGGCAATCTGCACAGGACTACTGGGCACGTATTAAACTTTTAAACACGTGCAGTACCCCCTTTGAATTTCAGATTCGCCAAAGCAAATGGTATCGCCGCAGACCGTGGCAAAACACATCCGAGCGCAAAGCCAGAACAAGCCGCTTTCCCTAATCCAATGCTATGTTAATGCAAAGCTCAGCAATGATGGATGGACTCATTAGTGCTGCAGTTATCGCCATCTGAACCAGGTGCCAAGACATATGGTTTAACAGATGTTCTAGCAAAAAGCTCTATTCTCCGCGCTGAGCGAGTGTCCAGTTAAACCGGACATCGGTAAGACACTGAAAATCGTATTGGGCTTCTGGGAGCTACAATTGCTCCCAGCTCAGGCAGCCACTAAACACAGCCCGATTATGCAAAAAACCCTATTGCTCTGATATCCCAATTAAGTCCACAGAACAAACGCCGGACAAGGCGTACACTGCTTTCCGAAGTCTTTGTGTACCTAAATGTTATTTATTCTATTCAGCCGATTCTGTTTCTCCACCGTCTTACTAAAGAAACAAAACTTAAAATCTTGGAAGCTTTCTCCACACAGAAATGTCCAAATCAAATGGGCAAACAGCCTGCCCATCACACCCCACCCCAGCATTTTCATGTTTAGAATGCCCCGTGTGCGCTATTCTTCCAAATATTTAATATTTAACACGTATCCGTCCCGAGCACAGGATTAACGTGCAGAACTGACTCTTGTTTGCAAGGTTATTTATTGACATAACTCCACCGGAATGTACGGCATTTCACAGGGGGGAAAAACAGAGTAAATAGGTGGCCCTATATATACGAATTCAGCAAATCCATGTGAACAAAGCAGCAAGGTGCATCAAACATTAATAAATGAAAGAATCCGTATTCTCTAAGTGTCCTTTCAAAGAAAGATGATTCATGGGCTTTAGAAAAAATAAAATCAGCAGAAGCAGGCAACAACCGATCAGTTACTGATCAAATATGAATTGCTATATTCAGTCTTTCGAGACCCTCCCCCCCCGCCCACGTTCACCACCTATAGGAAAGAATTTTTCAGCAAGAACTTCTGCTAACTCCTGATGCTTATAAAACAAAGGATACCAAAGCATAACAGGTAGAAAAGCTCGGTTACCACCTTGGGTCTGGGGACTCCTATCACACAACCCACCTGATTCACTGTGTACAGCGGCACCAAGCTACAGCTGTTGGTGTGTGACGTATCACAGTGGAAATTTTAAGAGGAGGGGGAAAATCCTGAAAAAAATCCCACATTAAGAAGGGCATGGCAGGCAAAAAAAGATAATACACACTAAGACCAAATGTATTTCGGAAACAACATCAATGCTCACTTCAAACAAAAGCTAAGGACTTTGAAACTCCTTCAGAATTTGCTAATTGTAGGTCATAAAGAGAATCCTTCAGCTCACATCTGTAACAGATTCAATAGCAGACTAGGTTGAAAAGGCGAAGAACAAAACAATTTGAGAGCTGCGTTTCTGTCCCGCTCCCACACCTACTATTCACACTGTCACAAAAGGTGTGTTTCAGATCATCTTGTTCAACCAGTTAAATCTTTTTATCTGTGCAAATATTTGTTTCACATTAATGCGGCTACAGCTTTTAAAGACTTCTGTTATCTTTACTGCTTATCTTTCAATGCCAGAGCTCTGCCTGTCCCAGATCTTGGTCCAGTGGGGCTGCAAAATGCAGAAGTAGGAGGGAAGTGGTATGGAAAGGGGACAAGAGACCAGATACAATCTAAAAACAAACAAACAAGAGCAGAATGTACAGCCCTGGAAGTCAGAAGTTCAATTCAATGTTAATTCCTATTTGCCTGAAATGTTTACAGATGTACATTTATAGAAAATGGAGCTGATGAAAAGACTGTCATTACAGCAGTAAACACACAGGAAACTGTACTGAAATGCTGTACCTATTTTTATCCATTTTTATTTTCAGATACAGAAAGGTATGTGCACTTAATTATACATAAATTGAGAAAAACAACATGGAAATGTGCACGCACATGGATCACCTAGTATATGATCAGGACTTTCTCCCAATAACTCAAAAAAATTAAAGACTACATAGGACACTACAATGAGACACACTACTGAGACCCACTTTTACTTCAGTTCTTCAGGTTATAATCTTTCCTTCTTCCCTGCTTCTAACCAAACATCCCCATCTTTTTCCACCTGCCGGCACTATTTATATAGGTAATTCAGTCCTCCTCAACAACAACAAAAAAAATCCAGTTTGGGCCAAAATCCGTTTTCAGCCAGATCACTTTCCTGAACGGAGCTACCGGCAAGCTGCAGAGCCGCAGCGCCCGCGCGCCGGGGGCCGAGGAGGGCGAAGCTGGGGCGGTGGCAGCTCAGAGGCAGCCTGGCTGAGGCAGCTCTGGGGCTGCAGCCAGCGGCAGCCCAGCTCGGAAGACAGAGCAGGGCGGCTGCTGGTTCTTCGCCCCGCTGCCGAATTGGCTTCAGCTCCTCTTTGGAACAGAGGGCTGGGAGAGCCAGAGCGCGCTGGGAGAGCCGATGATGAAATCTGTGCCTGCACACCCCTGTGGCTTTCATGCAAGCGAGTGAGATCTTAGATCATTTCAGATACAAAAAACCCTGATGTCCCAGATCGCACCTCAGATCTTTACCTATCAAAGAATGTGCTTTAATAGCAATTTGTTTGCTGCTGTTTCTTCCTTTTCTTTTTTCCAAGGAAATATCATTTGTCTTTCAATAAGGACATAACCAAAAGCTATTTTCTGTAACACAGTGTATTTGGAAAGTGTTTTCTTTCCCCCCCGCTTCATTTTTCATTTTTGCACTTTTTTTTTTTGTTTGTTTGTTTTTGGGTTTGGTTTTTTGGCGGGGGCAATGGCCTTTCTTGTTATGAGAAAAATACATTCCTGGAATGTCTCAGCTCAGGGCTCTCAAAAACAATTACTTAGGCATTTGATTTGATCTGCTGGTTCTTCCTTTCTGGGTATTCAGGCTTTATGAATCTCCAGTTTGGTCAAAGGTTAAAGTGAACCTTTTCTAAAGTCATACTCCAGAGCCTCACGAGGCCCATATACATCCACCCTGGGTTTTAAGGAAAAGGAGTCAACTCACTATTAGCTGCACACAATAGCAGTAACTTGCTGGGTTACCAAAGGAAGGAAATTCAGAGAGGGAAAGCTGCTGATTCATACTTACGTTGGGAAAGACAGATGGAGGGGTGAAATGATGAGGGTGGAAGAAAAAAATTGGGTCCCCTTTAAATTGGTGAAAATTGGGCACTGCTTCAGTGAAAACAGGAAGGGGAACAGAAATTCAAGTACATAATTTAGTAGCAAGATACCTTCAAGAATATCAAAGCACTTCATAAGCACAAGCAAGCAGAGTACTTTGAGAGTACCTCAAAGGTACTTTATCTTTCGCGTTGTGAGAAATTGCTACATCTGTGCTTCACACACAAAAAAAACCCACCCATGAAAGTATATGGAGGGACAAAACATGTTTCTTGAGTTGTTCTGGCTGCTAACTGGGCTTCTCAGGGGAGCGAAAGCTAGCAAGGATAATCTGTCAGAGTTATCTGACTCACAGGAGTGAGCGATAGGGAAGATTTCCAGCTGGCTGTCTCCATCGGGCCTTTCTGACCCATGATCTACTGAAGGTGGTTCTTCATGGCTTTGCTGCTATGCTCCTGTTGTTAGTCTGCCTTTGACAGAGCAAAACCCAGCTTAATTACATTTTCTGTGCTTTATATGCTCTATTTGGCAAGTGTCTGAAATCAAACTCCTCTTCCTCAATGAATGCATTATATAAAATAATGTTATCCGTGGGACAATAATCCAAATAAGTTATCCATGGGACAGCAATGTGCCCTGGTGGCCAAGAGGGCCAATGGTATCCTGGGGTGCATTAAGAAAAGTGTGACCAGCAGGTTGAGAGATGTTATCCTCCCCCTCTACTCCATGCTGGTGAGGCCTCATCTGGAGTATTGTGTCCAGTTCTGGGCTCCCCAGTTCAAGAGAGACAGGGAACTTTTGGAGAGAGTCCAGCAGACGGCTACAAGGATGATTAAGGGACTGGAATATCTCTCATATGAGGAAAGGCTGAGAAACCTGGGGCTGTTTAGTCTGGAGAAGAGAAGGCTGAGAGGGGACCTTATCAATGTCTATAAATACCTGAAGGGTGGCTGTCAGGAGGATGGAGCCAGTCTCTTTTCAGTAGTGCCCAGTGGTAGGACGAGGGGCAATGGGCACAAACTGCAGCCCAGGAAGTTCCACTTCAACATGAGGAACAACTTCTTTACCGTGAGGGTGACGGAGCACTGGAACAGGCTGCCCAGAGAGGTTGTGGAGCCTCCTTCTCTGGAGACCTTCAAAACCCGACTGGCCGTGTTCCTGTGCAGCCTGCCCTGGGTGATCCTGCCTTGACAGGGGGGTTGGACCAGATGATCTTCAGAGGCCCCTTCCAACCCCTACCATTCTGTGATTCTGTGATTATATGTTTACTAAATTTAAACAAGTAACTACTCAAAGACATGGAGTACGCATCATTCTTACTGCTATGATACCTTTATAGTAAATACAAGTTACTAGCAGTTTTTACTACTTTTTACTAGCAGTTAGTGCTAGATTTTTGTGCCTTCTCTAATGGTGCAGCATATTTGTCCAGTAATACATTTTGCGTATCAGATTTTTTCTAATCTCATTCTATCTGTTAAAAAAAGCTCTTTAAAATTTTATCACATGCCTAGACGCAACTGTTACTCAAGGTTTGTCAGCTCTGCTCTCTATTAAATGAAAAACCCAAACAGATTGAAGTAACTGATTATAGTTCATTTCAAGGTACAACGCTTGCCAAAAAATAGATATTTTGAAGTTCTGATGATAGTTCATTTCAAAGCACATTTCCCAAAAAGTATACACTTTACAGTTCTGAAAATGTACAGCAATACACGTTTTAAAAAAATACAGTTTTAAAGGGCTTATTTAGAAACCATTGTAAAGGAGTGTTTGGTGCTTAAGGTATAAACTAAAGCATACACATAAAGGTACACATAAAACTAAAGTGATTTTTTAAAAAAATCCTTATTAAGTTGCAAAATTTAACTTCCTAGGGAGCAACTGTGAAACTTTGCCATCCTTCTACTGAACTGGGGTCTTAACTGTAAGTAATCCATCCCCATACCACAAAGCAAAGCAGTTCTTTTGGGGGATGGTGGCACTGGTTTCTTCTTTATTCTTGTTTTTTTAGTGAGAAGGGTTATTTTCTGGTTTTAGTAATCTTTTAGATTCTAACATACATATTTTTCACAGTTACACACAGATTAAATTTAAAGTCCCTTGTATTATGGAAACAAAGAACGTGCAACTTTTATGTTGTCCCATTAAATATGCTGCTGAGTAAAATTGAGCTGCACACAGCCACATCCCTCCAGCCACCTGCTTGGACAAAGAATTGATTGTAATCTATATGATAAAATAATCCTCAAAATTTATGACAGCTGTATGACATCTGTGTTTTACTAGATCCCAAATGCCAATTATCTGCATTTAATGACAATAAATTTTGATACAGAGGAGCTAATTTACAAGGAGAGAAGGCCCACCATGCCTTAAAGACCAACCCTCCTCCACTGTCCACACCAGCTGTCCTAATTTTTAATCCAGGCTTTTTAACATTACAAAATTGATTACAAGTTTCTCCATTTAACAGAAATAAAGCTGTATTTAAACCAAGTATTTTACATGCAGAAGGAAAAAAGCTTAGGAATTTAAATATTTCACCTCCAGAAAGCCCAAACAGACTTGCATGAGTTGGCCTTACCTGGAGCCATAACTTGTTATTCACCGCATCTCTCCCCGTAGCAATGCACTGAAATGTAGCATTCTGCCCTGCATTGACCTCTACATCCCCCAGCCTCAAGAAATGTGGAGATTTATCTGCAGAGGGGGAAAACAAAAATTACACATAATGCTTATTGCTAAAAAAGGTGCCAGCAACATTACTGTCTCCCCAAAGATGCATGTTGTAACAACCTTTGCCTAAAAAACAGAAACAGAAGAGAGAAAATTATTTGTTTCATCTCTGTTCGAGAAGGAGTGCTTTCAGTCCTTTCCCTTCTCCCCTGGTGATTCTACTAACTTTATGTTATACATGAGTTATAATAAAGTCTTCTAAAAATCAAAGCCAAGAGAAGGACATCAAAAACCAAAATGTCAGCAGCTCTTTACAAAAATTATCCCAAAGACTTCCAACTGTATGAAACCCATGCAAACTGAGAAGAAACCAATTAGCAGGATACTGCTCAGACAAATAGAGGGGTACTATTCAGATTATTTGCAATCTAACTCAGAGCTCTCTTTTACTAAATTAAATCATTTGTGCTATTCAATATAGTATTTCAGGAGCTGACAAATCTATTTCCCACACTGACAAAGCCCCAAGGAAAGCTCAGCGGCAGAACAACCTGAAGGATTTATTAGATGTAAGAAAGCCAACAGACACATTTGAGGAATGGGTACGTTACACAGCTCTCACCCACCCCTTTCTCAAGAACTACTAATGAAAACAGTAGCTGAACTGTTATTTCTTTGTACTTACTAAAAAAACCAACCAACACAGAGGAAAAAAGAGCAAATTGGAACAAACAGAGTTTAGACATCAGAGCTTATCTAAATACTGTATCATGCTGATAATCTGCCATCGTAGCTGTACCCAAGTGTCTTTTATTTTGGCACTTAAAAAAAACCACAAAGGAAAAATAAAAAATTAAAAAAAAAAAAAACAAAACACAGAAGAAAAAAAATGAAAGCCAGATACTGAATCCGAGTACAGCTTTGCTGAGTACAGACATCAGATAGCTGGGCTGGCTGGACTACAAAGAGGTAACTCACTCAAATACCCTGTAAGCTTGGTACCCCGAGAGCTATGGTCTTAACAGGTTTGGGATAGAAGAAAACAAAATGTGAAGTTGCCATTGCAACTTTATTATTTGGCATCATTTTGCAAATTGGGGGGTGGGGGAGTGTTTATATCTTGATCATTTCAGAAAGCAATGACAATGGCACCCATGAGGTACATTATAATGAAATTACATTTTAGAGAGGGTATGTCTAAAAAAAGATCGTAAGAGTCGAACAGAACTAAATTAATTAAAAAAAAATGTGGTAACAAGTGACAGTAATGCACTGTAATAATTTCTTCCTCACAGCTTTTTATTTGTAGAATATTCGCATTAGCACAACTTGTGTTTTCATGTGTGTAATTCTTCCCCAGGATTAAGCAGGGAAAGGCAAACATAAATGCCGGAAGTCTGTCCACAAAACGAAAACAACAAACCCCAATCCTTCAGTAGTTTAATAGCCAGAAGGCTTTTTTTTTTAATTAAAAAAAAAAAAATATCTGTTGTATCTGTTTAAAAAAAGTAAAAAAAAGAAACAAAACAAGGGCATGAAATCTGGTAAACCTCCTACATGCATCTGCCAATTCAGTTTTCTTTAATCAGTGAGTATGCACATTAACATTAAAACCCATTTTGATTATGCACACCAACTATGGTATGACTAAAAAGACACTGAAGAATTTCTGCTTTTATATTCCTGTATACTTTACTTCTGGCAGACAAAGATTTTACCCAGGTAAATTACTATTGCAACACTACATTTTCCCCTGGAAGCTCCAGCAAAAATACTATTGAAAGAACAAAGAACATCGTGATCAAGTGATGAAAACTCAGCAGTCTACAGCAATATCAAATATGTCCTGAAAGGACAGAGAAAAATGCAGCTCTTAATCATTACTTACCACAAGGGTAGCTCAGAACCTGGATGTCATCAATGGCAATGTAGCCATTTCTCCCATCTGAGACTTCAGCTTCAAATATTACCTGTCAAAATGAAAGAAAAAATGTTTACAACACTCATTTCTACAGAATTCCCACAGTGGCAAGCGTATAGATATAAGACACATTGCCTTTTTCATTTAGTTGAAGTTCCTACAAGGTTTGACGACTGAATCGAATATTTATTAGTTAATGTATTGCAGTTCCATACCATTCATATACATGACTTGTTTTGGATTTGCTGCTTATGGCACACCAGAAAAGCATGTTTATTACCTCAATTAATGGCATACTGCTTTCACTCTACTAAACGTATAACCATGATTCAATTCTGAAAAAAATGCCATTACTTTCAGATAGGTTCAACATCACAGCACACAACTGATCAACCAATTTTAACAAAATTTATATTCTTGTCGGGGGTCACAGTATAGTCCACAGTCTCCTGTAACCTTCTGCAGCATAACTGCGCAGGAAAACATGCAGCGGCACAGAAATAGTGCAGCACTCCCCAGTGGCAACGAAAAGAACAGCTGCAGCATGAGATTTATGTAGTAGTCATTAACTTCATCCTTCATTCTTACAAGGCAGTGGGGAAATTGCTGTGCGTGAAGGAAAAAGAAGAGATTGTCTTCACATCCAACTTCTTGTCCCACCCCAAACGGGCAGCAGCAGCAGCAAAGAATTGCTCTTGGACTGGCCCAGAGCAGAGAGCTGTCTTTTGCTACACAGGTAGCAGGACAACACCAACTGACCAGAACAAATTTGTTGTCAAGATTCATGCTTCCTTGTAGGGATGAAAAAAAGAAGAGTAGAATATGGTGAAAGTAAAAGGAAAATAATCAGAAGGAAAAAAAAATAAAGGATGAAGCATGAACATCTAAACTAAAAGGAAGATGTGAAAGAGGAAAGCACACCAGTAAAGACTGAGTCAAGTGATATGATACCAACTTGCAGTCATGATTGCCCAAAATAAGTGTCTGTTGGGGTCTTCCGTGCAAGACAGGCTTAGAGCAAGTCAGCTGCTCTGAAGATAATCTTTTCAAGTAGTTTACATCTCCCATTCTTGGGGACAATGTAAGGGAGCTGCAAGAGCAGCAAAGGCAGTAGATTAACAACTCAACGTACCCTGCAGGTGAGCAGGACAACACTGTGCCCATCAAGCACCTTTCTCAGGTCTTTTTACTGGGGGATCCGCATGGCACCTTGCTAGGAAGTAATGACCACTGTGGTATTCAGTCTCAAGGGAGTCCTAGGAGCAAGCAGCTCCCATCTACCTCTGAAGATCCTTTTGGTCCTCTCATTCACAAGAACTACCCTGGCATTTACGCAACTTGGCTCTGAACACTGCAACAGGAACACTTTGGTGTACTTATGCTCCGCTTACTACACTTCCTCACCCTTAACGTCCCACACAGACATGAAGTACAATTTATCTTCCCACCAAAGGAGGCAGGGACCCTAGGTGGCCTGTTTAAAGTCAGAACTAATTCCACAGCCTCCAAGGGGGGAAAAATAAGGAAAACTTCCATGGAAAGGTGGATATGGACATGTTCATTATGTGGTTCACAGGGTCTCCCAACTTCTGCTTTGACTGCAGAAAGAGGAAACCTGTGGGACATGTATACTTTGACGATACCAGGCTATAATCCCTCTTCCAACTTCTCCAGAAGTTCTTGCTGAGGTTCTGGCTGCATTTCACTTTTTTTTTTTTCCTCCTTAATTTTAATTTTATCTGCACCCCAGTGCAATTAAGTTGCAGAAATCACTTCATTCTCTGTCTCATCCTCCTGCCTTGGCCAACAGCAGCTTGATGGAAAGGAATTTAGTGTCTACTGGTCCTACTTTCACTCCCTTGTCCAATGACCTTTCTGACCTGAGCACTATTTGACAGTGTCCACCAGCTCCTCGGGCATCTTCAGAGAGCTGGTACTTGGCTCCCAGTAAGGAACATCAACATGTCTTTAATAATTTGGATTAATCCTCTTTCTTTTATTTTTTTAAATGGTTGTATGGTGTGGAAGACAAACAGTAAAAAAAAAAAACTATATTTAAAGCTCTTCTGTTGTAAATTTCTTTACAACACAATACAGTTCTATCACACACAGAAACTTTGTTTCCTCAACGTCCAGTTAAGAAATCTGAGCATCAGTGTTAAGAACTGGACTAAATTTACACCTCACTCTGAACTGGGCGGTTATTAAATCATTTGGAAGTAATTTAGATCTAGTTCCCAGGGAAGCTTGGCCTCCTGTAAGTGTGTCTTTCCCCTGGCTGTTGATACCTTCCTACACTGGGGGCAGAGGGGAAAAAGTTACCTTTCTCGAGACAGAGTTGTGAATGAATTTACTTTTGTTTTTCCTACCACTTGCAGATTAATGTAGTTAATCCTGACCCTTGAGGAGTAGGAAGTTGAAGAGGGGAAAGAAAGAGGGGAAAGAAAGAGGGGAAAGAAAGAGGGGAAAGAAAGAGGGGAAAGAAAGAGGGGAAAGAAAGAGGGGAAAGAAAGAGGGGAAAGAAAGAGGGGAAAGAAAGAGGGGAAAGAAAGAGGGGAAAGAAAGAGGGGAAAGAAAGAGGGGAAAGAAAGAGGGGAAAGAAAGAGGGGAAAGAAAGAGGGGAAAGAAAGAGGGGAAAGAAAGAGGGGAAAGAAAGAGGGGAAAGAAAGAGGGGAAAGAAAGAGGGGAAAGAAAGAGGGGAAAGGGAAATTCACAGGAAAGAGTGAGATTAAGACATGGACATCCAGAAGAAGGAAAAAAATCCAACACAACAAAACAAAAAACATGAAGAAATACAGAAATGCAGGAAGCCTACAGAATGTTAGAGGGAGTAATGTTTATGAGGCAAGTAAAGAAAACAAAGTGATCAAAAAGACAGAGATATTGGAGAGCTGAGATTTCATATATATAGTGCTAAATTATTTTTATTTACATTCTTAACTGGTATAAATACAGCTATGAAACATACTATAGACACTACATAGCAAAAAGTGTAGCTCAGTTAAAAAATTCTTATCAGGCTTTAATTTGATAACACCTGTTCACATTTAAAATGGGAAATGGAGAAAGGGAATTGCATATATAGGTGAAAACAGCAATTTCAAATGCTGACAAGTCAGACCAGAACCTGAGGTAGCTCTTTTCCTCACATACGCACACACCACGTGAGAAAAAACAGACTGTTGAGCTATTCCTTTCACCAGAGAAGGTTTATCCTAACAAGACACCAGTGCTTTGGGAATGAATCCCGTGCTTAGTCTGCACTGCTGTTCAGTTTACAGTGGCTTAAACACTTTCATTTTAGCTGAAAAATAATTCAGATTATCACTCTAGCCAGAACACATTAGTTGCCTGTTCAACTATAAATGTCTTTCCACTTATTACAATTTAATTGGATGCTCATCTAGTGCACTTCTGAGAGACGCTCGCTTCCTGTAATGGGGACAAGAGACTGGTTTAGGGGCTGAATTGGGCTTGCGCAGAGCAGGGTTGTGGAGACAGCTATCCTGCCTCCTTCGTACCAGCATCACCGCAATGAATGAGAATGGGAAATGCTGAACAGCTCAGGTAATTCAAATGCTACTCAAGGGAATTAGGATTTGATCCCTGAATCTTCTACACAGTTCCAAGGTGATACTCAAATGGTTACTTACGTCTGCAGATAAAATGGCATGTCCTTGTTTATGAAGTGCCTGCATTCAGATGCAAATGGAGATAGAGTGTCAGAACTCTCTGATCTGGACACAATCCTACGTATTTACCCATCCCTAATGCATCTCTTGTCCATATATTGGTCCATTTTCCCCCTAAAACCATGCAAGCTTTTAGTGAACACAGTATCCTTTGGGAAAATCCACAGGTTTACTACTGACAGCGTTAAGAGCTATTTCCCTTTGTCTGTTTTGTACCTGGCTTCCTTTAATGACCCAAATCAGCGACAAATTGATCCCAGTCATCCTGCTATATTATTCAGAACTTTGTAGACCTCTATTCCATGTCCCCAGGTAATTTTGTCTCAAATTTGAAGAGTACCAGATTATTCAGTCAATCTCATATAGACACCATTCCTTTTTCTTTGATTATTCTTCTCATCATTCTCTAAAGCTCTAACTGCGCTGTATTCTTTGAAGATAATGAGCGCAGAGCTGGCACACAGTAATCAAGATGTGGGTGAGTCATAATTTATACAACAGCATAATATCATTATCTAATTTATACTGAACTTCCTTCACCATTCTTAACACTGCAGTTGCTTTTTTTGACCATCACTGGGCTCCAAGCTGACATTTTTATGAACCCCACGATCTTGCTGCAGAGTGCCAATGGCAAGCTCAAAGTCTATCGTTTTGCGTATGAAATTAGGATTTTATGCAGTGTGCGTTACTTTATATCTCTTTCTCTACACTAAAATGTGCCTGCCGTTTTATTGCCCCATCACTCACAATTGGTGATATTGTGATGGTCCTTCTACAGGTCCTTGCAATCGCATGTTGGCCTTGCTATTCCAAAGTAGCTTTCACCTACAAACTTTTGTCTTCGCACTGTTGTCTGGCCCCCACTCTGGTCCCTTATGAACATGCTGAAAGGCACAAATCTCTACAGGATGCCTTGGTAACTATGGACATATTGACAATTTATTCCTACCTTGAACAACTACTTATCTATGGAAGGACCTTTCTTCTCACAGAATGGCAGCTTCGCTTCACTAAAAGCTTTTGTAGAGGAACATGGTCAAAAGCCTTTTGGAAACTTAACTAGCCTGTATCAATCAGATCACCCTTACCTATATGCTTGCTTGACCCCTCTAAAGGGCTCCAAGGTTGAAAATTAATCATATGATGTGTAACATAGAGCAAAAAAGAGGGGGAAAAAAAAAAAAAGAAGAAAAAGAGTTGGTTTGTGTGAGGCACTACAAAATAGCCCATACTTCGTTTTCGTATCCCAGGTCTAAAATGCAGATGATGATAATCACTCTTCACGTAAGATTATTCCAGAAATAAATGTTCATGAACAACTTAAATACTCAACAGTATTTGAATGCAATGGAAATAGTGGTAATTGTTACACCAGAGACCCCTGAAGGGATTTATATGCTGAAGTTTAATGCTTAAGAAGTACTCAAATCCTCACATTCCTACACAGCCCTAACATTATATCCTGTAATCGCCATAAAGACTAAGACTGCACTTGTAGGAATATACAAAATATACATCTTAAGGAGTTGCCTCACTGAATTTTTCACTCTTGTGACGATCCAAAAATTTAGGTATCTTCATTATTAGCTCATTTGAGACACTGATCAAAATAAGCATTCCCAAAGCATACCTAGTCAATTAAGTATAAAATGCAGTCAGGAAATAGGGAGAACAACACTGTAGCCCAAAGCCTACCCATAGAACATAATTCTCCCTAGGTTTTGTAAAAGTTGCCTTCTTGTAAATTATATACCACCATCACCAAGTGGGGTATTTTCAGTACAGTTTGAGACCTTCTTTGTCCTTCCTCCGCTTGATTAGTTCTGACTACTCGCAGTATTGAAGAAGGCAAGAATCTCCCACAGTTCTGACAGCAGTCCTGTTAGACCATCATATATGTTAACCAAACATCCATACATCAATTAAATAAAAATGAGTATTAAAAGGTTTAGTTACAACAGAAATGTACTGTTTCATTGATTATTTTCTCCTGCTAGGCTCTAACACACATAATTAGAGTGCGCTGAAAAGGAATTTGAGATTAAAGAAAAATTGATATTGTAATTTGAAGTTGCAATTCAACTTGCAACACATTTTTGTTCAGCTATAGGAGAGCTTTTACCAACTTAATTATCTGAAATCAAACTTGTAAATAGATTAATTCCAATGCTTGGTGGAAAGGTATATTAGAGAGCTGCAAGCAAACAGAAGGTATCATGTCTGTGATAAATCACAGGCCAAAAAAAACCCAGCAACAACAAAAAAACCCAACTTCAACTAGAGTCCAGAATTACTGGAAACTTTGTGCTCTTTCCTCCCTGTTCCAGGATGCATAGTCCTGAGGGTGTGCATTTTGATCTATGTTTGGCATCTCCCACACCATTTCTATTCAACTTGTGAATAAAACAAATGAAGAATAAATTACTTAGAACTAAAAGAAGCAGTGGAATTGTATTAATTAACCTCACCAGATAGGAGTTATGTTAACCTCACTAGATATAAAGCCTTAAAGTCTTTCATAAGAATATAAAAAGAAAACATTTGATTGGGGTTTTTTTTCTGCTTCATACACATCTCCTTCATTGATTCATTTTAATTTTTCTAAAAGCACCGTAGCATGACTCCAGATATACTTGAACCTAATAATTATACTAGACTTGGTTATGATTAAACAGCACATAGCAGAAAGTTTGGTTTGTAGTAAAATAACTTTCTCAGATGAAAAGCCATGAACAGCAAGATCAGTCCAACATAAGATAAAACACTGATGAATCCTACTCGCTGACAAGCTTCTGGTTCTATCCAATGTTTTTTCAGTGTTAAGCAAAGCTTTTAATTACCAAGAAATTAAAAATTAATATAAACATGAAAATAGTATCATGTTACAAAAGAAATACTTAATGGAAGAAAGAAAGGGACTGTTAAATGAATTTTTACATAACATATAAAAATTTTATTGACATAACAAAGAGCATTTCCCTTATGAAAGTTATAGATAATTTTTCTGAACTAATTTAGAAATCATGAAAACATAATTACTGCCATTTGAATGCTTAAGTAGTGCTGTAGGGCAACCTTTGCTGCTGACAGGGCCCAGGAGAGTTTCTAGCACAGCAAATCAAACACTTGGGTGAAAACTTTGGGTTCTCAATTCTGCCAAGTCAGCTAACACCCTATTACTTGTTTTTTCCTCAATAACACACCTCTCAAGACCGAAAACCAAAGGAGTTAAGGCAATCTTCTCGCTAGCATCCTTATCAGCAGAGCTGGTCAGCTCACGGATTCTTCGACTGTCTCAGAGCTGCCTACAGGGAACATACACACAGACCCCTTCTCACCCACAAATTCGTATTTAAGGTCCACTCAACATGGGGAAGTCTATACGCCCAAGATTCATCTCAGTTCACATTCTCTGGTAAGGAACCACCCAGGAAACATGTCTACCAAGGGTCCCAAAGGGTAATTCTTCAGAGAATTTATTAGTTGTGAGGTAGCTCCACTGGTCTATCCCATAAAAAAAGAAAGGGGGGACAGTGTGGCATGGGATGATGACCCCCAACCCTAAAATTGTCTCTTTACATGTAAGCAAGAACTGCAGGGGAGCTTTAGGTGACCTAGACAATTTAAACACGAGGAGAGTTAGTGACAATATTTTACCTCCACAAACAACATACATTCTGCAGGAAAGCACATAATTAAGACGAAGCCTTTGAAAGGCCGGTGTGACACAGCTACCTGATGCAGGGGAAGCTAGAGACCAGACTGTGATCCTGGAGACCCCTTATGTTAGTTCGGAACACAAGGAGAAAACTCACACCCTTCCACTTATCTGTGCTTACTTAAGTTGCTAATGCCAAATGTTTCTTCTAGGCTGATGTCTAGAAAACGTCTGGATGAAGCACCACACACAGCAGAGTTACAGCTGTTCTGGCTTTGGAGCAGTAGTAGTTTATCATCTGGGAATACTTATAGTCTTACAAAAAACCACCCTGCTCTTTACTGACTGAAGTTGAAGGAAAAACATCCTTAGATAGTCTGTAAACACAAGATCTTCAATAAACCAAAACATTTGTTTAAGGGTGACAGTTCTTAAATGACTGAGATTTTAAAATAACAACACTGCATACAAAAGAGTGACTTTTAACCATGGGAAACAAAAACCTTGATAGCATTGTAAATCATAACCTTTAAAGGCTAAAGCTGGGACAGCAGCAGTAAGAGACAAGCTAAGAATCATTATGAAATACTTTGCTGATTTTTGTGATAGACCAAAACTTTAAGAAAATAACTTCCCGGTAGGAAAGAAGCAGTCCTTTTGAACATGGGTGGCTACTAGAAAATGCAGCAGTACAAGTCAGGCATGATGCCACTGTACTTTTCTAAACCTAGAGCAGAGACCGGTCCTTTCTGATTTTCAGTGACCCTTGGGAATTCCCTGCCATGTGGGGAATATTTTTTTTAAAATATGCTCCATCTTGAACCATATATATTCCCAGACAAATTAGTGATACATTTGAACACATTCAGGAATCATTACCATTATCCCTTGAAGTAATACCTGCATGAATACTATACAGATAAATAAAATTCTCCACCTTTTCCATATTAAATTTAAAATAAAACAAACAAAAAAAGACAACTTGATAGAATTAGTCTACGAAGAACTGCAAAAAATAAGCCAAGCAGACTGAAAACAGCAGACAAAATTCATAGGTTCATGCTGCATCTTACAGATTGTCTTCTAGAACAACTTTTTCCAGTCCGTATCAGAGAAAAATTATCTAAAATTGCTTATATTCAGAACAGCAACCAAAAAAATTTCAAACACCTACACAGAAAGTCCAATCCATACCCATGCATTTGCTTGCTCCAGACAAAGATGCTGTTCAAAATCACTTTTTAATTCCAGTAATCACCAGTCAAGGTGCTGACAGGTACCATGGCTTCCTTTTCTCTCCCTTATCTTTTCCGCGCCTCCATAATAAAACTCATATGACTGAAGCTATCACCCTCTACCACTTCCTCCAAATGTTCACACACAGCTTGCTTGAAGAAGAGCAAAAATCAGTGGCCAAAGACATGTGGTTGTCCTAAATGATGACAGTTGCTAGCATCAGGAAGGAAGCAAACACCAAATAAAGACAAAAATGCACAGTATCTCCTACTCTGTGTCACCATGAACATGGAATAATGTCAATACTCAGGAAAGTTAGAGGACAAAATATCTTCCAATACAAGTGGAGGGCAGTCTAATGTATACAGTTTAACAGATACTTAATAAATACAGATCAAATACTGCCAAGGAAAAAAAAAATCAGTAGGAAAGAAAAAGCAACTCACTCAAAGCAATGGAGAGGTTATGTCAAACAGTACTGTGGAGATCATTGCATCAGCACCTGCCTCCACTAATACTGGAACTAGCACTGTTTGTGCAGGAAATTAGTCTGACATATTCTTTCCAAACTGTACTTCAAAATGCAAGAGTTCTATCCGCAAATTCTGTATACCGACTTATTTTATCCTCGGTATTTTTGAATTAATCACAACGTGTTGGTGCTGGACAAACAGAGAAGATGACAGCCATCTGTACAAACAGCTTATGTCTAAAGACACAGGAATTATGACATCAAAACATTCCCTTGCTCTCAGTCTTGTCTTGCACAACATCCACTAAGCTGAACCGAATCTGGCAGAGTTGAATCTGGCAAGGAACGTCAAGGGCAACAAGAAGGACTTCTGTAAGTATGTCAGTAGCAAAAGGAAGACTAGGGAAAATGTTGACCTGCTGCTGCATGGGACAAGGGCCCTAGTGACAAAGGTGGTGATTGCCTTCATCACCTCAGTCTTTGCTAGTTAAGATCGGCCTTTTGAAATCCATGGACCCAGAAACCAAGAAGAAAGTCTGGAGCAAGGAAGATGTGCCCGAGGACCAGCTGATGGCCACCCAGCTGGAAAGTTGGTTGGCAGAAAAGGACCTGGGTGTCACGGTGGACACCAGCTTGAACATGAGCCAGCAATGTGCCCCTGTGGCAAAGGCCTGGTATCCTGGGCTGCATTAGGAGGAGTGTTGCCGCCTGGTCAAGGAGGGGATCCCTCCTGTCTACTCAGCACTGGTGAGGCCACATCTGAAGTGCTGGGTCCAGTTCTGGGCTCCTCAGTACCAAAGAGACATAGACATACTTGAGAGGCTCCAGTGAAGGGACATCCAAAAACAGTGAAGGGAATGGAACATCCCTTACATGAGGAAAGGCTGAGAGAGCTAGGACTGGTCAGCCTGGAAAAGAGGAGGTTCAGGGGGGATCGCATCAATATGTATAAATACCTGAAGAAGGGAGGGTTCAAAAGGAACAGAGACAGGCTCTTTTCCATGGTGCCCAGTGACAGGTAAGCAAGCACTGGCACAGGTTGCCCAGGGAGGTTGTGGAATCTCCATCCTTGGAGATATTCAGAAGCTGTTTGGACATGGTCCTGGGCAACTTAGGTGGCTCTGCTTTTGAGCAGGGGTGTTGGACCAGATAACCCTCAGAGCTGCCTTCCAACCTCGACCATTTTGTGATTTTGTGAAACTGCTGACCCCAAAACCGATTTGATTTCACTGGTATTAAATAGAAAGGCTAATGTTCAGTGTTGACTATACTTCTTCCATACATTCACTGTAGTTTGGATTACATATAACACCTTTCTCTTTAGAAAATGTGAATTGAAAATATTCATGTATACATTTTACAAATATCAATATTTGCTAAATGTATTTTGCCAGAATGCCAGCCCCTGACTAACACCTGCTTGTTTAGGACAATTCCTGCCTATGAATCATTTCTGGGATGATGGGAGCACTATTTGTGTAAGTCACCTGGACTACCCAACTCAGAAAGGCTTGCCATCCCCTTCCACTAGAACCTAGTAAAAACATAATATAATCTATCAAATAAGAAAAGTTTTGAGCTATGAAAGATTCCACAGCAACCATTTTTAGCCACAAGTGTTATACATAATCACTCAAACTTAACAAATGAAGTCCATGAAGAAGGAGAGACTCTTTCAATCAATGAAAGAGGCAATATGCCTCAAACAATCTTCCCCCTATCCTCTGCACTTCTAGAGTGAGCTCACACAGACTTGGTTGCCAAATGCTGACATCTGAATAGCCCTAATAAGGAAGCTTTTTTAAACCCAAAGCCCAAAACCTCTTGTGTTAATTCCCATTTGTTTCCATGGGAAAGGATCATGGCTGCCCTGGATTATGGAGCTGATAGATATGGTAGCTCCTAAATTATTTTGTATGCCGTTTTTGATACTTTCTTGCTTGTTTTTTGCACCTCAAAGCTTTTCTGTATTTTGGTTTAATGAAACAGAAGTTTAAGAGAGCAGTTGCTACTGCCTTTTGTGTGATGGCCATTTGTTTATCAGTAATGACTACAAACCCATCTATTTATATACACACATATATATCTGAAGAATAATCATAGGACCCTAATTTACAGGTTGAACAACTGCATAGAGAAGGCAGCAGATGCAAGTTCTGTAGAAGCACATTACAGCAAAGAAATCAAGTATAAAATGGCTTTTGTCACAGTGAAGCAACAGAATGCAAGCTAAATTCTGTTAACCATGCACACATTAATTCATTGCTCCATAGTAGTATCATTCATATCAGTTTGACAGGCAACACCTTTACTTTAGGACAAGTAGCACAGTTCCCACATAGGGTTAAGATAGATGAACAACCCCAAGCCACGCCTAATAACTGGTTCGACTCCTTTTTTACTGTTCCTACCAGAGCTGAAAGAAAGAAATTGCTCGTGATTGGCAAAGTGACAGTAAGGCCTGTCAAATTCACATTTGTGAATGCAAAGGCAAAAGAACAAGGTAGTTCTCAAGACCATGATGCATTGAAAATATGAGAACCTGAAGAAGAAAGAGCTTAAACCAATTTGTGCTTCTGTCTGCATAAACTAATATTCCTTTTTAAAAAATCAGAATATACTGCTGTAGATACACAATGGTATCCACAGCTTCTTCCTCTTTAAACTTAAGATGTTTTTGTGAAGTAAAAGAAAAAAAACAACCATTCAAAACAAAAACGAAACCAAATCCAAACAGAAAAACAGACTCACTAACTGAATCTTTCAAAGTATATTAACTGACATCCTCATGCACACCATGTCTAGGGTGTACACATGGGACCAAGTTTTGCTAATTTTGCCTTCAGCGAGACTACTTAGCTAGACTACAAAGAGAAAGACCTTGAAAATGCATCTACATATACCAGATATGCCAGACCTCCAGATACTCAGATTCTATTTCAACAAGTATCTCTGAAAATTATCTTCCTACTTCTGAAAACATTAGACCAGTAATGTTGAAACCATTTAAAGTGTCACTATTACTTGGTTATATGCAATATCACATGCCTTGCTTAATGAAACAAGACAAGTAAGATTAATTTCCTAATTTCCTAGTTAAAGCACAAACTTGCATTTGAGATTGTGACAGTGAAATATTTCTTTTTCAAAGTACTTCTACAGAAGAAATGGGTAGTAAAGATGATGAAGCACCAAAAGTAATGGCTGTGGAATCTGTCTGGGCTATCAATAAGATAAACATCAGTCAGGAATGATACAGATCTAGTTTACCCCACCACTAGCCAAGGCCAATATGTTACATTAACTCAAAAGGAATTTTCTATATATATTTTTCTGGGATATTTTTAAAGCTTTCAGGCATCATATCATTAATAACAAAAGAATTAAATACAGAATCTTTGTAGTTTCTTCCATTTATTTGGAGCAGAAACATAGAGCTATTTACCTTATATTCTCAGTTTGCAGGGAGAAATAGAAAGGAGCTAGAAGCTATTACGGAGCTGAGCAATGAAACCGGATCAAAGTGGAGAAGACAGGTTACTGACAAGTGAAGTCAGGCACATCACAGGAAGATAAAAATCAACAAGACAGAGATTTGGGGGCAAAGAACCTCCTCTGTCCCCCTTAAAACAGTTACCTTGAATATAGCTACTAAAATCTTAGTAGTCTTTTTCCCTTCTGCCTTTCCTCTATTGATCATCTGCAAAGATTACATTGACTGCCTTTGAGCAAGCAAACTAAAATGAAAAGTAAAACAAAGGAATGATGAATCCTAAATTGAAGAGAAAAAGGTGTCTCCATTCTGAAACAAATCCGTTTTCATTTTTTAATTGTTGAAGACTAATCGTAAGCAGACATTCTTTGTTTCTTCTGTATGTGTACCACATAGGCTATTTTGGCTACCAAAATGATTAATGCTTATGGTCTCTGGCACTGAGCATAAATTTATCATTTTTCTCCACAGAAAGAGGAAGGCAAAATACTCACTACAAGAATGAATATTGTCTCTTGAAAGACAGAAATAACCAAAAAACATTCATACTCGCATCCTTTGAACTTTTTCAGGATAAAGCACCAACTTTTTTTTTTTAAACTGTTCAGAAAAATAGCTATGAAGCACCAAGTCGTTACTATTATTGAAGCATTACTATTATTGAACCAGCTTCTCCTGTTATAACTAGTAGAACAAACCCTCTATCATGGCTTCTTTTAATTTCAGACACATATTTTTAATGTTCCTGTAAAATCATTTCCTAACAGATGGATTATTAAATGGCAGAAAAAGATTGCACAGATGAATACTAACCTTTCACCTCATAAAATTACAAGTTTTATCTACAATTAAGCAGATAAGAGAGAAGGACGTCCTTACTAGCAACCTTCTGAAGATAAACTTCAATCCCAAAACAAACACATTTTACAATGTCTGCTCTCAAGGTTCATTGTTCATTATTGTAAGCCATTGTAAGTTATTAAAGAATGTGCCACTGGCAATTACAGGAAAGTCAAAACCTGTATTTAAGCTACCCTTCTTTCCAACAGGGGGGTGGGGGCATTCTCCCACCAGTGGATCCAGTTATATCTGTATCACAGCATGCTTCATTATGTTCAACACGGCGCTTTTCACTTACATGATATTTTATAAAAGATGACAAAGGCGATTCTTGAGTGGGAGTAAATTAGGGATTGCAATTGAAATGGTGATTCCCTCCTCACCAGACCCAGGCTTCTGCAGTCACAGGAAATTATCATCACATTCAGTTCACAAAGGTTTGCAGCTCATCTGTGTGTTACACTCACCACAGGCCACAAGAAATTCCCAACATTAAAACACAACTTTAACAACCACAGACAAAACCCAGGCAAAAGCCAAGAGTACATCGCTCCACCACAGCAGATACTGAAGGCAGCGCCGGTGTCTCTGCAATAAATTCTCTACTGTTTTCTACTGCAAAATCCATGTAAATTTAAATTAGCAAAAATCACTGCAGAATGCACATTTACATATGAAAACGATTTATTTTCACATTCTAAAGGCGAGCTACAAAAATTACCCCAAATCCATCTCTGTGTGAAAAACTACAGGCCTTCATCTGTTTACAGAATTTCTTCTGGATACCAAGTCTCACAAAACTTTTAAATAAAATCACAAGCCTAAACTGTAATGTAAAGTTCAACAAGATGTATACGCACAACATCTATATACTAGAAAAGAACAAGGCATCTGATTATGGCACACTAAAACATTTCTGCATTTAGCAATTGATACATAGATGTATGAACGCATGTGTTTACATGTGCCTATACGTACTTTCAATTTGGATAAGGTATTGATCACACACAATGAACAGGGTATCGTGTCCTAACACATGTTGACTATGTTTATCCAAAGAATGTTGATAAACTGTCAGGCTCTTGGATGCCATTTTTAGGTAGCAACATTTTCAGATATTCTCTATATATTTAGCAACACAGCATTTGGAGCAAATAATCTGGATTGCATAAGCACCTTTTGTAAAGAGGTGTCAAAATCAAGCTTTCTCTAATTGCTCAACTGATCCACATAGAATTATCAGATTTCCCTCTCCTCTCCCTCGGTTACAGGAGCCCCAGTTCTTTTCCACTAACTCTAGGCTCTCCTCCCCAGGCTTCCTGGCAGGTTCGAATTAATGGCTATTGATTGCATGCTTTTATACCTGCATATGACCTGCAGCACTGGGTAAGCTCTTCCACTTCAAAAAAGAAACACTCACTTAACTCAAAGGTACATTGCGCAATATTCTACCAAAATAAAGATGGAGATACTAAAATAACTTTCAATGCATGCTTTATATTCATATGTCCTTTAACAGCTCTTCAATATATATTTTTTTTTAATGTCAGACTACCCTACAGCCTTATTAGGAAATAAAAATAAGAGAATTTCAGGGGAAAAAAAATAAACTTGCAACTTTCTCCTTACACAAACTTAATTGCTCCTCATTTTTCATTTCTTCATCACAATATTCCCTTCTATCAGACATTTCTTGACAGCTTTGCATTTTCCAGACTCCCTCCTCATCTGTCTTTACTTGCTACCTCACCCATCTTGTCCTCCTCTGTCCCAAGAGAATACAGTCAGTTTGCTCATCAGAAAACAAGGTTCTCATCAGCTACAGCTCCATCTTCGTTAATTCTCTCTCTCTCCTCCCCCCATAAGATCACAGAATCTTTGGGTTGGAAGGGACCTTTAAAGGCCATCTAGTCCAACCCCCCTGCAGTGAGCAGGGACATCTGCAAATAGATCAGGTTGCTCAGAGCCCCGTCCAACCTGACCTGGAACTTCTCCAGGGATGGGGCATCTACCACCTCTCTGGGCAACCTGGGCCAGTGTTTCACCACCCTCATTTCTTCCTTAGATCTAGTCCAAATCTACCCTCTTTTAGTTTAAAACCATTACCCCTTGCCCTATCACAACAGGCCCTGCTAAAAAGTCTGTCCCCATCTTTCTTCTAAGCCCCCTTGAAGTACTGCAAGGCTGAAAGAAGGTGTCCCCAGAGCCTTCTCTTGTCCAGGCTGAACAACCCCAACTCTCTCAGCCTGTCCTCATCGGAGAGGTGTCCCATCCCTCTGATCATTTTTGTGGCACTCCTCTGGACCCGCTGCAACAAGTCCATGTCTTTCCTGTGCTGAGGGCTCCAGAGCTGGATGCAGGACTGCAGGTGGGGTCTCACCAGAGCGGAGTAGAGGGGCAGAATCACCTCCCTCGACCTGCTGGCCACACTGCTTTGGATGCAGCCCAGGGTACAGTTGGCCTTCTGGGCTGTGAGCACACATTGCCGGCTCATGTCCAGCTTTTCATACATCAGCACCCCCAGGTCCTTCTTGGCAGGGCTGCTCTCAATCCCTTCAGCCCCCAGCCTGTATATGTCTCCAAATGCATAATTTCACTACTCCATTTCCTTGGTTCATCTTCCCCAGTAAAACTACCATCACCGAAATCTACCCCCCAAAGCTAAGATTAATTTCCATCCTCATCTGACAAGTTGTATTACTGTCCTCTCCTCGATTGAGTGCACTTGGCTTCCATAGCACTATTTTCTTTTAGGTCTTCTCCTGGGATGTCACCTGAGGTTTCTCTTGTTCCTGGGGCATTGGGGCTTCACAGGAGCTTTACTAAGCCTTTGTCAGTCTCATTCTTTCCTTCCTCTCTTTTTTTTTTTTCTCCATTCCCTTCTTCCCCTTCACAGGGGGTGCCTGTTATTTTGCCTCAATCAAGAGAAGACAACGGATTGTCTAGAAGTTAAGTTCTTTTTCCATTTGGATATTAATTTTTTGTAACAGCATAAGCTCCTGAAGTATTTAAGTGGGAACGAATTTCTTGCCTCTAAGTGTAAGCTGTGAGATGGAGCGCAGCACTAGCAGAGCTGAAGATGAAGCACATTCCATGAGACACATACAACCTGCACAACCGTAGCACAACTTGCTGCTTTTAACATCCCTTCCATTTCCTAGCTCGGATGGACCATACCGATATGGCAACGAATCCCAGAAATAAGTGCAGAAAGTATTAGCCCTTTGTCAGTACACAGTGACTGAAAAGCCATTTGCTACCTTCTCTGAGGAAAAACTGGCAAACTAGTCAAAGTGCAGAGCTCCGCCAGAGAGATGTGCTCCATCAGCTGGACCACAGTGCTGAGAACAGCCAATGAAACAAGAACAGCAGCTGTTATGTACTGACACCTTCAGGCACTAAAAGAGTTATGAGCTGAAATATATTTCTACTATTTTTTAATTAGAAAACTAAAATGGTGAGGAAACATCTGGTGCAGTAAGCAAGCTTTTTCCATCTCAGGCAGCTGAGTGAAAGGCCAGTGCATGAACAAAATAAATGGGACAATGAGACTGGAAACACAAGCATCGAGGCATCACAAGGCAACAAAGACACCAAAGTAAGATGCAGTTAGCACTAATCCCAAAGGCAAACTGATTACTCTGTCATGTGTGGTGAGATGGGCATCACCATCACATCTGCTGATGCCCACTGCTGTCATGAAAATGGGCATCACCAAATAGGGAGGAAAAAAATACATGCACAATGCCTCCAGATCAGACTACAGGTGGTCCAAGGTCTTACTTTACTTACAAAACATCCATTAATATGACAGCCAGTACCTAAAGAATTTCAGGAAGAAAACATCCACCTATTTCACCAGTTATTTGTATTGTTCACATTCTTCTGATTCTCTTCTAATAATCTGTCTCTGATCAGTTTGGAAATCGGAGCGCTGTCCTTCCTTTTGCTGCTGCTTCTCTAACACTTCCGCAACTGATAGGCCTTTTCTTAGTTATTCTGCCCATCTGCATCTCACCCACATCTGTAAATTGACCTCGTCCCGCCCCATATACGCACTTCACACTCTGTATAAGAAAGGCAAATTCTGCTCTCACGTGATTATGAACAGACCATGAGGGTAAAACTTAGCATCGCAATCTAAAAAAACAGTTTGATAAACAGGATTTCCCTTTGCTTCCAAGTACTTCAGCCATGCATTTCAGAGCCTTTCTCCTTGCAGTTGCAGGCCAGCTACTCCAACCTCGGTACCCAAACCCCTGCCTGAGGTTTCGAGGCTTTCCAGTTACATCCCCCAGCGCTTTGGATTCCAGAGCCTCCCAACAGATCGTATCTCCCCGAGGTGTTTATACAGCGCCGATAACTATAGTCTCTCAGCGGAGCGTGGCAGCCCCGTTCGTGCAATCACCGTCTTGTCGCAAGCCAGGGCTTGGGACGTGCCAATTGCAGAAGGCTGATAAAGTCTCCATTCTTGGAAACCAGGCACCAGAACACGCCTGCCCGCACGCAGAACATACCATCTGCTGCGCTGCACTTTTTCCTCAACTATCCTGACCAGAAATGCCAATCATTAAATTTTGTATTTAATCATTCAGTCGGGTAAGTTATATTTTGGCTAGGGATACATAACAAATAATATGAAGAGTAACTAAACACTTATAAAATACTAAATAAGAAGCATTTGGGAGATTTAAGAAAACTGGTGTCATTAGATCTTCTGCCTCAGATCTTCTGTCTCATGGTAGTGTAATGCTCCAGAGGGGTTGTCAGTCATTCATGTGTCAGCTAAAGCAGCAAGACTTTATTACTTCTGAAAAGCAATCTGGAACTGTAAACCTGAAAAGTAGATTTAGCTTGATGCCCAGGTTTACTTCAGACATCGAGTCCTGACATTTGAGCACAGAAGCTCTACCCAGATTTAATTCTTTTAAAACAAACACGACACAAAACCTATCCTTTTTAATTTATTTCGTAGCATTTGCTAAAATTACTTTTGCACACCTTGTTTTGAGAACCATAAATATGATTCAGTAACTTTACGTCCAGCTCCTTTACAGGCGGTAAAGAGAAAATGTTTCATTAACTAAGACTAACACCCCAAAATACTACAAAATATTCAAAGACCACCTTTACTTTATCAGCATTTGCTGATAGCTGTAACCAGTGATGCTCCAGCGGATGGCTTCTCCTCTACAATTTGAATGGGAAATCATCAGTGTACCGTGTCAAAGCTGACTTTCATTTCGATCATGGCAAACAGTGATAGGGCCGGGCTATTCAAAGCATTTCTATTCCCCTTCCTCACAGTGATTACTGTTTAATAATGGCAAACACGACAAATTGAGTAATCGTCATTTTGTCCTTTGGCAGATGCAGCTATCCTTGACTTAAGTTTAGTCAATCCTGTGCACAAAAACAAAGTCAAACATCATGGTCCTGACAAAAGCGAGTGATGAATAAGGACAATACAAACTGAAAGAAGAAAAAAAACTGTGTGATCCATCTCTGTGCTGTAAACAGGTCTTTGGATGTGAAAGAATTGAAGGTATTTGCAGAACAATAAATTCAGTGGATGTCAGAATATCTAGGCAACTCAGGTGCCATTCATCTTGTGCCTGAAAGGTATGTAGAGCAATCCCTTTCTAACAGTCATGACTTCTTTTCCTCCCTCCTCTTTACCCTTTACTACCTTACTGTAAGTTGTTGAATGCCTCAATTCTTAAATCCAGGATGCACTTCCGAGAAAAATGCTTTCATTGTAAGTTCACGATTTATTATGTACGTGTCCAGGTCTCAACACACACATGCGCGCATGCGCACAAAGATCGTCCCCCCGGCTCCCCCCTTACTGTCTTATTGCCACTATCTCTGACAACATAAAAGATTTCAAGAAACTGTAAGAGAGCTTCAAGAAAGATTTCCATGTTTGTTCCAAAGACTTCATCCATACACTATATTCAGGTCTACAGGAGAAAAGAAAGTATATTGTTCTCCTCACAATTAACTTTCTGCATATAAGAAAACATTAACAGGTAGTATATAAAATTCAAGCACAATTTATTCACAGTGGGACATTTTAGAAACGTCTTAGTTCAACCCACAAAACGCTTCATATCTTGTATCCAAACAAAACTTTTGACGAGCACCAGAATACACAGTTAATGCCAAGAGATCATTAAGAAGTTCCAGGGTTTTAAAACACGCTTCTACAAACTGTAAAACCCAGAGATTTTCCAGCATCTCTCACTATGCCTCCAGTACCACCCTGCCTCTAGTATGAGTTAAAGAAATACCAAACCAGATAAGTTGGAAATCTGTTAAAAGACTATTTTTGATCCTTCTGAAAGAAACTAACTAAACATATTAGGTAGCAAATAGGGACAACTGGTGATGTAGAATAGTACTTAAGTGTAATGGAAATACATAAGAAATACAAGAAGAGCTGCTTTGTAATTACCAAACATTTTGATTTAAGAGGGGGGAAACGCAGAAGTACCATTAAAGGGAATGCTCCTGACAGACATGGCGTACTTATTCCCACGCAGCTTTTCTTCAGCGGAACATTGTAGCTCTACCACAGCATCTCATGCTTTTACCAGTTTATAGAGCCCTAATGGAAACCATTACACTAACTAGCATGCAAAAACCAACTCACTCATTCTGAAGAGACTCTTTGAGGTCCTTCCTCCAGTGCATCCTTAAACATATGCTCTTAAACATCCGTACATCAAAAACTGTAAAAATTTACTATATAGTTTCATTTGTTCAATTTTTATTTAGTTTCAAACCCTTCTTCTACTCAGTGAACAGAGGAGAAGCCAATCAAAGGATAAAGCAGAAAAGAATTCAGGGTTTGGGTATTTGGAAGTTGGTTTGGTGGGTGCTGCCCTGTCATCACTCCCCTCCTCAATTTTCCAGCAGTGCTTTTACTGAAATAAGATAATGAGCAGATTGGATAAAAATTGTCACTGCAGCAACAGTTCTTAAAATTGGTGCAATGTGAAATCAAGCTCAGAGCAGTTAGCTGAAATTAAGTTTCTTAGTGCACATGGCCTGAGGAAAGTGAAAATAAAGAAGAAAAGGAATATTACACCTATAGAGATTTTCATGTCATCTTTAAAAACTAACCAATGAAGAGTGTATTCCAATACTTACATGTGAGTAAGACTTTCTCATATGTCAGGTAAAAGCAGCTAGACAAGTGCATGTTGCACTTCATACAACATGTAAAAGTTGAAAAAAAACCCAAAACATTTTAATAGCCCTGTTTATAACGAGGGCTACCACCACAGATGGATACAAATAATTTTACACCTAAAGTAAACTACATGAAAGTAATGACTACAATAATAATAGACAGATGTACAATGTTCTTTTAAAATTTAACCAAGATCTAACACACTCAAAAACTGAACATTTCTTATACTGCATTTGCACAGTCCTTAATTTGTTGTCTCTTTTGACTTAGCTGCCTTTTTGACCAGCAAGGCCAAAGTCAAAAAAAAACCCAACCACCTAGGCCATTAATGAATCATTTTGGCAATAAAAAGAGGTCAGGTCACGCAACCAGTTTTTATCACTTACAAACCAAAGGATAGCGTCACTTTTCGTAGGTTAGTGGCCAAACCAGTTGTAGTAAGTCACTTCATGAGAAAGACATAAAGAAAAGCAACCATTATGTTCAAGATGATGTCACTATATGTAAGTTTGCTCAGTTCAAATCAAGTCAAATTACACATAAAAAGAAATGTATGATTTAATTTTTTAAAAGAAAAGATTACTTCCCAAAACATCTTTTTCTTTTTTTGCCCCTCCAAAGTTTCCCTGACTATCTCCTCTTTCTCTCTTTCTTCCCCTTTCTGCAGAGGATAAAGTATCTTTTCTATCCTCTGAAAAGGTCTTCAAGGATAGTAATTTCATTCATTCCATTTAAATTGTTCCATTTCATGAAGAGCTATGAGACATCTATCCAAGGCTACTGATATATTTTTCAAACCAATATGTGAAAGCTTCTTGCGTAGACAATACCTACATTTGTAAGACAGTACAGCAAAAACAGAGCCAGAAGCTGGAAAGAATACCACAGCTGGCAGGAAAAGTCTGGAATAGAAACTTGAATTACTTAAAGCTAAAATAAATCAATATTCTTAAGTTACAGGCTTATCTGAAAATACCTGTTTTAATGTCCCTTTAATTCACCGAGGCTGGAGCCTGTGTATAAAAGTTAAGCATCTTTGCTGAGAAAAAGCATGAAATCCTGCTTCTTAACTGCTATACCACATTTTCTCCTTGCGAGGTGACAAAGTCTTTTAATTCATCATTTGTGGTTGTCCCTGCCAGCAAAGCATATGCTTTGTCTGGTCTAACCAGTGAGACCAATTCACCTTAAAGTCACTTTTCAAAGACACGTGTTGCTAAATACTCCACTGAAGTGAAAACTCTTCAGTGTTTACTGGGCAAATTTCTAAATGACTGAGTGACCAATTCACTGACTTCAACAAATCCAGCAATTAGATACATCTCCAAGAACAAAGCCTTTAATATACTTCTGAAAGACAAAACAAAACATACGCAAAACAAAAAGCCACGTACACAGAGTATGTCTGAACAGCGGGCAAGCGTTTCTTGTCAGTCTTGCTGTGCTGTTAATAAAAGCATCTTGCTAAGTATAACAAACTTGTACAACTACAGCAAAGTCTCAAAGGATTTGAAGCAACTTCTACTCTTCTCCTACACTGCCTGTTGTGCATCACCTGTTGACATGACACAAGGATGACCATGTTCTCCACTTCTTTCTCAGTCACTTATTCAAAACCTCCATTTACAGTCAAATCATAAGCCCCTTTGCCCTTGTCCTGGATATATCTGCAACCATCACTGGTTTGTTTTCCAGTCCTACCTTCCTGAACTACATGTCTCTGCACCTACAGGACCTTTCACTTAACTTTTCTACTTGTTCTGATTTTGCATTTGTTTTCCAGGCTCACATTCACCAAACATGATAATGCTTCTTAAGACAGGTCTGAAGTCCGACTTTCTCAGCAGGACAGGGAGCAGTTTCCCAGCCTAAGGTGTGAAAAGGCAGCCTGGTACACTGCTGCTGATAGGTAGGGCAGGACTTGCTAAAGGAACGGGTTGGCTGCTTTGCCCACAGACATGGAGAACATACGTGATTTGTACTTGGAAGCATGAGATTCATTGTATTCTGGACCATGAAGCCTTCCTTGCTCCTTTACTAATCCTACTCGTTCGAGATCTGAATTACAAGTTGCACAAAGACTATTTAATCTCCTCAGCTATTCCACCTGAAAATCAGAAAAAAAAAGTGAGATTATTTAACACACTTAAAGAAACCTATTATCTCAAACGTATATATTAATTGTTAGGAATGCAGTTAAGTTTTGTCATGACAAATGAGCAGTTCTTAAAAATAAGATTTTGGTCTGTGTTCCAAAAATAAGGATTACATTACAGGCAAGGAAATACACTTTCTTAGTCTAGGTCTAGCACATTTTGCCAACTTGAGATACATGTACTGAACTTAGCTGCGACATTAACTTAATGCTGATTCTTTAAAACTCTTTTATATACAGGTTAAAAAAAATAAAACAGGGATAAAGAGGAAGTGGTCAGATGGTGTTACTATAGCAGCAGAGAATCCAAGAAGCGTCAAATTTCTTCCATTTAAAATGAAAACCAGAGTTATTGGATTAGGGTCTACTATGAGTAAAATTGTACAGTCTGAAAAGATTTACAGAACTTCATAATAATCACTACAAAGGTATTTAAAAAAAAAACCCTAGAAAAGGTGAAAAATAGAAAGCAAACACATAGATGTAAAGCCTTTCAAAAAGCAGAGCCCAAATAAAAATCTTTAAAGAAATGCATGCTTCACGCACCAACTCACCCATGTTACCAGAAGTACGTAATTATTCTTAAAAATAGAACATTTTTATCATAAAAGAATTTACAAGGCCTGTATCTAAGATTGCAATCATTTTATCTGGTAACATTTACCTATAAGTGATATAGTTCTAACAGTGCTATAAATATACATATGCATATTAATGACCACATTATCAGTTAAGTGCCTAAAGTTTGTTCTGCTGAGGTTTTGCTCTTGGTTTTAAAACTCAGAATTATATTCTTTAAAGAATAGTTCATAATATGTCTGCAGTACCACCTACCCAGAACTACTCCTCCTTATCTAAGAAGGTACAATGTGTATGCTTCAGAATATACTGCAAGCAAACAGATCAGTGTTTATTTTAGTGGCATCATTTTGTTTGTTTCAGCCTTTACTTCGCAGTACCCGGTTGCTCACAGTTCTGCAATGCTTCTTTTGATTCACTGTCATTTACCTTACATATTTTCGCTTTGTAAATAAGCTGCTTGCTGCTATAACAACATGCCTGCTATGAATCAATAAAATATAAATCTATTTTATACAAATCAAAGAGCTATCACATGTCAATGACTGCAAAGAGCACTGCCTAGCATTTCTGTTTTCAGCCCACCCACGAAGATCACACACAGCTTAGACTCTGCAACCTCATACAGTGCTCAATTCAAACATATTTGTTATAAACCACTATATTTTTTAGGAGACAGCTAGTGCTTTACATCTCTTCTTCACTTTTTTACATTCCATATATCAAGAAATTTGTTTGCCTTCATTAACATTCCTCACACCTGTCTATTTTCCAATCCATCATGCAAGTGAGGAACTAATTCATTCCTTCTTCCTTGAAAGCTCCGGAGTCCTTCCCCTGCAGGTAAGAGCAGCTGGTTTTGTCCAGGTGTTGAGAGTTGGCTCTTGTTTCTACAGGAGTAGCTGTGCTTGTGAAATATGTCCTGGGGTGATGTACTGCATCCGGATGGTCAGGATGGTGTGAACAGTGCGTACTGGGAAACTAATAAAGTTAAACATACAAATGTTGTCACGAATGTAACACAAGTCTAGAACTGAATCATTCTGGTGCTAACACAGTCCCATACAGAAATGAACGGGATTATTTCTGTATGCAATCATTTCATAAGACTTGGTCCACTGCTTCCAGTTATAAAACCCTTTATGAACCTCCCCTTTCCAGTTCACCCAAAACTGAGCAGCCAAAATTTTCTGCAGCAAATACTTGCCCTTGGGTGACTCCAGTAGCAGTGCATGAAGTTCCATACATGAAATGCTAGGACAATCTAAAGAATTATCATTCCACCTACAAACTCTGTCCATGAGAGGGCACTAAGAGTGAAAACATAACCTTCTAAAAAGCTTCCAAATCCAAATTATAGTTGCTTTTGAATATCCAAAACCTTCCTTAATTAAGAATGTTCTACAAGAACATAGTACTTCCAGGATTACCATTTCATACGTCACTGCCTCCTCCCATAAAAAAAACTCAGGTAGCTAAAGGTGATGTAATTAGACTTGTTTCTATAGATTCATAGAATAATTTAGGTTGAAAGGGACCTCTGGAGATCATCTAGTCCAATCACCCACTCAAAGCAAGCCAACTTCAAAGTTAAGGCCACGAGCAACCTGATTATACAATCAGGTTTTGGGAGATATTCCAGAGCCGCTCCAGGCTACTCACTCCAGCACTTAACTACTCATTTTTCCTTACATCCAGTCAGAAACTCTTAACTGCGGTCTCTCATCTTTTTACTGTGCACCTCTCAAAAGAATACAGCTCCATCTTCTCTTTAACATCCTTTAGGCAGTCGATTCAAGGTCGATACTAGGCACTTCAGATACTTCTATCTATTTGACTTGCAACTTGCTTCTCCCCATACTTTTGGAAAGTACGCTATATATCTATATGCTTACCCACATACACATATACTTTGTGAAAGCTCATCACAGAAAGAGGAGAAGAGGGTCAGAATCCAATTCTACCCACAAGAAAAAGGAAGCCTGTCATGCAGAGATTTCTGATTATTAGGAGGAGAGATCCCAAGCTCTTAAATTTTAAATAACATATGCCATTTTAGGCAGTAGTTCAGTGGTTTCCATCTTCTAGCTAATGAGATGTATGTTTCCTTAGCCAGAAAATGTTGTCAACAAGATGGGGAAAGTTGATGATAACTATATATTTTTTTCCTTCTTGGTATGATTATTTATGGGACAAAAAATGATGGGAACCTCCATTTTACTGCTCGCCCTTTCAGGGTCAAAGACGGTTAAAATAGAAGACCAAAAACTATAGTCCTCTTTAAGGTACTACAGAAAAAAATTTAGGAAGAGAATGACAAGCAGCAACATGGATAGCATTTGCTGTCTGAAGACCCCTTTAGACTAGAACTTTCTCTGATTCTGAAGTATTTGAAAGTTGAATAGCTTGAGAGCAGACAACTGTGCCTTTCCTCTACATGGTTTAAAACCAAAAAAATACACTAAACTCTTCTCAATTGTACCACTTGAATACCTATGGCATTGGTCCCTCTTGCCTCCATAAAGATGTCAGAAGTTTATAAAAGATGGTATCCTATTACCTACTTTCCAAAGCAGAAGCTCCAAGATTTTTGTATTTTGACCAAAATATCATTTTCATGGTCAAAATGTGAGTTCCAAAATGAAATACAATTCTAACACTGCTCTTTACACTTTGATGAACATTACATTTATTCATAAACCTATGAGACAGTCAATTCATGTTGATTGAGTTAAAGTTGTCAAATATACAACAGACAAAAAATAACTTGAATTAAATTGTTCTGTATTCTTTAATAATACACCAAAAATATTTATAGGAAAGTTTACCTGATATCCCACAAGCGGTGAGAAAATACTCTTTTCTCCAACTGTTGCAAAATATACATTTCATGAAACCACATATTCACCATATTTCCTGCTCTTTAAGGATCTCTTCCTATCCTGAAAGTTTAGGGAGTTGTTTTGTTACCTTTTTTTTTTTTTTTTAAACCACAGTTTACATACCTGTGTGGCAGGCACCGTTTCAGAATAGTCAAAACCTGATGTTATTAGAACTACTCCCATAATGCTTTCTGCTTCATTCTTTATGCGTTATTCCTCTCTTAGCAATTCCTAATGTTCTATTTTTCTTTATGATTACCTCTTTGAGCACTGAGATTTCACAGAACTATCCACAATGACTCCAATACCTTTTTCCTCCTGGCAACAGTTTCTTTGTCATCATCCACAATCATCATGAGATACAAATTATCATTTGGAATTCCCCCTCACACCCATCATTTATTCTGTAATATTTTTATTAAATTTATTGGGCTCCCTCTTGTCCGTGAAAAGATTCTTGTATCTCTTCGTAGACAACTTCAGTTTTGACTATTCAAAATAATTTTGAATGATCTGAAAAAGACTATCACTTGCTTAACTATCCATTTTCTAATTCATTTGTGAAGATGCTGAACTGCATGGCTTCCAGAACAGATCTCAAAACTCCAGTATCAGCTTTTCTCTCACCATCCCAACCTACAATCACAAATTTTACTCCTGCCCATAATTTCCTATTTTATAGGTAACTGACCTGTAAGTTGGGAAGTTTTTTTTTTTTACATACTTCACAAGCAAATTTAAGTTTTGGCAAAGAACCATTAGTCAAAATTTTTTATGTCATATTTCCAAAAATATCAACTGAATCATCCTTACACATTTCCTCCCATTTCTAGTAACTCAAGGATCTATGAGGAATAACTTATTTCCATAAAGTGGGTGAAGACTTCTGTATACTCCATTTTTGTACAATTAATCCACATCTTATCTATTTGTACTGGCTTTGGTCAGGATGGAGCTAATTTTCTTCATAGCAGCTCATATGGTGCATTTTGGATTTGTAACCAAAACAGTGTTGGATAAAACAGGGATGTTTTAGTTATTGCTGAGCAGTGCTTGCACAGCATCAAGGCTTTCTCGGTTTCTCGCGTTGCCCTGTCAGCGAGTAGGCTGGGGGTGGGCAAGGGCTTTGGAGGGAGCACAACCAGGACAGCCGACCCCAACTGACCAAGGGGATATTCCCTACCATATGACATCATGCTCAGCAACACAAGCTGGAAGAAAGAAGGAAGAAGCGGGGGGGAAGGGAGGGAAGTGGGTTTATTTTTATTTTAGTCTTTAATGTTTTTGGCCTGAGGTGTTACTGTTTTACAGTCTCGCTTCCTTTCTTATTACTCTCATTAGGACATGGATTGCACTGTTTAAAAGATGTCCTCTTCCTTGTAACAGTCACCTTCACTCTGGTCTTAAAAATCACAACAGCTTTTGGTTTTCATGATGAGATATTCTTGGTCCTCTTACATTTATTCTTCCTGACCCCTCTTAGACAGGAGGGTTGTTCCATGTTAGCTGCAATTGCTTTAATCTTTCAGCTGCTCCTTTCAATGTATTTTTTTTTGCTTTGCTGTAGAAAGGTGTCACTCCTGTGAGACTGCTCCTACGGTATGCAACAGGATCACGCCTATGGAACAGCTATAGAGATAATCATAATCTGAATTTTCCTCTGCTAGACAAAGGTTTTTCTTTGGTACGTTTCCTAACTAGTTACCTCAAGGAATAACCATTCATAGAAGTGAAACCTTACTCTCCACATTGTATTTTAATATTTACCCCCACAGCCAGTATTACTGCCTTAATTATCCCATTAAGAGTAACCATCCTGGCCAGGTCGGGAGTACAGTCCTAGGATAACATTCCTCCTAATCAGGTTCACGACTTTCACTTTTTGAAAGGGCTTCTCTAAAGAAAGGAAAAAAAAGAAAAAAAAAAAAAGAAATCACAATTTTAAAGCTTTCATGGGTCTGACTCAATTTTTTTTAAGAGCCTGATGCTGCCCTGTGAACAAACTGGTGCAGAAGCCCTGCACTCAGTTACACTGCTCCAGTGAGTTATTTGCTTAGCAGCAAAAGATTCTTCCAATATGTCCATAAGGAGAAGCAAAATATTATTGGAATATTTCTTAAAGAGTTTATTTTTTTCCTCTTCTGCATATCTTACCCTTATTAAAACTTTAATAAAGGAAATAAAAAGTAGAAATAAACCTATAAATACAGCAGAAGAAAAGATTCTGAGCTTGTCAGAAAACTCAGAGAAAAAAACCCCACTCTCATGTGAAGTCACAGTAATTAAAAAAAATCCCCAATTAAGTGTACTTTGCCTTCATTTAAAAAAAAAAATATTCCCCAATTAAGTGTACTTTATCTCCATTTTAACTAAACCCTTAGCAACCAAACATTGTAAGACTTAGTTGCTATGACAAAGTTTATTATAATTAATATGGTTGGAAAGGAAATAAAAACTGCTGTGCATTGAAGAAGGTATCATAGCAGGCCACAATGATAAAAGGTCATTAGATACTGTAGCTAATAATAATAAACTTCTCTTCTCTGAAAGGTCCCAAGAGAAGCTGCTTTTCAGGTTATTCTCTAACATTCCTTGAATCACAAGTGAAGCTTAAACTAAAACTATCTTCACTAAGACTTCACATCTCATCTACCACAAGCAAGACAAAACAGCTGTCTAGTGCAAAACTCTGGCTTTCAATCCTTCAAGTATTATTTAAAGAATAGGAATGTAATTTCCCCATATATAACAAATCGGCTTCATCATTGGGAGTTGTCTCTCTTTACATTCTAATATGAAAAAAATACTTAGAGCCGTCTTTTGAAAACTTACAGAAGAGGATGTTAATTATAGGTTATTCCATACCAGCTTTCCCATCTTTACTACATGATAAATGTTACTTCCAAATGCTTTTAAAGTTTTTCAGTTTTTTAAAAATAATTTGAGTAACTAATTTTTTTAAATAACCGTTTTTATATAGTAGTGGTTACTATTAGGGTAGTTACTAGACTGTAATAGTAACTCTGAATGATAACAATTAGTGTGTCAAAGCCTTGAAAAAGTAGAAAGTGAAGACTCCATTTAGAAATAATATGACATACAGCAAAAATTAATTTTCCAGACCAATATATTCAACTTGGTATCAATTTGACTCAGCAGATTCAAATAACATTTTTTTGAGAGTAACCAGTCAAACTACATTGGGAAGCCCATTTAAACAGTGAGCAAGTTTCTTAAAGTGAGCACTGTATAATAAACAATGACTGACACTGATTGATTAAAGCAATCTCTGTGACATTGCACACACAACAGGTGACTTTTGTAAGTTAACACAGAATGATTAGTTTTTAAAATATTAAATCATGAAATAGCATTTAGTTTTCATTTAGAACCCCAAGAACAGGTCCAAAAACACTGTGAAGAGATAATAGAGAATACAGATACTATTCATAGGGTTATTTTCAGATCCTTCACATACTTGTTTTTTAACAAGTGTCTGTATTGCAACAATTTGTAATTTTCAGCTTTTGATCATGTTAAGAAACACTTGGGATTCACAGGTAAGTAAATCTTTTCAATGGGCTAATAAATTAGCAAACTTCAAAGACAAGGAAAGATGACTTTCCTGAAATTTGGATAGCTTTGGCAACATTTTAACAGGCAGCTGATCCTGTTAGCACTTTCCCATCAGCAAGGGCAGGTTTCCCTCAATCTCACCACTCCTGCCTGCAAAGTCCACGTCCCACCTTCTGCCAGAATCAAAGCTCATCAGATCCTTCCAGAGGCCAAGAGGACTCTGCACTACCAACTTTTATTGCAGGATTAGGGTTTTTCTTTGCCAGGTTGATGGGTTAAACCAGCCGGTCGGCCCAACGAGTCCCAAAGCGTGCGGAGCGCGAGCAGTGGCCCTGCACAGCCACAAACAGGGGCAAGTGCCCTCCCGGGGCTCCGGGGCTGCCAAAAGTGCCCTCGCCTCTCTTCCAGCCCTGCCGCCCTTCAACGTTCGCGCAATACGGGTCTGCACGCGAAGGAAACAACCATGTTAAGTAAATTGGCATTGTAACAAGTTCACCTTTTCAGGGCAATAACAAAACTGAAATCACAGATGAAGCAGCTTTGTACTTTCCTGTGATCAGGTTGAATTTCTCCTACTAAACACAGGGAAGACGTCCAGGGCCAAGGAGACTCACTGGGGATGGGAACATGTTCATAAACTCGTATGAAACTGCAGGCAGGCTTGACTGCTTCTTCTTTACAACCATGTCCCAAGAGTGTTCCTACTCCTTCCATAAGTGAAGTTATTTTATTGTCTCCAGTTTAAACTGCAGTTCCTGGAATTTCCAAATGTCAGTCTTCTGATAGTTTTAATCTGTCTGTACTGCTCTCCTGTAAATCCTACCCACAAGGTTTCCTGCTCTTTAGATAAGGAAAGTGGGTGAATGAAGTCTTCCAACGAAAAAAATAAAGAGTTACTTCTCTGAAGGTGTGCTGTAATTCAGGCAAGAAGCTGAGCAGAGAAATAACTGAATTTTTCCTACCATTTTTATCCAGTATCGTGTACTAAACTGTTAACCTTAACTACAAATAAAAACAAAAAAGAAGTGTTATCATGGGGAGCGAACAATAAGGTAATATAAAATTGAAACGCTTTAGAGAAAGCAAACGAATCCCCAGTGAAATAGAAAATTAAAAACTACATGGAAGCTACGGGGTTCCCAAACCTCACCTCTGACAGCTAACCCTATACAACTTGCTTAAGAGCAACTGCAGCTCACACTAACTTAACGAGATGGCAATAATCATCAGAAGTATTTTCCCTTTCAAATTACTGTCACCCTCAATCCCTCCCAAATGTTTCTTACTGAAAAAGCAGCACTTATACTTCCAAATGATCTAATGGCCTTAGATGTACTTCGGGAAAAAAAAAAAAAACCTAGTTCTTTGTTTGGATGGGTATTTTAAAAAAAAGCAAGCAATCTTCCAAAATTGCAGAGGATTTCATTCAATTGCCACAGTGTACAGAAAAATGACCCTTTTGGTCAGAATAACTAAGGAGAAGGTGTATTGCTCAGTACGCTTCAAGGAAGGAAGGATTTCCTTTCTCCTTACAAAAATAATTAGGGGTTTAAGATTCTGTACCTCCAAATTGTTTGCACTGTTCTGCAGAGTAAGTTAAGTATTTTAATATCTTTATAACATCAGCAGAACTAAGTACTTCTCTATTCAAATGGACAAAAAAAAAATCACTTCAAATCCTGATTGACATCCTGTCTTGCAAATATCTGTGTTCTGCTCTAAATAGATGACAAGGACTTGCTATGATGTTTTTCTCAGAACTGTTATTTAACATTTTCCAACTCTGCAGAGGCATGAGAACATTAAAACTCTTTTGTTGGAAGTGGAGTGTTTGAAAGCTCATTGGCAGAGCAGTTACATCCACCTTTCAAGAACACATCATAATTCTCTCTCTGGTTTCCCCAAATAGAGGAGGGGGGAAGAATGCAGAAAGAAGGAGCAGCGCACACAATATGGTTTCACTTCCATCTGCCATCTGTTAACAGCTTCAGTTACTTGGATAAATATGTATTTATACTCATCAGGAAAGATTACAGTCTTGTCTACATGCAGTTACTCAGTACAGCTGTTCACAAACAAGTCCGAGGTGAGGGCATTCTTACAGAACGAGTAGTTAAGAGTGCACAGGAATTTGGTATTTTGAAATGAGAATATCCAAATAAAGAATTATTCAATAGCAGGTGCTTATGAATAACTAAATATAAACCAATCCACACCATTCATCACAAAAGGTTCTACTTATGTGCTCACCAGTATCTACACAATACAGAATCTGCCAGCACAGACTTGCCCTTCAGAAATTGGAGGGAGAAGCAATGACATTAACAAGTGTAGCTATGTGGACAGATACACATAGCCGTAACAGAACCTTTTTACTGTTATGTTTCATATTAATTTAGGATTAAACATATTGAAAAAAAAAATCACATCTCTATCAAAAGGTTCTTTTATCTTGACAAAAGTAATTGCTTCTTCGCTGTAGTTCAGCTACCTGTGCAGACACACTGTAAAACCTTCACAGCTCCGATAAGCTCAGTTTAGCCTCTTGAATAAGTGAAAATAACCTGAACTAAGATGACATGATAGTACGCTACTTCTAACTACACACTGCGAGTAATGATCTTTTCTTTCTGGTAGAAGTGATTTTAAGATGAAAGATGCCAACTGCAGCCTTGGGAGAATTTTTCAGGTTTTCTCCTGAAATTGCCGTTCAGCAAGAGCAACAACAAAACCCACAACACACTACTGAGGTAGGCTCATCGCGCAGAAGCAAGTCAATACACCCCCAACTCATTAAGTCATCTTCTCCTGAAAGCAGCCCAAAAAAGCCCTATCTGGACCAGGAGGCTAATGTTTTTTAACACATTTATGTTCAAAAGGCACACAGGCATACCGGACTATCTAGTGGTTTAAAGCACATAGCTGCGAAGTGTGAATTACGTTTGTCTCCAATGTTCATAATTGGGGAAGTTACATTAGTAGATTAATGTAACAAATATAATTGAACTTTTTAAAAAAAAAAATCTTGTTTTAGAAATAACCACTGAAGATACCAAAAAACCTTAAGCACCAGAGCTGCTAACTGACATTACATACGGCAGTATTAGCTTTGTTCCATGAACTCCAGTTCCATACAGCAGCTGAACATACAAAATATACTCATCATGTTATCTTCAAGTAAAATATCTCATCAGTTCTCATTGTTTACTGTATGAAAATGCTTGCTAAATTAACACCAGATCTATCAAAAATCTTCAGCATGCAGGTTGCTTTAGTATTATGAGTAATCCCTTTATTCTCCAGATGTGCATTGTGCTCACTACATCTGTATTTGAGTACTTTGATGGATTGAGATGGGCACAGCACGGATCGTGTCTCCGTCTCCACTGTGATGCTAAGCAAACTGGAACTGCTGGCTGCGTTCCAAATTTGAATGCGAGAGGCTGAACACGTTAGCAGAGCAGACTTGGGGGACTTCTTGAACTTGCAGTTCCACCGTATGACTGTAGTTGTCTGTCAGCGGTTACACTGTACCACATTCCGGCTGTGTTTTATTCCTGACTCGGGCTTACATACACCTGAGTTGTTAGGTTCGACTTCACTGGGAAAATGCTGACAGAACATTTTTAACAGACCCCATGCAAATCATCTTTAACTTTATAGTACGCTGCTCACTTAACAGACCTCATCCCCTTTTCTGTGTAACACTGACAACCTAGAGCTGCTGCAGTGACGCATGTAAATACTGAATCTGTATCAGCAAACACTCTTAACAGGCTGATTTCAGTGATGGATACATGCCTGCAAGACATGACAAAGATTAACGGTGCACAAAATAACTCAATCAGCTATCAAAGACCAGTTCTTAAAAAGCGTTTACATTTCACCTCAGGAAATGCGTGTCCTGGGATGCTGCAGCTAACAAGAAGAGACAGACCAATTCATGTTCAAACTGAGTTGTTGTTCCTTGTTTTCAGGACCACTGTTCTCCTTGGTGCGCACCAGCGGTAGCGTATTGGCTCAATATCAATCATTCTTAGAAAAGACAGCTTACAACCAGCACAATACCAACAGCTCATTTACAGGAGAGGAAAGAGGTCTGAAGGAACAAATCACTCCTTTGAGAAAAATAGTAAAGTTTTATTTGTAAAGTTAAAATACTGAATGCTGTAATATGGGTGATGAATTTGCAAATTAGGTAGGTAGATGATGATGAGGAAGACAAGGCAGAAGAAAGTTACCAGAAGTCTGAATCTTCCATACTTTGGCAGAAGAGGTGTCTCATGCTGCCTACGAAGCTACCACCAAGCACGGTGGAAGAGATAACACAGCAACTCACAACCAGGGGATGGAAGGGTGAGGGTATTTTTCATTGCAATTGGCTTGGGAAAGAAAATCTGAAAGAGAAACTAAACCACCATCTTTAAAGCTGCCTTTAATTATCGCTACCTGCCATGCCAATAATAGTAAGTAAACAGGAAATACTATTCCCACTGCTATGTGGGAACTTGCATTCAGTGGTAACCACTTGATACGTCTTCCCAATGCTAAGAAGATCAAAGCTTAAATAAATTAGCTAGCAAAAGAAACAACAAGTGAAAACACAGTAAAACCCACTAATAACCACATCTGGATTTAATAATAAAACCCGCAGATCCTAGCTTTATTTTAAATAGTGCGTGTGAAAATTCTCCCTAGAGAATGTCAGAATAATATAAATCCCTTCCTGAAGAATTTTACACCAGAACAGCATCTTCTAAACTACAGACTCATTCAGCACCCTTTCTTCAAGATTTATGTGAAAATATTGTACACAAAAAAATTCTACAAAACTTCCTGAATATTTAGTATATTTCTGCAGGCAACCTGTCTCAGTTTTGCAATCAAATGTTATTCCTATCCTCTACATAGCCAACTTCATTTTGTAGCTATATTAGAATAGAGATAAAACAGCTCCTACAGCTCTAAATTGTAAACTTTAATTATAGTATCGTCACTGTGGAACTAAAGGAGGAAATGCCTATAAAAAACTCAACATTAAATAACATAGGTAAAAATTACTTATCTTCTAGAATCGCAATATTTATACAAAACCAGAGAACTTAGAAAAGCATTTAAGATCTGCTATAAGGCTCCTTGGTACACCATGAAAATTTACTACATTTAAAATTATAGTAATTGAACTAATAAAAGTGAAGCAGTCAAATGAAGCCACATTTTAAGTTAGACACAAACTGTGTCATTTTCTTTAATGAACTAATCTGATTTTAAACTATATGAGATACACTAATGGAAAATCAGTAGTCCATCTTCTATGCTTGATAAGTTTTCTGGGATCATTTTTCAGATGTTCAGCTTTAGTTTGATCTTGCACTTTCAGAGAAGTGATAGGAAAAAAATTAATTTCAGCTTAGGGCTTTTACACAGAGAAGTTCCATTTGGTGTGACCTTTGGAGGCATGAAGTATCTGGCCCTATTCTTGCTCTGGAGTAAATCAACGCTACCAAACAATATTCAAATTATTAAACTTCTCAATTTATATGGATTGAAATTGACCTGGTTTTGCATTTTTATGAAAACGATACTTGATTTTTTGTTATGATTAAAAAAAACCAAAACCACAAATTCATGTTTTAGGCAAATAAACACACTAAACACATTGACTGCTCTTGAGGAACCAGATCCTACTCTCATGTGTCTGACACATATTCTCTGAAAGCAAATGTTTAATCACTAAGAATTTTTGCCTCACACTCTTCAGCAACCCTAGGCAACTCACCAGCCTCACATGCAAAGACTTCCTTTTGCTGTGTGGTTTGGTTAGGCTTTGTTTTGGGGGGCTTGCAATTTTTTACTTTGTAATTTTTTTTTTTTTTTTCCCTACTGATACAGCAAGAACCTGCTCAGGGAGGAAACCAAAGAGCACCAAGGAGAAGAGGCAGCATCTGCAAAGCGGCACAACTAACTTACTTTTCATGTTCTGTGCGCTTTGCCTCCATCCTGGCCCAGCCCGAAGCACTTTTTCCCTCAAACTTACCAGAAAAGATCGTTGTGAAAGTACAACGATTTGGAATGCATTAGCCAAATATTGCCTGTTAAATGAAGCTACCAAGGCGGTTTCTGCAGAGCTTGTGTCAGAGGCGTTCAGGAGCAGGGAAACTGCTCTGCAATCTCAGCCAGGCACAGCATGTGCAGAACTGGTTTTAACACTACAGTACACTTACTGTAGCAAAATTACTACAGATTTAAAAATGGACAAGCTAGTTTTCCCAATTTAATTAACAATCTAATGAAAAAGGAGAAGAAAATTACTTACCTTCATTATGATTTTACTTTTGAGTAAAATTAGAACCCTCTCTGTGGTTATTAAGAATATCTGTACCGGGATTGCACTGATGTTTTCAGATTCACAGAAAAAGAAACTAAGCTTATTGCTTGGATCCTGCCCCTCCTTTCCAAGAACAATCAAGACAGACATATGCTCAAAATAAAATGCACTCTAACTTTAGAAGCAGAAACATGAAGATGTCTGTATTTCAGCAGACTTCTCAATTATAGAATTGACCACAGAAGGTCCTGGAGTATGCACATTTTTCAGTACGGTCTTACAATACATAATACCCTTGACAAGATTAAAAAAAAGGGGAAGAAAAAAAGGTAAATTTCTGGAAAACGAAAACTCTACTGTTACAATTTTGAAAAAGAAAAAAAACAAAACAGCAAAGAACTCCTTTCTTAATTTGGGGGGCATTCTTGAACCAAATATATTGAACCTAAATGATGGTTCTGTAAAGCTGCAGCCAAAGACAGCATATGTGTCTGATTTAACTGTTTTGTTGTGACAAAATACCCACTTAACATATTTTTCTGTTTCAACACGCTATGCAGTATTTATCTAACATGTGTAAACAAATAATATATTAAAATGCATGCCATGTTCTATTTCACCAGGATTTCTGAATCAAGACAAACATAAAACTGAAACTACTCACATAGCTTTTTGAAAAATATTGGTTATACTACGTGTTATACTTTGGACAAATGAGTAATAAATCAACAGCCGAGCAATGTAATTCAGACTGAATTCAATGCTACTGAAACAAGTACAACTGATGTTACAGCTCTTTATGAAAAACCAGACAGCTGCTGCTAAGCTTTATTCGCTTTCATTGTTCAAATTTATATGGTGTTATGATGTTATAATTAAGTCCAGGACCAATGATGACGCTTTACTTTAAGGTTCATTTTTACCCTTAGAAAAATAAAAGCAAAAAACCTAGGCACATGCAAACACATGCTCATACACACACAAACCCTATCACAAGAACACCCACCGTCAGTTTTGGTGTTTGCCAGTTTTGGTTAAAATAGAAACGTGACAAGCAAGCAAATTCCAGCTTTGTTCTGATTTCTATGCTAAGTTGCACAAAAAACAACTCATGTCCTGTCAAGATCTATGACAAAAAATATCCTTTTGTAACCCGCAAATGCATTGCAAGATGCTTGTTACTTTAACCTGTATCAAAAAAAAAAAAAAAAAAAAAAAAATCACCACCACATTTTGGTAACTTATCACAGTTTTCAGTACATTACCAAAGAGTTTAATAATTCAGTTCATATAGGAGAGAAAATTGTTCAATGTGGTAGGCTCAGTCCTCTCATTCAGAGCAGTAGAAAACTGCACAACAGGTTGTTACCCCGTGTTTAAGGTTTACATTAAAAAACACTAGAAACATGGTAACAGGAACTTGTCATCTCCTTGGCTTACCATTACAGAAAAAGGGAAGCATTTGGGGTTTTTTGTTGGTGGTATTATTGTTCATTATTATTATTATTTATTATTGTTTTGTTTATTTGTAAGAAACATGATGTTCTTCGGGTTTGTACATTCTTCACAAGTACAAGGATAGCATAAGGGGCAGCACATACTCACTCTGCTAAACAAGACCACCACATACCACCCTGGAAGCGTGCTAGGGAGGACCTGGGCCGCCACAGAGGGAAGACCGACACCGATTTCCCCTAGACCCTTTCCAAGGGCAACAACTGGGAAAACTGGAAAAGGGGCAGTGGCAGGGGGACAACCAGCATCGCAGTCCTCTTGCCTGCAGCCACGGGTGCAGCAGGAGATGGAAGCAAAGGAGCACAGCGCTGCAGCCCTCCCTGCCCTTCTGAAGGCAAGGCTGAGATTAAGGGAGGACCTCGCTGCTCCTTGGCTTCCTTCTCCAGACGCGCAGCATGGTGGCTGCACTGTAACGAACCAGAATTAGAGAAATGCCGAAGTTCAATTCATCAAAGTTTGACATGGCAATTCAAGCACATCACTAGCTGACATTGATTTTTTTTTTTCTTTTAACCACAATATCTCTGAACAAGTGAACCAATTGGCAATGCAGACACACAAGGCTGCACTTGTATTTGATACAAAAGGTAACACAACTCAAAAGAAAAAAAGGGGAGGAGGAAGACAGAATTAATACAGGTTGCAACTGTTTCTTCATTTATTTTGTGAAGACTAGAAAGTTTACAGTGATCACCTAGGCATCGTAGCAAAGATGGGGATGAGAAGCAGGGGTTCACTCATGCGCGAGAGGGTCTAGACACGAGCATGTGTGCCTTTAAATTCACAAAAAGAAAGAAAAAAAAATCTGACTAAAGAAAGACTATCTGTCTCCATTCCTGCCTTAAAGTTCACAAGGTCAGTGGACTTCAGGGTTTGGGGGTAGGGGGTTTTTTGTTTGCTTTGGGCCTTGGTGGGGGTTTTTTTTGCACTTTCAGATGAAATCAAATTCTGAGGTTAACCAGTCAACCCCAAAATTTGAAGCTAATCAGGTCCAACCAAGTCAACTAATGATCAAACCTACCAAAGTTACAAGACATGAGCATAATGCATGCCCAAAGGGCAGCCACATAGACACTCTAGATAAAAAATACTTTACTGTTGGCATTTGGCAGCTGGAAGATACAGTATACTCACCTGTTCCTTTCTCCTTCTCTTCTACTGCTGGCACAGCAAACTAGAAATGCTCTAGCAAGCAGCTCCTTTAGGTATCTGCTGCTGAATCTGGCACAACTGATGTTTCTTCTCCCTTCCCCAAAGGCCAGTGACAGGATGATACCCGCAGAAACCAACACCTCCAGTGAGTTAACAAAATTTTTCTTGTTCTGTCTTACACCTCAAGACCACCACCACTTGAGTGCTACCACAAAATCCCTAATATTTGATTCCTCTTCCAGTACTTCAACAATGCACTGGGAAGGCTGGCATTACAGGATTATTGTTTTGGGTTTTTAAAAGGTTTATCACAAAATCATTCAAATTGAACAAATATGCTTTCCTTGCTTGTAAATAATTTCATTCCACAAACTTAAACCCTAAAACCAAAAAGGTTTCCAGCTACAGAACCTATTCCAGGAAATGAATAGTGCACAAAAAGGTGTCATGGACCACATGCAAAAGACTCCAGAAGACCCTGAGGCCACACACATACACCAATTAAAAAAAAAACAAACAAAAAACCCCCACCGCACTAGGATAAAACCCATCTTGGCTCACAGGATTGCACAGGGTTTCTTCTAGGTAGCCAAGGTACTGAAGCAATCCACCGCAACAAGGTTTATAACAAATCTTTAAACCTTCTGGGACTTGCACATAAAAACATTTAAAGAAAATAGTGAAGGAGCTCCACAGCTGACTAAGAAAGAGCTCCCAAAGAAGGAAATAATATGTCTGTAAAGATTACAGTGCAACAGTTCCTGGCTTTGAGCCCAGAGCACTATCTGCCTGACTGCGCCATTGCCCCGCATCCCACAGGGCAATTACTGGCTTGCAAACTTCCCATCACCACCTTAAAGCCAGGAATTTATTCTACTTCAGATGGTGTTTCAGAATATCCAGAATAACAATACAATTTACTTCGCTCTGGCAGGAGGGGGCAAGGAGGGTGGGGGTGTCTTTAAAATGCTTTGTAGTATCTGTCGGGCAAAGGGGAAAGTTCAACAGTACTGGTTTGTTTGTTTGCTTATTTATTTGTTTAAATACATGGACCTTGCATAATTGATCAGAATGGGATCCTAGCGCAAAGTAATTGATATGTTTCTTCCCCAGTCTTTGAAAAACCAACAGAGATGGTTGCTCTGAAGGAAAAAATATTCAAAATTCAATGTCATCTCAAACAAAGTCTAAACTAAAGAAAAAGAAAAGAAAAGAAATACATACAGGGTAGAGAGAATTATAAAGACGAGGCATTTATTTCCCTATGAGGAGGTCGTACCACCAGTCAACATGGGATTCCTGTTACATACCACTCTGCATGAAGAACACCTTTTGACTTTACTCCAAGCCTCAGGCTTCTTCATCATTTAGCATTAAAAAAAGAGAAAACATTCAAAAGAGAAAATACTCAAAAAACCCACCAAAACAACCAACACATTGTAGCATGGTGTGCACAGACTCAAACAAAACAAAATTCTTCTAGAGCATTTCATCTTGCCCTAAATAATGAAAGGCAGAAAAAGCCAAAAAGAAAGGTAAGTGGCTCTATAATTCTCAGAACTATTTTTTTCCCTCCCAACATGGCGGGAGGGGGACGACTGGGAGGAGCAGGGAAAATCCAGCCATCTAGAAGCATATAATGCTTCACAGCAAAAACTACCTAACAATACATCTCACCAGTGATTAATTGATGAGTTCAGACTTTTAAGTCAAACTCCCTGACTTTTCAACACCCATAAATTTGGAGGCTGATTGGTTTCCAATTTTTGAATTGCAGAGATTTTAGTGAACTTCTTAATAACGATTCAATACTGCACTATTATACTTTTTATTTTATTTACTTTCACTTAGGGGTAGTCTGGAGACCCCTAGCACAGCACAATTCATTACTCAATCTTTTCAGACCCTGTATAATGAAATAAAGTATTGCCAATTTCTGCTTTCCTTTAACCATCTACTTCAACTATATATCATTGATTTCTGCCATAACCCTCTCATTCGTTTCACTTTTCATGTGAATAAAAATGTATTTTAAGATAAGCCAAGTGGAAGAGTATATCATTGCCAGCTCCTTGATAGCACGATATTCACAATTTTTCTTACAAAGGGACAGGATCTTGCAGAAGCTGATAAAAAGATGACAAAATCTGAGCTTCTTACGTAACAAGTAATTATGCTTTCCAATTATACACAAAGATCCTCAAAAAGAAAAACCTTGACAAAAGGTACCAGCCAGAACTTCTTTATTTACACACCATTATTTAAGTCAATCTTTTATTTCTGAAAAATTGAATCAGGAACTCCAAGGTGGCTGATTAGCAATAGTATGTTTCCCACTTCACTGCCTGACAGTGCCTGCTGTATGATGGGAGGGGAATGCTACAGGCTTTTCATAATCAAGGTTAATATAAAATTTGCATACCACCTTGCTGATGAGTGGAATGTTTCCTGGAAGAGTACTGAGGTTAAAGTCACATGTATTTCATCAGAAATTGAGCACTGGCTAAAAATATTACATATTTTTCTCAAAGTAAGTTTCCTGTTTACAGGCAGCCAGTTTTCCACCTGAGACTTTCAGGTAAGTAAAAGTAATTTATAACATGGATATATACAGCACATTAACCTCCAAATTCTTTCACTGCCTTTGGAAATGCCAAGCATCTACTAAATTTTTGTCACCTTGCCCTAAGGATATCCATTATCTAGCAGGGAATAGTGAAAAAACGCCAAAATGCTCATCAGCTTCATTGAAACTACATTATTCAATGGAAAGAAGAGAACTGAATGAGTATTTGCTATGTATGGCCATACAGTTCCTTACAGTACTCCAGTGCTTCAAGTATGATATTTCTACCCTAGTTTTAAGAAGTTCAGATCACACATTTAGCAAAGGAAATCCAGAACAAAAGCAAGCTACTCACAGACTGCAATATAAAGGAAAGCAAAACAGTGGAAAAGACAGCTTTGAAAAATTTAAACAAAGATAAAAAGAAAAGGGACGTAGTAAACCTAGAAAAGCGTGTTATTTTCTGAAGAGCTACATTATTGCCAACATTTCCTTTTTAGAGACACAAACACTTCAGCTTCAAAATTCTGCAAAACCATTCTTTCTCCAGCACCGGACTAAGGATGGAGCAACATAGGAGATTGCTCAGACTCCACAGTTCCATAACTTGTAAAAACCAAGGGGGCCAAAGTCATTTCTTCTACGCCCCTGCTGGAATGGAGTTCTCAGCGTTTTGTGGAAGCAGAGCCGTCACTCCTTGCGATGGAGAAGTACAGTATGGGTCACTGACTTAGACAAGATTGACAGATTTCATCTGATTAACAATAATCTCTGCTATTTTTAATTGTAAAAATTCTTTCATACTTATTTATCATATTTATCCTTTTTAATGTAGCAGACCCAAAATCAAATCAGGTATCTCTACAACAGGCTGAGAAAATTAAATCCACCAAGCTAGGAAAGCTGTTACGACAATTTAAAAGTTTTTAAGAAAAAAAGAAAAAAAAGGGGGGAGCAGGGGGAAGACACAACACAGCATATGGGGGAGAGGACAACAGCATACACCACCAGTATTTACTTACTTTCCTACCACCATCATCCTCTTATCCCTTTGGAGCTTCCTATATGCTCACAAATGGACTAACTCTGGATGGAAAAAAAGGATGTTGTGGCTAGCTTGCAGAACGCAGACTACTGAAACGATGCCATGGACCTGAACTAACAGTCAAAACTGGCATTGTCATTTCCAGGAAAAAAGAGCTTCCATGAAATCTTCAATATTTATGGTGGCACTGAAAACCTGGAGAATGGCACCTGAGCCATGACTGGGCTTGTTTGGACAACATTCATTTTCACTCTGTGCACTATGATTTTCCAGTTTGAAGGCCGTTTGAGACTGTATTTGCAGAAGTCCTTTGAGAGCTCTAAGTGCTTTGTGATCTACAGAACTAAATTATTGAAATGTTGCTGGTAATCACTCTGTTGGAGCTTAATCTTTCTTTGTCCTCACCAAATTGATAAACATCTCAGAAGAAGCGAGACAAAAATGCGACAGATATGCTTGCACACTTTCATGTTTATCCTAACAGTTAAAAAACGACAGTGTTTTGCTTGTACTAACAAGAATTGGAGAAGCAGTAAGGAAGTTCATTATAACAAAAGCATTTCTCAGAGTAGCTCTCCCATAAACTGCGTGAGGAAAGAAGGCCTTTTGATTAAGTGCTGTCTAGCAAGTAACAGTCAGGAGAACGCTCAGGGGTTTACAAAGCCTTTCTGACAAGAAAGCAACATCATTCCTGTTCGGATAGATTTCTAAAGGGGTCCAGTTTTGCATCGTTAGTGATGGTGGTAAGTGGTGAGACAGTTAAAAGTGCTTTTAGCTGATGAAAACTATGGAGAAGGAAGAAGAAAGAAGGAAACAGGTGTATAAGCCATTTCACTGTGTATTAGTGAACTATGAACAAAACAGTTTATAGACAGACACCTTAAATTCTTAAAAGCCATGAAGTATTCTCAAAGGAGTTATTCCACAAAAGCAGTGCTAAACAATGATGCACCTTTATAAGGAGCATTTCAGTGACTCATACTACCTAACAAACACAAGCTGTTGCAAGTTTAAGTAAAAAAAGAAATATTAACTTAGTTTTCTTTAATTATAAAGCTAGCCAACCTTTTACTAACACATTTTACTAAACATTTTTTATGTCTCTGCTAGAATGAAATTTTAGTCACTCACCAAAACTTCTAATTCATACTTTATTTCTGAGAATCCTTAGAAACTGGGAGAATTTTAAAGGCTCAATTTCTAAATTCCAATTTTAAAAAGTCTAAACATATCTGTTACCCCAAGTTAGATTGAAACGAGATGACAAGGAGAAGGAGCCAAGAGAAATGGGTGTAGGGCTGATAATGGCAGATAAAATTAGTTTTCATTTCTACAGTTAGAATAAAAACTTTCACAGAATATGACCAGACTAGTTTAGGTTACCATAGAACATAAAAATTACATTTAGTCTGCCTAGGAGTATGAGTCGCTTGGGTGGGGGTGGGGGTGGAGAGGACAAGGACTTTGCCCTTTGTGTAAAACTTAACAATGGCTTAGCAGTTCAGGCCAAAGATCTACCTACACCAACACCTTTTCTTTAATACTGGTCATAAGGAAAGGTAAGAACAGCGGAAGAATACACGTCACTTCTCCGTGCTCCCCCAAAACATCCAAGTGTAACCACCACTCCTATCAAGCAGGTATCCTAGCCAGCCTCTTTGTTAAACTACAGAACCCCATTACTGTATAATGAAGTTTTAAAGAACCACAAAGAAACCAAGTAATTAATTTTTCAGAAGTTTGAGATATGTGGTTCCAAGTCAAGAGTTTCTTTACCAGATTCTGATCAAAGGTTACAAAAACCAGAGAGATGTAATATAAAATCCAAAACCGTAAAGTCCACGGTTCACGTTGCAAAGCAGACATCACACGTGATCGAGCAAGGATGTGACCTAGTGGGAGCAAAATTCATTTGCTGGGGGGCAGACACACACACACAAAAAAAGGAAACAAGGGACTTTTGGAAGACAGTGTGAAAAAAGCAAAAAACTACACACAAAAAATATTCTAAAAGGATAGCATAGTCGGCAAGGGAGAAGTGGAAAAATGCCTGTGACAGAAGCAGAAAGGAAGAGACAGCCCTCAGCAGTTGGATAAATCCTAGTGTGCAAAGCAGGAGAGAATTTGGGGAAATGAACAGAAGCATTAGACAAAACAATGCATCCAGACAGGAATAAACATCTTAGCTAAAATAAATTAATGAGTTAAAGTAGTAACCAACACAGACAATAGACACACAACTCCCAGACAGCTACAAAGTTTAAACAACAAAAATCACAGAATATTTTTCCTTTGAAGCAAATTTTAGGCAGGTCAAAGGTGGCATATTTCCAACAGAGTGATAAAAGAAGATTCCAGAACTAACAAGGACCAAAATCAAATCACATCCTCCATCCCGAGGGATTCTCTAACCAAACCCTTTTCCTTGACAGTTCATCCACATGTTAAACAAACAGAATAAAAGATGCAGATGCCTTGCTAGCAGGAGAGAGAAGACAGACTGCATCATTACAGGACTGCCAAAACCTCCCAAGTGCAAAATATGACATCTGAGGAATTACAGGCCCCATGCTTGGAAAAACCCACAGGAATGGTCCTAACGTGTAATTAACATTAGCATTTCATGTAATATATATACACTGTAGTCACTAGAAGCTTAAACCAGTGCAAAAAGTCTCCATGGACTAACAGAGTATAAAGGCATTACTTTGGTTCTTAGGCTCAAAGCTCTTCAACCCAAATAGGCTCAAGGTTAAACTGTATTCTGGGGGAGGTATGACCATGAGTTTGTCCTGTTCATGAACTCTTCTACAGGCTTTCACTGTTATCTGCCATCAGAGACAGGATACGAAGCTAAACAAAAATTCAGCTTCATTCAGTAAAGCTATTGCAACAAAGCATAATGTATTTTGTCATAAAAAAATAAGTAGAAAAATAAACCAACCAACCAAACCACTCAACAGAATATAGTTAAATAAAGGCAAGTAAGTGGACTATTTAATATATATATATATATGTCTTGTAAGTAAAAAGAAATGTTAACACCATCCAAAAATACATAAGCTGTATCTATACTCTTGACCAGTGACACTGTGCTAGTTTTGAACAGGAAGCAATAAAGCTTCAACCAGCACAGCAGAGCACAGAAATGCTGTTTAGGAGCTAATTAGCCGAGGTGCATCACGTCTTAGTACTATTACTAATAGTCTTAGTACTGCTAACACAGTCATCCTGCTAATTTCAAGTCACCATACAAGACTTCCTTAAAACGTAACTTGTGCTATTCAGCCCCTGTTAATCTCTGCTCTCTTCCCTCAGGCAAAAGTGAAGGAAATGGCAATGAAGTTGACCTGATTAACAAAGTACATGCAAACAGTTGTGCTCCACAGCGGTCCTTAGCATTGACCTTGCTTATACAGGCAGAGATCCAATTCCCGGTTTAGTAAAGAACTGCTTCCATAACGTTATGAACAGATACGTATTTCCCTCCAGTGCTAGCTAAACTCATCGACCAACAGGTATATCAAAGTGCCAAAATCACGAGCTAAAGATCTACAGCAATGAACTCCTATGAGAAAAATGAAAAAAGACTTCCATCTGAAAGAATAACTCAAACGCAGAACTAACACAAAAAAAAAAAAAGGGAACAACGAAGAGCTATGTTGACTTTGAGACCTCAAAGGACCACTTAAAACCAGAAAAATACCAACCCTGTTTGTGCAAACAAGCAGGCGTGCACGGACAGCATGCAGACTTCCCCTCCTGTTCATAAAAGCAATTGTGCAAGTCGTCCACAAATCACAGCAGGCTGCATTAACAGTTCTCCAGTCCTACTCCAGATTTATTTTTAATTTAAAAATAAACTGTGTTACACATGATTTCAATATTCTGCTGGATGACCAAGCAAGGGAAAGAATGAATTTAAGCACAGTCTATAGAGAGATAATGTGAAGGCTATAACATAAGTGAAAAATGGCCATGTTGCCAAGATAAGGCCCCAGCCACCAATCTCACTGTCAAGCCTGCCCATCCGTCAGCAGAAACCTGATTTACTGCATATAATACTGCTATACTTGATTACTACTATACTGCTATAAAAGGCTCCTGGTTTTTTTAAGCACACTAAAAGCTACTTTCTAGCAACATAAAAGGGTTAATAAAACACCTCCTCAGAAGCTAAGCTTTATGAAAACAGGTTTCAGAACTTTAAATCAAATTTCACCCAGTTTCAATGTCATTGATAGATTAAATTTCTTTATAAATAAAAATATTAAAAACAGGAAAACAAAAACTGAAGAAAAACCTAAAATAATAGTAAATTGTACCAGTTTCAAACTATAAGTAAGGCTGCTTGCTTTGATGTTTGTTTTTTTACAGAGATTATTTTGATGGTCAGCAATTGCAAAGAACTTTAAACAAGGCACTTTAAGAAACATTCCTACAATACAACTATTCAAGAAAAATGTCATTAATAAAGAGGTTACTTTGTGTTATTTGATAACTAGTCTGGACATCCAAACTGTTTACAAGAGCGCTAATGACCTGAAGTGTCCTTAGAAGAGGTGCCTGTAAGCCCTGCATACAATGACATAACACCTCATGGTGTAACAACGCAGATGAGGGCACCTAATCCAACTCTTCCCCCTCCTTACACACCAGGACAAAAATGCCTGTGTATGAGATTCATCCTTCACATCAAATGCCTACTGAGCGAAACAGCTGCAGGTACTTTCACAGGTTAATCAAACAAATCAAATAACAGCATCTAGTAATAACAAGACGATTTTTCACCTACACTGCAGGTGGTTTTGTCCCATAGCGAGCAAACAGGAAAAAAAACACGTCCTGAGCAGCTGCTCATTAGGTGAGCACCATTCTGCCTGCACAGCAAATGAAGCAAATGCCATGTGGAAAAAAAACACAGTTTACAGTCATGTAATTAGACACGGTAACACAGGCATATCCAAAAGAGGAGGGAAGACAGGTACAAATTACAGTTGCACAGGCAATTTATTTCTGGGAGTTTATAATTTTTGATGCTCCTGGACTTTAACCCTACCATTTCTTTTAATGAGGCTTGTTTCCAGCTTACTTTTTTCCTATTATACAATAATAGATAACTTTGAAGGATCACCTCCTATAAAAAAATACTCATCCCCAAATAATTATTTATTCTGAATGCAACACTTTATTTAAGGACACTGGGGAAATACTCTTATCAGAACAGACCAAAATGAATGCAAACTCTATAGGACCTCACCATAATCATTATAAAGAGGTAAGAATTTATTGCAAGCTTACCTGATACTCGTTGGGCCAGAAAGTGCTGACAGCCAACTCCGCTCGAAGCCAGTCTTTGCCAGTGGAGCCGGTGACGTTCCAGATGGGATTAGCCAGCGGCCCTTTGTTCACCCTAACCAGGATGTTCAAAGTGCCCGGGTTTGCTCTGTTCTTGCTGTACAGAAGGTAGCTGAAATCGATGCAGTGAGTATCATTTTCTTTCATTGTTGGAAGCTGGAGTCGAGTCTTTTCTCCAGGGTCATGGTCTGAGGAAATCACTATCATATATGATCCTAAAGAAGTGGGGAGTGGGAAAGGAAAAAAAACCGAAACAACAGTAAGGAAAAAGTGAAATGCCAAGAAACTGATTGTTCACTGTGAAAAGGATGGAATGCATACATCTTCATATCCCCAAATCTCAATGTTCAAGTAGGGAGAAAATCCAGCAATGCCTAGAAACACCACTGAGACAGTATCTACAGAAGATATCACATATCTCAGAGGATCTATCTAGATGCTTCCACGTGCAAACTTTTCTCTCTCCTGTTTTAGGATCAGATAATTAGAAAAAGGATCACAGAGGGACTGATTAAAAATAATGAGAGGAGCAAAGGACCATCATTATTCTGAGGTCACCGAGGCCAAAATTCTCTCAACTTGCTCCACAGGTTTCCTGAAAATGAAAAATATGGAATAATAAGGTCCACATCCCTCAGTGCAGCTTTATCACACCTTTCTCTACCCAGAAAGAGAGGCAGACTTGTATTTTAGACACATTAGCAATAGAACACATTTGTCCTGAAAAGTTGGGTATGCTTCTCCACTTACTGGGGGATTTGAGGGGATAACAGAAGTTTCTATAGCTGGCAGGGACCCCATCTTGTAAATTTATTTTACAAGTATACGGAAGACAGAACAAGCTGAGCCTGCCTAGCTACAATGGCAAAAAGCAGAGATCAGATGTTTAAACAGGTTATACAGAGCATAATACTGAAAAAGTTTGCCCTGGTGTTCTGCAGAATGGACGGTAAAGACGGAGCTACCATTTATGGCATCCCTAAAGCAGTCCCATTTCTTCAAGAGTGACAACTTCATACCAGGCACTACCTAGTGAATGAATCCCATGGACAGCTTCCCCACCTCAGCTTCCAAGACACAGGCTGCCAGGCAAAACTTGATTGTACAGTGAGAAAATCCAACTCTCTACACAAACTGAATCCTTGCCCCAGGAAAGTTTCCTAACCTGAACTTACCTACCCTCCCGCTTAATGATTCCAGAAGCTTCATGCTGACAGATTTTCCTTCCATCTCCGGTCCTAAAAAGTACCATAATAAAAAGCCCTTCCTCCTAAAGAGGGCTCAGATGAAGTCCAACAAAAATATAGTTCAAAAATTAATCTAAATTTTAAAAAATGATAGATTTGTGAGTGCCTGTCCAAATGAGTAGCCTCACAGAAGTCCTGAGAGTATGAACATGAATTAGAATTTATTGTTGGAAAAATCTCTGAAGTATAAGTTATCACTATTCTGTACGTCCAGTTTTGCCCTTTAATTTTTAGGCAACAAGGAACTATTATGTTCCAGTATGTCCTAAAGAGTTGTATTAACAATTCTGAAAATTGTTGACAAGCTGTTGCTAAGGAGAAGATAAAAATTTATGTATATAAAGTCATCTGTGTGACATGCTAATTTACTGTCCTGTAAAGCAATCCTGTGCTTAAAAAATTGTAACAAAACATAAGGTAATAATATAGAATGAAAGCAGCTCTTTAAGTGAAGCACAGTGCTGGGATCTTGATTTTTAATACTAATCTTCAAAAAATAAAGCTTTAAAGAAATTTCTACTATAACACAAGCATCCCGTTAATATTTCGAATTATATGCAGAATCCATTATTGGAAGGAGCAGAATATAAGAACTTACTTTGGCAGAATTTTTGAAATGTCATTTCCTTCAACTTATTTCAAGATAAAAACCATTGAGAGGAAATGAAAAATCACAATCAAGTTATAAGAAATAAACTAGAAGTATTCAAGATCTTGTTCCTATACTAAACTAATCTACTATAGTCTTTGGAAGCTCCAACGTACATTTTTCTCCATATCAACACATTGCATAATGCTCTACTTTTTCAACCTCATTTTTCATCATTTAAAAATACTTAGCAGTAAATTTGCATATATCTATCTACATGTGTTAGTCCTGCAGCATTTTGTGAAATGCTCCAGACAGCATTCATAAACCATTTGTCACAAAGCCAGAGCATCTGTTCAGCATCTTGCAAACTACTTCCCCTCGACCCCTTTTTTCAAACTGCAGAGGCTATAACCCATGAATGTACACAGCCTCACTTCTGCCTCAGTTGTCTACCTACTCCAAGAAAATCAGAAGCCAATGCCAAAGCAAACTATACATCAAATTTGTATCTTTGAAAAACACAGAAAACATTTTCTTACACCTTTTACAAGAAAGTAATTCTTTATTTGTAAAGAAACACTATGTACTAAAATAGGATTGAAGGAGTTGGGTTTTTTCCCCATTTATATATGCTTTTAATATCTTAGGTCAAAACTTAAAAACCTTATGCAAATCTTTACCTCTAAATACTCTTTCTACAGCTGTTTTTTTAAAACAAGCATTTCCTTTAACATTGAAAACTGTATTTTGTAGTACTACTTACGTGGCACAAGTTGCTCTGCAATCCACTAAAACAAAGGAGGCCACATAAACATGAATAATATAAAGTATAGAAAGAACAGCGTTCAAAACAAAAGTTTCATAATTAGATGTCCAGCTAAGTTTGAGGTAGCGTAGTGTTGATGAGAACAAGCTATAGTTTTCAAATTTGAAAGGCATTGGCTAACACTGCACACTACTTTTATAAAGCAACGCCCACTGGAAGAAGGATCACAGTGGTGAGACACGACCCTGTGAAAATATGTGCTCACAGAATTAGCACCAAATGCCCCTTCACACACCAAACAAATGTATTTCATAAATGTTATTAGACATGAATTAAAAGGATTAAATAAAAACAGTGCCAAAAGATTCTCCTTCAATTTTTAATTTAAGTAGATATAGCAAATGGGAACCCTGCGGATATGAGATAGTAATTTATAGTGCTATCCACATAAGTCTCAAAATATATCTGAGCGTTAAAAACAAGACTTTCAAAGGCAACGTACTGTCCAGTGTACACTTAGGTATTAGTGTACAGAGATGGCAGGTGGTCAGGCAAACGCCTGACCTGTTCTCATGTACAGCTACTGCAGCACTCAGCTGACCACGTAAATGGGCAGATAGCAATTATATTTAGGTACAAATGATGAAACATAGGCATAACTGCATACAAAAAAAAAAGTCAGAGACACGTGAAACAAATCTATAATACTGTATTATTACCAAGTCATAAGTTTTCAATTAATAGATGTATTTAATAAAGGGATGACAAAACAGCCAAGTGGCCGCTTTGCAGAGCTAACCAACTCCTTGGATTATTATTGGTGGCAACATCGGCACAGTACAAAAGCAAGAGATAGTAGGCAAGCCTCAGCAAATCAATTCAAGCAACGGGGAACGATTAGCCTGACATTTAACGTTAAAACAGAGAAATAACAAGAGGACAGAGGATCACAAGCTAGACGGTAAGATATTTTTGGACTTGGCAGAAATGCGAAGTATAAGTGAGGGAAATGCTCACAAGCTTATTAATCCCTAAGATTAACAATCTATTTGATATTTTCTATGAGAATTTAGAACAACTGTTAGGGCTGACTATTCACAACAGTGCTCCAGGCTGGAGCAAAGGAATAGGGTGAGGAGGAAGGAGCAGGAAAAACCAAATGCTATGGACAGACTGCAGCCCTCAGTCCCCATCCCCCTGCCCTGGTGGTGGGGAATTAAGTTAATTTTATCACCAAGTCAAGTTTTGCCCATGACGGTTGGTAATTGTGATTTCCCAAAGAAGTGATCTCCCTGTCACTGTCTCAACCCGAGAGCTTTTTTATCTTATTTTCTCTCGTCATGCTGTTGAGGGAGTGAAAGAGCTGTTGGATGGGGGTCAACCCACTACAGTTGCCAGAAAGGTAAATAGTAGCAGTTAGATAGTTTTACCTAAACACAGTTAGATACTGCAGATATTTGCTGCTTTATTAAATCCCAGTGGAGCCAGGCTGCATGACTCTTGCCATCGTTATTGGCCTAACAGATCAAGCACAAGCAGATCTAAAACACTATGTACACCTATTTTCCTTGCAGACAAAACAGAAAAAACCACCACTGGCCTGTGCTCTGTTTCCACTAACATTTTTCAATAAAGAAGTTGCAAGTGTGTTGCCTCATTAAAAACCAAAATGATTAAAAAACCAAAAAAATCCTTATTTTGAGCAATGAAGAAAGAGAAACTTAACGTGAAAGAGCAAAGGTTCATTTTTGTCTTCTTATAAGACAGAAAATAAATTTCCATCTTTGGATGATTCTGTAAGAATTTAGAGGTGAAAAGTATCCAAAGTCATCATTTACACCTGGACAAAGAGTCATTGCTCTTAACTGCTCCTCGCATGGTCCATTTTTCACCATGCCCAAGTGCAAAGTCTTTAGTTACTCTGGCAGTGGGGCCAAGTAACATTTTTCTTGAAACATGTAGTTTGACATTGATGTTGCTTCATCCTCCTTTCTACAATTCTCAGAAGAGTCTTCTGCATCCTTGCAAGTTTACAACCTTTAAAACTCATAAGGAATGTTTGCTTTCTCCTAACCACACTTAAGACTTATTTTTACTATTTATACATAGTTTATATTTCTCCAAATCAAACTCTACCCTCCCAATTTTTGCTTTTCTTCTCTGAAGTCCCTTTCTATGTATGTGCCAGTTAATAGCACCTAATATTATTCCTGATCTAAAAGGTCAATCCAATTCTCTCCTGCACAGAATAGATGCACATACATCAGAGTATGAAAAAGCTCCTAAGCCTTTACCCAGTTGATGCCAAGAATTCAACTTTAGAATCTGACTTTCCAGAAGATTTTGATGCCTATTCAGCACTTACTCATGAACTCGCTAAAAGCCATCTACACAGGTATGGAATAAGAGACATTAGACTTTTCCTTAGCCATATTATTAAATACATCTGCATATTCCTCATAGCTTTCACTACGTTTTGTTTATTTTGATAAGCGTTGATGTCCTAGCTCAGTGGCAAGGACAGATCATTTCAGAATAAATTAATTCCTTAACTAATTACCTGTGAAAAGCCTTAGCTTTTGTCCCCTACTGCAAACCAAGTTTTCTTATCACCTAGCAGTTAACTGCGGGTAGGAAATCATGGTAAGATTTAAAAAAAATATATCCTTAACTGAAATATGCCTGCTGTAATGTACCCATGTGGCAGATCAGTTTCCCGATCAAATTATTTTCTCTCACTTCCTTGCTCCCTGAAAAACGGGATTCTATTTGAAGTGTGAAAGTTGTAATTTTCAGCAGGCTGGCCTTCCACTCCTGCAAATCCTCTTTCCTTCAAACAAGTACTAACTATCAAACCATCTCAATTTCGAGGGCACACTGTGGTAACTTCTCTGCCTGCTACTGTGCTCCTTCAGTTACTAAGACAAGAGAATATGTCACCTTTGGGTGAAAAAAAAATAATTTGTCAAGTTCTGAATTTCGTATGCAACTAGATTTAAGGGTACAGGAGCGGATTCAACTTTGCAGTTTGCTGATGGGGAAAAAACACTGATATACTTCCCATTGTAATAGGGAGTAAGGTGAAGATGCTTATATATCCACAGAAAAAGATCTGGTAAAAACAAGTCTTCCCCACAAAGCTAAAAGAAGGGGTTGTCTTTACTTCATGGCAATGTCAATGACATGAGGTGAAGAGTCAAGGTACTTCAGTGCATTATCCTACAGCTCAGGAGTATGTGACCTTTTTATTTCATTTTTTAGTAACTACTGTATAACATTAGAGTCCCCAGTTAGGTTTCAGGCAACCTTCATGAAAGACAGCGGGCAATGAACCGACACCGAAATACCGCAATAGGCTTGCAACTGGAAGTAGACTGCAAACAGAAGTTCAGAAACATCTATAGTAATTCAGAGAAAACTTACATTTCCCACACACTAGTATTTATGCTTATTTTGTTATTCAGAGTAATATCCCTGTGATCACCTCACAGATGGCCCTTTGCATGTATTTCTGTAATTTGCAAGAAGGGAAAAAGTAAAGGCTAATGATAAAACCCCAAAAGCTGTTAACTTTTTCTTCTTGCAGGAAGGATATTCTTTTCAAAAGAGAAATAAACAAAGCCAATGTATAAATTAAATATTTTCCTTCCATTACTCAATACATCATGAATATATGCCACTCTAGGACAGAGAAAAAAAACTATATTAAAGAAATTAAGAGAAAAACTAGAGACAATATTAAGCGTTCTAATTTTAATGCCCTGCCCCATCAGTTCAGTTTCATGTCTTAAGGAATGTATCTAGAAATAAGTGTGACAACATTATAATCCCACTTAAAATACATTACTTGATACACACAAAATAGGCAATATCATTATATACCGATTTGCCTGTCAGTCAGCTGCTTTCCTTAAAAAAATTCAAAACTAATGTTACGGCTGTAAACAACACAAGAGTTCTCCAAAATTTCCTTAAATGGTTATGATTCAGAGGTACCTTTCCACACACTTCACTTGCTTGCAGTATTACGCCCTACACAAGACTTAATTTGTTGAAGGCATGATTCAATTTCTTTCCAGATCATCAAAAATGAAAGGAAAAAAAAAAAAATCAGGATCACCAATTTCAACTTCACTGCACAGCTCACCGCCAATGCACCACAACTCAAATGCAAGCCAAGCCAAGCCTCTGAGTTTACTACAGAGGTTAAAAACAACAACAAAAACACACACCAGGAAGACAGGGGAAAATTTTCTAGAGAATGCAATCAATTTATTTTTTTCTTCTACTTCCCATAGAGAACAAGTATTATTAAAATAATCAAGCCGAAACAGGTAATTAAGCTACATGATGTAAATAAAGGTAGAGTACTCATTCCAACAGAAACCCAGCCTAACAGACTGCAATAGCTCATCAATTTTGCACAGACACTGCAATTTCATACGACAAGAAAAGGAGTCCTGCCCTCCAGCCTATACTTGATCATGCCAAAAGCAGTGCTCTACAGCAAGGTCATATAACTGGAATTCCCCCATTTCCCACACCGACAGAGGTAAAGCAACAACAGGGAGACAGCTTGACAAGGCAGCACAGAGTAAGACTGACCCAGGCAGGGTAAATCAAAGCAGCGCCAGGTCAGCCACCGAATTATTATCACGGGCACTATAACACTGTACCAGTATTCACACCTATGACAGTACTAGCATGGTACTGCTATTCTCTCATGACTCCTCTGTTCCATAACAACAAGAAAATGTTTCCCAATTAAAAGGGGAAAAAAAAAAAAAGAAAAAACCCAAAACCCCCATGTTTCAAAGGTATGCCAGTATTTGGAGCAAAGTGTATGAAGAACTTGTGACTGAAAATCATTCCTCACGCTATAAGCGGTTACAAAAGTTCTGTTCCCCTTATCAACATTTTACATATGAATAAACATGAAAAATATACATATTTTAAGTGTTTGAATTCCTAGTTTTCTCATACATAACACCAGCTTCCTGTGGATTTGTTTGTACTGATGCAGAGAAAGAAACATGATGAGATACCAGTTTCTGAGGTATGATAATTTAAGTCTTTTCACCCTGCTTTTTCTTGTGATGGATCTTTAGCGAATACATAGGCTTTAAACACTCCAAAATCTGAGACAAAAAAATATCAGCAACTGAAATTTGTAATGGAAGCTTGCAGCATCTGGACAAAAGAGTGTTTATCTTAGGGTGTACTCCTTTGAACAGTCTCTTCCAACAAAGCATTCAGAAAATGACATTTGATGCAGCACATCAGGCAAGCTTGTGAAAGGACAGTGTTACTGAACACTAAGCTGCATTTAAGTAACCAAAAGGCACATGGAATAGTTTCATATTTATTTGGGAATTCAGCGAGGCACTCGGTCATGAATTTGTAACATCAGCACCCGTGAATGGATGGCTAAGATGAAAGCAGCAACAGCTCGGAGTTGTCTGACATTCTGTTGTAAAGCCATAAATATCCCACAGGTGGTGGCATGGTGACTGTAGGACGCTTCTTAGTCACCCAGGGGCTGATCTGGCTGCCCAAGAAGCAGCAGAATACATTAGTCACCTATCTGTCTGGAAGAAAACGTATTTTTTAAGCAAAACTTCCAAGAAACATCCAAATCAAGAATAATATCAACTCAGTATGAAGTTATCTGATTGGGATATCAAATAACTGGGTACCATTCATGCCTGCACAGCCTGAAGCCAGGAAGATGTTCCAACATGCGGCTCCTCCCAGAGCAGCAGCTAACGCTGCCAAACCTCAAGGCATTCTGCACCTCCTGGGGAAAATTCAGTCCCATGAAGACACAGACACCTACAAACACTTGCAATAGCTTTACTGTATAATATATAGGTGCAGAAAAGAGTTGAAATGCATTTTGCTTCATCATTGCTGTAAACTGCTCTGATATTACTTAGCTGGGTAAGATGAGCAGTAAGGCACAGGCAGACACCTCCCTGAGCATTAGTTTTGTTCCACCCATTTTTGCAGCAGACATTCCAGAATGAAAGCCCCGTGTTGGCCACTCTGTGTCCACCTATACGACTACGATGACACCCTATCATCACCACTGCTGAACATAAACCAAACACCCAAACAGACCCTCAAGCCAAGGGGTGTTTAGAGTTTTGAAATGCTGATTAAAGAGACACACTTTTCTTTACTGAGAAGGATACAAGCAGACGGAGATCAAATTATGCACTTCCTCTGCAGGTTATTATTTATTTGGAAAGAAATTAAAGCAAAATTTGAAAATATTTAAGTGTTCTAAGGCAGACAGTCTTATAGAAAATGTGAGCACTGTGCGTTTGTGTAGGTCTTTGGTGTGCGTAGGTGTGTTTGCTGCGACGCATAGAAACGAGTTCATGGAAAATTCACAAGTGTCAGCTGAGGTAACCTGAAAGCTCGCTGCCACTGAAACACCCAGGCCTTCTCCTCCCAGCACACAGATACACCCCACGTCCTCCTCCATCTGTGCTCATCAGACCCTTGCATGAGCCAAATCAACACCCAAATCCAGCAAAAAAACACCCAGGTCTCCTGTCCCCATCTTGAGAGAGGCAAGGGGACAGCAAAGTTTGATTTCTTCTCAGGTGAGGGAAAGGAACTGACTGCTGGAATGGTCCAACAAGCGCCACAGCCAGGTCAAGATACGAGAGGAACCTGAAGCTGTAATACATATATAGACAAGGTGTTTTTTCCCCAGAAAACACATAAATTTAGTTAAAATTAACTTCTTTCAGGTAGCTGGAAAGTCTTTAGAGAAAGATAGCTCAAAAAATAGCTTTAGGATTATTTTCTCTTCATTATCAACTGAAAAAAAATCCTGCAAATTCTTTAGGGTTTTTTCCCCCCTCCTAAGTACTAAGTGGCATTTAGATTTTAACTGAATGGGAAAATATAATTTTTGAAGGAGCATTCATATTCAGAGTGTCTTTAACACACTAATCATTTTTCCAAAAGCAATAGTATTTAAAGTGCATTGAGAAGATACTTATTCCTATCATCTTAAGACACTGAAACTGAAAACAGAAATTAAACTGGTCATTCCCTGGATGAGTGTGTGACAGCAGAAAATAAGAATTAACAATCTGCTGAGAATACTACTCCCAAGGATCATCAACAGTTAAATAAAAGCTGAAAAGCTGTAATCACTACCACATGCGACAGCAGATTACAATTGTTATTATAGACCTTTCAGAAGAGGAAATTATATGCCCTGTATTTCTTTAAAGTAGTCTTAGAATTTATTTAAAGCATAGGAGGTTTATAAAACAGTTTCATTAGGCTTTTATTTTTGTGACTGTAAGAATATTCATTTCTTTATTTTGGACCACTTTTTCTTGGCACCAAATAATAATTTTTCCTCCTATGAATACAATTTTCCTCAGAACATTGCTTTATGAAACAGTGACCTGAAGAATCATCTTTTACTTTCAGATTTTATTCCTTTTACAAGCATAGGACCTACATTTAAGGAGATGTATATCCCTTTGATTAAATGCACAACATGAGTTAAGAACCAACTACTGGTAAGAATTACCACTGATACGAGTTTTGAAAAAACAATATAGAGTGATATTTAAATTGTGGAAATAATACTTACCTATACATTCAGAAGATAGATCTAATAGCAAATTGTTACCTCATCTTCAAAATCTCATCTGTCCTCCCCTCCGAACTGCACACCTTACTTTGTAGTAATTCATGCTCCAGCTGAGAATAACCAGGAACCATGTCTTTACCAATATAATCGCAGTACTTAAGTACTTGCTCAAGGAAAAGAAAGCTGGCAACCTTGAAGTTCATAATTTCCAGCGAAGTCTTCAAACTGTCTTCAGACCATCAACTACAAACGGTCATGCATATTTGTAAAATAAAATATTAAGCAATTTAACAAGCGTTGTACATTAACACTGAATGCCCCTGAATTTTACATAGATGGAAAAGAAAAAAAAAAGGAACATTTATAGACAGCTACTTCTGGAATTTCTTTTTATTTTCAGGTTACTGACTGTGATGTTGATTTTGCAAGTGCAAACAGCCTTATAATGCATCTCCACAATAACCATAATGAATAAGACCACCTAAAGAGCACAGTCAAAATCCACAAACCCTACATACCCAAAAAATGCATTCAGGAATCCTATTACAGAATATGAGGATTCATAATCCATCATATTAAATACCATGGAAAAAAGATTAAAAACCCTAAATATCTGCTGTGCACCAGAAAGCATTCATACAGGCAATAAAGCCAACACAAACAGACAGACCAAAAAACCCCACCCAGAACACAGCTGAAAAATTTGTCTTGATACTCTAGGAAGGCTTAGAAAATACATTAAAGACTTAGGTTCAGAAATTAGAATTCCTTTCTCTCCTAGATGCTGGAGCTCACAGTTCAGACAGACACATGGGTTTTATGGTGTGTGACAACTCTTATCATGCTTCACCTCTTGCTAACAGCCCTCCATTCCACTGACATCGACTACCCTTCTCTCCCAAATACTTACGCTGATTAGCATTAACACATTACATCCAGAGTAATGGTTATAACCTGTACTTAGTTCGATGTTTGCTGCATCTCCATCAGGCATGATGGAGGCTAGGACGCCTGAGAGGTCATCATATTTTCCATCTGAATTAGTTGTTTTAAAATAAATGAAAAGATAAATAAATAAATAAGCTCTCCCTATAAACCCTTGCCTCTCAAATTATATTAGCAGCTCAATTGGTTTTACACTCTAGTACACACCATTTTTCTTCTACAGGGAAATACTTTTGAGATGGATGGAAACAACCCTATCTATTATAAAAATCACTCAGGCTAACATACCGCTTTTTTTTTATATTGTTTTGAAAGAAATAATTGGGCTCAGTGTTCAGCAATGGGAAGAACAGCAAGGAGAAAGACTGCATATCAACTAGGACTGCTGTTTTAGAGAAAACTTGAAGTTCACAGCCATTAACGGGGTTTGGTGGTTTTTGTTGTTGTTTGGAGGATTTTTGTTTTGTTCTCAGAAAATATCTCAGTTTATGAAGATCGGCATCTTTCCTCTTGACACTACACTTTCCAATTAATAAAAATTTGAAACAGCTTTTTCCTTCCAAATAGCTAGTTTATACATGCTAATGTTATTTAAATCCTCCTCTATTTTGAATACTGATGTTCACAATGCCAACAAAATACACTAAGCATATTCATCCAAGCCCATAAAACATTCCTCTGTAACCTGCATGAGGTTACAAGCTAATGCTTGGCACCAGCTAATGAGATTAGCCTAAAGTTCTAAAAAATACAAAACTGAGAAATCTACCAGAGGATGTACCATATGATGGATGAAAACCTAGCCTCCATTTCAGACAACTCATGAACTTTTAACACTAATATGCATTAGTCAAACATTGTAGTTAATTATTAGGCCTAATGTTCCAAATTAATTTCATGCAAATTTTTCCTGTGATTTGAGTTATTTCACATTTTTGTTTCTCCAACGACACAGTACAGATACCGAAGTACCAAGTCATCCAAGCAGCTATTTCATTTTCTTTTCTTCTTTATACTGCAATTGAGCTTTTAAATAGTTTTTACACTTGTACTTCCTAAAAGGAATGTATAATTTATCCTGAAGTAAGAGTCTAATTTCAGTCTCTAAGACTTTTCCTTCAAAATTAGAATTTGCTAAAACCATAAAAGAAATTTGAAGTTGTTAACAACTATGAATCCTAACACTGCCTGCAAATGTTCTGAGTGTCCAAATAAGATACTGAGAGTCAAGTGTCAAGAAGCATCTCAGAAAATTAACAGAGATTAATCGTACAGTATTGTCTTCTAACACAAACCTTTTTTTAAAAAACATCTCTTTCTATGAAGAGAATATCCAACAAATTTAGAAAACAAGCAGAACTGTTAATCATGACAAAGTATGTTCTTACAAAAAAGTTTTTGAAAAAGATTTAAAAATATATTTATTTATTTTTATGCTTTACCTATCAATCTCCTGAAACTGATCAAGGACTAACCAGAATCCTCCCTATACAGAATGCAAATCCACAAGAAGTAGGGAAAGAAAAAGGAATTTAGACTCTTTCCAGCAAAAACACATAAAAATACGCAACAAAGTCTGTGTATTGTTAGCTGACAGGTTCCTTTCTCACATACAGAAGACACACAACTTTTCTTGGCATTTATGCACATAGAGACATTTCAGGGGGGAAAACTGTGACAGTAGATAGCACAACACTTACAACTCTGGTAAGAGACAGCTATTAAGCACTCAATTCCAGAATTCCATTAATGTTTTAGTTAATCACCAACCTGAATCTCTCTTATTGCAATTTAAGATTATTACTGCTTAACCTATCACCAGCCTACATGAAGACTAGGTTACCGCCTTCTCTGCACCAGCCTTTTACTTTTTGAAAATTTCCATTTCCTTTTTCTCTCCTGTAGAAAAGACAATCCTAATTTCTTCAGTCTTTCCAAAGAGGGTATGCTGCTGACCAGCCCTCTGTCATTTCTGCTGCTTTCCTCTGAGCTTTCCCAGAATGGGAATTCTCCTTCATGCTCCAAACTGAATACAACTACCTATTCTACTAATCGCACCAAGAAAACAAAAAACAAAACAAAACAAACAAAAAAAAAGAACAAAAACCAACCAAAAAAAAAACCAAACCAAAAGACTATTTTTATACAGAATATCTCATACAAAGCAATGACAACAGCTGCCTTTTTCACAACAGCGTAACAACGTAGACTTACATTTAATTAGTAATTCACAGCAATCACAAAAAACATTTGTGTGGACTCCATCTTGCACTCATGCTGCTGACCTTTCCACCCAAGTGTCATTGCAAGCCTGCCCAGTTTCACCAAACCATTTATTTTCCATTGTTTTTCAATTCTTCTTCATTAGTACCACCCCCATCCATCATAATCATTTTGAAGCCCAGATTACCCTCAAATAGGCTCGCAGGCTCGGTAACCTGGACGTCCTCATGAAGTTCAAAGGACACTTCTTGTTCCATCATCCATGGCACTAATGAAAACATTAAGAACAACTGGACACTATCAGCGTTTCCCAAGCAGCTTTCCACCTACTGTAAAGCAGTTTCAGTTTCATCAAGATGTTTCTTCCCGAAGCTTAATAGAGTAAGCGTCTTGGGTAAGACACGTGCCATCTACTCCTTCACTCTCTTTTCCTCATATAGTTAGAGAATACATTTGCACTTCCTTAAATATCACAGAACCTCCTTCCCCTTAACTCCCCAGCACGTGGACCTTTGCTCACTACCACACGAAATACACTGCCGTGTTGAGGGGTGGTTAAAGAGCTGAAGATCATCAGCTCTGCTAGGCAGAAGACACGTCGTTTCAATGCCGACCCGCAAGCTGTCCAGGTCAGCAGCAGGAGCAGATGCTCGCTGGCCCGCAGGGATCAGCGAGGGCACCTGTCCCCTGGGCACTCTCGGGTAACGCCACCCAGGCCACCTCTGAGCCCTGCGTGTCCCCTCCACGGCTCGGAGACACAACCCTCCCCACAGCCCTCCTTGGTCCCTTCTCAGTTCAAAATGCTGGGGGTGGGAAAGGGGAGGAAGGGGGCCACGCTTCCGCAGCTGCCGTAGCACAACGCCGAGGCTACCGCTGCGCACCTGGGGCTATTCTTTCGGAAGGAGAAGCCATGCTGAAATGCTGGTGGACAACGTTAAGGCGTGAAGGGGAAGAGCGCAGCACCCATGCCGCCGGCCGAGGGCGGTGCCCAGGACCACACCTCGAGGGCCTGCGTGAGGTAGTGCCGGGCCAGCGGAGAGGGCTGCGCAGCCGGGAGCCACGAGCAAAGGAGATGAGCTGACAGCGTAGACACACCGGGTCTTCTTTCGGTGCAATTCATTGACCTCCAGGCGATACGGTATGCATGGGAAGAAAGCCACCGCTCTGGAAAAGGTTTGCCCCTATTGAAGCAACGTTTACTGCAACAAAGCTATTTCCATTCTGCATGCTAATTCATTGCACAAAAGTTAGAGGCCAGCAACAGAAATTACTTACACATAACCTTATATAAGGAATCAACCCTTTGGGTTTCGGGGTTTTTGGGTTGGCTGGTTTTGAGAAAGCTGTTAGTAACCGAGTGTGCGGCTGCAGACAGAGAGAGGCGAGGGGCAGGAGGAGTCCAGTGACTATAGGTGCAAAAAGCCATCCTGACTCTACACATCTGCAGTCTCAATTTACCCCATTCCCTTTCTCCAATGTTCTGGTTATTATATGAAACATAAATAACCAAATAAATACATAAACAAACAAGTTGAGAGATTTAGGGACCCAGAAGGAGCAATTAGGCTGTGGAGCTTGGGTTGGTATAACTGCTTTGTCTGAACAAAAAGCAAACCAAAAAAAACTTGAATACCTTAAAAAGCTAAAAATAGTCTACACAGCTAATGAAAACCATCATTTCTTTCAATGTCAGGCACTAATTACCATTTTAGTTGTAAATCTACTAAGAAACTTATTGAAATAAAAATAATACATTGAGAGCTATAAGATACATTTTGAAAGCAAGTACAATTTTTCTTCAATTTAATCAAGCATTTTGCTTATGTGCAACATAGCAAGGGCGAGGCAAGGTTTGCAGCAACGGTATGGCTCAGTCATTTAGCAAAATAGGAATTAAGGCAGTGCAAGTGGTTGTGGAAGTATTCAATGACGTTTAATTTTAATGAACCCATTTGAACAATGTGTGATAAAATCAGCACATAAAATGATGCATATTGCTAGAATTATCAGGAGAACTGCCTCTCTCCTGCAAGGCTCAATAGTTGTACACAAAAGGCACCTTCAGAGATTGTGGGTGTACAAAAATATGCAAGGGTGAAGCCAACAGAAGCAAATGAAAGCATATATCGAATGCATGTAATATCTACACGTATGTAACAACAGACACCTGTAGTCTATCTGAAACAATTATTCCAAATTCTGTCCTTAATTTTAGGCTTCTCTTTTGCCAGAACTTATTCAGTTCTCTGTGTCTCATAGCAACTAAGCAATTGTCAGAATTTATTTTTGTAATTTATATTCAGAGAATATATTAATGTTTGACAAACATTAGTATTTGCTTGAGAATGCTACAGCTTTCATATTACATGATAGCCAATGAATCAATAGTTTCTATGAAAAAAGGAATTATAATGTTATCTAAACCATGCTACTCAACTTCAGAATCAGAGACAGGCATAACTTTTGGGAAGGAAAGCTACAAACAGACCATAATTTTTAATATCTGCCACAACTTCTCCTTTAATTCAAAGGTCAGCAAGCACATTTTCTACTCTGAGTGATCAGTGCTTTACTGTCTTTGTAAGGTACAATTACTTGGACAGCTATTTATCTCCTCTAACAATTAAAAACATTGCTCACATCTTCGAAGAAGCAAAGGTTATAAAGTTTCACCTCCAGTCAAGGCCTTAAAAATTTGATTACTTACTCCAGACTGATAGGGACATCACATTGGTATGATAAGAGGATTCTATGCTGATAAATCATAACACTATTGAAAGCGCCGTGCTGCCAGAGACACTCACTTTAAGCTGCATACTGGAAAATTTCCATTTGGCGTAATAGCGAGTCATACAACAAGGCTCTAACTCTTACCCTTTCATTTCAAACTAAATGCACATCAACCTGTGGTACCCAAAACAATGAAAAGCACTGGGGTAATCCTACATTACCTCCAAACACATAATTGTCCCATCAGATTCAACAGAAAACATCTTCACCTTTCATGAATCATTTTGGGTGCTTTATAAGTAAGCTGAGGAAAGAACAAGACAATAACATACATACCTACACACAATTACATAGGCAGACATTTCAATATTGCTCTGAATTATTTCTGAGTTAGCCAATTTAATAGACAAATTTAATACTACACAATTCTCTGTTAAGCTTATTAATTTCTACTTGGGACCACTCATCACTATGAGATGAGTAGGTAGAAAGTTCTTAACATTTAAGCCATATTCGGCTAGCTAGTTCGTACTCTATGGAAAAAACTTTATTGCCCAGAACAAAATAAATGGTGGGGAATATAAAAAAAATAAAAATCAAAGCACAAATTCAGTAGAAGCTAACATATAAATATGGCTTTCATCACCCTGAAACTTCATAAAAAAAAAAATCACATCAAATATGCTGGCGGAAAAAAAAAAATCAGAAAACCAGATGGAACAACAGAGATTAAAATTAATATAAAAATGTGAAAGCAAAGCATTGCTAGACACAAAAACCCCCACACACTTTGTTGAAAGGGCAACAGTCAAGCTGCAGAGAGGTTAACAACAGAGTTCTACAGGACTAGCCCTAGAATATATCACAGTACAAAAAAGGAGTGATATTCTGTAAGACTGCTTGTGATACACCTCTGGGAGACATCCAAAGTAATAGAGAGCAAGAGTGTTACAAACAAAGAAGGGATATCAAAGGAGAATAATAAGTGAAATACAGTTGTAAAACATGAAATATCAGGAATTAAAGACTTTAGATGTAAGACTCCAACAGTTGAAAAGGTAAGAGAAGCACGAGGAGAAGGGTTCAAGAGAGAGAGTGTAGTTCAAACAGTGCTAAGCAGTGCACAACTTCATTAAGTTCAGCATATGTTATGGGTGGTTGAAGATGATGCTACCTGATCCTGAAGTTCTCTTAAAATACAGCTTTAACTAAATGACTCTGCTCATTAAACCTGGGAAGGATCTTTTTCCCAAAACAACATGCCCTTGGAACATTATTTCAAGAGTTACAGGGTACGTTTTTTTCATACACAGATGTCACCCATGTTCAGAAAGCAAAACGTTCCACTTCTAGGCTACCAATTCAAGAACAGGATTGCTGTTGTAGCAAGTATCTGGCAATATAATCCTTCAGTAGATAGAATAAATTTAGCGACTTCAATACACTTAAGGCCAATATCTGCCTCATAAAAAACACTCTCTATTACTTTAATTTCTGTAGAGATGTCATTAAGTGAATAAGCAATAAAAACAAAGTACTTAAGGGTTTTTGTACTAAGTAAGTAGGCACAGGCAACACATAGAATAGAAGACTGGGAACAACTCTTCCAGTCCTTGTCTGTGGATAAGATAGTAAGTCTGTGTAGATAATTAACGAAAAACTTCAAATATTTTATGAGCAGTGAAAATAGCCTTAAAAAAAAAAATAAACGAGCCCCACTTGGTGTTCTCCTCAACCTTTCCCAAGGAAGGACTGAATGGAGGAGAACGCACACATAAAGAACAATGCGGGTTTTCTGAAGCCCCCTGCCCCTCTCCAAGTCCTCGCCGAAAGGCTGTGAAAGTAACTATTGAAGGGCTGCCAAGCTTAACTGTTTAACATGACATTTGGAGATTTGCTTTTTTATTCTTTTTCTTCTCACTAAACTTATTCTAGTTCTTTTACGAATCTCTGATCTGCTTGTTCAGATACGGAGAAGCAAAGCCTGTAACATTCCTATGGGTTTATTTTGGAGGCGCACATGGAAGTGAAAAATCTTATTACTTATTCCACTTTTAGCTCCATTTTAGGAAGAAAAAAAACCCCAAACAATTTCCTATCTTTCATATTAACTGACATTATAATATTTCTGGAAAGGGTTTAGCTATAGAGAATATATACATGGAGGGTATGGATATCTTACAGAGCAGTAGGGGAGGTATGAAATGTTTAAAGTTGTTGAAATAAAATCACAAGGATTCCTAGTTTGCCTCTCCAGTGTCGTATGTCTCTTACTAAGATTTGACAATCATACCAAATAGAACTGTAAATCCAAGATGTAGAGGGGCAGAGAAAAGAAAACAGCATCTAGTAAGTAGAACAGAATAGAACAGAGGGCAGAGAACAGGAGTTAACTGGATGGTTGAAGAGAAACTGTTGCTTCATTCCGAAGTAATTCTGAGTACTAGGGGTTTTAGTAATAATTCTGTGGTTTTAGAAAGACAGTTCACTCTTGTCAGTACCAAGGTAAAATAATACAAAAAAGACCCTTTTCTCACACATGTGATGCAGTTGTAATGTGCAATATTAAATGAATGTTATGAAGCAAAGTGGCATGCTACTGTATGATGACCATTTTCCTTGAAAATGTGCAATTTTAAATGCTTGATTTAAGACACTATAATAAATCAGACTTTGAGGAACTGCCTTTGTTTTCTGGGTTGGGGGGGCAGGCGTATGAGGGGAATGAGGAGGGTTGTTTTTTATAGGTTCTTCAAATAAAATATGCCTTATACCCAACCCACACTCACAAGAAATCCCCATATCCAGCTTTGGATGGGGGTTGGGGGTGATGAAAACTCATTTTTCATTCCTCCAACATCAACCAATCATAGTGAAACACTACCAACCCTTTAAAATATGTTATCATTCACCTTCTACCAAGAAAAAAAAAAATAAATCTCAGCAACTGTGAGACCAGCACGAATAGCGAAATACCCGAGAACAGCAGCTGGAGAAACGGCCAGCAAGGCCCAGCAAACACAGCCCTGGTCCCCTTAACTCTGTTTGTCGCATATTAATGCGACCTTTGCCACTTAGTCCTAGATTCCCTTTTTGTGAGACAGAGATAAAATCTCTTCCACCGCTGACAAAGTATCAGTTCTATTTTCCATCATCTTCCTGCTCTCCTGCTTGCATATTGTGCTGTCATTTTTGCCAAGCAACATTTTGCCACGCTGCTGCAGCGATTCAGCCTGCCATGGCTTCTTTTTGGGCCAAACACATTGCACCAGGTCTCTTACAAAATGATTTTGTCCATGCACTCTGCTTCCCTAAATACAGCCTGCTCAATCCGCAGTGCTTTTCTTGTGAAGGCAAATGCAACATGGCACTGAACTGGGCCCTATGTGTTACCCTTAAATAAATCAAATTACTAATATCTCTGAAAAAAATGCATTTCACAAGAAACTAGACAAATACTAGCCCATATCCACCCCAGCCATATAATGCATAAAAGACTACCCACATGAAACTTTAAGCTGTTTTGCTGAACCTGGGCTCCCTGCTGAATTTCAGCTCCTTCTGAAAAATATCCAAGAATTTGCACGCCTCTGGAAAGTGAGGGCAGAATGACACCAACAAGGAGTGGTAACAATGCACTGAAAGGATCTTTGATGTGTATTTCATGACACTCCCCATTGATCAAGTCTACAAAAACTTTGAATCTAATAGAAGAACTGATTACAGCTTAATTTTATTACTGGATAAAGTCTTTTTGCAAAAACAGCAAAACTAAGAACCTGTGAAATTAACACTTGTAAAAAAAACAATTCTTGTCTAGCATGAACACCTTCCAGACTACTATAAATGACAAGGAAGGATAATGCTCAATTTTTTTCAAGTACTCACTAAATGCAAAAAGCTATGAGAATGCAAAAAGCTATGTTTTAATTGGTTTTGGTTTGTTTGTTTTTTAACTTTTTCATACAATTTAGTACTTGTAACTGACCAATCAGTATGTTTTCATAAGTTAAGAAATGAGACAAATCCTTCAAAACACACATGCACATATATAAAAGCAGGGAGCTGCTTGAGCTCATATGTCACTGAGCAGACTTGCTAGGGAATCATCGCCCGTGAGTTACTGTTCAGCTTACTAGTTCTATGCTTAAGATGTCTGCTAATAGTTTCCCACATTTTAACCAAGCATCCTCTCCAGCTGCAACTCTCAGCTTAAAAATACTTATTTAGAAAATTTAATTACATGAGAATCTGAGTGGATATCGTCATTTCTGTACATGTAAACTTGCTCTTTAACCTGAAGAAACTACAGTCTAAATTTAGGGAGAAACATAGTAATGGGACAAACATGTACCGAAACAATGAGATAAAAACATTTTTTAGGAAGACCATGTAACTTACAAGGGAAAGACACTACTTTTTGTTTATTTTCTTAGTGCAAAAGAATAGGTAGTATATACACAAAAGACTTAACCATTTTTGAAAGCCTATAAAGGGACATGCCTGAGATAGATAAGTGAGCCAACTCCGCCGTGCACAGCTTCCTAGAAGCTGGCTACCAGACTCCTCTCCCTTGTTAGCACTCTACTGCTAACAAGGCTGACTGAAGATGCATCTCTCCAGCATTCCTAATTTCAGGGCCTGTCTGTTGCTGCCTAAATTTTACACAAGATGGAGAAGATACTCATGGGCAGAAAGACAGCATCCAGTTTTTTCTCATAAACTCTTTATGAGACTATCAAATCAAATCTGCTGTGTAGTAGAAAGGGATGCAAAAACACAGTTGTCCATTTACAGCTAGACAGCTTGTCAACACTTGCGTTTGTAATTTTTTCGTAGAATATTTTTGTCTGAATCAAAATTCACATCTTATATGAATGAAAAACAAAGCTAGTTGTTGCTTTCCTGCTTTTCAGTGCAGAAGGAGGAAGGAAAGGCAAACAGGGAATTATTTTAAATGCACTTTAAGAATTAATTATGTTTTGTTTCAATTACATCCTGTTACCATAAAAATATATTTTTAATCAGTTCTAGACAGAAAACAGTACTCTTGACTATATAAAGAAGCTAATCAGTGATTCATACTTTTCTGATTACTCAACAAGATTTCTACTAATTTGAAGACACCACAGAACTACGTAACTTACCACTCAAAATAAATGACAGGTTTTTTCCTAAAATGAATGCAGCCTCACAAGTCCCTTCTGAACTTCTTCTACTTCAAGAATCCCTAATCCAAGGTGCTGAGGGTGTCATGCAAATTAATGATCACTACACCTAAAAAGGCCTCACACCTTCCAGAAGGTGTATCCAAATAACAACAGACCTGCAATAATCCAGGTTTCCTCTAAAGAGGAGATTCTGAGTCAGTTCCCCGTGCTTAACTCTAACAGCCAGCCTTTTCAGCAACACACCTGACTACAAGCTGGTTCCCAGCACAGCTCTTCCAGCTGCCACTAAGCTGTGCAGCATGAAACTGAGAATATTCAGGTCCTGTTATTACCCATCACAGAAATAACAATAGTTTTATAATAATTTCCATCGCTATTGCTTGGAAAGAGCAGAATTTGTAGGAAGCTACTTAGAGGGCGCAGCTTCAGAAAACTCCTCACTTTAAAGATATTTTTACTACCATTTGATCCATTTGTGGGCCACTCTATACCAGGCCCATCACCCAGTAAAATCAAAAACTGAATAATGATCTAGCATGCCAATGTCTATGCTTCCCAAAGGTAGTTTAGAACCAGCCAGTTTGTCTCCAAGTCATGCCAGGATAGAGCTGGAAAAAAAAGTGGACAGGAGCTTCTGAAATCATCTCTTACATTATTTAATGAAACGTTAAAAGAACATAATAATTTTAACACTGGCCATTTGGGTTGTTTAAGGAACAGCACAAGAAAAAGACTAGTCTTTTGCCATGTTCATTCTTCCAGCAAGCAGACCAGGAATTTCATGAGCCACACTTTGTAACTGAACTCTTATCATTCATCAATTCATCCAGCACTGGTTTTAACCCAGCTACACTTTCATCTGTCAAAATATTTCCTTATGCGCAAACATACATATCTACCTTCATTACGATGTGCTGCTTGTTCTCATCTCACCCTACTACTGGTATTCTAGGAACAGCTATTCTGTACCCATATATACTGTTTCTTTCATGGTTTTATGTAATGTGCCACATGCATTCCCTCTCACTTCTCTCCTTCAAGTCGCTCTAGACTAGGTGTTTTTCAAAATACATTACCTTCAAGTAAATGTAGGAACCGCCTCATCACTCTACCCCTATTTCCTTCTTTATTGTGCTGCTTTGTCTTTTTAGATCTGTCATATCCTTTTAGATAATACTTAATCCAGTTCTGATCATGCAAAGAGATGAAAGGAATATTGATTTATACAGCCACATTGGTAAAGAAAATTCCATCAACGCAAGCCCATTACCACCACCCAGCCATGCTCTCCTTAACCACATAATACATCATCTGCGTGCTCACAATAACATAGCAAAACAGTGAAAACAAATGCTATGCAAGGAGGTTTACAACTCCTGCAAAGCTAGGGCTCTTTCAAAGAGCAGTATTGTAACAGACCTTTACCAGCAGTATACATGCCAATGTATGTCTGCAAAGGTAAATCTAGTAAAACTGGGTTGGGCTGGAAGATCATGCCAGCTGAACAAGCACTGACAAGCCCACAGGCTGGCCATTCCCTGCAGTCCATTCCAAGAACATACTGACATGCATCTAAGTGCTACCTAAAATTGCCTAAAACAAGGGAGTGCCAGTAATTACAGGTCATCATCGTCAGTGTCCATGTGTCCCCCCTGCCCCAGCATTTAGCAAAAGTGGTACCAATAAGACCAGCCTTCTTCTACTGCCTCTGCTCTCCACTGGGCAAGGTCCACATGCAGCACAAGGCTGCAATTTTTTTGTATCCTGCAAATGCTTTCCATTTTCCCACACAATGCCTTCTACAGTCACACAATATTTGACTCACTATTTGCTAAGCACTTTCTACAGTGAACGACGACTGATTCCCAAGTTTGGATAAGTAAATCAATGCATTGTGCTTTACATGCTTTAATACTTAGTTTAATATCATCCGTACACTCAATGAGAGTTTTCTGCAACACTCTGGAATAAGCTATAGGTATAATCATCTTAAATAACTTTAGTTTACACAGCAACTTTTTTAGCCCCAGAATCCACCCATTTCACAAAACATTTCTGATGTGGAACAGCAAAGGTCACAGGACACACATCTGGAACTCCTACTGATAACTTTTCCCACTGTGCAGACTGGCTATTTTTCCTACTTCCTACTCCAGACCTTTTCAAAGGCTAGCACCAGACTTGTCACCTTGCAGTATCGGCAATGGTCGGGACACCAGCAGATACTTTCACACTGGAGTTTCTTTTGGGTGTCTGGAACATTATTTGCTGCTGCCAGTGATTCCTTGCTATGGACAGTATCCACTGTGGGGACTTCCTATAAACACAACCATAGATGTTCTTATATTAAAAAAATTTCCTCTATTGTGTATATGTGGTTCAAATAACGTTTTCAACTTCCCTGTAACAAGGTGACCTGGAATGTTCTTTTTAATCCTTCAATATCTGTTCTCCCCAACAGCACCGTCCAAGCTCTTAGCTTCAGACATCTCACAAAAAGTTGTGGTTTTAATTAAAATTCTAAGCTTTTAGCAAGTTCCTACTAAAAAACTGTTTTGGACAACCGTATTGCAACATTGCGTTTACTGTGCTAGGGTTTGTACTCTTTCCTGTTTTCCTCATTGGTACATAATTTACACTCCTAATACATTTGATAAAAAAATAAGACCTTGAACATTACCAGTAACCTCATTCTTCAATTATGGCTAACACAGCTTGAATTCACAATTCAAGCCCCCTCTATCACGCTGTCTGCTTGCTTTCCAGCTTAATTCCCTACTTTTCAAATCATCAGAAAACCTGATGTCACTGTTTTATGCACACATACCTATGATGTATCAAACACCACACCACCAGCAATTCTCTTCATTTTATTGTAAATATGTCCTTATTAGAAAGACGGGTAAGTAAATAATTCTCACTACATTATACTAAGCAACGCTTATGAATCCAGACTCAGGAGTATTAAGCAATTGCTTCTCCTTGCCATGGCAGGAATATAGATCCAACAGTTCAGTGACGTGAGCAATGACCTTCACAAATCACAGAAGAACACAATTCAGACTTCTCCAACACTACAAGAATTTTATTCAAGACGAATACTTTAAGGGCCACTGATTTTCCAAGCTACTTATACAACTCAGTCCTTGAACACATGTGAAGAACCAAAGGATTAAAGTACCGAAGACACACCACCACAGCGTAATCTGAGCTGGAAAAAGAATTACATACACCTGCATTGCTTGTTTCTTAGTCAAGAAAAATTTGTCAGCCAGTGAGCAAGGCAGTGCTCCAAGTGTCACGGAAGCATTTAATTAAGCTAGGGTGACAATTTCACAATTTATGAGATGGGCAGAATGACACCTTTCCTTAAATATCCAGTGCCTTGCCACAGCTCCTCCTGGAAGAAATTTAAAGGGCTCTACCTGAGCATATCTTCGGAGCAATTTACTTACTTTGGGTGGCCTTCAACATCTTCACACTCTTTTCAAATAAAGTGAAGTACCGTCTTACTTCAGCCCACTTGATTAAAAAAAATGGCCAATTCTGTATTACAGCAACTACCTTCCCTTATCTGTCTCATCCCTCTTTGTACAGATGACGCAGGAAGTTCTCTATATGACATCAGGGAAAGAAAAGGTAGAAGTCTGCTCTCCTCAAAAAAAAAAAAAAAAAAGGCTAAAATGAGAACAGCTTCAAGGCAGACTACATGTCACATTATGACCACTCCACAGTGGCTTCTAGGTAGTAAATGTGTATGTCACTGTTACTTTTATTATGATTTGATCAAACTTAGTACCATTTATACCAAATCTTAAACCAGTGATATGTCACAGTAAGTTCTTAAGAGACAGAAAACAGTCAAATCTCACTATAAAGAAATCTCATATTTAAAATTTTTCTTCACTCTTGGAAGCTTATTATATTTAATTTCTCATATCATTTATTACACATACTTTCTGAAAAAACTTGGCTTCAAGAGGTTGCAGGAACAAAATAGATTTATTCTGCTTTTTGCGATAATTAGTGCAAATAACTATACTGTGTATTCTGGTTATTACTTCTGTATGTTTTCAAAGGTTTTACTCTCTTGGGACAATTTGTAGGAAACAGCATGATTAGCTTGATTTTAATAAGTTAGCAAAATCTATGATTTAAGTCTAAAATAACAAATAGTACTGTACTAACAAATAGTATCTTTATATCCGTTTTGCAGGTTTAAGCAAAAAAAATTGCCTTAGTATCAAAGTCACATGTAGTTTTCCTGTATTTTAGTTTTTAGACTTATTCCATGAAGTTTTATTTTGTTGTTCACTGCAGTGCTACGGAAATGAAAATATATGGACATTACATAACCATTTACAGAGTATTTCAAACACTGAATACTTTAGAAAATATTTCAAGATTTTAAAAACATATTGAAGAAAAACACATAACAAAAATGCAATCTATTTAGGATTGGCAGCATTGTTATTATGTAATTATGGGTCTAAAATGTTAGTTGCCATAACAACTTGGAACAGTTCTACATCCATTATAAATCTTTTGCTCTCTCTTCATATGGATGCTTATTTTTAACCCTGACTTCTTCCTGATGCACTTTTTGCTAGGCAACCTCATTAGCTAAACTCCTACTGTGTCAGACTGGCAGATACAATTGCAGGCATTCCCACAGCCAAACAAACATATTATCTTCACACAAGCTGCCAGATGTGCCATATATCTTACAAATGTGGGTTTGTGCCTCCTTTAATTATGTTCTCTTCTCTTGGATAGCAAAAAACCTCCAATGTCTCCATCCCTTAATAAAGTGCTTAAAGACGTGAAATTACTGTATCGTGCCAGTTAACGGCACAATGCACTGCAATTTATGCGTACACTTAATACAATATGGCAAGCCATAAACTTCAAACTTCAAAAACACTAAAATAAAATTATACCTACCTTCTGCGATTTTACAGACTTGTACTATCTCAAGGTAGATTAAATCTTTGAAAATGATTTATTTTACAATTATATTTAAATTTAAAAAAAACTCAGACAAAGATTGAAGAAAATGTGAACAAATCTACTGTTCCCTCCTCTCTCTCCCCCCAATATTGTCAATATCTCCAATATTGACATGCATACTACTTATTTGTAGAATTTTCATCACAACGAAAAGCCATAACAGTAATAAAACTGTGTCGCCCAGGAAACTTTATATAAATTAACATTGCCAACATGAGAAATCCATCAGAAAAATCATGCTAAAGTTGTGATTACCAAAAAAAAGTGGCATAAGATGAAGATGTTTTGCCTGAGTTACACTTACTGTGAGCAACAGTGCCAGTATCAGATGGGAAAAGTAACACAGGAATCATAATAGCTGTACAACACTTACAAAGGGAATGGTTTTCCCCATGATCTTCCCAGTAGAGGTCTGGACAAAACCAGATCTGCTTCCATGTGTACAGACCACAACAATAAGAGCTGGACAATACTTTCAGAGCTGGAAAGTTCCTTTGCCTTGTTGATCAGAAGCTGTAAATCTTACTTTAAGAAGTATTCCACAGTTACAGAAAATAAGAAAACCAAATACAAAGATTTCACAGAGTAAGAGACATTTGAGGTTGGAAGGGACCTCTGGAGGTCATCTGGTCCAAACCTCCTGCTCAAGCAGGGCCACCCAGATCCAGTTGCCCCGGACTGTGTGTCCTGATGGTTTCTCAATATCTCCAAGGATGGAGACTCCAAAACCTCCCTGGGCAACTTGTGCCAGTGCTCAGTCACCCTCACAGTAAAAAAGTGTTTCCTGATGTTCAGAGGGACGCTCCTGTGCTTCAGTTTGTGCCTATTGCCTCCATTACTGCACTGGGCACCACTGAAAAGAGCCTGGCTTGGTCCTCTTTGCACTCTCCCTGCAGGTATTTACGTACATTCATAAGATACCCCAAGTTCCTAGCTTGCTGATGCGCAAGACTATACATTTAGTCTGATTTAGAGAACAGCAAAATAGCATTAGTTTTAGGCATGGAGCCCACTAGATGAAAGAAAGCCTACGACTAAAAATGAGGCATCATGTAACAACTGTATATTTAAGAAGGCCGTCAAGAGAAAACCCTTGGATAGAAGAACTCTCTTAAAAAAGTAAAAATACTGCTTTCAGTAAAAACATCTAATTATTTTCATTGGTGATCTAGCCTTTTATTTTATTCAGAGGTAGAAGATTGGCTGTGATCTTAAAAAGCTCAAAGCATCAGTAGACCTGGCCTTCGTCACACCAATTTTACCAGAACAGAGTCTGAGCCAGAAAGCCATTCAGTGTCTCTGTTCTCCCTCATTATATTAGAGCCACAAATTCCAACCTAAACACATTTGACCTGAATTTTGCCATATACCATGACAACATTAACTCTCTTTATGCTCTGGCTTGTAAAGCAATAGGAGAAATTCTTTATCATTATATGTTAAGTCAGTCTTCTGCAAATAAAAAGCAAACAAATCATCCTGCAAACTCTGGGTCATTTTACCTACTCCTCATTTGCACTGTGTTCCAACATGCCCACCTACTCATGGAGAGACTGGTCTTCAGGACTTCTTTTCCGTAGAATTAATTTGGTGAATAACGCCTTGATTTATATTTCAAAGGTCAATTAAGACTTCTGCAAATGGCTGGCATCTCATCAAATTGAGAGAAGATTAAAACTTGAGTCATTAATTTTTTTGATAAGCAGTGCAAATATGTATGAAAAATGCTTGCTTGTTCTTTTGCCTCGGGCTTCCTTAGTGCATCACTTAGTCTCATTTAGCGCATAGGAAGGTACTTGGAGGAGGGAAAAACATGAAGGAAACAGTAGAATCCTTAAGATCTTGTGCATATATATTGATGTAAGCAAAGAAACCGATTATAAAGCACTGAAGTCATGTTGCTGCAGCTTTAGATGTCCTTCTATCGTATGACCTTGTGCCTATATGTCTAAGGGTAGGTTAAAGCATTTCAGGAGAGCGGTGTAAGAAAACAGAAAGAGAAAAGGATGGCTAGAAAATGACAAAGTACAAAATCAACATTTTTTCATCCTTCAGGTGATGAAACAGAACTAGAGATAGCTACCATTTTAATTAACATGGAAGGTCAAAACCAAACATCATTATATGTAATTTTTCTTCCTATTATAAATTTCAGTCAAGTACAGAGGTGTTAAAGAAGCATGCAAATTACTGTAGGTTTTTAAAGATATTAAAATTAACTTGCTTACTTTTAATGCAAAAAATATTCACTAACCTATCAAGTCCAAACATGGGAAGAATTAGTATATGTATTTCAAGTTCAGATCTTGGATCAAAGTTTGTTTTTTCAAGATCTATAGCATTATAGATCTTACAGAAAACTAACATGCTGATGACATTACAGAATGAAGACTTTATTGTCATAAATGATGAATTAAAAGCAACTTTAGGCTAATGTTCAGCATAAAACATTCCTTAATATTCCTGGAAATGATCTGAGGGCAGACTAGTGCAAGAGCAGATTTTAGCAATGGAACATACGGAAGTGTAGTGGTCCACATGAAAAAATACTTTTATTTTAGATTAGATTATGCCTTTGTTTTACTTCTCAAATTTTTTTCAAAATATAAAAACTTTTAAACAAAACTCTAAAATAATTATGAAACCTGCCAAATAATTTAAACATTCAGCCCAGCAGGCTTCAGATCTTATAATCTTGTCAATAAAATTCCTTGACTTCTACTTCCAGTTTTATATTAACTCTGGATTTTCTTTTTCCATGTAACTGTCCAATCTCACTGAGAATTTTAAAAAGAAGTAAATCACCAGACAAGTATTTTTAGTCTCACATTTACAGTTTACATTTGGAGGAATGGGTGGAAGCCCATAACAGATCTTATTTTCAGCTGATACTTTGTCTTCTGTTCCTTTAAGTTAATTTTCTTCATTGTTACTCCCACATACCCCCAAAAGATACATTCAGTACATTTCTAACAAGTCATGCTGAGTCTCAAAGTGAAGGAAGACAGACACATCACGGAGATGTAATTCTCCCCTACCCCCCAACAAAGCTTTTATACCACTAACGAGGGGTATTTGTTTTCATACTTGTTCATCTTCAACAGGACTAACACAGTGACACCCCCTCCCCCAAATTACATTCTAGAGGCTATATGATGTCTTCTGCAAATATGCTGCAGTATCCTGAGCAGTAATCTACAGGATTGTAGGTAGACAAATTATAAACCCCCTTATGCAAATCTTTAAAGAAATTACCATTTTCTAGGTTATTTTGAAAGAATCATAGGTTTTAGTTCCACAAGATTCTGGCTTGCATCATTTTATTTTCTTTCCCTCCAAGAAACAACAAGTTTTCTTCATTATTTTTACAAGCTAACTCTTTTTTTTTTCTGTTTTGCCTAACTTTCTAAGCAAACACTCAAAGGACCACACCTGAATAAAATATAAAACAATGTAATGTACTCCACACTTGAAGAACATAAGATTGTAATAACCAAACTTCATTCGTCTGTTAAATTCAGTACCTACTCATTATGGCAACCATGTACCACATAATGTCCCTACCCAGTTCAGTAAAACACTGTTGAATAAAGGTGAATATTGAATAAATACTTTCCTAGTCACATTAACTTTCTTCATCATGAACTTTGATTCCTTGTCCAGACCAAATTTTTATTAAAAAAAAAAAAAAAAAAATCAAGTAAAACTTCAACTTTACCTTTTCAAAAGTGTCGGTAGTGGTGTTAGATCCTGTATGAGTGATATCACAGTTTACTTGGGGAACAATCATAAATGCTATCATAATTAGGATTCAGTTAGAGATCAAAGACATGGAGCAGATGGGATGCAACAGACAAACAGTCAAATGCAAATATCTTTGTTAACAGGAAACTTGTTAAGAGGAGCTATCAAAGCACATGGAAGATAAGTGTTCATCTATTTAACTCAGATATATTTGAAAGTTTCTCCCAGCAGGAAAGTCAGCTGAAGTCTCCAACAATCAGCACACGACTCAAAAAAGAGCAGCAAAGATTTTTCCCAGTTGCCTTTTCAGAAGTCAATAGGAAACACTTAGCAAAGATCTGTACAAGCGCTGTTCCCTCTTCTTAATGCTATTGCTATTTGTTGCTCACATTAAGCAGAAAACACTGAATGCTGTATTGCAACAAGGTATTGCTCTCCCCTCAAAGCTACTACTTCTGATTTATTCATGGAAAAATTACAATCCTCACTAACCCCTACACTTGCTTTCTTGTAACCCATTAGCTCACACTGGGAAGCCTACCTGAGGGATCTGGTCAAATCCCTGGCTTAACAAAGGCTTGCTCACCAAAATACACACCTGCCACAGCTGTCATGATGGCAGAGAAAACACTCCTTTTGCTCCCCTATCTTAAAAAGGTTGAAATTGCAAAATATTACTACCTCTAAAACAGACTCTCTATGGCACATGAAGCTGCAGAACCAAGAAGCTAGACGTACTGAAGCTTTGTATATAGTTTAATAAGCAGCCTCATGAGACGTTTCTTTATTAAAACCTTATCAAAGCGTACCTTACAAATATAGATATTATACAAATAATATATAATAACATAGAAGTGTTGCAGGTCCCTTGAGGAGGCACCCGTGTGTCTCTCCAGCACTGCTGCAACCTCCCCCATCTGGGGATGGTACCTGCAGCTGCCAGCTTGGACGGCCACACTGGGCCAAGGAGAAAGAGAGGCCCCATTCTCAGGAACCTGCTTGCGGTGGGCTCATCCCCCAAGATCTCCAAACCTGAATGAGGGTTGGAGCAAAGGGAACCTGTCTCAGTGAAGTGGGGAAGGAATACGGAGGGGGTGGTTGGTTTTAGGAGATGGGAGGGACAGGTTGGCAGAGTGGAAGAGTACTGGGCTGGCAAGGGGTGATACTGGCCTAGGGAGATGGTGCTGAACTCTTGTCCACAACACAATTTCCCAACTTGCAAAGCTGAAGATTTTGGACATCCCTGGTAGAGGCTTTAAAACGCTGCCAGACTCCAAATATATAAAATTATCTTTCCACCAAGCAACTTCCTGCAAACTGAATAAACTTAAGTTCTCCCCAAGACAAGGACAGGCCTATCTGCCTTCCGCGTTTTGCGTTTCAGCTTATTACTCATTTTGCGCCTTCACAGCACACATCCATACAATCACTTCGCCACTTCAGACTGAACAGATAGTTCTGTTTTCAGATTGTGAATGTGGAAACTAATGTAAAGAAGCTACAAAACCAAGATCTGAAGTCACTGAAAACTAAGTAGTGACAAAACAAGCAACAAAAAAAATCTTAACTAACCAAATTTGTTTTAATAATAACATCTCTCATTGGGAAAAAGAATGTTTAAAATAGGGCTGAGGAGAATTTGTATCACTTCTGCTTACAATCACTAGATACTATGATGTCTTTGTTGGCTGGGTTAAATAGCTATCACCGATTAAACCTTTTCCTCATGCAGCCACTTTCTGGCCAACCTCACAAGAGCTGAAATTTCTTTCACATCAGCTGAACAGACCATCCCTCTTTGGTCTCACCAAGAGGCACAGGTACCAAAACAAAGAACATTCGGTGAATAAAATGCTACCTTCATTAAAAAAAATAAATACAAAAAAACCAGAAAAAGAACCACAACAAAAAGATCTACTTGTGCTACTACATTTAAGCCTCATTCATCCCATGATACTGCTTTGCTGACAATATCATATCAACTGCCTCCCAAGCAGATTATTTTAAATGGCACCAAAAGTTTTGCTTCATTTCTAGTCTTCAAATAAAATCCTTTTAATTTAAAAAAGAAAAGCATAAAAACTTGGAATAATCTATAGTCGTCTTTTTAAATCTAGTTCATCTTAAAAAAAAAATAGTACCAATCGCTTTGAAAAGCCTCGAATCAAGGGTTTGGTTCAAAGGGTCCTGCATGCAAATTATACCATCCTACAGATTTAACATGTGATTTATTTTTCCGTAGTTGCCACCCGATATCCCAATTACCAGTGGGAGGAGAAAGTATTCTATTACCCGAGTAAGGAGTGTTGCACCCTGCCTATTCCTGAGCAGAACCCTCAGCTCGCTCAGATCTGTACCACCATTGCCTAATACCAATTTGTGGAAGGCAAAAACCCACATAATTTTCTTCCTGTTTTGTTCAACTCACTAGTCTGTTTTTCATGTTTCATTTTCATCATCTTAATTTTCTAACAATTTATCTATATTCATTCTTCATCAGCATACTCATATACCTGCTTCTGTGGAGTCACAGAGTGGTTCAGGTCGGAAGGGACCTTTGGAGGTCATTCTAGTCCAACCCACCGCTCAAATTAGGCTAAACTACCCAGCAGGCCTATCAGGTCTTTAACACCTCCAAGGATGAATGAAGATCCCACACCCTCTCTAGGCACCTGCTCCAGTATTTGACCACTCTGATGTTAAAAAGTATTTCCTAACATCTAACTGCAATTTCCCATACTTCAAATTGCATCCACTGCCCCTCAACCCATCACCATGAGAAAAGAGTATAGCTCCACCTCTTCTGTATCTTCTGATCAGACAGATCTAGACAACAAGCAAAGTCTTCCCTGAGCCTTTTGTCCAGCGAGTGAGCCCAGCTCTCTCAGCCTCTCCTTGGATGTCCTGTACTCCAGTCTCTGACCAGTTTGATAGCCTTTTGGTGGACTCATTCCAGTATGTCCATGCCTCTCATACTGGGGAGCTCAGAACCTGACACAGCACTTCAGATGAGTGTACTCAGTGCTCAGCAGTGAGGAAGGATCACCTGCTGCCTACTGGAGTCCAAGAGACTCTTAGCCACCTTTACTGTAAAAATGCATTGCTTGGCTCATGGTCCACCAGGACCCCCAGGTTCTTCAAAGTTGCTTTCCAGCTAGCTGGCCCCAGAATGCGCTGGTGCATGAGGCTGTTGCTCTGCCCCAGGGACAGGACTTTCCACCTCCCTTTGTTAAACTTCATGAAGTTCCTGTCAGCCCATTTCTGCAATCTGACCATGACCCTCAGAGCACAGCTCTGCCCTCAAGCATACTGAAGACATTAAACTGACCGCCAGCAGGACTTTGCACCCCTGATACCAACTTTGAGCATGGGAGTCTGGCCAATTTTCCACTCATCATCTACTTGCAGAGCCCATACCTCACCAGTTCAGTGATAAGTAAACTATGAAAGACTGTGTCAAAAGTCTAGCTAAAGCCAAGGTATGCAACACGTACTAGCTTTTCATTGTCCTCTCATACCACAGAAAGCAGTGAGGCTGATCTGGTCTGATTTGCCCTTCTCAAACCCATGTTGGCTGTTTCCACCAACCCCTTTCTTGCCCTTCTTGCGTTTAGAAACTGCTTCTTTAATGATCTGTTCCATCACCTTCTCAGGGGAAGGCTGCAGACCAGTCTGTAGTTCCCTGCACCCATTTTCTCACCCACCTCGAAGGATGGGTTTGAGGCTTCTCAGGACTGCCTTTTTCCAGTCCTGAGAAGCCTCCACCAAGTGCCATGATTTTTTGATGATAACAAAGAGCAGCCTTGCAATGACATCAGGCAGATCCTGGATGCATCCCAGCTGGTCCCACAGACTTGTGCGTGTCCAAGCGGTTAAGCGACCCATAACTCTGTCCTCATCTCCTGCAGGTGCAGCTTCACTCCCACAAACTCTACCAGGTTTGAGGATAAGCTTTACCTATGAAACTGAGGCAAACAAGGCATCAAGTACATCCTCTTTTCCCTTGTCACTAGGGCCCAATCTCACTGAGGAATGAGCACACACTCTCCTTAGCCTCCCTCTTGCTGCCAATGTACTTACGGAGGAAACCTTTCCTGTTGTCCTCCACCTCCCTTGCTAACTTCAACTCCAGATGAGCTTTAGATTTCCTGTCTCCATCCCTACATAAGCAGGCAACATCTCCACATCCTCTCAAGTAGCCTGTCCCTGCTTCTGTCTCTGTGCACTCTCTTTTTGTGCTCGGGCTCAGCCAGGATCACCATGTTCATCCATGATGGCTTTCTGCCATGTTTGTTCAACTCTCCGCACAAGGCAACAGTCCATCCCTGTACTCCCAGAGGCTGCCCTTGATCAACCAGCTCTTCCAGGCCCCTTTGCCCTTCAGGGCACCTACTGATCGGATCCTGCCAAGCAAGTCCCTGAACAGGTCAAAATCTGCTCTTCAAAACTCCAAGGCTGTAATTCTGCTGTTCATCTTGGTGACTCCTCTCAGGATCTTAAACTCAAGTCTCATGGTTATTTCAGCTGAGGCTGCCCTCAACTATACCCCAACAGTTCTTCCTTCTTTGTGAAGGTAGCACCTCTTGGAGTCCTTGATTGTGAGGCTTTCACCAGCTGCATAAAGAGGGCTTCATCTATCTCCTGCTCTTTATAGGCTGTAGCAGACACTCACTGCAGTATCACATGTGCTGATTTATCCTCTGATCCTTACCCATAAGCTATCTACTATTTTGCAGCTTTGCTTCTTTCACCCTCCTTAATCAAAATCTTTATATAAATTCTAAATTAATATTACATGAATATAATTTTTATAAATTTTGTATGTAAATTAAGTTGTGTATATTAGCAGTAACATGAACTATATACAAATGTAAGTAAATTTACATGGTAATTTTAAGGAGGTGTTTTTTTTCTTTTCATACTAGATCAGCTGATCAGATTGCAAAATTTATTTATTCTAGAGAAAATAATCTGATCTTTTTTGTCTAAAATGTTCCTTGTACACTTTTGCCCATGATTGCTTTAAGCTGTGGTACACCGACCTTTTTATTGAGTAGGCTGCGTTTGCTTGATGCAGCAGTTCCCTTTGTGCAGTCACCTGCTCCTAGGTAACCATCACTTTTTCACTGGTGATGAACTCATCTTCCTTATACACCTAATGAAGTCCAGTGGAGAATGTTTTGCAACAATGTGCTATGCATGCACTCAAAAAGTCTGGACTGAAACCTCCAAAGAAGCTACTTATACGGTTCTCTGCATTTGGAGAGAATATTTACACACAAATGCATATATCCGTTGTCTGGCTTACAAGATGAACCAACTTATCTCTTTGTTTCACACAAGATCCAACACAAGGGTATTGGCAGGACCATGCTATGAAAAACTTGGGGCTGACAGGGTAGAAATTAGATTGTATTTATCACAAAATTCAAAACACAAGCTTCTGTTTACATCTTACAGGTGGCATGACCTAACAACTCCCTGCCTGCCTCTCCTCCTTTCAGGTCCTTCATTCCCTTGTGCTACTGGCTCTGATGCTTGTCAGACCTTTCCATGAGTCAACTCAATTCACTAAGCCAGTTGAATCCAGAAAAACAACAACAACATTTTCTCCGGGATAATGAGTTATATCAGCTCTTAGGAAGCTCTGATGAGTAAAGCTAGCTAGGAAAGCTAGCTGAAGCATGAAGGCAAGGGAGAAGCAGGAGTAAAGAGAAGCAGAATAATCCCTTTATTCCAACAGTAAAGTATTAGGCTGGCTTACTGCGACCTGCGAAGCTGCAGCCTAACTGGAAACTTACATTGGCTTAATAACCACCTGCAACTGCAGTCTAACTAGAAAGCTGAGCTGTTACTGCCAGTCAGGAGGAAAGTGGTAAGAGCTGACCTACAAAAGCTGGAGCCAAAGCAACCTGCTCCCAAGTCACTGTAACCAACCGGCACAAAGAGCATGGGAAGCCATCTCTACTGCCTGAGCAAGGGACACTGGCTACTGGCATTGCAGGGGTCACTCAGCTGAACGTTTTCTTCATTTCTTTTAAGAAAGTCCACAAGTTCATACACACAGTACAAGAAGCCGATGGAAGGTAAAGGCAGATGTCAGCTATACTAAAGAGGAAAAATTAGTGACAACCATTTCTTCTGTTTGAATGCCACATGCTTTCTGATCCCTCATTCATGGGAATTAGTTAAGAGAAATCAAATGCGGAAGAGAAATGCTTAGTTCATCCTGTTTGTAGACTTTCTCTAAAATAGTACAGTACGTCTGACTTGTGTTTATACATGGCTAGGTTTTCCTCCTCAAGGGAGTTAAAAATGGTTTGATCCAAAATAGAGTAAATAGCTGTTATATCCTGACAGCTGCTCTTCTGAAAGACAAAAGAAGAGGAGGAAGTTTTTGTTTGGTTTGCGTTTTGGTTTTTTTTGTAAACTGCAAAATACTGAAACATTGACAAAGTAGTCACAGATACCTTAGTAATCACCAAACCATACATGGTTCCACAATACATTAGATGCATGAACGTGAGCATGTCTTCCCAGCACTGTGCAATACACATGCCCCTTAACCAGTACAGCTGCCCCAGTGCAGCACACAGCCAAGCCAACTCAGTAACAGGTGGAGAGCCAGGCCATCTCTCCTACCTCAGGAACACAAGGTTAACCCGAGCATCTCTGGATAGTCCAGCACTGTACATTGTAAGTGTACTTGTAAGTTCTTCACTTTATTCTTTTTCTGAAGCAGTGATTTCATACTGTAGAATAACCTGAGAGCTTTAAAAGCTATTCCCTGTGAAACAAAATAAGAGCTAAATGCATCTTTCCTTCACGAAATAAAGAGCAAAACCAGAAGTGCATCAAAAAAAAGAAAATAGGGAGAAAAAAAAAGGAAAGGAATCCTGCCCTTGTGCTTTTATTAGTCCAGACTATTTCTTAATTATTGCTCCCCAGACAAAGTATAGTCCTGATAACAGGCAGGATTTTCGCAAGTCTGGTAGGACAGGTAAAACGTGCAGTGAAAAAGTAGACTGGCATTTTCATAGCTACCTGGAAGGATATATGTCTTCTCTATACTTTTCCACTAATGCACAGACTCTGCTACAAGCAATCTATTTCAAGACCTACCAGGAATCTCTGTTCTTTCTGCTCATACCTTGATAACGTGACCTGGGTAGCGTATCACTGTGTCTATCCTGCTGTTGTGGATGGCAGGGGGAATGAACCTTTGCTTCCAAGCTAACTGGTGACAGTTGGCTTTGTCCATGAAGGCCAGGTTCATCACCCTCTGGAGAAGACAGGCTCATTTCTGGCTCACACTTACACCTCATCACATCTGGCCCAGCCCTGCTCCGGAGCCGTGCTGACAACCGCTGCCCACACGACATCTTTTTCTTCAGTTCACACTATCAGAAATGGTAAAAGGGACATTCTGCATCCACCCAACAGATGTGTTTATAGCGTAACACCTCAGGTACAGCACATATTGTGAACTGCAGGACATGAGGGAACACTTTGGGACACAAGCACAGCTGCAGTAGTATTAGAAGACTGCCCCATTTTGGGGGGGTAAACTTGAGGCCACTACCTAAATATCCAAAGTTCTCAGCACCGAGACGCAGGTGCTCGATGGCTTAGCTCCGGCAACAGGCCCAGAAGAAACCAGCACATGTGCTATGTCGATAACAAAAAGGGCTGAAGCTCTTGTAGGGAAGTGGGAGCAAACCAAATTGACGCTGCGAGTACACAAACTGAAGAGAGGGGGTGGGAAGAGGTGCATATCCTTTCCCAAATCACACACAGGCTGCCCCGCAAATCACCCATCATCTCCCTTTGGACAGATACAAGTGCTGGCCCTCCCTACAACATGTACTCCCACTTGCACCTCCTCAGGAAAGGAGCAGTTTCGAGTTTCAAACACCTCCAGGAAAGCTCAACTTCTTACCAAGTATTATAATACACAAGACGTCGCCTTCACCAGAGGACCACGTAACTTTTGATAGCTAGGGCCATCTGAGCCTGCGATAGGGCTGACAGCTCTGGTGAATGGTTTCTTGAAGGAGACAAGAGTCCTTTAAGAGGGAGGGTACAGGGGGAAAAAAATTACTTTTTTCTCTTCTCCAAAATACAAACTATGTAAAATGCAAATCAAAGTTAAAAATGTATGATCTAATTAAAGTTTTCTTGCTTGCTAATTTTAACTGCAGTTTAAATATGATTAAAATCCACCCACCTTTGGACAGAAACAACACATTTTGGAATGAAAAAATGCACTGCATCTTAAAATAATACTTTTTTTCTAGTGGGTCATGTTCTTCATGGATTTAGCTTCTGAATAATATTCTAAAAACTACACTAAAACATACTTAAAGGAGGCTACGCTTTCAAGTCCAGGAGGAGACAGGAAGAAAGAAAGGCTTTGGATGTCACTGTATTTGTGGCAGCAATATTACCCATGCTAATGTTTAAGCAAGATTCAGAAACAAACACAATCATCACATATGAGGCAAAGCAACACAACTGAATCTGTTCCCGTACCTGACATAAACCTGCTCCTTCTCTAATACATCCACCTAAGCAATTGCTTCTTCACAGCCTACACACTTGCAAATGAGGTTTGTGTGACCCCCAATATGATGGATTTGCCTTTTCAAATTATCTTGATATGGAAAGGTGGGAAAGGGAACAAAATAATCCCGGGGGGGGGAAAGAAAAAAATTAGATTTAACAAACCCTACTGATCATAATTAGCTTGTAAACAGCAAATTGAACAAGTATCTGTACAAGTAATGACAGAAATGCCCAAATTAAAAACCTTACTGTTTTCTGAATACAGCTGTTTCCTTAGTTCATCACAACCTAAGAAAAAAGTTTGAATCCTCTCAGTTGATTCAAAATCTGTTCTGTAAAATAATATATTTTTTATTATTACTGCAGCTTTACTCACTATTAACAAACATCAATGATTGCTGCATCAGCACGCACTTGCAGCAAAAGCACAAGGGAACTTAAGTTACATACTGAGCAGCAAAAGTGCTAGAGCTCAGAAATCAATATTTAAGCAGACAGGAAAATTTCAGGCACGGTACATGAAACAACGTGGAGAAAAGCATCACTTCCCTTTGTTTTCCTGCTGTTATGTGGCTTACTAAATTTCACCTCTTCTTACTTTAAGGTTTTTTGATTGTTTTTACATGCATTGCTGCTTCTGTTGTTGAGGTTGTCATTGCTCAGGTTATGGATACGTAGGTAATTCAGATATTAGTTTCCAGTTGCATACTAGGTCCTGTATACAAAGTGGGGTTGCGAATGCCCTTAACCTGCAGTGAAACCGAAGTATCTCACAGCTTCACTTCCACTACTAACAGGCTTCGTCTCTGATGTGATGGAAGTGAGATGTTAGCATGGGGAAGGTGACACAGTGTGTCAGATCACGAGGTAAGCATGCACAAAGGGTTACCACAGCACCCTAACCGCAGAAATACTTAGCTAACACTTCTCTTGGTGCTTCAGAAATATTATTCTGCATTAGTCACCACTGTACATTACTCATTCTATTACAGGGCTTTTTTCCATCTTGTCTGAACACCATTATTTTTCATACACCATGGTGTTCTTCTTTCACTCGCTCCCTTAAATAGTTCCCAGGCCTTGTTTTTATTTTCCCTCTTCTAAATAGTAAAGTTATTTTACTTTTTTCCCCTACTTCTAACTTGGCTCCTTCTACATCTCCTTCATGGCAGCCTACAGTTATATTGTTGCTTGAATCTGGCATTCACTGGACTGCTAAAAATTGCACACAGGTGAGTGGGAGTGGAAAGCAGAGCAATAAGGTTTCCAGTTAGGTCAACCTACAGAAATGTCAAAGCTGAAGAACAGCAGCAGCCAGGAACATGCGGAGGGGAGGGAAGGGAAGGGGCCACCTACACTTACAGCAAATTGAAACAGCCGTGTAAACACAGAATAAATTCACATACGGTAGCTGTCCGTTTTTTATCTTTTCTGTGAAAGGGCCCAGGCAAAGGGTGCCAAACAGAGGGTACAGAGTCACCAGATGTGCTGACCCCACGCCATGCTCCATGGGCAGGAGCGAGCAAGCTGTGCCCATGCTCCAAACAAAGCCACATGAGAAGCAGCAGTATGTTAGCTCAGGTCTGGCCCTCCACTACACTCCAAGATAGCCAGAAAATTTGAAGGCAAGGCAAACTACTGTTATCATCAGGAGAGGTGGCAGTGGGGGGAAGTATATATATACATATACAAGCAGGCTGACATAGAAAATGATGGTAGGACAATAGCACAACAGGCAGATACAGTAGTCAAAAGCAGGGCTGGCTTGCTCCTCTCCATGCAGGGAAGTGGTGAGAAATCAAAGCAGCACTATTCCTCAGCTGTGCTTCAGGCTTCCAGCCTTGCACGCTATGAATACTAAATGCCTCAAATAATCTGGAACACCTTCCAACCTACCAAGGTGCTATTCAAACCCCCTTTTCCCTGCAACTCTGAAAGGCTAGCACAGTACCTTTTTGCTTTTTGTTCGCCCTTCACAATGCTATCAAAAATAGCAGCTTCAGGTAATGCCTCTGACTGACATTCGCAGTTCCCCACGCCGCAGCTGACTTCATAGAAGCGATGACACACTTCCACTTACAGCCCAGGCTCCTGATCAACAGTGGTTAAGAGTTGACAAGAACTGGTCATTTCTCCCCTCCCGACACTGCTGGCAAATACCATTCAAACTTCTTATGATAACAGATATCAGAAGCTAGAAAGCTGCACCTTGAAGTCTACGTCACACGCAAGAATACTATCATGAATGCTGTGATAGCGCCAGCACATGGTCATTTTAGTAATCTTCGGTACCAGCATAGCAAAGGTAGATTCACCCAAGATTAACCTACTACTTTGGAACTCTCTCTGATTTCTCACCTTGCTTTAATTTATTACTCCAGATTCAGAGAAATAAACTAATACGCTTCAAACACTGAACTAGGGAAAAAAGGAGAAACGAAGAAAGAGAAGGAACAGTTTCTCAGAAGGCAGTGTTTTATACATCTTCCACTGGATAACAAAATAACAATCTGACAGATTTCATAAACCTTAATAAATCCCAGTAAAATACACTCATTCAACACACACAAGCAAGTAAAAAGATAAGCTGTTCAAGCACTAGTGAGCTTTTTGGAAATCCATATTGCACGGAAGAGGTATGACTGAACAAAATAGCATTATAACTTCAAAGAAAAAAAAAAGGCACAATCAACCAAATATCGCTCTACATAAACAAGTGTAGCAGCTGGTCTTGAAGGTGAAGTGTATTTTGTGCAAATACAGCAAGTCATTTTTTTTAAATGTTCTGTGTTTCCCTACCTGACAGAAACAGAATAAATCCAGCTGTGTCAATGAATGAAAAAACAACACATAGATGCTACTTATATGTGAAAGTCATTTCTATTACTGGAAAAATCTTACTTTTCCTAATCCTGTGCCTGAATTTCCTGATTTAAAAAAATTGCTTATCTAAATGTAAAAAAGCACTGCTACACCATGCATTATCTATAAAGCCTTCCCTGCACCCCTCCTTTCTTCACTTTATACCAAATGAAGTGTGCTTGAGAACAACAGGGAACCCTTGGAATTGGTCAATAGATTGATTAACGCACTGTACTGAGCAAGCCAAATAGAATTATTTAGAATTTAGGTAGACATTAATTGCACTGCACTAATGAGGTAGGCTTCTTTCTGTTAAAGATTCTACTAACAAACAATACAGACAAGAAACCAACCACAAGGCTTACTGAATGAGAAAAGCAGTAAAATATGTTCTTCTCATCAAGGAAGTACTTCAAATAAATTCAGCTCTGTAGTGTATTGACAAGTTAAACAGGAAACAAGTATCAGTTGACTTTTGGAGCCAAGGAGTGTATGAAGACTGCAGTCTGTAAGGAAGAAAAAAATTCTCTCAGTCACCTTAAATAAAACATGTCTACCCCATCACATAATGAAATTTAAAAGGAGAGACAACCAGAGTTTCTTAGCAGTCCCAAACACAAATCCAGGCTTTTATAATTTAGTTCAAAATGTAATGACCCAGATAAGCTTTCAATGATCAAACTTTAAAACCACTACCTTCCTGAATTGCATCTGCCAATCCATGGACTAGTCAATAAATTCCCTTGCGCGTAGTTTCTCTGATCTATTACCTTTATACTGGCAATGTGAGCCATACAGCAGCAGAACCATGAAAGTCAGTTCTCAACTGCTCAGTGGACTGGTAAATTTTGTTAGTCTGTCTATTAAAATAAAGAGACCCAGGAAGCATTCTGTTTGAACTTCACCCTTCTGTAGTGCCAAACAGCAAGTTGGTGCATCGTGTGTGGAGCAGCCTCCATCTCCACAGAAGAGCTCAGTAACCCACGACATGGTGAGTGTTATCCTGCTGCTTGTCTTTCCAAAGCCTCAAGAAACACCCAGCTTTCACCAGACTGTACCTATACACATCCACATAATTTAGTTATCCATGGCTCTGTGGTTTCATTCCTATAGGAGAAAAATTCGGGTTTAAGTTAAGTAAAAGGCCAAAAGTCTCACCTCTATGACCTCTACATTACAACTTTCCTTCCTGAGACACGTTCATATGAAATCTGTATTAAAACACAAATTTCATGACCTTCTGGCTCCCCCCTCTCATTTATACACTTCATAAACACTTACGTTGGTCCTGCGCTGAAATTCATTTTGGGTCACACAGGTGACACAGAAAGCTATTTCCTTCCTGTACAAGGCAGAACTTAAATAGTGTACAACTGACCTTCCGGATCACAACAAATACTCAATGCTATTTGTACAGAAAAATTCAAGCTGCACGCAAATATAAAGGTGTCATTTCCATATTTCTTGCAGGCACTCCAGAGGTTTCTACAACCTCTGTACCCACCCACACCACCAGCTCCTACAGTCCTCATCAGCTGCACCAGTGGAACAACTCTTTTTACAGCTGCACAATGAACTGGGTTAACAAAGTGACCCCTGCTGCATACTTTTTTTTTTCCCCCGGGTTATTATTTTCAGTCCACACCAGTTCACAACCACATGCACATCAGAGCAACTGGGAGGAGGCAGCAATGTGAGAATGCCTCTGGGAATGACAGGACACAGGAACGGGCAGCCAGCGACATTCTGCCTAAAACCTATATAAAAGAAATTACCACGAAACAGTGGCCAAAGGTTACTTGTCAACACACTTCCTCCCATCAACATTGCCTTTCATTGGATAGGTTCTCCATTCTGAAATAACTTTGCAGTCTTCCACCACAGGCCCCAAAACAACAGCCTAAACCAGAATATACAGTGTTTTATTGTTCAGGACTGTTCAGTTTGTTTTCCTTTTCTTCCAAAAAGAATAGTGAATTTAGTGTTATTCTTTAAAATGGGGCAAAGATACTCTTTTTTTGTAAGGTCATATGTAATTTCTTCAAGGTAAAAAATTAATTTCTGCAACACTCTTAAATGCAAAATTTATTTTTTACAGTGAAGACACACGCTCTACTGAGGAACATCTTTAGCGATTTAATCTGTTCTCCTTTAGTCATGCTAGATGACAAGTGCAACTAAGGACTTCCCCTACTACTGTTAATTTATTTTCCTCAGATTTCTAGAAAACCATTTCAAAAAAATTAGCAAATGTCCAATCTGGGTACATGATCCATCTGAGAGATCAGAAACAAGACGTCTATCTCAGCATGTCACTATTGTCCACTGTAATTTAGACATTCTTCAAATTGCATTTGTATCCAGGAGGGTAATAGCCCTTACATTAAAAACGTCCTCCATTAAGTGGCTCCTCATCACTACAGCCTACATCACACAGGCTCTCATGCCCTGAACCTGCATAGCCTCAGAATAATGCTGCTTTTGACAGGCAAACCAAACAGGGTAAATAAACTACCTTCTCTATCTAAGGGTAAATACATCAGCAAATGTATTATTAATATGGGTAAAGCCACCCCTTTGCACATCCCCAGAGATATAAGAAAGCACTATTATTTAAGTCTTCTGCAAAATGAATTTATCAACACATAATGAATATTCCCCTAAAATAACTGGAAAAACTCCATGGCCAAAATTAGACTTCATCTTAATAGTATTCTCTAATTTCTATCTTGTACAGTATAATGTATAAAAACCATACACCTGAAAACATAATGCATGGTTCTAAAAGGTTTGCTTCAACATATAGAAAATGTCTTTCTTCAGAGGTACAACGACTAACAGATAAATACTTTGACTTCATTTTTGTCACCATGTCCACAAAAACATACCACTTGGTCACCAACTTTGCCTCACACAAAAAGCAAATCCACACTTGTGGAACCATTTCTACATAAGGAATGACTCAAGAGTCTTGGACTATTCAACATAGAATGATGTCAGGAGAAGTCCATGTTTTATTTTAGAAGTATTTAAAAAAAAAATTAATGGGTTGGAGAAGGTGACCAGGAATCAGCTTTGCTCCCTTCCTGTTACAGTACAGGAGCCCAACACGTATCAGATGGAAATCATGTGTAAGTTCAAAACAAGTAAGGAGAGCTGCATCTTCCCATGATTTGTAGAAAATGCTGGAACTCTGTTACAGAACATCATGCACAAAGACCACTTCTGGTTGAGGAAACTCCTAAATGCCAGACAGCTGGAAACTGGGAGTGTTCAGGGCATGATCACCACTCATTTGTCCTACCTCTGCATTCTTACCTAGGCAACTGCTAATGGCTACTCTCAAAACCAGCAGGCCTTTAGCTTGATCTAGCACAGTGGCTTTTATATGCTCTTAGTAACCTAATGTTGGACATCAGGTGTTTTCCAAGGTTTTAATAACTAATCCAAAGGTTTTATCATGTAAGCTGCAGTTCAAACAACTTACAAGTTGGTACTTAAAGCTGGACACAAGCATCTGCTCTAAGTGTTTGCTTTATTTCAAAATTAATCATTATGTAATGCCTTTTTTTCCATTTATTTGTGAAATACAACATAGGTCAGTATAAAAAAATCTGAAGCTGCATTAATTACTCAGAGGTAATTACACTTTCCTTACCAATAGTGTTTACTACGGCTGTACCTGCAAAATACTTCCCAGTATGACAGATTTTCACATTTTCATAGCACTCTGAAGCATGTGCCATTAGGTCTGAAATTTCCCATGGTCTATGCTTCTCCAAAGCACAACATTGAGTTAAACCCCACCCTTGAATCAAAAGTAAAACTAACTCAGTTGTCAGTTTTTTCCCTTTTCCTATTTTTTACATGTCCTTCACACACTCTTTTTGGTTTTTTAAATAGGCCTTTCTGAAGCTACTGAAAACTACAAGATGACATTTGAAAATTGAGTATAAACCTTTATGACTAAATGGTTCTGAGTGAATCTGGTAAAGTTAGAGCCATAAAAGCCACATATTCAGCATAAGGGTATTATCTTTTTAACATACTGGCACACAGCGCACCTTCTAAGACAAAGCTGTACTGGAATACGTATTCCCTTACTAAAGCCAAGCCCAGGACACTGTACTGGATTCCGGAGAGCTGTAAGAGACAAGGGCTCCAAACACCACCAAGGGCACCCATGGAGAGAACACCAACAACACGGGCAGTAAGGAGCTTTGCACCTAGCCGAGGGATTACAGAGCCCGCAAGAAGAGATGGAGAGAAAACAGTCCCTACCCCAGCACTTCGGTTTCTGCGCTGCTCAGCTTTTCTGGGCACCCCTTCTCTCCCCTCGTTCTCTGGCTGAACAGGAAAAAGCAGGCTGACTCATGTCCCTAGGAGATCCCTGGCTCCTCCAGGCTAGAAAATCCAGCATTTTTCCAAGTGAAATCAGCAGAAGTTTAATTGTGCCTATACCTTCATTACCACATCCTATTCTACTTGGATAACTTCAAGAGCAGTGGACTGCTTTCTAACCTACAGTTTCAACAGTAATCAGGCAGGGTCAGCAATGTTAAAAAACTGCACAGCAGATGATTGCACACAGTTATTTCCCTCCTGCTTTTGCTTGAACCTCTTGCTGTTCCACTTCCTGCAGACCTACTGTTGGAATTCAGTGCTCGTTTTAGAACTGTGTTACATTCTTAGACTTAATTTAAAATCGTGCTATTTCAAACACAAAAGAGCTTAAGTATTTAGATACAATATAAGAAGTTCAGTCTTCAGATTCTGAAGTTCTAAGGGCAGGTCATCAGATGAGGCTGCTCACTTTCAGTCCGGATCTCAATTACCACACATGAAACTTTTGAACAGCGGTCCAAGAAATGCAGAATTCTAACCAGAGGAAGAAAAAAATAATAGTCAGAGCTTCTTCTGTATCTGTTTTGGACTATCTCTGAAACACTCCTTTATTCTTCTAGATTTTATTGAGCAGCCACAATTTCACATACAGATGTGGAAAAAAAGAACTTTCTACAGAAGAGTCCACGTGCTGCACTAAAGGAAAAGGGACTATAGCAAAACTGCAGAAATCCAGTGCCCAGGTCACAGAGCACTGTGTCATTTAACTCTGAAAACTGCCTAAGAACTACAGGTATGTTATTTGGGAGAAGCAAGAAGCAGCTATATTGTCATTTAGATTCATTCAAAATACAATTCCTCAAATCACTTTCTTCCTATACAAAGTGTGCCTGAAGTCCGAGAATACCAATTTTTTTTACAAAATGGTGCTTCCATCACAATTAAAGTACCTCCATCATTTTAACAAACCATGTAGACTGTGAAAAACACAAACTTAAAAGTAACTCTTTTCTGCCTTCCTAGGAGAGATTTTATTTTTAAATTGTTAATACAAGACCATCATGAATGCTGAGACTTCAGGGCTTAAATTTATTCTTCAGTATGCAAACTTGAAGCACGAAGCAATCAATTAAGTAAAGTGTGGATCTTTCTCAGTTAACGTGTTTTGTAAGACATAAGGCACGGTAACAGCTACCCAAATCAGTGACTCCAAAGCAGGGCGAACACAGCTAGTTAGCAGTTAAGTAAAATTACATACACTAACCACCATTAATAATGCACAACGATATATAAAAAGCAGGGGAAGGAATGGTGCAGAGGTTAGGTTACTTCTGTAATGGCAACATTTCCCACTTCTTCTCCACACATACCTCACTTCACAAAACCTTCTAGATACAAATAAAATAGCCATGACCTTTTTTCCTCCTCTGCATGATTAATTACTTAATGTACTATTAATTGGAAAATGTAGCTGAATTTCAAATGCTTTCATTTTCTCAGCATATCATGCTGTCTGGGAAGCGCCGATTAAGCTGTTCATCAAAGGTGAGCAGGCAAGGTCATGTAGGCTGTACCTCTTCAGTTATTCATTACCTGTCCTAAATAGTAATTAACAACGGCAATATTTCCATAAATCAAAGTTTTTCTGATTACCTTCAGATGATGAGTGGCTGCAGGGAGGGGAGGGAAGGAATCAGTATATGGGGTTTTGCATGTTCCCCCCACCCCCCACTCCCAATCATTTGTTCTAATGCATACCTGAATAATTCAATCGATACATCAGCTGTCATTTAAGACGCAGAATTTCACTGCGAGTCAACAGGAATTCCACGCAGAATAAAGAAGAGGCTATGGCTTCCTTTCTCCTTTCCCTATCACCCCTAACTTTAAAGGGAGATTTGATCTAAGAATGTTTCTCAGTTACCAAGATTGTTATTATTTTTATTATCTCCATTATCAAGGTTAAAGCGGAGATCACAAAGTACAGCATTGAGGCCATATTCAGTGAGGCCCTGAGTTTCTTAATATAGAAACTTGTCCCTTGAGTATCTTGGGAGGGTTCTCACCTTGAGGCATCTCAGGTGGCAAATAATGAGGCTCCTGAGCACTGACATGTACCCAGTCGAAGTCGTCATACAAGTCTTGGTGGTAGTCACAGGGTCCAGGACCATCATCGAATGTACATCCCCCTAGGAAAGAAACTTGTTATTAGTTTATTTAAAAGCAAAGATTTTCTAAGAGTCAAGCAGAGATTTAAAAGCAGAGATTTTCCAAGAGTCAAGCAGAGGTCTTCCGCCGGGGCATGCCACAACTACGGGGCCCAGGCAGCCTGTGGCACGGTTCGCAGGCTTGCTTGTGCAAAGCTAAAACCCGCAACCAGATCATTCACCAGTGTTCCCCTCTCTTTTTAAAACTTCTCTGCTTCACACAATCAATTTTCCCCCAAAGGACCCTCTGTCTGAGCAGGAGATCACAGGCTGAATTCACTGAGCCCAAGCGAAACCTGGCCCAGTCTCTGTGTGACAAAAAGCAACAGGCTATCTAAACCAAGGGGGAAACAGAAAATAATGGACCATGCTCAAAACGTAAAGGTGTATATCAACCACTCCAATGCACTGAAAGCATAAATAGTCCAAACAGCGATGAGGATAAATAATGTGCCCAGGATGAAAGCAGTCAGACAAAATAATTAAAATTTCTTGAAAGTTAAATAATTGCTGCAGAATTAATTGATTTAATAAAGCAAGATTATCCAATCTAGCATAACAGATCACAAATTAAAGGCGCTTTTTCAGGGTCGTACAAAAAACAGATATGAAAACCTTACAACCTTATGTTGTGAGAAGAAGTGACAGGGAGAAAGAAGAAGAGGAAGAATGTAAAAGATGGGAAAAACACCAAAAAAAATCCCTGTGTAGCACCGTAATGTCTGCTGTCTCATTCAGTAAGTTTTTTATTGCATTCATCACTCAAGGTAGTTAAGTAGGGTGGGAAAAAGAGAGAAAACACAACTATCATGGGAAGAGAACAAAGTTTGAAACAGAAGAAACAAAGGAGTCAAAAGAGCCTGGCTAAAGAAAGAGTAGAGTGTGAATGCAAGAAAATACAGATGTCATACACAGAACTTTGCACCCTCTATTATCTCCATTCATGGTACACAGTCCTTGAGTTTACTCCTCCTGCTCAAAAATAAAAGGCAAGACCAGGAGAGAGTGAAAACACAGTGTATTCACCTTTATTTAGGCGGTATTTTTTAATCCAGAAAAGAAGTCATACAATAACTCAAGAATTAGATTATAAACAACTCCTGGAAATCAGGGGAGGCAGTTCTTGCGTCCTTTCCTCCCTGTCCTCAGCAGTTAAGGCATATCAACCCAATTAACAACTGTCATTACAACAAAAATTCCTCCTGTTAAGAAGACACTTATAGGAAACAGAAGCATTTGTGATGACTTCATTGTCTGACTTTTTGAATCCAAAATACGGAATGAGTACTGCAGGTCCCAAGAACAAAAAAAACCCCTTATGGTAAATTCTAGTGTCATCATGCAACGAGTCACTGCCATTCCATCAACAGCGAACACCCTCCCACGCCTGCCAGGCTCCCACCAGCCCACACTACACCCCCGAGGAGAACGGGCTGGAGGTGGGAAAGGGGGAAAATGAGGACCATGAAGTACTACAGCCGGTGCTCATTTCTGCCCTGTGTACAAGACGTACGTGGCCTGGAACTAGGATCAGACAGAGAATAAGGAAAGGGAGGACTAGGCATGTGTGTCACCAAACTGAGGATAAAAATATTTTTTACCTACCCAGCATGGAGTATTCAGATGTCACAAAACAGGCAGTGAGTTTGCAAAAACAATGTTCATATTTGGAGAAGGGGAAGTCCTTTTACCAACTTTCATCAGAAAATCTAGACTGCGTCCGAAACTGAGATTATGTTTCCTCTTCAGTGGGAAACAAATCAAGTAATTCCCACAGTTCTGCATAAATATTTGTCATTTTGAATAACTGATAAAACAGCCTAAGTTTTAGCTAATGCTACTTCACTAAAAATCACTGCCAGATACTCATTCCAGGGCACTCCTAGGACCGCTCATTAATCAGTGCTTTCGTTGGCAAGGATAACACCAGGAGAGAAAGAAATCTCTACGCTGCTAAATCCTTATACCATAAAACCTTAAAACTTCATGTTCAGCTACATGTTAGCAAAACCTTCTCAAATGTTACCCTGTGACAACATATGCACAGCAACAACAACAAAGCCCCAACATTTCATGCTCCATACTAAGCTGGTTACTACATCAGTGTTACCGGCAAAGACTGCAAGGCATGAGAAGAGAAATATTTGTGCATCAAGGAAACATTTATGCCTTTAGAAGTCCCAACTCCAATGCCCTATTACCACCAAGAGACTTTGCTAATTAACATCTATCATGATAAAGCCAGAAAGGCTTAGAACATAAATCTTGGTCTTTGATTTAACTTACAATACACTGCTATGATCACTCTATAGCAAAAATGTACATTTCCTTCGACATTTAATTGATAAATGAATAGCAGTTTCCCTTAACGGGAAGTTATCACTGTCTGCTGTCCCAGCACCAAAATGACATATGGCTTTGAAGCACATGCCTGCAGGGCACCCATTACCCTTTTTAATGGTTTAAGTGCCCTCAGTATATAAATTTAAACTACCAATGAATCTTGTAGACTCATTTGGAAGATGAATGTCCTTAATTGCTTGTCTTTGTGCCCACTATTAATTTTAGTTATCAGGGTCCGGATTAGCATTAACAACGTGCCCATTAATACACAGCAAGCAATCCAAACCTCCTTGTGCGTAGCACATCACTGCTGCATCCACAGAACAAGCAAGTGTCCATTTATCACAGACTCATGAACAAAGTTTATCAGGGTGGATTGTCAATCCACTACAAAATCCACACTGTAACAACTGCTTAAACCAGTGGCTTCCTCTCTGGAGCACACCACCTCCTCGTACCAACAGATCATGACATTTCAAGGCAAGTAAAGTAAAAGCCAAGTTCTCCAGCAGTTTATCCAGTATAACACGATGACACAGACTAAGCATTTTAACCCCCCCTGCAGACTACTCCCTATGACTTAAAGCATGAGAAAATTTCTTCATTTTAACAGTCAACTGCCTGAATGCTATTTCAGAAACTCTTGACACTAAGAGACAAACCTAGTGTAATATGCTGTGTGGAAAACACAAGGAGAAGAGATGATGGGTGGGTGAAACCTGCAGTAATCTATTTTGTTCCCAGTCATTTGTTCAAAACTACGTACATTTTAAATCAATCTTTAACCATTCAAACATAAAACCACATCTGATAAAAGTACACGGTAGGTCAAAACTTGTCAGCACCCTAACTCAGCTACTGGGCCACCCTCCACAGCCACGTAGCAGCACTGGTCAGGGAAGAAGGTGGATGGGCTTGATGAATGTTTAGTGCCTTCCAATGAGGTTCAACAGCTGAACTCAAATACACATTAGTATTTGCTGCCCAGCATTTTGCCACGAGTCTGCTGATACCCTACAAACGACAAGTTAGAAATCTCCAACTCAGCCATTTGTAACCTCCCTCAGCGCTCAGTAAAAAGCTACTTCAGTACCAACCGCTGTCACAATCACACAGGATACAGATACTACACTCCTAAGTATCACCACCGTGTTCCTTATCTACAGCTAATGTATAATCTGCAATTTATCTTCAATACTACCCTGCTACTGGAATTTGTGCATACCTACCAGTGCACACGCCATACCACAAACAGTGGTTTGGCAGCTCTGCTGTCTCCCAGCTGGAAGCACACAGCGCTGACATTCAAACGCTCTGGGGACCTCGCAGTACCTAAACCCACGTTTAACTTAGATTTCTAATATGACACTCCAGAAAAAGGCAGCAGTAGGGATCAAAGCAATACACCAGACTGGTCTGACCTCAACAGCCTGATGTGGACTTGGGAGACTGGCACGCAAGGCAGCCAGCATCTTCTCCCTTCAAACGATGCTGCCATCAGGACGTAGCACAGAAGGGCCAGACGGGAACAAGCAGCACGCTCTGCTGAGGGGCAGCACCAACCACAGCCATGACTTGCTTACATCTCCAGTGGTGGCAGCAGCTGACAAGGTGGCATTGCCCATCAATTTAACAAAAAGAAAAAAATCAGGTAGGCCATCTGAAACAAACAGCCTACTGACAACTGGAATCATAAGCTAGGAAGCCAGAAGGAATCTTAAGCCTAGGTGGTTATCTTGCCAAACTGCTAACTGTATTTCGGGTCAATCCAATTTGTTCAGTTGCTGAGGAAGTATTTGGGGAACATTTACATCCACAGAAACCAACCAAATAAACAATTCACTGTTTCCATGATCTTTTCCCATTAGCTTCACGAAGTTATTAACTTCAGCTTAAACACCCCTAGGACTCTCACACAGTCATCTTCAACATCCTTCTAAAAGACAAGTGATAAATCATACTAGCCTCATAAAAATGTCCTGAGTACCTGTCCATTTTAATTTATAAAAGGAATCTTAAATGTTCATTATAAAAAGAAAGATACGCACATCCCACACTGAAATCTCAGAAAAGAAATTAAAGCTCTCTAAATAAAATGGTCATTAAGATTAACCTAAATTTAATCTTAAAAATAATCTTAAAATCCCAAAGATTAATCTAAATTTAATAAAAATCATATAGTCAAGGTTTACACATTACCTATAAAAACCTACTTAAAGATGCTTGAAATTAAAGAAAAATTTCTTAAAATGTTACCATGATATTTCCTTAGCAGCAACACTCAGTACTGACAGTGCTCTGTGATTTTGATTTCTCCTACATCCTTTCATACCAACCCAGGAAAGAGGAGTTGAACTTTTTTTCCCCACTGGGACAACATATAAATAAGCTTAAGACTAAGAGAATCAGGTGTCAGTAACTCCCACTGATAAATGGACGTCCACTACAACTTTACTGTGGCCTCCCAGCTCATCAGCTCAGGACAGAAAGTAAAACTGATTCAGATTTTGAACTAATGATCTTTTATCTAACAATTCCAGTGTTTTCACTACACTTCCTAGAGATCATGTCACTTTAACTATTTAGAATAGAAACAGTTGGTTGCACACCAATATTACATGAATTTTAAGATACCCATAACATGATGAATTATAGGGATGCTATACTGGAGATCTACCAACTTCTAAATAAAAGAAACTCTTCCTAGAGATCAGCTAGGAATTCTGTATGTCAGTTTTATCTAACAACTCCAGTGCCCTTTAAAATATACTCAGAAAAGTGATAGTAAAAAAGCAATTCAAAATGTTCAGAAAACTACTAAATAGTGATAAATTAAATACCTATTGATAAGACTAGCTGATGAAGAACAACACACATGTATTGGCCATGCTATATAAAAACACGACCTTTAACATCAGGGATAGGAGAAGGGAAGAGCTAGCATTCACTTTTCTAAATCCAAAGAATTTATTTCTTTGTCTTATGTCACACTTCCTACAGAATTAAAAATAAAGAAAAAAGTTAATATAACAAGTTATATGCAACAACAGCAGCAAGGCACTTATTTTTAAGTCTCCTACAAGAACGATATCTATCCACCGGACCTCCCAAGTACATTCTCACCAAAATCTGGCACTAAGTTCCACAAACTAATGAGCTAAAGCAATGAAAGAAAATTGGATTTGGGGCAGGGGTAGAGATAAGGGAAATTGGTGTACCTGATTAGGTTTCTGAAACAAGTTGATTTTAGAAGTGTTCTTTGTTACCTTTTCTATTACCTATCAGCATTGCAGAGGACTTTTTTCAGCCATAGAATGGCACGTACAGAAGGACAGTCGAAATAACACAACTTCACGGTTTGTGACATCTGTTCTTGCATCTGACTATTTCTGGTGTTATGCAAAATACACTAGTAACATCTTAAATTTCACACTCCTCAATTTTAAGGAGCTGGTTATAAGCCCAGAAATTCATCCACTAAGAACAAGCAGATCACCAATACAGAAGGAAAAAAAATTCTAGCATGAGAGAAGAGTTGTACTACAGGCACACAACAAACTTCCGTCATCACAACTTTTTCCTTACACAGGGCTCAGTTTCCAGTGGTTTCTTTGGGGCTTATATGTACAAAGGTGTCACACCAGGAATGAAATACTCTTCTCATCCAGCTCAAATGACTAGTTGGAACAATCTGCTCCTTTTATTCAACAGCATGCTTTTCTTTCTCTCCACCACCTGCTGTAAAAGCATAATGACTAGCTCTAAATCTATCAAAGTAGATAGCTCCATGCTAAGAATCCAGTACAAAATTATGTTTATCTGCAATGTCAGGTAAAAGTCCTGTGAAAATTTAATTTTTCTCCTCACATTGATTGGTGAATTCCAAGCTCAAAGAGTATAAAGGCGCTATAGCAGCTCTCCTGTCAGTCATATATCCAGGAACAGGTTCTGCTTTTAAAATTGCCCACCTACCGCATTAATTTACCTGTTTCTATCACAGCATGCCTTGAAGCACAGGATGTTTTCATCTTCAAAAGGCAGTAAGTTATTTCTGTTACGAGCATTTTAAAACACACTGATCGCAGAGCATTCAGACACCTATTAAGAATATACTATGGGTTGCTGTTAATGCAGTTTGAGAATAAATTTTAATGATTTGTGTTAAAATTCTTGTATTAGGTATTACCTAGTGAAAACTAACTCTGAAATAACCTTAATTAACCTATGGCATCTAAAAAGGCAGAAGGTCAGACATAACCATGAAAAGAACCACTTAAAGAAAACGACAGATTCACCGCCACAACAAGGAGAAGTCATACTAAATACTAAGAATGTTTATCTCCTTTGCGGTGGTATCTTATTTTGTAGTAGTAGAATTCATTACACAAAAGACAACTGATTACAGCGAAGAGCAATAAAAGCCAACTAAACTCAATTACCTACTAACGCCTTTTAAAAATTTTCTAGCCTTGTTCCAACCATCAGTACGTTTTAATCATCCTCTTCGTTTATTAACTTGAACATCGAACTCCAAGTCTCATCCAAAAGCACCAATGGAGTGTAAACACCAACAGCTTAATAGGAAATATGGCCAATTATTCCTAAGTTAGCATTATTTTATTTTCATTGTAGGGCTTTTGTTGGTACAGTTAGAACAGTAAAATAATCAAAATATCCCTACAAACGTAAACTTTTCAGAAAAGGAAGTGAACAAAACCACTCCTCCATCATTACATGCTATAAATCACATTGACATTAAAAACCAATCCCACTCCCCAAGAGCCATAAGGTAGTACATAACCAATACAAGAAAAAAAAACCAAAAAAAAACCCAAGGGAAAAAAAAAGGCTAAACAGGTCATAATCAAGTCCAGTCTATGCATAATTTTTTTCACTTTGTCTCTGTCTTCCATATTCCTTATTAATAAAATGTAGTAGCTTATTTTAGAAAGGAAAGATGGGAACAAGAAAAATATTAGGTACAAGTTACCAAGAATCCAGGAAGCCTCATGTGGACATTCTTTCCTGTAATCTTCAGGAAAGACCTCATTGTTCATCCCCATGTTATCCTAACCCAAATTTGAGGAAAGGATGAAGATTCACAATTGCATGTAATCTATCCAGCCATGCCATTTATTAGATTTCTTCTATTAAATTAGGTTCATTCCCTCTATACCAGACCTGGAAAAGGCTTCTTCGTCTCTGATTTCCAAAACCTTCATATTGACAGGCAACAGGAAGCCTTTCCATGCTTTACCAGCAGTGAACAGGATGGAAAAAGGAAAGAGATGAAGGGGGGAGAAGATCAGTCTCTATTACACTATCTATCTTTCAGTTTCCAAACTAAGCAAAATCTAGTCTAACCAAAACTGCCTTTAAATTTCCTTGTGTTCTCCAGGGAAAGAGAGGTTTTCTGTTCTTTACCGGACAGATGACAACAGGTAGCTGTGAAGAGTCACAGTTGCTTAACGTCTTTTCATGTTTTCTTCATCCTTCCTTGGTATGGGCAAGGCAAGAGAGAGTAAATAGCTCTGCATATGCAGATCATTTTATATAACTGAAGCTACCAAGATATTTCTGAAACTATGAAGAGATTCAACAGTTTCAGGAAATTATGAACAGATTTCATTAATACACAAGTGTCAACATCCACAAAACACCAAAGCTATTTCCTATTTCAGCTCATAGGCTGCAAGCTTTAGTATTCCTCTGGTGCACTGAGCAGACTTCTGACCAATTGTACTGGTGACAAGGTGTTATACCATTTGAATGCAAATAACTGGGGGGGTTTAGGGGTGGAATCACGTTCTTGAGATTAATAAATATTTTCATGACTCTACCAATAGCAACTAAAACACCAGCAAGCAAATTCTATGACTTCAAGAACACAATTGAGAGCTCGAAAATGAAATTAATCACTTCGATTATTTATGGATACATGATCTTACAATGTTGCTTCTGAAAAATAACACCTTCTTCCAAGACACTGTTAGTGTTCATTTATAGAAAATCTTATATAGAGATCACAGTCTCTGACATTTCTCCTAAATGTTCTCACAATATGCTGTTAAAAGTTAATGGATAAGAATGCAATTAAACTCAGTAGGAGTGCTGAATGAAGACAGCCCTACAACCACTACATTAAATCACAAAATTTTCTACAGATTCAGAGTGCTAGGTTATTTTGTAACCTACACTCGAACAGAAAAAAAAAAAAAAAAGCTGAAACAAGGACTTGGAATAAAAAAGTACATAGCTAGACTTTCATCTCTACTAATCACATCAGCAATTCAACCACAACAGCAGACCTTACAACTACACTAGCCACCCTATACCACTTTGACAGTTTAACCATAAACAAGGTGACAGGGGAAAAAACAGGTACTTTAAAGTTTGTTCTAAAAACCATCTCTTTTGATATCAGGTATCAAAATTTTTTGCAACAGATGAAAGCAAAAGTTTCCAGCTGAACAGTAGAAGCAACCATTCAAAAATAAAAAGGACTCACATTTGAGGACAACAAATGATCACAAGTTACCACAGCATCAGCGCAGAAGCCAAACAAACAAAGAAGGAAATGAGGGAAGAGTGCCTAAGTTGTACAGACTGAACTATAAAAGGAGCTCAAGGAACAGGGGGGCAAAGACCTCAAAAGGAATATGCCCAGCATGAAAGCTGAGGACTTCCTAGGGGGAGGTGAGCATAAGACTGTGCATAGGATTTTAAGTGGTCATGCAAAAAAGAAGATCAAATTAAATGCAAGGAAACAGAAAAAGTTCTGATGTCAAAAATGACAGAAGCGTTACAAAAGGTCATTTCTGAAGCCACAGAAGGATGTAAGTCCAAGGAGGTGGAGAGGCAATTGAAGAGTTCGGTCATGGTATAAATCCAGAGGCACAGGAGGATGACCAAAACCTCTCAGAGATCTTTCAAGAAATAACATCAAGGTACATGAAGGATTAAGCTAGTGGTGAATCACAGAACTCAGGCACATGAATGACAGAGGTAACGTGCAATATTGACATCAAAAATACATCTTCACACACACAGGCACAGCTAAACTAAAGGCAAAATCCTTTTGTATCAGAAGTGCAGTTACTGCTCTAGTTTCCCATTTTATAGTAAAAAAATAGTCACAAGCATTTTAATATCTGGCATATCTTTTCACGCAATCCAGCAATATTCTCATGAAAGGAAGGCTAGAAAGAAAAACAATGTAAATGTATTTTGAAAAAACAGCGAAGGTTTCTATTCCCATAGGAAACAGTCAAGCTCCCCAATTTACAGAAAGACCTGCTGAGATATAGACCAACAAATAACAGCTTTCAGATGTACTGGCCCCCAATCCACAGAATCAGAGAATAGTTACGTTTGGAAGGGACCTCTTGAGGTCATCTGGTCCAACCCTCTGCTCAACCAGGGCCACCTACAGACGGTTGCCCAGGACCATGTCCTGACAGCTTCTAAATATCTCCAAGGATGGAGACTCCACAACCTCCCTGGGCAACCTGTGCCAGTGCTAAGTCACCCTCACAGTAATAAAAAAAAAAAAAAAAAATATATATATATATGTATATATATATAGTTTCCTGATGTTCAGAGGGACCCCTACTGATGTCAAGGCAAACAGTATTTGCTGCTGTCCTTCATCTGCCTGGAAACGGTTTCAAGGATGAGCTGTTCCACCACCTTCCCAGGATCAAGGTTAGACTGACCAGCCTGTCCTCCTCTGGGTTCTCCTTCTTGCCCAATCTCCTATTAAAATATTGTCTCATCTTAAACTTTTCCCAGTAATACTTCATATTTTCTCTGGTATCAAAACGAAGCTCTGCACATCCTTACAAGTTTTGACACCTTTTATTCAATCACACAGACAAGTATAACATAGCCCTCTGCAATATTATGCTTAAACACGGACTATAAAGTATCAGAGAAAAGCTGAGATAAAAACCAAAATTATATGAAAACTTCTCACATTGAACAAGCTGAGAGCAAGCAAATGCAGAAACAGATTCATCTTTCTGGTATGTCTTTCACCTTTCCTCTTTAGCCATACAAATCTAAGTCTTTCGTTAAAGCTGCCCTACGGAATCAAATGAACATCAAATGGATGATTCATTTCACATGCTATTCTTTGTATTAGTTGTTACTTCATTCTTCAACAGAGTAAGATTTATCAAAATATTTCATAGACTATCAGGAAAATATTTTAGGTAGATTTAATCAGGAAAGAGTTATCTGACAGCAAAGTTATTTAAACACAGAGCACACATACAGAAAAAGATGATGCTAACAACTCGCTTGCTTCCTTTACATCTTGCGGGTAAATCACTGCTTACTGTTGAACGGATTTAACATATAACTTGTGCATGTAAGTATATAATGGATCTCTTCTCTCATCACCGTTAGTCCTCAACAAGACCTCTGATGAACAAACACCTCAAGTCATCACATCATTTTGGACAAAGCTTACTGATAGGCTGTGAAACTTAGCTTTATTTATGCAATAAGAAAAATATCCTCTCCAGACCAATTGCAATAGGCATGTAAAGCTCTAGCAAGAAACCACTATTTTAGGGTAGAAATATTTATAATCAAAATTGTATTTCTACTGTAATTTAACAAACAAAGAAAATGGGGGTTTTGTGACTCCCCAGGGAATTGAACTCAAGGACTTGAAACTTGTATTTTTATCTGCAAATCTGCACTTCAGTTTCAATACTACAAAAATACTTAGCTGTATTATAGTATTTTTCAAGCAGATTCAAGTTGTATTTTAATCCCTCCGCTTCTTAAATGGAGAAACACTCTCACCGGAGTAGCTTTGTGAAATGGTGTAATAGATAAGCCTGAAGGTTAGATGAATCCTACGTTATACTGTGCAATGAAGTTGGTAGCATTTTGGAGCCAATCATCTGTCCATGCCCTGAAGGCATACTGCCCAAAGCATGCTAAGAACAACGGAGATACACGATTCCAACAATCTTACAATTTCAGCACACAAGTGAAAATGCATCCCATTACATTATACATCGCACAGAAGTCAAGTACAAGAAAAACTATGGCTGAAAACTGTCCTGGTAGGCCCTGACAGGGTACCAATAATAGTCTCTGAGCAGATATTTACCACTCAGTCTTAAGATTTTAAGGCTGAATTAGATATTTTCATGAAAACATCAGCTTGATGATAAATTGTAGTTAAAAGGTAATTCAAAAGTTAGAAGTTATAAGGAAAGAAATTTAGAAAATGTTTCTCTGCAACATTATAGGCCTCACACAGACATTTTGTGTGGTTCTGGTTTTTCATCTCCTAAGGGTTATAGGAGAAATTAAAAAGGCTTAGAGAACATCCAATAAAGATGATCATAGGATGCTTGAAGTATTAGATGTAAAAGACTCAGAATTTTCAGCCAGAGACGACACAGGGAATAGGACAGGTGCATCCTTAGTGACATGAAGAGAAGAACAGAGATCAACCACTTTTTTGTGTGTGTGAAAACTTTACAGGGCTTCAGGGGTGTCAGGTTCAAATTAAACAGGACAGTGTTAAGCTGTGGGACTCGTTGCCACAGGATGCTACAGCTGCTACAGACATTTGGTGCGGGAGGATGGACAGAATTACTGGTATCAGCTGAGAAACACTGAGACCTTTGGCTCAGAAGACCACATGCCACCAAGAATTTGGGAAAGCATACCTACAGACTTGCCAGTGACTATGCCTTGGCATTTGGGGAAAAGATACTGAGTTGTATCACTCTTTGGACAAACACGTTGCATTGAGTAAGAGGAAACCATGTAACATGTACAACGAAATAAAGCCGTTAACTATTTGATGTAATGATGAGGCTAAACTATCTCAGAGAACAAAAAATGGGACACTAAGAGTTACGGAGGGAGCCAGGGCGGGGGGCATATTATACTGAATGGAAGAGAATGAGAGAGTAACAGGACTACAACACAAATTAGTAGTGAAGAAATCCGAAGAAATCATGTCCTGAATATGCATTGTTATAAGTAGCCTAGTATCTGAAAGTTTGTGCTGGTAACTCCCCATCACTCCACTCTCAATCCTACCATGTGCAATCACCAGTGGGCTCCATTAGTCCGAGTATCACCCAATGCAGGGAAATGTACACGTGTCTCTGTGAGGAAACGGCTATACATAGCTATACACACACTCTCCAGAGTACTAAAGTATGTTCTGTACTCCCCGTTGCGGGGGGGGAAAGTCTTACACTCCGCTCCTACACTAGCCTCTCTTTTTCAAGCTAGACAAGGCATTTACACATTCAACTAAAACTTGTGCAAATACTACATGCCCCTGTTTTCACAACGTCTTTTTAGTCATCCTTTGCTAGTGTATTCACAAAAATGTGTACTAAGACAAAGTATTCACTGTTTGGTATGCCATTACCTAAAAAGGGGCAGGTTGCCAGTGAAAGGAAAGAGAGGCAGCAGCAGGATAAGCTTCTAAGAAGTGTTAGTTAAGTTAAAATTCACACTGTATCCCATCTGATGATGAAAACCTCAGAGAAGGAGGATACATCTGAAGAGCTTCATGTTTGGGGTTTCTTTTGTTTTTGTAAAACCAGAAGAATAAATGTGAATTGTTTTAGTGGGCAATGTGTGTCCCGATGATTGTGTTACTTATCATTATATATACAAAAAAAAGAAACCCAAAACCCAAAAACCCCACAAAAAACCCAAACCCCTCCAGAAAAGAAGCATTCTTCTCTGACTGTTTATTTTTTCTACGCTGCAATTTAAAGAAAGCTAAAAATTGGCTCTGCATGACCAAGTTATTTTAAAGTTAAAATACAGAACATAATGCAGAGCAACAGTCAGAAGAAAATACGTCATAAAGACCAAAAGCCAAGAAAAGCATTAAAATCTTTAATACAATTTAAAAGTAAATATTTAATAGCCAACACATAATCTGGATGCAGTGAATAAAGCAAGAAGCATAATAAAATTTTGCAGATTTTAAATTGAAACACGTTAGTACCAGAGGAATATACATAATCTGTAATAAAATAACAGCCTCAAGGTGTGACCAAAAGTTTCCCCCATCCCTTTTTTTGCCATATCACAGTCCTCCCCACAAAAGCATAAAACAGTGGAAAGACAGACATGTTTTGTTCATACCACCCATCCCAGTAGGACAATCACAGTTTCATAAGGAACAAGAAGTCACAGGTATAGACTACTGAGAATTGCTGATTTAAGTTCAAGTACAAATTCATGTCACCCACTGGCACAGTGAGGTTTTATCCTCTTTTGATCCCTGTAATTGTGAATATTTGCATACACTTTGAAGAGACAAAGATGGACTCCAGATTTTCTCATCTGCAGCTCATCTCTGGATATTCTAATCTACAAATACGTTTGCAAACATTTTCTCTGCAGGGTTGATTCCATCATACCACTGATCTAAAGTGGTCTCCTTCTGCCTAAACTGAACCTCCGCCTGCCTTTCTGACAACATCTAGCTATCACGAGCAGCGCAGCACAGCTACAACAACCCTTTTACTCTTTCACTCTAATCTTGATCTCAGGTCAGCACCTCTTTTCTCAAGTATTACAGACACCATCAATCCATCATTCCCATCTGCATTCAAGCCTCCTCTTGTGTCCTTCACTCCAGCTATGTCTGATTTTTGAAGGGTAACTAAAAAGCTTCTCCAAGACACACTTTCTCTCTTCCAGCTTTCATCTCCCCTTAACCCAATCACTTCAGCATCTCCTCTCTGCTCTTGACAAATGCGTCTTCTCCCACTCTTACCTATTCACAGTACTGCTAAAAAAACTCTCTTTACAGCCCATTGCTTTGGCTGCTTTCCACTTTCACTTCCTCTCTCCATTTTCACAGAACAAACTTTTTTTTGTAACCATTTACTGTTTATGCCCACTTACAGAAAACCAGCCAATTGAACTCAGCAGAACTCATGGCAGCAACTGGCAGAAACCTATTCCTGTGTTGTTGTTGGATTTGCGTTCCTCTAGTTTAGCTGGTTAAAACAACCCAGATGATTGAGGGGTCAAACAAGTGCCAAAAAAAGGAGATGACAAGAGTCCACTGCTAGAATAAGAAATAAGGCAGATACGTGTAGAGGGAGATGAGAAAGCATGGAGTATCGAGCATGGGCAAGCAAACTGTTTGGTTGGCTAGGTTTCCTACTGTCGTCTGCCCATAGGTCTCCAGTGGGAAAAAACAGAAAAACCACCCACCACACACACCAAAAACAATCAAAAAACCAACACACCATCCCACTCATCTAAGTTGTCAACAACATCTACTTAAGAGTCAGAATAGCCGACCTGGCAAAGGCACGAGTGTTGCAGGTAGTTAACAAATTGCAACTGTCCTTTAAAGAGAGATTTTAAGTATAGCTGCCAGTCTCTGGGGTTGAGCAGAAGTGCTAGTGTATCTCAAAACTCAGAGCCAAATTGAGAGGCCAACAGCCTTATTCTGCAGTCTTGCACTCCTTGCATCTCCTACCAGCTACAGGGCAAAGGGAACTGAAAAAGACCAACTTTGTCAGCACATGTTTTTCACTAGACAAAGAAAAGGGAGAGACATTGTCAACACCTTCTCATACAAGGCAACTCCTTGTAATGTTTACATGCATTTAATGCCCACGTATCAGATTTCAGGGAAGGTACAGTCCAACAGTGATCAATCTGTCCTTGGATGGCAAGTGGGGTCTTCTAACAGTGACTGTGGCACCCATGCACCATTACACCTTTATCTTGTTCTTTATTCAGTGCAGTGATACGGAAAGCACTCGTCATCTTCCAGTCCAAATTAGTTTCACCTCAAGTCAACTTGGCAGACCTGTATTACCTGTGCAAGCTCTGAGAGACAGCCTTCATTTCTGTGATCCAGGAAGGGACATATGCTGTAGGGGAGTGTTGAGCCATACCAGGACCATTTTGAACCCATTAGCTCAACTTCTTGCTTGTCCATAGCCCTCTCACACAGATGAACAGTCACCTTCTGGTGACAGAAATAATCATCTTCAAATCAGGGTAAAGATCAGTTATATTTTGTAGAACTAAAGCACTGCTCAGAATTTGCTGCAAGGTACTCTAATAATCCATCTCATGGACTAGCCAAGAAGACAGAGCTAGTTTTGAGCACTGGCTTTGTTCTGAAGGTCTCAGTTTGACACCCCATTCTCCAAACTTACAGTAGAAAATGCTGGTGACTAATGCCATGTTGTTCTGTTTAGAAGGCATACCAAGACAGTCTACTAACAAACCTATCCAGAATAACCCCCAAGTGGTCTGTTTCTACTGTGCAATGCCCTTGTAACCAACCAGCCACTGTTTTCAGTGTTTACAGGATAAGCTCGACTGAACAGACCTCAGAAGTCAGTATGAGTACTAGTGCTCCACATTTTCAAAGCTCTAATTAGTGTTACCCTTCAATCCATGCAGTACAGTTATCTATGCTGACGACATCTGCCTGGGTACCTAATCTTAATCCTTTTCTAATCCTGAGGGAACCAGGAACTGCAGTAAGAGTCCACTGTAACTGCCAGTTTGCAGTTGGCATACTTTCCATCTCTAGTAATGCTTTTGTGACCTTGGTAGCAGAGCGCTTCCAAAAAAGAGCTCTACCAAAACAATCCACATCTGTTCCCTCTCAGCAGCTCTCTGACTTACCATGGCCATCTGATAAAATTGGACGCAACACCCTCCCCCAAAGCCCAAAATTCACAATAATAGACTTCACAGCAGCAATATTGGATCTACCCAGGGATCACTCATACTCTCTGGACATCTGTTCTTGAGTGCTGCTACTCCTCAGCCTGAATATCACGTATCACTCTGGGCCCACCTACCTTACATGCAGTTAGCTGTCATGCAGCTCTGCACTACTATGAGTGTCACTGCCGACTACAGATGGCATCTCTATCCCAGCTGCCACTGCTGAGTCACATTGCTCTACCATTTGCTCACTTTGAATACGCATTTGCTAAAACAGTCGCAAAGATTGAAAGCTCATCTGACTTATTGTACCCAGGTCTGTTTTGGTATCAAACCTCAAGTTTTTCTTACTGCCAGCTTTGTCACGTTGCTGTTTGTCAGTGGCAATTCACTAGAAGAAGATAAGATACCACTCAGCAACAGGGTTTTTCTCTGCCTCGCTACTTCAGGATGCTTCTGAATCGCCTGTGTGCTGGCCAGCGAGGCCCTTGGTGCAAGGAGCAGCGTGGGACCCACTGGGTTCCAGCTGAGTGGAGGGGTCAGCACATCCGCATGCGGATACAGCAAGCGGCAGCCTCACAGAGGACCAGGTTTCAACCCAGAGCTGGCATGAGCTAATACAAGACATTTCATTTCCAAAACTGCTGTGGCTTTCTTTATAAAAAGAAATACTACATACTTCAACAACAGTAGTAATGAAATTTGAAAACAGATTACTGGAAATATTTTGCTACTTCCCTCCTAATCCATCTACTTCAATCCACTCAATACTACTACATTCAATCCATAAACTAGAGAACTAGAAAATCCCAAAGAAGAAAAGTGCTAGAAATAAAAAGTATTAAGTTGTTAGTTAACAAGGAACACTAAATAAAGGAGACTGACTGCCAGAAAATATTTTAATTCCTTCAGCATTCAGTTCGAAAAAGGGACACACGCCCCAATCCATCACCATACTTTGTAAAGAAAAGATCAGGCAAGATATCACAGAATCACTAGGTTGGAAAGGACCTTCAAGATCATCAAGTCCAACCATTAATCCAGCGCCACCATGACCCCTAAACCATGTCCTGAAGCACCACATCCACACGTTTTTTGAACACTTCCAGAGATGGCGACTCCACCACCTCCCTGGGCAGCCTGTTCCAATGCCTGACCACCCTCTCAGTCAAGAAATTTTTCCTAATATCCAATCTAAACCTCCCCTGGCGCAACTTGAGGCCATGTCCTCTCGTCCTATCACTAGTTACTTGGGAGAAGAAACCAACACCCTTGTCGCCCACAACCCCCTTTCAGGTAGTTGTAGAGAGCGATAAGGTCTCCCCTCAGCCTCCTCTTCTCCAGACTGAACAACCCCAGTTCCCTCAGCCGCTCCTCATAAGACTTGTGCTCCAGACCCCTCACCAGCTTCGTTGCCCTTCTCTGGACACGCTCCAGCACCTCAATGTCCTTCTTGTAGTGAGGGGCCCAAAACTGAACACAGGATTCGAGGTGCGGCCCCACCAGTGCCGAGTACAGGGGCACGATCACTTCCCTACTCCTGCTGGCCACACTATTCCTGATACAGGCAGGATATATGTTCTCAAATATTATTCAAGGCAAGTGACTATAAATGCAATTAATAATACTAAAAACAACAAAAGAAACTCTTCACTGACTTTGAATCAAACAGCAAATATCAACTACTAAAGTTAGGATGCCACCCAATCCTCAAAAATCCTTTGCCACTGTAGGAATAGCACTACTAGGATACAGTGAGTTTTATGAAAAGCAACTGTCACCGGACTGATAAGGCAAGCCCACCTCACCCCATCATCTTTATATTTGTACATTGTATGGAGGAAATGTAAAAGAATATACTAGCTCCACACCACCAAAACCAATCGTACTTTTTAGAAGCAGTGAAAGACAATTAGAAACTGTTAAGATGGCAGGAGACAAGAGGAAGAACTAAGGACATTTTTCCTTAGGCCAAATAGTTTTTAGTACCAATGTTATTCTAATTAGGGTTCAAAATTTTGTTTTCTTGCCCTCGGGAACAAGCGGACATCTTCATCCTTTGATACTGTTATTTATTTCTTTGCTGCTTTTAGGTCTAGCAAACCAGAAAGCCACAACTCCAATTTCAGAAAATAAGCAGAAGAGGATCTAACCTGAGTTGGTTTTAACTTATGCAGTCATAAATTAGTTAATATTATGTTTATTCAACCAACATTTTAAGGTCACCTTTAAACCTCCTGCTACAGATTCATATGCTAGATTAATTGCTTCAGTTTCATCTTTCTTTCCTCTGAGGAACACATTCATATTTGTTGCTGTAGACCTTGAAGAGCAGAAGGAGGATGAACATACTACTTTTTTGGTTCTTTTAAAATCTCAAAACAGTGTTCAGTTTGTACTATTTCCAGAAAAAAAAAGCTGGGACCTTAAGTTTCTAATTCTTCTATTCAATCCACAAGTTGCAATTTTAAAACTTATGGTCAATTTATACTTTTAAGCGCTTTTAAATATTAGATCAGGCAAGATGAATATCAGAAACCCGATGGGAAGACAAAAAACTATTAAAGAACCTGTCATTTAGGAATTGCAAATGACATCACCAAAGCCCACACATTAAGCAATGACAGATAAATTATTCCAGCTGGCCAGTGACTATGTAAGGCCCCAACAGTGCCACCTCACTGACATCCAAACCTACTAGTAGGTTATCATGCAGCAGTCATAGTCTGAGGTAACCACAGGAAGACCTCTGGTGTAGACCTTTTACCAGATGACATTTCTCAAAGTTATTTCATCATGAAAATCAAACTTTCTTACATTTCTACAGGATGCAGACACAGGTGGTCTAACCTGTAAGCAACCAGCTGACAGAAAGAAAGTAGTCAGAATTTTGGACAAACATACTGCTTGGCTTATGGGAGGGAGCACTGAACATTGCTGCTGATGTAAAGAGTTCAAGAAGGAGAAAGTGTCAGTTCAAGAAGAGGAAGAAGCCAAGGAGCAGCACGGGAGTGACACAGTTCTGCCTTAGGACAGATATGTGCCGCAGAGTCCTCTCGTCAGCTGTGCCTGAAATATGAAAAAGCAACACGAAGTAAGATTTAGCTGTTACTCAGGATTAAATACAGTAGGAATATGTAAGTGCAGATTGATGCTAAATTTACGAGAACTTTTTAACAGAGATTTTTTCTGACTTGAGGTGTTAAACATACAGGGGCTATTTACACACATGTTAATGCTTCTAATGCAGCAGCCGCCTTCAACTCAGACTGCTAAAAATAGAAGGGAATGGGTAGGAGAGGAGGTGCTCCTCTTTATAAGCAGCATCTTACTTCAAACGGATAGGATGAAAGGAAAAAAGGTAAATTAAGAATAAGTATTGAAATGTGAAAGAGAAGGATAGCAGTGAATAAGCATTAGATGTTATACTATTATTTTCTTCCAAGAAAAAAAAAATACTTGATATTGAATTCTTTTTATATAAGCCATCAATACAAATCAAACAGAATGAATACTTGGGAAAAAAAAAAAATAAATAAAGAGTATTTCTAGTTAGAATCACTGTTGGTAATTATTTCATGACAAATTATCATGATAAAATGTCAAACTTCGCATTTACGGAGCAAGTCTTAAGTCATTCAGTGCCTAACAATACCAATTACAAAAGTAATAAATAGCTTTAGCCAAGTTTAGGCCAATTCATTTATACAAAGAAATTTTCGAGTACTGTATTGCAGAAAAAATACTTCATATATCCTCCTAATAGAAACAGGGGATCAAATAGCTGTAACATTTTTGCATTTCTTTTGTTAATCAAATATATAATATTAGATTTAATAAAAATATTCAAAAATACACTTACAATGAATATACTCAATAAAACAGAACACACCTGGTGCACTGGCAGTAAGACAATTTTTGTAGCCCTGACAAATGCCACTGCTCAATGTTTCACTCCTCTTAGTCTCGTTACATAGAGGGCTGGCGATCAGACAGGAGCAGCTACTGCTTTGGTGCAATATGGCATTAGTCTCTTATTTGGGCTTTACTGTAAAAGGCTTGGAAATTTTCATGTACCCTACATGAAGTACTCTGCTCAAATTCTTTCTCCTCCATTTTCTTTTCATGAGAACCAAGTACAGTAAAAACTAGAACAGTTCCAGCTTTTATTAAGTACTACCTGTACCACAGTTGGGTTTCTTCAATAATATAGCATTGTGCTCAAAAAACAAAGTTTTTCTTACAGATTCATTTGTTTTCTAAGTCTCTCTTGAGAGACTCGTAGGCAGTATCTGCTTTACCAGGAAGCTATAAAATAAGGCGGATTAACAATTCCTAAATAATCAGAGTTTTGTCTCACAGTCCATCTCTGAGCCCACCATACATCATGAGATATGCTGCCTTTAACTACTGCAACAGCTCCTTGCTGGGCCACGGCTGTTACTAATCAGTTTTTCTGAAGTGTCAGAACATTAAATTTCCTGTGATGATGGTCATTGCCACGCTTTCGGGTATGCATCAGTCATTTATTATAGCTTCACAATTTGCTAGCTGAGAAAAGAGCAGCAGATAGTCAGCTTTAAAATTATAGAAAAACAGGACCAATCTTTTTTTCTTTATGTTTTTATGGAACTACATAAAATTTATTTATGTATGCTGGATTCTTAGGACGCTTCGATATCGTGTCACAAGTACAAAAGCTTCCTGGAAGAAAGTGAGAACATGAAGCTTCCACTACATACAGGAGCATCAATATGATCACCCGCTTCACCGCACCCACTCTTCCGGTTAGTAAGACACAGCAATTGACAGGTCATTAAAGGACTCAAACCCAACTTACTCTACACTTAGCACTTCCTTCTTGCTTACTAAGCAGAGAGAGGAAAGCACAAATTTGGAAGGGAAGTGACCATTACTTTCCTATCAGAGTTCCACAATCTCTCCTCCATAGCTGACATAAGCCCGGCAGGGGACCAAAGAGCTTTGACAGCGTAGATGTCCCTCTTACAGATTTCTCCAATTTGACTTTTTCATCCAAATGTGATTGTCTTTCATTTTATTTGTCTGTATGCTAAGGATTGTATTTTTCCTTCTACAATTTATTCTGTAAATAGTAGGAAATGAACCACAACAATATGAAATAGAGAATAGCTGGGGTTTATTCTATCCTACAAGCAAAGCATGAGCACCCAGAATAGTGCTATCCTAGAGGATATTAGCAGCTGGCATTAGCTTTTGATTAAAAGGTTAGTATAGATTCAGCCTAGAAGTGAAGATACACTGACCCATTGCTAACAAAGAGCAATGAGCAAGAAAGAGTTCTCATGTGTGACAAACAAATGAGATCTTACCTATGCAATGTTTTAAAGACTTTTTGTGAATTTGTGAACTATGAAGGTGTTTACTGGTATTTCTCCCTTCCTCCAGAAGATATTTTTGTGCTTTGTCCTGTGATGAAAAGCAAATTCAGTCTCTCGGCAACTCCATGTTAGTACTTTTCCAGTTGTAAATGTAAAGTTTAAAAAAAAATTAGAGTTTTAAGTAAAGGCGGGGGGGGAGGTTGTGTCGGGGAGGGCGGGGAGGATGTTTCTAAAAATTTGCCAGGAAAAAAAGTTACAATGCTCAATCTAAAAGCAACAAAAATAAAAGTATCCAGTACAAGAACTGTAGCTAGGGGCTTGTTACAGTTTTTCTCTTTGACAGCCACCCTTTAAGGAATGAGACAGCCTGAACAGCTTAGCCATTTTGGTTCCTCGGAGTAGAATTTGGCTAATGGCGGAAAGAACACTGAGCCTAATTACATCAATTATTAAAATGCATATGCAGGCAAAGGTTTGTCACCATTACCTAAAAACCATCTACTCTCACATCGATGTGCAAATCCCACTAATTACTGAAATCTACAGTCTTCTTTTTTTTTTAAAAAAAAAAAAAAAAAGCCAAGTCCAGGAAGAACAATGAAATATTTCTCTAACAAGCACAAAGATTCCCTTTCCTAATACAAAAAACTGTCTTCCCGTCGTCACATACGTGTTCCAGCTACTGCGACCTAAGTAACACACAGAAAATTAATCCCTGCTTCTCCAAAAGTAGGTGGTCTCCTCGATAACTACTTATTAGAGGGATGAAACTGCTGCTGCCACTTCAGCCACGTGCCCACAGCCCCAGCACCTCCCTGGAAGCTCTCCTCCAGCTCCTGCCGTCTGGTGCAACCTCAGAACATCAGGTTATGGAAAGCAGCGATTTGTCAGGCTCGCTGAACACCGTCAGCGCACCCACGCTAGAGGACAGGTGACAGGGACCAGCTCTGCCCCGGCTCCACAGCAGATGCGAATTCGCCCCGCCAGCGCTCCGAGCCGCTGGAGAGCTTTGCAACCGTGTTCACGCAGTAGCCAGCCTGAACTGAAAAGTCCTTCTCGGAAAGAAATAGTATCAGCCTGGTCTGAGCACTGCGCTGGGCCAGCGCGGCTCCTGGATGAGAGCTAACGTGATGCTCCTCGGGCTCCGAGCACGCTCTGCCGTGTCTGTGGCAACACACCTGATGGGCATACGCAGCATTAGTCACCCGCGTGGAAAAAACTGCAGCGGAGAGCTGTCGTCGCTTCTGAAAAACGGCCATAACAGCATATACTAGAAATTAAAGCAGGAAAAAAAAAAAATGTTCAGTTGGGATGCAGTATGTTAAACACCCCTATCAAAATAAGACATCATTTTAAGCGCTTAGGATGAAACCGTAAAGCCAGTAAAGAACAACTGTTTTAAATCAGAGCTTAGCCAAAATATTTCCAGTCACAGTAACTTTTTGGATTTTGTTTTTCACAGAGAATGAACTGAGAAAAAGCCTCAAACAAAATTTGTCATGCTTCCTTGCCGTAAGGACTTAATGGTAAGTATCCTTCCCTGTCAACAGGAGATGCAAACTTAAAATATTCTGCTCAAAGTTGTAAAACATTCTGATGCAGTTTGCCACTTCAGGGAAAAAAAAAAAAAATGAGTCTCACCGGAGCAAAAGGCCGATGTAACACAGAAAAACCTCCAGATTTACATTAGCAATAATGACAGTGAAGAGAAGTGAACCCTGACCTCCCAATACAGAGTACTGTGCTATCAGTTAAATACCAGATTTATGAGCAAATCTTTTGTCAGAACAGTTTTGCAGGTCTGATCTAAATTTATATGCAATTCAAGGCAACTCAAACTAAATTTAGTAGCAGATAAATGCATCAAATAGACATCTTCTACATTTGTTTCCTGAATTACCCCTCCTAAATTTGTGCTCACACCTACAAATCATTTTGACCTTTAAGAAGGAGAGCTTGACAGCAACATACTGTACTGAAACAGGAAGAAAAATGCAAAGTGATTTTAAATCTACAGTTGTGTATGAACAGCTCTAAGTAGAACAAGAAATTTCTAATGCATTTGAGGAGCAATAAGCAGAGTATTAACACTGCAATCTGGGGACATTTTACTGAGCTATTTCAACAGAAAACAGGTCAGACAAACAAGTGCTACTGGAACAAAAGAGAGCATGATCTACACTACTGCTCCAACCAGTTTTAAAACTGGTTAGAAAATTCTCAATGTATACAGCCTTAAAGGCAAAATAATCCATCTTAAATGCCCTGGGAAGAAATTAAACAGTGATAATCAAGCTGCTGCTTCTACTGGCACCAGCCAGAGATTCCCAAATCCAGCCCTGCTAGTACATGTCATGAAAATAAAGAGACAAAAGATTCTAACCACAACCAATCACCAAAAAAATTATGAAATGTAAAAATCATCAGAAAAGTCACCACATAACACATTAAGCATAGAGAAATACAACTGTACCTGAGCACCTTAAAAAGATATTTCAATTTCAAGATATTACAAGAAAGTAAACGTTAACTTCTATGCCTCAAAATAAGCATTTATTCTTGGGAGGGAGGCAGGAAAGGCAGGGCAGGATATGATTGACAACCCTTTACATGGAAGAATTCAATTAAAAGATTAATAATGCCCTATTAACAACAGAAAAATCTGAAGCATGTAATTTTTGGACTTCACCATGGTTTTAAAAAATTGCCTTTCCATGCTGCTTCTAATATTTCTTCAATAACATGCCTAGAACTGCAGCACCTAAGAAACAGTTATTAAAGTGGAGACTGCACAGTCTCTTGACCAACATACTGTCACCACACATCTCACAGATTGTTTCAAAGCAAAGACCACTTTTACAGCAGCTAATCAAATTTCAGAAAGCTGAACTACTTTTACTTTGATAGCCACGACATCGGCTCAAGGACACAGGAAAAAGAAACAACGCAAAAAAAGATTTTTAGTTTATTTAAACTTTTGCTTTATGTCAAAACACTCCTCAAATATTTAATTAGTATTTCAGGCGTTAATCAAGGTCCACTACATCTTTGTCTTCATAGTTATGTGACTAAACCTTTCCAAATACAATTACATTTCCTTCCACTGGGTTGTTCTGATCTTCTTGGATGAAGAAGTCCTTCCTTGCTGTTTCTGAGTAAACCAGACTTACTAAGTGAAGGAAGCAGAGGAGAAAAATTCCAATTAAGACATAAAAAGATTATAAAAGGTAGCCTACAGAGGTTAAATAACATTCTGAAACAATAACCGCCTTAGCATGGCATGCCTCTACATTATAGCTATGCACACTTTGGGTTTTTAAACATCTGCTATATTGCTGCTGGTATATGAGACTACCTTATTTCACACAAATGACTTCCAAAAGCAGCTGGAGAAGACAGAGTTAAACGATCGTATAACTGCATCACCTATAACACAAGTGTAAAATCTGAGGAGCATTCATCGCAGCAGAAGTCATCAGCCATGCAAAGAGGCTCACAAATGGAAAAGCCCACCTGGAATCACAACAGATACTACAGCTCTGCCAAACTTTGCTTCATACTGGCACCATTCTCTGTATTCACGTCATAAGTTAATCTCCTGCCATTAAATTCTTCTTGAATAAACTTGGTTACTTACATACACATCAATGTTTTTCAACTTTATATCCACGATTCTCATTATATAAATGTTATTTTTCACTTATATGAAGTCCAAAAGTTTGACTTACTAGGTATTTTCTCCAACATTTTCAAATGACTAAGTAATTTTTACAACAGTTTCAACTCCTCAGCGCAGGTCTGCTTGTTTCATATACACAACCTCTTGATTTTGAAACTACAAGAAGCCAGTGAACTAATAACTGATTACTTACTGCAGTGCTGACATTTTTCTTTCACATTTATTTGGGGTGTGTAGCTATATGCATCATCTTTTTAGTCTGTAACATTACATGCCTTTTTTTTTTCCCCCGCCCAACTAGCCCATCAAAGCCACTGGAAGTGGCTGTCACATTCATTTAAGGATACAGAGATGTAACTTCTTAGTAAGATTAAGAGACAGCAATTACTGTTTCCAGTGCTATTGATAGGTACTCCTGTTCTAAAAGGAAAATTTTAGAACACCATAAAAACTTAAACATCTACCTTCATGTCGTCCTTAAAAAAAAAAGCTGGGGCTGTTGATAGATGCATCTAGTCTACCTATGGCTGGGCCATGGTAAGCACAGTCATTTTAGAGAATAGACTCAACAAAGCATACAGAAGACCCAAACATTGGACACACTTCATTTCTAAAACGGACAGGCTTCTTTGAAGCCTGTTTGTGAAGCACTAGCATGCTTACTTCTAAATTCAAAGGCTTGCCTAAAAAGTGAATCATAAAAACATAACTCCGGTAAGAAAAATTTATTAAATTATGAAGGTCATTTTCTCCTTCCTAGCAGCAATGGACAGCAGGGGTTCAAGGAGACAGGTTGCCTGGAGGAATAAAAATGCACTCCTATCTACCATTAACATTTTTGCAAAGCCTGCACTCTTATCAGCATCTCTTGATATTGGCTGTCTCCAAGGCCTCAAAATAATTGACTGGAAGCTATGTTGTAAGAGTCATGTTGTGTCAGCTCTGTGATAAACTGGCCAAGGGAGAAGGCACAGCAGCACAGCCTGGGTTGCAACCTATGACTCATTAAGAAGCTATTCAGCACTTCTAGAGCAATCCACATTAGAGGGGAAGAAAATGGATGTCTTTTGAAAGCTAGGATTATACTACCTTACTGCACTATTGTCAATCCAGCCTTGCGCTACAGCTAGCGATCTTCCTTCAAGTCTATTTGACCTAGAATTGTTGGGGGTTTTTCGGTAACTCTTAGCAACGATTCATAACATTCTTAGCAGTGACCAAAAAAATGACAGAAAGCAAGCGTCTAGCAACTTAACACGCAGCACCCTACACAAAACCCACACCTCTTTAGCTACCTGCGTGGCTCAGCAGTGAGGACCAAGCTCCCAGTATTTTCACTAGCAAGTTTATTACATTCACAATGTTCTATCACTGAACGATTTCAATTTGAAACAGATTTATTTTTTTTAATTTAATCCCATTCAGCAGTGTGGGATTTTTCAGACAGACACCGACCCAGAAGACTAATGGGCCAAACAGGCTCACTGCAGGCAATGCACAAACAACAACCTCCCACTGCCCAAAGCTTGGGATGCGCCAACAGCATTCAGAAAGGACAACAGCTTCGGTACGCAAAGTTGGAAGTGGCACAGATTGCTTAAGTAACACACCTTTTTTTGTTGTTAGCACTGTTTACAAGCCACAATACTAAGCCTCACATTAAATTTCAAGGTTTTCAATGACCTTCCACTTTCCTGATTCCAGTTCCTGGAAGATGAGAGTTTTCCAGCCTGGTCTCTGGAATATATCCGAAGGATTTAGGAGGAGAACAGAACTCAAAGCAGTAGCCCTGATCATGTCTTATTGGTATTGCTTCTAGCATGCATCTTCTCATTGGTTTCAAAAAAATAGCTTAAATAAGTACTTAGCTTAAACAAGTACTCTGCAGCCTGAACCTTGATATAAATGCAACACATGATTGCTGAGTTCCATATCTTATTTGAGTTTAGAATAAGGATTTTACATTAATGCAGCATAAAAACAATTAAGGCTGGAGCCTTAAACATATATAAACATATATATGAGTGCCTTTATATGTATCTAATTGACAGACACATATCTACACACACATTCACATGCTTCCAACTAGCACTTTACCATTAACAACAGAATTCTAAGGGCTATGAGGCAGGACAAAACAAGGATCTACTCATTCAACAAAATCCCCATCTCCAATTAGCATCAAAAAGAACAGTTTATGGTAACAACTTAATAACACGGAGTTCATTGACAAAATGTTTACAAATGGTATCTCTATATATCATTGAGGTGTGACTACAATTCAGAAGACAGGTTCCCAAGGATATCTCTGTTCTAAACAGCTGATGCAGTTCAGTGAAAAAGAAGAGAGTTCAAGATCCAACACACACATTCAGTCACTGATTGACTACTGCATTTGCAAGGCACTCATTTTAGTAATTAGGGTGGGAAGTCCATTAATACACTATCCATTAAATAATGGTCTGTAAGCTTAATGGCTGGGGGCTGGGGGGGAGAAGATTTATTGTGGAAGGCATTCAAATTCAAGTGAGCATCAACACAAAAAATACTGAACATGTTACATAGCCAGGGTGTATTTTATCACATACAGTTTAATATATAATCATTTTGGCTTACTCTTCTCTCTCAAACACATGCCTACTGAAAAATCACATTTCAAACCCAAGAGTTGCACTAACACCAAAGCCCAAAATTGTCTTTAAATATTTAGGACAAGTTTTATAGAACATTGCAAGATCACAAGATCCCTTTGTGGGTATTTTAAATAGTCAGCCAGCATTTCAAACACTCTTACCAAAAAAGTGCTCACAAGCACTCTGTACAGATGTTCAGTATTCATTATGCATTTTTATGTCTTTATGCATGCTGTATAATAGATGAGAATTGGCACGAACGAACTGAGTAAAGACAAAGCCAATAAACATTAACACTGTTTCCCATGCTACGGGTGATTATACGTCAATACCTCTGTATTAGGGTGATTCAGGATGTAAAGAATAGCCAGGATTTGCAGTGCTGCACAGCTGCATGCAGCACTGCTCCCTCAAACCCCTGCCCCTCTGGCCCCTGGGTATGACCATTGGCCCAAGTGAGGGCACAGGCTGGGGGTAAGGGATGCTCACTGTCCACCACTCCGGAAAAAGTGCTGAAGCAAAGCACAGCCACCACAGATACGGTCACAGTGGTGGTGGTTGCCATGCGAGGGGCCTCAGGATTACACTAGGACAGAAAATAAATGGGGGTGGTGGGAAGAGCAGGAAACAAAAAGGGTTCCTTATGGCCAGCTCACAGAGCACCCAAATTACCCATGACACATGTCTTCAACCCAGTTCTTGCTGCCTCCTCGTCCAGCAATATATTTGGTATTGGCACTCTCAAGACACCACTGTGACCATGCACCACCACTTCATGCACTCCTATAAGCCTGATAACGGCAACTCTACTTGGAAGCCAACCATCTCTTTATGTGGTTGAATAATCAACATTCAACAATTAAATTTTACTCTGAAGATTAATGCAGAAAACAAAGATGTTTTTAAGCCAGTCTACTGTCTCTAAACAAATTAACTGTCATCAGGTAAAAGTCCATCAAAGCCTACCTCGCATCCCCTTAAAAGCATGAAAAACTTCCCAACAATTTCTGTCCATAACCAGGTACTCACAGATTAGGCTGTCCCTTTGCAGCAGACTAGCAAAGAGAGCCCTGACAAAGCACTCCATCCAGTACAGATCTAACAAAGGAATCATTAAAAAAAAAGAGAGAAAAAGAAAATAATTAAGGGCGAGGAGAACATATTACTGGGAAAAAAAAGACTTTAAAACAATTGTTGCCTTGCTAACTGAAGAGGGTGATTCTCAACTAAGTAAGTTTTAACTGAGAAAGAAAAGGGAGTCCCATTGACAGTCCCCTGCTGCTAAAAGCAAAGAGGACCTAGAAGCACACCTAGAAAAACATCCTTAATTCACTAGTAAAAGACACAAGACCAATTCATCTTTGACATGACAGACTACCTTTTCCAGGTAAACAGCTGAGTCCACATGACTGTGAAACAGACAGTCCTATCTTTAAGACTCAGGATGAAATTAAGATAGATACTATTAACTCCAAATCAGACTTAGCCAGCTCTATGTATCTGCTTTCCACATCACAGTGAGTAGATCACGGAACAGCAAACAAAGCGAGCTAGTTAAAAATCTGTTGTACTCACATTAAGCATAATAGTGAGTAACAAATTTCTCAAGGGCCTATACAAGCCTTTCCTAGGCTGAAATAGGAATTAAGGGCTCATATAATTTCTTCATCTTTCATCTGTATAGGATTAACAGTCATTAAACACCTACATATTCAAACCAGAGAAGTCGTCTTTTAAGTCAGGAGAGCCAAGTCATAAGCTGTAGGTGAGCACACAGATGCAAGAGCTGTGTCCCTCCCAATCCAAACAAGAGGAAGAAAAAACACTCCAAAGAGTTTTTTTATTTATATATATATTTAATATTTAATATTATTTAATATTTAATTTGAATTATTTTATATATAAATAAAATGATTCATATTAAAAGACAAGCATAACTAAGTGTTTAATGTATAACACAGTGTGCTTGGTTTTTTAAATGACACAAGAGTAGAAGACGAGTTGTAGGAATAGACATGAAAAGAGGAAATTTGACAAAGCAGAACAGGACAGAAAAAATTATACAAGTCTGGAGGCAAAGGGAGGAAATGCAGGGAAAGAGTACACAGTACTAAAAAGACTACCTTTGTCACAAGGAACAGAGTAAAGCACCATGAACTGCCAGTGTGGACAAAGGGAGGGAGAAAGGGGGAGATGAGAGAACACAGAGGCTTTTAGTCTGCATAAAATCAGGACTGTTATGTAGTCCAAGCCTGCTTTAAAATGCTCAATTACAAAAAAAAAAAATCCAAATTAGTATGGACATTGTAACTCCCAAGCTAAGCCCAGATAAGGCATCCTTATTTTTATGCGGGGGAAAAAAAACAATACTGATAACTATTAATTTATACTGAAACCAGTATAAATTCATACCAACAGGGTACACATGAACTTTGGCATTTTTAGAGATTACTAGCCACTCAAAATTATATTAAAAGCTCACCATAGCTTCGAGTCTATTAGAAAATACTACAAGCATACAGTATATACCACAGAGGCAGCACATATATTTCTCACTATTCTATCAAACTCAAATATTAAGCTAGCAGACATCAGAATTATTTTCCATCCTGATTTTTAATATATCTGAATATATAGTTTTTAATCCAAAAAATCAGCTGGAAAGAACAGGAACTGGCAAAGTGCAATAGACAAATGTTCTTGAGACAACATTAAGTACAAGAACAGAAAATTAAATTTTTTTTCTACACTAAGAAATCGAAATAGCATATTCCTTCATTTAGAGAATCAGCTTTGTTTTGGAAGTGCCCTCTATTTGTCTTTATACATTAAGTGATTAAACTTAAGAGAGGATGTAGCCCTGAAACAAGGATAAACAGCACCTGAAATCTAAGCCTCTTGGCTCTTAAGAAAACTGTTTTCTGCGTGATGAGCCACATCTTCCCTCATAGCAGGTACTCAACTCCACCACTTTCTTGTACATAAACATCATCTAGAGCAGCATTTTGCTTCATGCTTCCTTCCCAATGAGCCTGAAGCGCTACTGAGGGCAAGCACCAATACACGTTGGCCACTTGCAATTTTGAAGACATCCTTGTGGGGGAAGACGCCCTGGTCTACACTAAGGCTGCATGCACCAGAGCTACACCAATAAAACCTTGCGCAGAAACGCCGGCACAGCTGCGAAGCCGCCATAGTCGCACCAGGTGACCAGACCAGACTTGATCTGAGAAGGGGAATCCACGCACAATTCCTGACTACCCAGAAAAAAAACCCTCAAGGTTTCAACAGCCTCTTCTGCTGCTGCAGTATCAATTTGCAATCTGGACTTCCCAAAGAGCCTCCAAGTCCCTCCAGGCCAGGAAGGCGGCTGTGGGTGCACCACATCCCCCTGCCCCCAGCCTCTCCTTGGCCATTCCCTCTAGCATCCGTAGCCTGTACCCTCTGCTTCACGAAGAATTGCCACTCCAAAGCGACAGAGGAAGCAAAGCATACACAGGCCTGAATTTTATCTATGACAATTAATCCTACAGAAGCCAAATTCCAAGTTGCTGAATACACGTAGAATACTTTACATAGCTGCGTCAAGAAGAAAGCCTTGTAACCAAGCAGCGTTGCGCTATGCCGGTCACGTGCAAGCTGTCAAAGTCAAGCATCGAGAAGGCTTTAATACAGACAAAGAATAGCAGAAGGCTGGTACGTTTGGGATAGAAAATAAATTGGCAGCCCATCTATTTAAACGCAGTTAAGTTTCAATTTAAACTAAATTACAAGGTTTGAAATTAGCCACATTGCATGACCCTGAAGTTATTCCTTCCCTTCTCTCCATCAACTTTAATACCTGGCCCAACTTGTAAATAACAAAATGCAAACCAAGAGTAAGAAGTCCAATAAGATTTCTAAGAAAGGTCTTGTTTTACCTAACAAACAGGAATCTGTTCTACATTCAGATGGTGACAGAATCACACAGAACTGGCAGAAGATTTTCCAAGTGACCTAAAATAACTAGGTTTACAAAGTCCATCTTCCACAGTCACTATTATGTAAAGTTTTATTCCAAGTATAGATATTCCATAATAGGAAGTCTGTGCTATGTAAATGCTTTATAAACAGAGTTCTGTAAAAGCTATCTTAGGCCAGACAAAATGTACTGAATTACTTGAAGAGCATTAACAGGACTGGCAGAGGGAGAGCGGGGGTTTCACAACCTGCATCTTCACTGAACCCTAATCTCTCACTCAGCTAAAAAGATGCTCTACACTGAAGACCACCATGCTGTAAATGAAGGAGCTGGGCACACACTTACTTTTAATTATATTGTGCTAACCCAAAGTTGGTGAAAGTACACGGTCATAAGCATAGATCCACTCTACTCCCACAATCATTACAAACCGTGACCTGGCCTGAATTGGTCCTTCTCCGCTACTCCATGAGCATCCACCCGGCTGATCCTTTCTTTACGCAATCCCTCTTTCTGTCGCTAACTCAGATTTAAAATAATGCTGAAGTGGCTGAGTGTTGGACAACTCACTGGAATTACAGTCACTTAATGAAGTCCATTGCTACACATAGTTAGTAAAAATGCTAATACTGTTTCCTCCTTGTATGCATACACATATTGCTTTAAGATGCAGAGAAATCGATACAAGCCAATTTCAGCTAGAAAGGTTTAGTGACTGACTTTCCCCTCATTCTAAATAGCGCTCTGAAATTCTGCCAGAAAATACCTAGAGGCAAACTTTCAGCATGTTCGCTATTAATTCAGTTTAAATTGTCATGAAGTGTTGTCAGAAGGGACTTTTTTTACAGAAGAAAAATCCTGAAGAACTAGGAACAGTTTTGTTTCCATGTTCTGCACAGAGAGGCACAGGGAGAGGAAGAATGACCTGCAGGGTAGTCTCACCTCTTGTTTTAACAATCACTAATGTAACTCAAGATTGCACTGACGTGCTTAAACAATTTTAGGCTCTTCAAAACAGAAAGATTCTTTTGTTTAAGACAGTTTTGAATGAAGTAAGCTACATACAGATAATTAAAAATTTTCTTATTAGTTGAGCTGAATTAAATACCAGCTTGCACTGCTGTATCTCTTCCCAACTCCCTCACTGTCTCTCTTCACTGTTAATAAGAGAAACCAACAGATGGAAAAGAAGTTTTAAAAATAGTTTTTCTACATACTCTGAAAAAGAGCGAAGCCATTTGGTTTTGCAACATAGAAGATGATATAAAAAGAATATGAAAAATGCAAACAGCATTCAAAATGTGAACATGTGCAATGTTGTGCTTTTAAGCCACTCTTACAGAAATCTGCCACCAGTCAAAAATAGCAAGAGCCTCACGGTAAACTACAGCCATTCAAACTAAGATTACTATACTCTACCCACCCATCAAGCTGCTCCAACCCAAGGTATCTGGAAAATGAATGCATGATTCCAAACACAAATCTTAAATAAATTATATCTGTACAGATGCTTCTACAGATTTTTAGTGGCCTTAGTTCAAGCATTAAACACTTGTCTAAATTAAGTTCAAGGAAGCCTTTTAGTACCAAATGAGTACATGCAAGGTTAAAGCACTTTATTGTTTGTTCAGCCTGAAGCTAATGCACATAAATTAAATGACAAACTTCCCTTTGTCAAGCCCTGAGAATGTTTTAAAATTTCCATAAATAGGTATATCTACTTTCATGGCACTATGAAATCACTGTTAAAGCTCCTAAGGAAATTCAGACATCCCGCCAGTAACTAAGGACAACTGGAAGGCCAGTGCACTATCTGCAAAGACAACAGGGGTATGGGGGGGAGCAAGGAGGGGCGGGGGGGAATGCTTGCTTTTCTGCGTTAGAAAGACAAGCAATACTTCACCCAAGTGCTTGCGAGGCCAGACCATTCTTTCACAGTTTCTGTTAGTAAAGCCAATACTCATATAATTTCTTCTCCCTCCCAGACCAAATTTCCTTGTAATCACTTTCACATTCACTCTAAAGCTGTGATCTCTGTAAGCCTCATTGCTTTTCTTTTTCCTGCAGATTCATCCTTTTCGTTCTCTATTCCAGACACTCTCGCCTATGAATCATCCTCTTTTTATTTCTGTCTCAGAAAATCTTGTTGCCCTAGTTGTCCACATTTCTGGGGTCTGGTCAAAATATAATTATTCCCTTCCCTCAAGACACTCAAAAGTACATGCACTCTCTCAAACACTCTCCTTGGCACTCATCGATAGTTTTTAATTTATGAAGTTCAGTATAACAACACTTTAGAACCTAATTAGAATGAGGAATTGGGATATACAGGTGTCCTGTGGCACAATCGTTCACGCCAACCCACTCCCTCAGCAGTGCTAGTCAACATGTCATCCACAAAGAGATGGGGAAGAAGGAAGAGTTCGACATTCTCATGAAGAGCTCCCTCCCAACTGCTTTCAGTGCATGCAGAGATGAAAAAACACATTATCATCACCATCATTTTAATTTTAAGGTTTATAAACTATGAATAATAATGAAGTTCTTCAACCCACAGCTGGTCCATCACGTATTTTTTAAACAGGCCAGATGTTGCATTGAAAGGCTATGTGACAACTGTATACCAAGACACTGCTAATGTCAATGATGAAAGCTTGGCATCAACATACTGGTTTTGTTTCTTCTGAGAACTTAAACTGACTACAGGGGAGGGTGTGTTGAGTGGAATGAACATTTGATTTAGGAAACAAAAATTGATTTGTTTCTAAAACATAAAACAACTAAAAATGTATCACATTTTAAAACCAGTGTTATTCAAATGGCTCAGACCATTTGGATTGTGGAATTTTGTCAGACTTCTACCCAAGATGAGAGCCAGCTAGCATTTTCCACATTTTTGCAAGAACTCCTTTGCCTTTCCCCAGTCTCTTGAGAAATGGTGACAGTGCACTGCCGCAAGTCCCTAGACATGAGAACAGCAAGTATCAGTGACAGCCCAGTCAAAATGAGAGCTACTGTGCTGCTTTAGATGAAAGTTAAATGGAATAGTCCTAGATTAACACAACACCATCCCTGTTACGCTCTTGATATACGATTATCCCAGAAGTTTACAAGAACAATACATTGAATGAATCAAAGCTCACTGCTCAAAATTCTTAAAATGATTTGTCAGGGGAGTACAGAAAGCAGAGTGTTCAGTTTATTGCTACATAATCATGGCAAAGCTTCACTGTTTTTCCTTTGAGAAACACCTTTAAGAGTAAAAAAGAACACAGAATTTATCACAAAAGACCAGCATTTGCTTCAATTCTGAACTAAAGTTTAAAGACATGACAGATTTATCACCAACTGACCTTAAGTCCCCTAAAGTGCTTTAAATAATCTGCCCTACTGTTATGTCCCAGCATATTGGGGAATTTCTGCCAATGTAGGTAATCTCAGTGCATTTCTGGAGAGGGGACATTTGTAAATTAAAACCACCTGAACATTTTCTGCTGTCCATATGCTGATGTAAGGATGCTCTTTAATGCTGGTAAAAGCATGTCCACACCTGCCAGCTGCAGTAGATGACCTCTAACTTTCTGGGGCCACCCTGGCCTCCAAATACAGCTTTGCTAACTTGAGCAAAGCTGCACACGGACACAGTAATTTCTGTGAACTGGGCCAAGCATTCTAAGACGGACATTTATCACACCTAACTTAAATCGTTTCCTCTAAAGGCAAATATGTTTAACTAGAAAGTTGCTATTGTGACTGTAATTTTGTCATCACGTTAAGTGGGGTGGGAGGGAAGACTCAACAAGTAGAGAAACTATGCTAAGATAAATATATCAAAACAGTAACTAAACAGAAATTCATTCCCAACTAGCTTGTACACATTCTTAAGAGCAAGCAATAGATACTAAAAGGGAAATACATTGTCTTCAACTATGGCCTAATATAGGGCTGCAGTGAGTGTTTCCAGGGCAGCACTACTGCAGCCAGTAGCCTCCTCCCGAATAATCTCTTGATTTAAAGACAAAAATACACCAAATAGAAAAGCGACTCTGGAATTGCCCTTCAGTATCGCTAAACTCGTGTTACACTGTGTTATTTGCGAAGCGACTTACTTGTCTTTTGAAAATGACAGCCAGGGTATTTGTTCCCCAAAAGCTGACAGTTGGTTTCACGTTCGTGCCACTGCAAAGAGCATGGCACAACAAAACGCAGAACAGATCAACTTCAGGACAGTGCTTCAACCTTGAAAGTTTGCCTGAATTTTTTTTCAGTCTGTCAAAGCAGACATCTGGCTTTTATCAAATTAAGAAAAAAGACATCAGTTATCCAATGTTTAAATCAAGGGAATCGATGAAGTTCAGATATGTTTGAAGGATGCATTTAATCAATAAATGGTTAGCCAACAATGATTCCTGATCTCTCAAGGAGCTCATTAACTCACAAGATAAAACAACTTCCATAACCCTTGAAAAACGTTATTTCAAAAAGAGGATAGATCCAATACAGAACCAAGCAGAAACACAATCAAACAAACATTATAGTTACTTGAAAAAAAATTAACATGTAATTTTCTGTCATAAAACTCCAGGGTTTTAGGGGAAAAAAAAGTCTTCATATTCCTTCATAAAACATGACTCCCATTCACTTTAAGTAGCCCTTTTTGATAGGAAAATAAGACACCACATGCTTCATCAGCCATAAATTCTTCAGAGTAGCTGTGTCACATAACAAAAAGCAATTTTTTTTCCCCTTCCTATTGCTTCCTATGTCTCATACCGAAGATTCAGCTTCACATTCTGTAACTGCCACTAAGAATCATTTCATGGAAGAGAAAAAAAATTTCAAACTTGGGCCTGCTATACCTCTGTTTCATAAGGACTGGTGAAGGCTTATCTGGAGAGTGTTAAGATATAAGGAATGGCAGTTTCTAATGAATTAAAGAATTTGTTCAGTTTCAGAGATACGCAACAGAGAATACAGTTTTTGTCAGCACTTTTTAAAGACTTCCTCTTAGTATCAAGACAGTAATATATAAACAGAGACTTGTCAAGCAAATAAATACTGAATTAGGGAGACTATTTGGGACCAAAAATATAAATTAATCGGTTCTATTCTTATAGAGAATACAACTATACAAACAGGTTTCTTTTTTACTGTATATCCATTAGCTGTCCATAAGCCTTTAGTCCATAAACCTTCAAGCAAGGAGAGTAATGCCACTGTAGATCTGAATATTGGCAAATTCTAACTCAAAAACATTTGGTTTTCCAATTGCTTTTTTTTTTTCTAATCTGGAAGGGATATTCAAATCCAGACTTTTCAATTAAAGCATATTTTTACTCATAAAAACCTTCACTTGAAACAATTACACACATTAAGGCAGTGGAAAATAAAATTCAATAAATGAAACAGGGGCACAAAATTTTTTAACCTAACATATATCCAGATAAAAAAATATGCACACTGAATTTGTCCTGTAGTTTGAGAACTGCACGTTCAGCAGTAAGAACAGAGTGTTTGCAGCAGTGAGATCAAGCCAGGGGGTGGATTCCATCCCTGAAACTCATGGTAACGCGTGTTATGGTAATACCTGCTGGGAAAACCCCTCCTAGAACATCAGGACTAGCAGGAAGACATTCAAACACCTCTACTTTTCATCCTTCTCAATGCCAGAAAAAGATGCAATAAATATCTCTTGAAATCTTCCAATAGGCTCTTTAACAACTAAAAATGAACATAATCACTATTTCTCAAGTTTCTATCCTGTCAAAAGAAAGCTAGAAAGAAGAAAGGTACATCCTCCCACACCTACTTTTTATTTATATATAATTGGTTTTCTATATACACACTATATACATATAGCATATATGTATATTAAATACATATATTTATACACACGCACCCCTATTTATACACATACACTTTTTTAAACTGCAAGAGGAGCTGACTTGGAATGATATTTAACCTGAATCCAACCTTCTCACTTTTTCATTAAAACTAGGTACCTAAGTGTCAGCCACAGTGTTAAAGCCTTTTCCAAAAGCAGGAATTAAGGGAACTTTCAAAAATATCCATAACATTATTACATTTTACATATAATTCCTTGAAAACAAATGGTATTTCAGGGAAGAAAAACTGCATTCTTACTCTTTTTTCCCTCCTTGTTCTATTTAATCCTTTGTCCTTCCTGAAGGAGTAATGGGGTCAAGTATGGAAGAGTGGTAGATTTTAAAATCTTCTTCCACTCCCCGCAAGTGCTCTAACCTGTCATACCTGCCTGGGAGCGCGGTGCTCGGAGAATACGGCCGAGCCAAGGAAAGCAGGCAGCTGGCACCGGCTGCAGCAACGGGCCACAGTTCGACCTTAAGGCTTGGACCCTTTGGTCCTTCTGCCTGTTTGGCAGCGCTCAGAACTAGACAAAATCTGCTTAGTACACGGCGCCGAGAGGCTGCGTCCACTCGCACATGCCCACTTCCCACAGCTGCAAGAGGAAACAGGATTATGAAAGCAGGAAGTTTGTAACACCGGTAATGTCCCAAAAAAAGCTGCGACACACACACTGGACACCCGACTGATGTTCATCATGCGGGGACAAAAACATACCATGGCTTCATGAAAATCACCGTCAGTACCATGTTTTCTCAGCCACTTTTAAAGGAAAGGCTACCTAATCTTTTTAGAAAAAGCTACGCCCAAAAAAGCTGTATAAACTGTTGCCCTAATGGTGTTCATTTACAGATAAATATCACACAGAATCACAGAATCACTAGGTTGGAAAGGACCTTTAAGATCATCAAGTCCAACCAATTAGGATAAGAGTCTTTTACATTCCTTTATTATTTTTATTTCCTCCCCTTTTGATTGATTCCATGCAAGGAAACATGCAGGTATATTCTTCAGATGAAGGAGCTTATAAATCACTTTGTGGACTATCTTCTGGTGTCATTTAGACTAGAAGCTGGGGGGGGGGGGGCGGGGCGGAATGCAGTGGACATTCCTGAAGTATTATTTTAAGCTTTAATACAGACCACCACCAAATCACAGCCGTCCCCACCCACCCCTCTCCCAGGAAAGAATACGCAAAAAGTTGACTTGTGAAATAAGGCTTAGACTCAGATTGGAGGGTTGTTTGGGTTTGGGGTTTTTTTGGTGAAAAAGAAAAAACACAAGATATTGAGAGACTTTATATACTCTGAAGCAGTTAAAGGAGGGCACAGATTCCTGCAAGTAAACAGGAGAAACCAAAACTTTTGAAGACAGGCAGGAGACACTGCATGACAGAAAGCAGCCTCTACCAGCAAAGGCAAATAAAACCAATGTATGAAACCTAACTGCTTCCTGGGAAAAAGAACAGAAAAATATTAGGGGGGAAAAAAAAAAAATCTGCAAAGCAGTTGCTTTTGACACATTTTCTACTCACCAGTACTATGTCTTTTATAAAATACATCTGACAAGCCATTTTCAACCAAACCATCCAAAAATTAGGATTACTAACTCATTGATAGACCAGATACTACTGATTTAGGGTCAAAACATGAACAGCTAGGTTTGAAAAGCAAGCATACCTGTTTAGTATCTTTTCACAAGGAAGCAAAAGTGATTCAAAGGACTTAGAAACAAATTAACAAAAACTGAATCTTTATCCAGTTGTAGATGTCTTCTCTCCCAATATAACCCTTTTTTCCCTCTCCTCCTGTTGCCATTCCTTTACTTTCACACTGTTTTCATTTAGATGAGGTTTTCTTTTTCAAACAGTGCAAGCCAGATTTAATCACATTTATTACTTGTAACTTTTATTTATAATTGCTCCTGTCCTTTCCAAAATATCCCAAGCAAAAGAAGTTAAGGGGGAAGCAGAAGCACAGATGAAAAGTGAAAAAGTTCAAAACCCAGAACATGTGGGGTCAGTCAAGAGAACCTCCTACAGGACCCTCGCCATCCTGCGACAGCCTCCCAACACGTATGGTGGGAAGAAATAGAAGGAAGGGAGATTTCTTTCCCCACCGCTCCAAAGCGATACAATCACCATTAGCCAAGAAAAGGGAGTGTCTATTTTTGATCTCTTTACTCTTCCAGATGAGCTCGGTGAAAGTGTTGAAAAATAATTCAACAAAATATTTTTTCCCTTATGAACTACTCAATGAACAAAAATATGAAGAAAAAAAGGACTGTAACTGCAAAGGAACTATAATACCCATACACTTCATACATTTGTATAAACACATTGTAAGCCCTGCCAATTTAAGAAACTCTTCTTCCACCACCCACAACTACTTCCTTTTATCAGAAAAATAGCTCTTCACCGCTGTAGGCTAATTACACCATCTGTTTAGCCCCAGTACAGTAACACTAAGACATGGCACATTAATTCCTTAACTTTCCCACATGGAACTGCCTTGTGTTGCCCTCGTACTCGCAAAGACACAGGCAGGGCAGAAGGAATGGGGGGGAGGAAGGGACTACGAAAATCAGCCTCGCGTTATTTGTATTCCCTCCTCCTCCACCACAGCTCTGCTGCCAGGCTTCGCAGGGATTTAAGCAATCTGACAATTTCTCTCTACCTCACCTCAGTACAATAGTGCCAGTTGTCAGGATCAGCAATGAAAAACATCAATCACGGACGCGCACACAAAGGAGGAGGCAGTGTCTATGCAAGCTTGCACTGCTCGTCGTATCATGCGAGCTGCCTCTCTCCACAGTGGTCAGAGATCGCTGAATTTCCAGTGAGAGCCTTCCTTGGGCAACAGGAGATACGCAGCCTTTTGTTACAAAGTAGGATTTCTCCAGCTTTAGGAAAATAGGACACTCCACACACCCCTCCGTCTCTCCAAAGCGAACACGTCCTGGCCCATCCACCAGGACTAGACAGGGCACGCAAACTGCCGGCTGCCCCCCAGGTGGGAGACGCTACCCACATCCCCGTATGTGCCATCCGTGGTGGGGAAGGGCTTCACAAGACCCCTAATCCCTTTTCTTTTTCCTCCTTCCCTCAACACCTCCTCTTCCCCCCCCCCCCGCAACTCCTCTGAATAAGCCAGAACATTTAAGAATATTGCTGCTTCAAATTCCTTATTTAAGTTAGTCCCAAGTAAAAATAAGCCAGTAACTTTGGGGTGCGAACCACTGCAGGCTCAGGCGGACAACACAGGAGTTTGCCCAAGTCCTGCACTATCTTGCTCAATGTCAACAGCCTGGGTTCAAGGGTTCGCAACCCTTCCACTAGAGACCATCGCTCCCCGCTCCTCCCCAGATCCATCAGGCTATAAAGCTATTTAACCTCTCTGTCTCTCAGATAAAATTGCATAGGAAACAGTTTACCCAGCTGATTTGGACAAGCAGGCTGAAGACTGAACACCTGAAGAGAGGAGGCAGAGGACATGAGAGGGCAGTCATCTCTGCAGAGAAGCAGTTACAAGCAGCTACATGCACCAGCCTCTTCAGCCAGCACAGCTTCAGCAAGAAGGGAACACTTGTCTGCACCTTTGCAACTTGTAAAAATTTTCTTCTACAGCTCTGAAAGTTAGAAAATTTGTACCTAACTTTGAGCGTACCTGTGATTCTTCCTATTTCCCTCCCCTCTTCCCCCTTAGAAGCATTCCTGCATTTGTAATGCGGTGACACAAAACTCCCATTACAAAGACATGTTCCAGTTTAGAAATTGTTTTCATTAGAAAAAAATACTTGCTACTGGTAACCATTAAGATTGTACCAAAGGTGAAAGGAAAAATCCTTAGACATTTAGCACCACTTTGCATTGCTCAGAGATAGTTTTATTAACAGTTATTTATAGATCCCTGTTTCTGCTATGCGTCACAGGCTTGGCTTTTGCTTTATTTGTTGGGTTTTATTTAAATAAGGCATGGTGGAGGCTGGAAAGGGGAGATCCAAAAATAAGAGAAGATTTCATCTTACAGAGATTGCTCAAGAGATATTTACATTCATCTACAGAACAGCAAGGGTCACGGGTCACGGAACAAACTGGTACGCAGAGGAGGGGAAAAAAGCAAAGGTGAACTGAGCCCAATTATGGTCAATATCTCTGCCCTCGGGTCCTATCAAAAGTGAGTATCAGGAGGTGTGGATGGGATAGGGACAAAAATAAAACTATTATACACTTTCTTGGCTTAAATATTATGCTTGCATCTTTGCTTATCATTTCAAATTTAGAAACAAAGTACACAGCTATTCTTAAATGTTTCATACAGAAATGAGAAACGTTTTCATCACTCTCTCCTGACCTTTTCAGTGACAAAACTACTCAAGAGAAGCAAGAAAAAAGAAAAAAGTGGTAAGTTACTTCAATTGGGTAACTGCAAGTAAAGAAATGGTAAACGCTTGGCCAAAACCATCCAGGTTTCATCCCACTATTCAGCAGTGCCTTATGCAAACCTTGCCTATACAAAACAAAGTTTAATTCAGGGTCTCCTAGACAGTAAGGTCAGGGATATGCTGTGCAAGACACACTTGATGTGTCACTGTACTCGCTTCTATTCTCTGAGGCACTTTCCTATCATGGAGATGAAAACGCAGAGCCAAGCATTCAGTGCTATGACAGCCGTATCTGCCCTTCCAGCTAATGGAAAAGTACCAAACATCAACACTAGTCCGTCGAGAGGACGATCTCACACAGCGACTGCTGTCATTTAACATGTTCCCTTCCCACTCACGGTCAACAGCAAGGCCAGGGTAAGTCATTAGGTAACTTTATTAACCAGGTAATCCATTAACTTAAACTGTAGGACAGAAAGTACATAATCTGTATTTATCAATTCTGAAGAGGTGTTCAGTACACTCTTTTCCTTTGTCGCTTTGATACCATAAGCCTGAAAATTCTGCCAAACGATTCCCAAGTGAAAGACAATAAGTGTTGTGAAAACAACGTGTCTCATAACATAAAAGAAATTCTGGTAACCAGCCTTTCATCTTCTCTTACCTCAATTTATAATATGTATCTTTTTGCTTAACATGTGAACCTAAACAAAATACTTATATTTTACTAGTAAAATAAGAGTTGTGTTTGCTTAAGAGGCAGGTCCCTGCAACAATGTGCCTTTCCCACACGTACCACCTATTTGCTCACAGTAAACAGTCCACACAACTCCTGTACCCCAATATATATTTGATATAAACCAGGTAACCCAATACTCACAATTGGGGGGGGAAAAAAAAAAAAAAGAACAATTCTTCCCCTCTCCCCTTGAAGAATATTGTCATTCAGATATAAGTGAACCAAGGCAGTTTTGTCATCGCATGAACTGTATTTCATTAAAGCACAAACAAAACTAGATTTAGTTTTACATGAAGAAAGGGATTTATGGCTTGATGAGAAACAAATTGCCAAAAACCCCACTGCAAACTTGCAACCTAATTAAACGCCTTCTGTTACACGTAGCATGAAAATTACCACCACTGCTTTTTATGCCTATAAAACCACTGTTCCTTCTAACTGTTATTTACCTCCTGTTGACCAAGTGTAGAAAAATGCTGGCACGCACCCTCCAGGATTTCCATAAGCTGCTACAGACAGCATAGCTCTGTGTACTGTCTCTCTTGTGCTAGCTTGCAAAGAAACATATCTATATCCCCAAATAGAGGGGCTTTGTGTCTGGGTGGCACACATCTTTAACATTAAAAAAGCATTGTCAATAACTTAATTGCCTTGTTATATCAAGTGTAATACATACCATCAAAGGTTAACGACGTAGACCATTTCCCTCACCCCAAAAGCTCACTAGAGAAGTCAAACTTTGGAAAGATGACTCCCCTTGAAATTTTTGGCAGTCATACAGTCATATTAAGTAAGTGTACATGGAATGCTAAGCATCTCTTTAGTATTTCATTATCTCTCCAGCACATAGCGCTATTGTATCAGCTACAACACTTAAACTTGCACTTTCAAATTTTGAAAGCAAGCATCCACTAACATTTGAAATTATTTAAAACAGAACTTCAAACTCTTAAAAACAGACAAAAATATTTCAATTGTACATGAACACCGCAAAGTATCAAAGTCTCTCAGTTAACCAGAAAATAGAAAATAAGACAAATAGACTCAGCAGTCAAAGCAGTACAAGTTCTGATGCTTTTCAAGATCCTGCACATAATGTAAAATTCTGACCCCTTCAACGGCAAATTTTCACTCAATAGCTGTCTGCTAGCACATCACTGAGTCTTTCAGGAAGACTCCGTCCACAAAAGTTACAATGATTAACTGTAGGGTTCAAGGCAACACACAGGAGAGCACTTCCCAAATTTCAGAAGTCCTTAGCAGAATTCAAACACCTATTATAGAAATACATATCCAATTATGTTTTCATATCTGGAAAACAACAGTCAGCTTAGCTCCTAGCCAGAAGTTTTGGTAAAGAGTCAACTAAGTCAAGGAGAAGACACTGACTTAGCGCAGGCATCATAAAATTGGTTGGGGACCACTAGAGGAGGAGAGGATGACATTGGTAACAAATGGCAATGAAAAAAACATCCCATTTGCTGTTGTTCTCTGAAGTTACATTAAGTTTCTATGTAGAAAAAGAGTTCTCTAAACTTTTCCTACTGGTAGCAGCACCGTGATTCCTAAATATTAAAGGCCCTTCTGAAGACGACAAACCTGACCTTTTTTTGTAACACTTAAATGTATGTACCCTGACAAAACAGATTTGGTAACCTGATGAGAGTCAATCTAATCTAGTAACACTTTCTGGCTTGGAAAGGCCCCCAGAAAAGGTTGCTTTTAACTACTCTGAAAGTTTAAACTGTCAGTAGAGGGGAGGTAGGGAACCAAACAAACAAACAAAAAAAAAATCACAACAGTAAAGTACAGTATAGATTCCTTCAAGAAGCAAACAGCCAAAATCATCTTCCAGTAATCTTGTGGAAAAATAACACAACAAATGTTACAAAAACATGTGAATGTACACTCAGAAAGCAAACCCTTGCATAGAACACTGCACAGATACAAGGCTGTTTTAAATTACCTTCTGAGAAGTCTGAATTTACATCACAGACGCAGCTACATTGAAACTTTCTAACACCGAATCTTTCACATGTGTTACAAGGTATCCATGAGACATTTTTTTTCTGAAGCCACACACCATGCCCTTCTATCACCACTACACTCATTTCTTCACACCTCACATTTTCTTACATATGAGGAAGTAAAGCTCCTGTAGAGTTCATTTATCCAAGCACACAAATCAGATAAAGGAGAGATTACAGGCATCTAGAAACAATGTATGTTAATGACCACTTGGATTTTTTTCACTGTGTTTTACAAAACAATCTTGTACTTTAATAAACATCCCATGTCTGAATATTTTTGGTACAAGAGGACAGCCATAAGTCTTTCTACAGACACCATTTTATAATCCTACACCTATAACTATGACAAACACTATTTTTCTCCCCTTATTTTCAATGCATCCCAAAGAACTTTAAAGATACTTTATCCAAGTTAGCTTCTGCCTTACAGACCTCCTTCTCAAACCATTTCCTTGGTAGACCACAAAGGCAATGCCATTTTGTATTTGATTATGGAAGTGTCCAACTGTTTTTAAACACGTGTTTTCAAATAACCTCCATTTCACAGCAGAAATAATTGGGGGTACTGCTACTACCCTGTACGCAGAATCAGTCCCAGTGAGTACAGTCCCAGGCCATCCCCTCCTCTCTTGCTGCTTCTGCTCAGTAGCTCCTCTTCAACTTTGTGCCACAGTACAAGGAAGAAAACAGTTCCCAGTGCTTCTGTTCCTGCTTCCTTGACTATCCATTAAATCCTGTTTCGACATAACTTAAGCATTAGGTTCTTTCCACACGTACTGCAGCATACATGGAGTCCACAGTTGCTGCAGTCACTGGCATGCTTTAAGTTCATGCCCTACCTTGTCCTGTGACAACTTGTTCAAATACCTACACCTCTAGCTACACAGGGAAGTTGGAAACAAAGTGCTGCTAAGAAGGAGAGAGATAAGAAACCTTAATTTACTGTTCATTTTCTTTTTAGCTGACGAAAGTATAGCAGAACCCGAGTTGTTCTGATCCACAATACAAGTTACCAAAAACATGCAGAACGCAGTGCTTGGCAGATGCTGCCCTCTCCTACCACAGCGCCTCTCGGCCCTTGAGACCACAAAAGATGGGTAGAAAGCTTTACACTTCTTTTATTCAAGTCTATCTAGTGAGAAAAACACTGTTGACTTCACCTCCCTGATGCCTAAACACTGAAAGCAAACCCAGCCAGGGCGACCAGAAGTCTCCAAACCAGAAATCGCCACTTACGTTTAAACAGAGCGGACACAACCTAACCCACTTGTATTCAGTAATTGCCAGAACAACAGTCAGACCTCAAATGCAGAATCAACGTACAATCACCTAAGCCCACATTAACCTTTTTTTTTTTTTTTTAAATAAGCATATAAACATTCAGAATTTCACAGAATCACAGAACTACTAGGTTGGAAAGGACCTTCAAGATCATCAAGTCCAACCATTAATCCAGCACCACCATGTCCCCTAAACCATGTCCTGAAGTGCCACATCCACACGTTTTTTGAACACTTCCAGAGATGGCGACTCCACCACCTCCCTGGGCAGCCTGTTCCAATGCCTGACCACCCTCTCAGTCAAGAAATTTTTCCTAATATCCAATCTAAACCTCCCCTGGCTCATCTTGAGGCCATTTCCTCTCGTCCTATCACTAGTTACTTGGGAGAAGAGACCAACACCCTCGTCGCCACAACCCCCTTTCAGGTAGTTGTAGAGAGCAGTAAGGTCTCCGCTCAGCCTCCTCTCCTCCAGACTAAACAACCCCAGTTCCCTCAGCTGCTCCTCATAAGACTTGTGCTCCAGATCCCTCACCAGCTTCGTTGCCCTTCTCTGGACACACTCCAGCACCTCAACATCCTTCTTGTAGTGAGGGGCCCAAAACTGAACACAGGATTCAAGCTGCGGCCTCACCAGTGCCGAGTACAGGGGCACGATCACTTCCCTACTCCTGCTGGCCACACTAGTTCTGATACAGGTCAGGACGCTGTTGGCCTTCTTGGCCACCTGGGCACACTGCCGGCTCATGTCCAGCCGGCTGTCAACCAGCACCCCCAGGTCCCTTCCCACCGGGCTGCTCTCTAGCCACTCCTCCCCAAGCCTGTAGCATTGCATGGGGTTGTTGTGGTCAAAGCGCAGGACCCAGCACTTGGCCTTATTAAACCTCATACAGTTGACCTCAGCCCATCGATCCAGCCTGTCCAGATCCCGCTGCAGAGCCCTCCTACCCTCCAGCAGATCAACACTCCCACCCAACTTGGTGTCATCTGCAAACGTACTGAGGGAGCACTCGATCCCCTCATCCAGATCATCAATAAAGATATTGAACAAGACCGGCCCCAGAACCGAGCCCTGGGGAACACCACTTGTGACCGGCCGCCAGCCGGATTTAACGCCATTCACCACAACTCTCTGGGCTCGGCCATCCAGCCAGTTCCTCACCCAGCATTTGTATGTGAATTGACCTTTTCTTCTTCCAAAATGACATCACAATGAATAACCCTGTATCTAGTACTAACTTCACAGTTTATGAGGTCTAATCACCTGTAGTAAGTTTTCTTTTGGCCCAAGTATTAATTCAGTTGTGACAGCCAGAATATTTTAGAATTGCAGTTTTTCAAATTTTAAGAGCCTAAATTTATCTACAAAGTCTCAAACTGACATATTGGCCCAAGATCTTCTGTGTATTCAATAATCTCAATTAAAAAAAATAAAATTGATGCTCTTAAAAGTTGTTTTTAAATATTTAGAACTAGACTCTGATCTCAGTGATTTTGGTTCATTGGTGGCATCCCATGATATCAGTGCAGCTCCTAAACATAAGATATTCCTTTTTAATAGCTCCATTAAACATGTTGCAAGATACAAAACAATTTTGCGAGGCCTGGGGGAATGAAAAAAGAAAGGGAAATTATGCTATGTGTGAGTCAGTTATGCTATCTGTGAGTCAACACTAGCTCCTCTTCACTCTCTAAATATCTACACAGAAGACTGTTTCGTAACTGCATTCTGCCTTGGACTTTTTGACAGCACGTGATCACTAATTGTTTCCTCCTCCTAGACTCAAAAGGAAAAAATTAGAGAAAACTATCAGTTTTTAATAGCTCACGGTAGGTGGCATATGGAAAACCTAATATGTATTCAAACAATACTGATTTAATCTATGATAAAAGTTTATTATAAGGTTGGACATCACATTATCTATTAGCATCCAAGTGGTTTTGTTTATGCAAGCAGCATTTTTAATTATAATTTACTGTTCCCAGTCATGACAGTGAGATTCATTCATTCATTCCTTAAGAACTAAAACAACATGCAAACTCCAAGATGAAAGCTCCGTGTGTGATTGTGCTAATACGGCTTCTGGGAAGAGGCTACTTACAAAACCAAGAGGATGATTCAGCCTCTCTTTGTGTATTTGTCCTTTCATTCTTCTGCAATTGAACATAAATCTGGATTAAACATTCCAGCATTTTGCATTATCTAATTTTCCAGGTCATGTGTTAATGAATTTCAGACTACCAACCCAACACCACATGAGCAGTTGTGATCTCAAAAGTGAAAAGCCCAATATTCCATTACCTGTATCATAAAGTTTTCATGAAAACTTACTGTAAGCAAATTTCACAGAAATTCACAACAGTTTTGTCTGGTTGCTTTTGCCTATTGAAAATAAGTCTCAAATTTATACAAAGTAGTTTTCTATACCCTGGTATATCCATGATTACTAAAAACCAGTTTCTGAAGAGTCTAACAACATCCGAAGCAAGGTGGCAAGTATCTTATTTATCTATATTCGTTACGAGAACTGAATGTCCCAAACCTCTTACAATAGTTATTGCAGAGAAACTGTACAGTATAGGTAAGAATAAGCAGCCTCATTAACAATTAGTCAATTTTACTTAGCAATCCCACAAGAGCAAATAATTGGCTGTCAAGCTAAATATCACACAGCAATTCTCCTTCGAAACTGTGTGGCAGAAGTGGAATCACTGCCGCCTACACAAACAGGAGGTTCTCCCTCCAAAGGTGTTTTCCCAGACTATTTGTCTTACTCCTCAAACAGTTCCCCAATTTCCCTGAAGTCACTAAATTGAAATGCAAACAGATAAATTTAGACAACATTTTGTGTGCTCGCAGACCATGAATAAAGCCATTAAAATCCCTGCATCTACCACTTCCAACTTCCAGTTCTCAATATTCACTCATCCTGAGCACAAAATGCCCTAATGGAAATAACGCAGGTAAAACTCAACAATGACTACAGGTCTGAATAATTAAATTGCCCATTTTATCACAAAAATGCCAATATGATCATCTTCAGTTTCTGACTGAGATCACAGCTTAAATCCTTCTTAATCTGAGAAGTGTTTTGAAAATACATCAGTATTTACAGCTATCCTGTACACTCTTAAAACTTGGCATTTAAACCATTGATAATGGCATCTCTCCCTCTAGGAGGTCTGCAACCGATCTGTCAAGCATATCCTATTTCAGCAAATCTTTCTAACCAAGGAAATACAAAAATCTCAGTTAGGTCATCTGCCAGCATGTCTTCTAATCTATCAGTTGCCAAATTTGAATAAAAGGAAAACAACACTGACAAGCATTCAAAACTATCGAGATCTATACTAAAGCTGCATTTCTCTATGCAAGATTTACACTTCTGCTCTGGCGAAGCCAACAAGCGTAAAGAGGGACTGTCCCTGAAAAGGTGGCCCTGTCCTCAGACACTCATCCTTCCACTGGCATCAGAGAAATGACACAAATGAGCAGGACAGAAGTCAAAACCCTCCCCTTCTGGCAGCAATACACACTACATGCAAACAACAAGTTTTTATTGCACAGTAAGAGCAGAAAACATCCTTCAGGCTCCTCCACCTGTCCCACCATGTCTCCAGTAAATTTCCTACTCCCACAGAACTTCCTATGTTGGGTTTGTTGTTGTTATAAACAGGAAAGAACAACACAAATCTTCCCTTTTGTAGCCCTACAAGTTCACTCATGTTCTTCATTAAGAGGAAAAAAAAAAAAAGAAAAAAAAAGAAAACAAGTCCCATACAAAGCAAGTGCAGAACAGCAAAACCATCTGGAAGATAACCACTGGGAGTAGACATCTCTAGGAAAAGACAGTGAGGAAGGTAGCCTGGCTTCAGCATACCTGTCTCTACATACTCTACATCTTAAATCTCTTTTCCTAATCTATGCCACAAGAACAACAACAACAAAGTGCAAGTGTTCCCTATGCCAGGTTTTCTTTAATAAATAAATAAATAAATAAATAAATAAATAAGACAACCATTTTTTTATATTTCACAGGTTTAGTGCAAGAGCAGCCAGGTAAAACCGGAGGATTTGAGAGTTGGAAGCTGGAACTAACAGCTGGAGATTGTATTCGCTCAACTGTGATAAGCAGCAGCCAGACTAGTCTCCCTGGCTCTTTCTTAATCCACCACGACGAGTGGACTTCGGCCTCGCTAAGGATGCCAGCAGAAGCAAATACTAATTCTTTCCAGCAAATATTACATCTGTGTGGAAGGGTGCAACACTTCCTAATGCAAATGAACTTTTAACCTTTCCCCAAAAGGCTACCTTTAGTCACAGCTATTTTACAACTTCCTTGCTCAGATAAGCCAAATATCAAAAGGCTTAACTGCACCGGTGACAGAATGCTTTAAGTTTCCTAACTCTTGCTGAACAACTGGCTCAACAGCAGAGATGCTGGATTAAAGATCCCATGAATTTTAAAAATGCATTTTTAAAGGAGCCATATGAAGGACAAGCCCATATTAATGGCATACTGAAAGATTACTTTTCAAGCTCCTAAGCTTTTAGCTTGAACAGAGAAAGTGAATATGATTCACTAACCAGTAAGCTAACAAAAGACTGAAGAAATACAGAGAAAACTCAGTATTCGAGAGGACAATCAACATTTCTCCGTTTATGCTTCCTCCATTTTATGACAGGCACATGAACCATGGACACAGTATATACAAGTACATTTTTGACCTATATCTAATCTTTTGTAGTTAGAGGCACATAAATATATCTACACAGTCAGACAATCTCCATGGGTATTTCAATTCTGTCGGAAAATATTCTGCTAATTTTAAAGGGTTGAGTTATACAATGTTGAAGGAAGAAATCTTGTTCTAAGCTTATTTAAAATGTTCTAAGCACTATCTCTAAAAATAGAGGAAAGTTAAACATAGCTAGAAGCACGTTGCATAAAACAAATATATCGCTACACCAGTGCTATGAATAGCTGGTAGGAAACGCTTTACTCTCTGTTAGCATCTTCAGTCAGTGGGACTAGCTGTATACAGTGCAAGAGAAGCAAGGGAAAAAAGACACAGTTTGGCAAGAAAAAAAAAGAAAAATACATCAGCGAGCTAACTGCTATGTTACCCTTGGCTATTAACAGAATAGCCATTAGGATATCTTAATAGTTAGCTATTCCTCAGCTATTCCTTGATTAACATAATTAAACAGAATTCAGAGTGAGTGATTAAAAACCTTCAACCCAGTTTGAAGCTGACTTGAATACAAAATTTGAACTTGAATCTGAAAGTGTGTTTCTTTCCAGATGTCTTCCTCCAGTGAAGAATGTCCACTGCTTCATCACAGGCAGAATCCTCTCTTCAAATCTTCAATTCTACATATTAACATAATGGCTACGAGACCGGGGGGGGGGGGGGGAGGAATCATGAGGGAAAAGAAGGTATTTTTTCCTAAATGGAGGTACTAAGGAAACATCATTTTCCTAGCTTACCATCTATGTATCTGAGGATGGTAAAGATGTACAGTCTACAGGGATAAACACAACTGGTGAGGCATTTCAATTCATAAAGGGCTTGGGTTGTGGGTTTTTTGTTTTAAAGATTAAAAAAAAAAAAAAAATCTGTTCAGAGACACGATTTATATCAATGATTTAAAGCTAAGCCTTAATCTACAGGTAACAAATTGCTGCAGTTTGTTCCAATGCATTTAGACAAACATGTTTAACTGATGCATTCAGGGTAGAAGAGGACACGACAAATTAAAAGAACTAGTAGTCAAATATGGAACACAAAGCTATTTCTCAAGACAAGATTTTTGAAGGCTGCATGAACTTTTTAGTGAGTCTTCCAATATCACTCTAAAAATCCGTATCTAGAGATATATCAGACTTCAGCTCTTCAACAACGCATCTAATAAAAAAATTGTTCAGAGGAAGTGACTGAATAAGGTCACAGTAGGTTTGTCCTCTTTTTTTTTTTTTTAACTGGAATCAAACTATGACACCAGTTATATCAAAACCAATTTTTTTTTATTTTACTGATGAGCCCTCTCCCCTCTTTTTGTTTTACCTTGAAAATACAGCATGACATAAGTTGTATTTGTGATTTAATGACCTGTTTGACCTCTCAAGTAACACAAGTAATCTTTGTATACCATCTTCCAGTACACAAATAATAAACTGATTTATGTAAGACTCTAACATTAGCTTACTGTAATAATAAATAGTAGTATTTGGTTATTCAAATTTTCTACCCATTATTCGCATTTCACTTTTTTTTTTTTAAAGGTGGTTAAAAGCCATAATTGGAAGAGTCTCCTACCAAGTACAAAAGTAACTGGTATCTGGACTATCTAATAAGAGCCTTTCAATTGCAGGGTACATGCAGCTTATTGGAGCATGCCTCTATATCTCCATGGACTCAAGACTGACAAAAGCAATTATCTCCTGTGATTCACAAACAAATGTTTGCTACTCTATAGCATGTTTTGCTGTACTGTGCAGTATATGATAGTCTTATTTATTGAGAACAGTCACTCCTGTTTTCTGTTAATTTGTAGACAGTACGGTATGTCCCAAGCATTACATTGTCAAATATCTGTGATTCTTTGTTCAAGTTCAAAATATTTTAGGCTCACCTTGTTTTAAAAATTAAGTAGACCACTTGTCGCTTTCAAAAAGGGTAGTAACACTAATCTTTTGGTATTTCCATAGTCTGAGGCATAACTGATCACAGAAAAGGTATACCATTTTCACCTATTTCATTACATTGCTTCCTCTATCAGGTGACAAAAACAAACATTGCTGACAATCCTTAAAGATTGTCATTGGAACATGCATAGTCTGTCTGGGATTAATCTTAAAAAACTTTACTTCATTTTCTATTACAGTCAACTGCTTTATATAATAGATCAAAGTACAAATAACAGGATGTCAACTTTATGTTGCTTGGCTACTAAGCACCGTATTTTTTTGATATTTTTACAGTGACTAGCAGAGGAATTTCAAGAATTCATTCTTACATTGAGGCACGCTTATCAGCCACCATTGAAACAGGCCCGATAATTCAGTCTGTTTACATGTTCTGCTACATGCAACAAGCATTTGAAGACAATGCTTCTAAATGGACAATGGTAAACTTTATGTGAAGGCAGCTACCTTTTCCCTCCTAATTCCATTACTTTATTCTCCTTTTAAGAGAACCAACTAGACGGGACGCTCCACCAATGCAGACACTGTCCCAACCACAGGAGAACGCTACATGACCAGCCACAGAATAGAGTAATTCCTCTGACTACATTGTAAACTTAAATGCATAGTGTTTTGCATATATTGGGCAAATAAAACAGTAGGTAACCCAAAAATGAAAGCCAACTTCAGGTAGCCAAGGCTTAAACCTACCGAGTCACCCTAGTGGCAATAATTTTGTAGATATTTCGAAAATATTTCCTCAAAAACAGTGAACTACTTTCTCCCACTGAAAGAGTAGTTGAAGTGACAGGTATGTGGTCACCCTGCCACCAAACGTACTAAAGGTAGCTCTTCTAGGACTGCACTGCGCCTTCCCGCTCTGGGCCTTTCCCCTCAGGGGTGCCAAGTTATCGCTCCTCTAATCCATATCCCCAGACACCATCACAAATTGCTGCTTCTCATTGTTTTCACACAGATGAATTCCTATCATTAAAAATATCTGTAACCACATTTCACTTATAAACGTAACGCTGAACTATGACTCCTTCGGGGCTGACAAGGCCTTCTCCCTGATTGTAGGCACTACAGCAAAAACAGTGCTCTACAACCACTGTAAACTTCCATTTTCTAGACACAGGTCTACAGGGCCTCCACAACTGATTCCAGGCATAACTTTTCCCCACTTAATTCACGGTCTCATTAAAATCTACACAGCACATTTTCAGCAGCCTTGAAGTTAGCACTGATGACTACGAGTGGACTAGCACAAGCATGGCAAAGCTGTGGTGAAGTCTTCCCCCAGGGATTAAAAGTTTTTCTGTCTTCCCCTCCTCAAAGTCACTTGCTTTGCTGCTAGGCTTTGAAACGTACAGATTTGTGAATCCACTAACTATGTACTCTCTCCAGGCTTATGGAAAACAAAACTTTCTCATATTCACTTGTAAGACTGAGACACATCTCGCTAATAATGAGAAGAGACTACAGCAACTCCGTTTACAGGAAGCAAAAGGCATGTGCTACCACAAAATCTTAAAAAAAAAAAAAAAAAAAAACCACCCCACACACAAACAAAAAAACCCACACTCCCTCCTCTGTTATTCATCCCATGCCCAAAACCAACGTCACTGAATACACAAAGATAACCTGAGTTCTTGCTTTACTCCTTCCCTCCATACTATCAAAGCACTTCTGAGGATATTCCAAATCAGAATAAACAAAAACCTGCTAAACATTTTGCTCCTTGCACTTTATGGAGTATGTCTTCAGGGCAAAGCTACCTAGGTATCAGCCCACAGCCTTTGAGACATGAAAGTCTCCAAACTCCATGGCGTGTGAACATGGTGAACATTGCTAAGCTAGGCTATTTTTGCTTTAGCACTTTTTCTCCACTATCTGACCCCAGAAGGACTATTAGTAACATGTTAAAGAACCACACACACCCAGCTTAAAGGGTAGCGCAGCATCACTCTTCATCGCACAGTTCGACCTCTTCATTTGTCTTTGAAAGCATTCTGTATAAGTAGCTGCTCTTCACGGTAACTACCTCCTTTGATTAACTGCTATGAAAGCCTCTATCAGTAGGACATCTTTTTATCTCATCTCTTCTGACAAACTTTGAAAATCCTTTTACAGTGGACTCTACCCTGAAGGTCTGAGTTTAAACTGCACCCTCGTCATTAACTACGTTATAATTGCTCTCAGCCAAAACCTGTTTTCCTCCTAGCACCAGAGCTCCACTAGACAATGCTGACAAGGCATTTGTGGACTGAAACATCCTGGCAGGCTCACTCCAATAGTGTAATGCTTTAGAGGTATTATCGCACAGACCTGATTAGTTCAAAACACTGCAAGAGTGCATGTAGTGTCTCCCTACAGGCACATCAGAGGTCACAAGAACGGTCCTTCGAAGTCCAAGCTTGGCTTTATTAGCATGCAGCTCTGTGTCTCAACACCACGCATTTGTTCTATTTATACCCTAGGACCTCTTGCATGCGCTGGATGAAATCCACTCCCAATATAACCCTTGAAAACACCAGTCACTACTAGCACCAAGGGAAAAAAAAGGAAGTATCACAAATTGCTCATTCTGATTACAGCAGCCAGCACTGAAACCAACTGATGTCTATGGTACATTTACCCCCTCCCACTTCCACGCCAGGAGTTTTCAGAAATTTTCCAGTCAAGTCTCAAAAACATCCTCTTCCTTTTTGTTAGCAGCCACTGATAATAGCCCTCAGCTCAAAACTCATTTACTGGTAAAACTTTTCTATGGGCAGTTTTGCCTTCATGGTCTTTGCTTCTCCCCTCTCTAAGTTTCATCTGGCCTAGGAGAACTCGGGGAGACCATCTCTGACCCAGAGAATTCTTTCCAGTGGCTTAAACGCACATCTCCCATTTTTAGCCATTTAACTAAATTTCTTAAAGGAATTATAATCACAGTAAGAGTTAGTATTCAGATTTTTTTCCTTTCTTTTTTTTTTTAACTAATTTTAATTTTCCCACTTGCAATTTCGCATACCACCCTGTAAAGAAAGCTTGTTTTTTTCTTTATCAACATATTGTGAATGTCCCTTATCAATTGCCAAATTAAATTCCAATTTAAATTAAACTAACATCTTTCACAATATTCTTCAAAGCCTTGCCACTAGGCATTTGTCCCTCCCAGATACATACTCAGCCAGTCCCAAGATACATGCCAACAATTACAAGGTTTCCTTCTCCTGTTGTCTCATAACTTATCATTATTCCTTGTACAGTTTTCAAATGGACAGTAACTACTTCAAAGGAGTTGATGGTCCTTGTGAAATCATCAGCAAGATTCATATTTAGAAGCTGCTGAGAAAGAAATTTGGAAATTACAGTTTAAAAAAAAAAGCTGCTAGATGATTTTCATACTTTCTAAAACAAGCTTAATAGGGGGAAAAATAATTCCCCCTCAAAACTTAAAGGATTTTTTTTTTCCCAAATAGTGACTGCAGCTCAAGATAACCATGCACTACTTCTAATGCCTCCCTGAGCTGCCTTTACTCCTTTTGACAAAGCAGATTCTACATGAGCAAGTCTCCTGAAAATACACATTCGAGATAAGCAACAAGTTCACAAAGAGGCCTGTCAGCCTTGCTGTGCCATACAAAGTATAAAAGTATTAATTAGTAAGTTTTCAGGATGATAACTCACTCTTCCCTACAGTGTGGAAAACAAACAACAAAAAGAACAGTCAAGAAAACAAAATATAACACTTAACTTTTACAATAGCTAGCACACTTCAACTTCTATCCCTTCCTACCTCAGGTTTCCCCTGTAACACAGGAGGCAGGTGGCAACAGAAATGCAAGGACACTTCTGCTTTAAAATTGTTCTAATATGGTTGCAATTTTACTAAGTGATAAATTTACTAAATGATAAAGTGATTTTGATAAAATTATCAAAGCGCAACATAGAAAAAGTTGTACAAGATTGCATAAAACATTTGTGCACAGAACTATGGAAATATTATTCTGGAAATGTTATTCTCTCAAAAAAATGAAATACCAAAAACAAACCTAAATCCCTTCCTCTCATATGGGAGTTTCTCACTGTATTTAGCATGTCAGAAAACACACAAAATCAACTTGCAGCAGAGCATTCCACAGCTGCCGGTACAAAGGACACGCAGTGAGTGTTAAGCATTAAACCAACACAAACAGCAAATCGATTTTCCAGAAGAGCCTTTCAGAGCATTTCAGAACTTCAAAATGGAAAGAGGCAGAAAAGAGGAACTCTGAAAACTGAACTGCTTTGCTCTTCTGTAGATAAGTGATTCAACACAAGATACAGATGACAGAGAAAATGAAAGACATTAAAATTATTAAATAATAACGAGTTATGCTAATTATGACTTTGAATAGGAAACTATTTCCAAAGTGCCAGGAGTCAGACAGACATACTGCTCAAAATACACTACTAACACTTCTATGCAAGTTAGCACTGAAGTTGCCGTTCGCACATACTGCTTCTTGAAGCGATTGTAAATGACAGAATCATATAATTTGGTACGTAAAACTTTTTAAAAATTAAGTGTATGAGGTCCCAATACCCAAGAACTAAGATAATTAAGAAATATCTGGACAGCTGGACGGGATCCCCTTGCAATTCACCCACCAAAGGCAGAGGAGGTCAGCTCCAGCCTCCCCAATGCTTTGGGGGTGCAGGCGCACACCTACAGTACGGGCCCTTGCAAAGGCCATGAGTGCCTTGCCACGCAGACCACAGCAGTCCTGCGCCACGAATGTCTTCTTCCTCGTGGCCATCCCCAGACCAGCAGCAGAACTCGAAAATCCAAATTTAACAGCAGGACAGCAATGACACTCTCTTCTAGCGGGCACGTGTGGACAGCCAGATGCACCTCGGATTTACTGACAGACGGACGTCAACCTCAGCCGCTACAACTGTATGCAAGATCGCCCTTGCCAAGCGTGCTGTGGGCTTGAGGAAGGCAGGGTGCGGGAACTCCTACGGCACAAATTAGTTGCACAGGTTTGTAAATTGGTCAAATAAAATATACGTTTTCATGACAACACGAAGACAGGAGCAGGAGGGGAGGCGTTTCACTGCTACCTTTCCACATTCAAGTTCCCAACTGTTTCAGCGACATCAGCTTTCCAGTAAAGCTAATGGGCTTTCCTTATTTTTTAACTTTTCTCCACCTTCACACCTCAAACTCATGAATTCCTACAAGCCTTTGGGAAGACAGGGTGGCTGGTAAAATGAAACCCAAGAAGTTCCAACTTTGCAGCTGACAGATGAGGAATTTAGGAGAAAAGAGTTCACAGAACCTTAAATAAATCCGTCTGCGCCACACACTACTAAAATTCAGATGCACACGCTGCCGAAGTATCACCTCTCTTCTCTCTAGCTCGGGCCGGTAAAAATCTCGAAACAAACAAACAAACAAAATCACTTTCACAAATACGCCATTTTAAATAGCAGTTCTCGGGAGCAGACGGTGAAGCGAATGATCACGCAGGAGAAGCAAGCGATCGGCGGTAACGCTTTGGGGGGCAGCCCCACCCGCCTGCGGGCGAGGAGGCGGCCGCAGGCCGCCGGTCGGGGCAGCGCGAGCGCCGTGCGCCGCTTGCCCGGCTCTGTGCGTGTTCTCTACCGCCACCTGCTGGCCGCCGCCGGCCCTACAGACCCCCCGCCGCCTCGGGACGCTTTTCACTGGCGGGGAGGGGTACGGGGGGGACGGGGGACGACGTTGGAGGTGGTCTTGACACAAACTCAGTAGCAGGGAAAACAACAACCCAACAAAATAAACAAAAACACCTACACCAATATTTGAGGAAGTTTGGACTTTTTTTTTTAAAAGCTGCTTTTTCTTCCCCCACAACAGAAGGGAGGGGCGGGGGGAAACGCTTGATCAAGGCAGGAGGAGCAACTAGCATGCTGAGGATACAGAGACTTAAGTTTTGAAGTCTGACAAGCTCAGGCCACAGCGTGGTGAAGAGACAAAGCATAAGACCACCAGAATCTCCCCCAGACTGTATTATCTTTTATTGAAATGGGCAACAATATAGCAGCTTCGCCTGCGTCAAAAGAAGACCATCGAGTATCTACAAAAAACTCCTGCTTCACAGGAAGCCCAAGAGCTCTGCAAGCTGGGGAGAGCTCCCCTGGACATTCACCCACCTGCTGACCCATCTGCTGACTCTTCTAGCCACCTGCCTTCCTGAAGGCCCCAAAAGGCCCCCCAACAGGGTCTTCATGGGTTGCACTACCAGGAGGAGATACCAGGAGATACCAGGGTATGCCCTGACAACCTCTGCAGCTTTCAGTCAACTCCATGGCTACACGAGCTCACCTGGCAGGAAGTTCAAACCTCACTGTAGCAGCAATGTCTCCCCCATCCGCCATTTTCAGATAGGTCCCAGCTCGCTGGGATGCAACAACCTAGAAACACCAGATATCCCTTCAGGCCCAGCTCAAATGGCTAGAGGAGAAAAAGGTGCTTTTGTGCAAGGTGGGGAGAACCAAAGCATTCACCTCGAGTCTTTTCTTAAGGCTTCTTCTCCAGTGCTTTTTAATCATGTTACTTCCTTGCACTTGGTCACTGGTTATTGACAGAAGGGATGTGCTTCTGTAAATAAGCCAGACACAGCTTTAAAGAAAACTGCTGCACATATGAAGCTTGAAATTCCAAGAGAAATGAAAGTTCAGAGTCAGAAAATTAATACATGAAATACATTGCACCATGTACAAAAAACAAGAACATAATTTTTCTGATCTGTTTCTTGTGGTTGTACCTAATTGTACCTAAGACTACCACCCAAGATTTTACGTCAACAGAAAGAAGACAGAACTCACACATGCAACACCTGTGAAATCACACTAAAATATCTGGCAAAACATATTTGTGGTTACGTTTCCAGTTAATGTTGCATTTATAATTAGTGCACATATAATTACACAGAAGAGCTTTTTTCCTTAAAAAAACCCAACAATTAAACACTACTGTCACCAAAAAAAGAAAGACAAAACCATTTTGGAATTTATAAAGATGGCTTGCAAGCATCTGAAATTGTCTTACGTTTTCTACTATCTCCAACATAGGCTGCTTATACAAACAGATCATATAACAACATCACACGTAAAATGTGACCAACTTTGTTTGTTAGAACAATTTACATGCACTTGCGTGACACCACGCTATGAGCAACTCAACTCTACATTCCTGTCCAAACAAATCTAATCTCTTCCTTACAAGCAGCGCTCCAGAGCCTTCAAGTTGATTTTACCCAAGAGTATTTCTGGGCTATCTTTGGAATGCTGGGGGGGAGGGGGAACAACACCAGGAGGGAGTAGAAGAAACACCAGCAAGTAATAAGCAAATACAGATGGAAGTTAAACCTTATTTTGGGTGTTGACCAAAAAAATTAGGCCATTCCTTATAAATCACTGCTTGGCTAACACTGACCTTCACTAAAATGTTTACAAAGTAGTTGCTGTCCTGTAGATTCAACCTCTATGAAAAATGGCACTTTTTCCTCCTCTACTAACTTACGTTATTCCATTCATATATGCTTGCACATTGGATCATAAATTATGGGCTCATAACCTGCTGTATGTCCAGCTTTCCTATTTCCCATAAAAATTGCTACTTAAAATGGGCAAGTAGAGGTTGTCTACTCAGCTTTGTCAAAAAAACCACACACTTTTAAAATCTGAAGATGAGAGATGAAATTCCTGATTTTAACTCAGATGCAGATTATATACCTTTTTTCCTGTTCACACTCTTTTACCTCCTTGATTTAAGCTACTGCTCCACAGCTTGCCTTGTGTCTCAGATCATAAGATTTTTAGAGAGGGGAAGTTAGACTCGCTTTTTGTGTAGGAAAGAGCCATTCACATTTACAGCTCTACAGAAACAACAAAGAGCATGCATACAAATTTCTCCAAAATTTCTTTGTTAGAGACATTCAAAAGTCTAATCAAGTTACAAGTTTAAATCTGTGCCAAAATTTAGTAGTAATGTAGTTTAGGTTCGCTCTGCCTTTGCTGTCATCACTGCTCATAGTAGAAGTCCTCAGCCTTTGTACTACTACTCAGAAGTTAGGAAACTTGGTAACTTGAAATTTTGACACCATTAGCTGCAAGAACAGAAGTCAAGTGATACAAAAATCAAGAGGACCATAAAGAGCATCTTATCAAAGTGTTTCTTCCACAGATAAAGTGTAGCAGTCAGTGAAGAGGAAGATTACTTCTTCATTGCTCTCAGGCAGAGGTCTTCCCACTGCAGACCCGAAAGAGAGAATGACTCTGCCTGCAATGAAGCACAGTACCAGCCCATTAATCAATATTAGGTATTTTAAAGTGAGTACTTTTCAAAAAAAAAAAAAAAAATGAACTGCCATTCCTTTACATTCCAAAGTTTGTTTGTAACCACGGCTTGTAAGCACCTGCGATTTCATGTCTTCTGTTAGCTCCACCACAGACACTTTGCATTTCTAAGATGCGAGATTACAAAATGCATTTGTGTAATGTAAAGTGTGATCAACTTTATTTCTTTTTTCTGTCATGCATTCTGCTACTCATTTGCAGACATCCTCTGTGAAAAGGTATTAATTCTCACAAACCTTATTTAAAACAGAGACGTTATAATACCAAATTTCATGGCTTTCATAAAGAATTCAGCTATTATATTGATGGCCTTGGGAACATATTATAAATAAGTAAATCCTACTGGTCTCATCCTCCTTACATGAACAAAGGGATCTACATAGATTTAATGACCAACAAAAATTAATTAAACAGGAAGGGTGAGAAAATGCAGGCACCTGTTCTGAGATGTCCCAGAAGCACTGAAGTAATACCTTACTTAGTAGTAGCAGACAATATTGTAAAAGTTGGCTCTTACAAGATCTAGAACCAACTTTGACCTTTTAACAAGATTCAAGATGAGGACAGTCTAAAATTTTACCCCTAGAAGTAATTTTGTAGCAAAGTATTAGTTAAGAACATCATATTTAAGATACTTGCTGCTTTATCTACCCAGACACTGACCTCACCTTCTTCACAACTCCTTTGCAACCACTGCCAAAGATCAGAGATCCCATTTTCTTAGGAGTCTAACTGGTAGAACAATTATTGTTCCAGTTAACACCAAGTTAACTAACTCAGACTTAGTCTTCAGTGTGTATTATAAGGACTAAACAGCAGCCAAGTGTTGTGTGTTTAGGCAATTACACATAAAACCATATTTAACATCAAATGAATATACTATTGCCAATGTGGAATAGACTGTCACAAACTCAGCTAACACCTCTCAGACACGTCACAGTGCTCCCTGTCCATCCTACAAAGACAGACAAAATCCAGACTGTACTGACAAGCACAGCAACCTCTCTAAGCTACATTTACCTCTTCCCAGAGAACCCCCTTTATTTTCCAAAATTGCAAATTGGAGATGAATGACTCAACCACGAGAGTATGTCAACACCACAGATTCTAGTTTGCCTGCACAATACAGAACAATAACACAAAATCTTTCTACTGTTTGTTCTAGACATAGCCAACACTACTCAAACAAAACAAAAAGTGAAGAGAGTTTCAAATCTGCATCTTCAGCTCTACTTTCCCTGTTTGCAGTGAGATCACTGGGCAGTTTCTATAGAAGGATTCCTTTCCAAATTCCCTTGAAGCACAAAATCTGATTCTGAGCTTAGGCATAAGAACACACAATGTTAAAATCCAGGTGATTAAGTCAGGGGGGAGGGGGAAATGTTTTCTAGGAGCAGTCTGTCAAAATCAGATATTTGTGTATTTACACCCCCAAGAGCAGTACTGAATATGACACAAGTTATTTCCTGACTAATTTTCTACAAAGTAAACTTTAAAGGCCATAGCGGCCGCTGGCAAATGGCTTTTTTATTTAAAAAATAAATAAATACTATAAACAACAAAAAACCCCACAGCTCTAGTAAATGCAAATGTGGTAACATGTTAATGGGTAATACCGCTGCTGGTAACACAAAGAGGCTGTATAGAGCATTCCCTAACCACGTATTCCTGTTAATAGGACTATCAAGATCACTTTAATTGGTATTGCTTGTCTGCTTCAAACCCCTTCAAAAAAAACAGAATGTCACAGATAAATATTCTACAGTTAGAGACAGTCATACTTTGTGTTCTGTGCAGTTAATAAGCTCTGGGCTTTTAATCACATAACACTAACCCTCCTTGATCACTCCAAGAAAAATATAGATCTGTTCAAAGCATTATAGTTACAGCCTGGACTGCATCTGCATCAAATGGTACATGGAACCCATAAAATAAAACTGGGATAGGTTGAAGCAGACTGTACCTCCACCCAACACTGTCAGGACCAACAATTCAGAAAACAGAGCCTTAAAACCACAATAAAAAGAACAAATCTTGCAGACAATAAATGTTGATCATTTACATCTTTAATGCCACCTAATAATACTACACATGTAATTACAGTGGAAGGATATAATTAGGATGATTTATCTAGAATAGGTAGCATTTCCAGTCTTTTATAAAAAAGAAGGTACCATGTACAACGGCAAACTACAGATCCACTTTTACAAAAACACTCTCTGGTTTCCGATTTCCAAACAGAAATCACCACAGAAACCTTCAGATGGGACCAATGCCATCCAGAGAGATCTCAAAGTTACCTTGAGTAAAAAAATGAAATTGTTTCACTTCAACTATTTCATTAGCCTGCCCTTTTCAGGTCTTTCAGCATGAAATTTGTAACATCAGTAACAGATTGCCTCCCTATTTGCCTAACACTAAATGGAGGACTACTTAGGGAAAAAAATTGCTATAGGAAAAACGCATCCAACATGCTCACATACTAACTATAGCATACTCACATTTACAAAAAGGTTTCCACATGCTGTCCAAGGAAAGGTACAGACTGACTACTAAATAATTTATAATAGGGGAAGCATGTATTTTAAGTTCCGTCCAGAAAGGGATGTAGATTTGATTACCAATCTGACCTTTTGCCACCTTAAATCACAGGAGAAAAAACAACATCACAACAGCAAGCATACAAAATGCTTTAAGGTAACATTATAGCCTTTTTGAGCAGTGGAAAAGAGATATTAATAAAGTGTCAAAGAGGCTACAGGAGACATAACGGAGGAGCCAGGGGATGCGTTCATAGAGGAGGCTTACAGAGCCTTTTTCTCTGGTCAAGCCAGCATACAGCTGAATATGGGAACGCACAATTTATTAGTGTGCATCTAGGACTGGTGGCAACAAGCATCGCACAGTGTTTCAGGATGAAATAAATGGCACCCTTTCCCCAGAAGCGGATGGAGGATTCTGGCAGATTTCCAGCCTTTTAGCTGCAGCTGTAACTGTGGGGAGCCCAGGGGCAAGGAGTGGGCACACTTCACCCTTGCTAACCATCAGCAGGTGGTCAACCCAAGCTAAAGCAAGACACACAGCCTTAACTCTGAAGCCCTAAAAAGCTACCCAGCCATGTTTGATGGGGGAAAAAAACTGAAAGGCTTGCCAGTAAACAGAAGGACAGATGAAGGGAAAACCTAGGGGCACAATTTAACACTCATCACCCTTACCTAGCGGCCACACTGACTTTGGCCTCCACCCTTCGTGCTGGTACTCGTGCTCACCTGAGCCACAAAGCCAGGGATCCCGAGCTTGCAGAGGTTGGAGCTCAACCCCACGCTCCCAGGATTACCGCTGGCCCCCACAGCATAGCACCGCTCCTGGCCCTCCCTTCCACCTGCATGGCACCTCGGGGAATAGTTTCCTACTGGATTATCAGGCTGGACTGGCAAACCAGGAACAGGCAGGTTCATGCCAAGGAAAGGAGAAGAGAGGCACCAGGGAAGCATCAATTCAGGTCAGCTGGCGAGGAACTGACTCCTAACCTTACCTCACTGAAAACCAGGAAAAGAAAAACTGCTTGCCATCTTAACCCAAATATGTTATTAACATTTTTAAGTTATTTAGACAACAGTCAAAATCTGGTGAAGACTGAGGGGAAGTCAAAAATACCCTTCCACATTCAATTCATAGACATGAAGTAGGCTTGGAGATGCAATTACCATAACCATCTACTTTCCAGAGCACTAAACCTATATGTAAAGTTCATCCCAAACTCTGTCCCATGACAGCCTAAAGCTACCATGAGTAATACTGTCTTCCACAGCTCACAAGTCAGAAACTTCAGTGAGCTTCTTCCCACTTTTTTCCAGAATCTTCGCAGGGAAGTTGGTTACCATCCTCAGAGCAGGTTGAGCAGGAAGGTCCCAGAAATGCTGAAGGAGGCCAGCAAAAGCACAAATCCCTGGTCCCAGGGCAGCCCTGTACCTGCTGGAGTTTCTGTTTCAGAGGAACTCCAAGACCCTCAAGCACCTGCCTCCAGATGTTGGAAAACTTTAGCCAGGCTGGAAGTGACCCTCCAACCAGTCCCCAAAAAAGCACTATAAAAGTAGCTGCAAATTATACATTAGGCCAGACAAATCTATAACCCCATGATGGAGTCCAACTTGCAGTTGATTATCCCAGAAAAGCCCAGAAACCTAGCCCCTGAACAAAATGATTTCGACGTGCCAGCATGAAAAGTAACCCTTTCAGTTTAGTCATGGTTACTCTCCCCATTTCCCTTCTCTTTGCATTAGCAAAAGCAATTGGAATGAGTGCTCAAGAATTAGAAAACAAAGCAGGGGTGTAATAATAATCAAATATGAAGAAAAAGTATATAGGGTAACAACTGGTGGTAAATGGTCCTTGTGTCATGTAAAAAGAGGAGAGCAAGTCATGTTCTAAGTCACAAATTTGCTACAGAAAATGGCAGGTATAGCTTCAGTGAAAACAGGTATAGCAATCTTGCAGTATTGCTTTGGCGATTCTTGGAAGATTTCTTGTTTAATTAAGGTGTTCCTAGAAACACAAAGAGGGGAATGAAGGACCAGTCTTCCTGAACATAAGCAGATTTTTTTTGAGTTTTTCATCTAACAGTGCCAAACGCTCTATAAAATTGCCTCTCTCTACAACAGAGGCTTGCATCAACCTAGCCTGAAAACAAAAATATTCACACTTCTCATTTTTTCCCCTCCTCGTTCAAGCTAGACGTATGTAATATCCGTAACACATACGGCTCCGCAGTGAACTGTGACTTCAACGTAGTTACTTGACAACGAAAAAAGCCCCAAGGCCTGTATTTGTAAGAATAAAGCCGATCATACTAATCTGGCTCTAGGAATTTAACGACTGGTATCATATTGCAAGTGGCTACCCACTTGAACATAATTTCTCCTTAGGTTTTTCTTTCTACTTCAACTGCCAGCAGTGTTAATCAACTCATTCAAGCAGCACATATTACCACTACAGGATCCAAGGAAAGCTCTAGATCCTACACAGAACATTCCACAATACACGAAACAACACAGAATTTAAATTTAATTGGTTTTGACATCCTTCTAAACAAACCAGTTTCCACTAGCGATTTGGAAGCCTACACGCTGTATTCAAAACTACTTTACAAATGCAGTCTTGAAGGCTTGAGAATTTTTGTTTCAGTCAAAATAGTAAGCCAAAAATGGGATACATTTTCTTAGGAATGAGAAGTTTTAACTGGAAACCACAAAGTTTATGCTGATTGCTTTGGGTAGTCCTGAAGTATTCTCTGAACAGGGTTGCTTAACTTTTCTAAGCACAGTCAGGTTAAAAAGAATAAGCAAAAAACACCCTTTAGAGTCGAAGCATTTTCCCAGAAATTACAGGGAACTCCAAAAGTTTCAAGTACGTCCAACAAGATGTAATGCTGGCAGCCAGTATTTAAAAAAGGGATTCAAAGGTCTAGGCCAACAACTGTCTTAACTTTTTTTGTTTTTTTTAAATTCCTCTCTTGCAGTACTATGTCATGTATCTGATCAGGATTTGACCTCTGCCTAACTCCATACTTCTTTTAAATCGGGGCTGGAGGGGACACACACGACACAGACGGGGACAACACACACCAAAAAACACCAGAACAGTAAAAAAAAAAAACAATCAACACACCACCTTACGAAACAATCTCCTGGCTTTGGGGCTTCCACTGTTCGTTGGCTTCTTATTCTTTCTTCATTTTCATTAATATTGTGGTTTTCCTATTTAAAAAGCATTTCAATTATCATTATTCCTGGATTTATGAAAGGCAGGAGTCATCAGGAGTGATGTACTGTACAAAAAAAGTAGAAAGCTGACGCGTATCTCAGTCAACTGTACTACCACCTCAGTGGAAGATGTTACCAGCAACCGGTGGGAGAATGTTGGGGGTTTTTTTTCTCCCACATCTAAAACAGCTAAAACTCCTGATCTTTCTGAAGGCAGATCTTAAAAGTGAGCATTTTGTGATTATCTGCACATTTGCCTTCAGAGTACGTTTTTATGGCAACAGGTTACTAGTCCTGTGCAGTTTTCCAGAGTGTTTATCAAATTCCTCATCAGAGTGAAAATGCAGCATGCAAATGAGTAACAGAGAGTGGCAAAGGAAGGCAACACACAATACATACAGAGGATAAAAAAGTGGCAGCAAAACACTACAATCACTGCAGTCTCAAAGATTAGGGAGGGACGATTCCTTCAAGTATGGTAAATACGATATTAATTGCATATTGTAATTGTAAATACGATATTAATTGCAGTCTTAACAACATTAAGAGCAATCTTAACAAGTAGTGAGCATCCCATGACAGAAGGCATCTTGTCCATAGAAACTGGCTGAAAAATTCTGTGCCAGCTAAGTAAGACAGAACTCTTCATCTGCTCTTTTAATCTTCCAGTTACGCACCAAGCAATACAATAACCAGTCAAAACTACTTACTCAGATATTGTGGTGAATGGCGTTAAATCCGGCTGGTGGCCGGTCACAAGCGGTGTTCCCCAGGGCTCGGATCTGGGGCCGGTCTTATTCAATATCTTTATTGATGATCTGGATGAGGGGATCGAGTGCTCCCTCAGTAAGTTTGCAGATGACACCAAGTTGGGTGGGAGTGTTGATCTGCTGGAGGGTAGGAGGGCTCTGCAGCGGGATCTGGACAGGCTGGATCGATGGGCAGAGGCCAACTGTGTGAGGTTTAATAAGGCCAAGTGCCGGGTCCTGCGCTTCGGCCACAACAACCCCATGCAACGCTACAGGCTTGGGGAAGAGTGGCTGGAGAGCTGCCCGGCGGAAAGGGACCTGGGGGTGCTGGTTGACAGCTGGCTGGACATGAGCCAGCAGTGTGCCCAGGTGGCCAAGAAGGCCAACAGCATCCTGGCCTGTATCAGAACTAGTGTGGCCAGCAGGAGTAGGGAAGTGATCGTGCCCCTGTACTCAGCCCTGGTGAGGCCGCACCTTGAATACTGTGTTCAGCTTTGGGCCCCTCACTACAAGAAGGATGCTGAAGTGCTGGAGCATGTCCAGAGAAGGGCAACGAAGCTGGTGAGGGGGCTGGAGCACAAGTCTTATGAGGAGCAGCTGAGGGAACTGGGGTTGTTTAGTCTGGAGAAGAGGAGGCTGAGCGGAGACCTTATCGCTCTCTACAACTACCTGAAAGGGGGTTGTGGCGACGAGGGTGTTGGTCTCTTCTCCCAAGTAACTAGTGATAGGACAAGAGGAAATGGCCTCAAGTTGCGCCAGGGGAGGTTTAGACTGGATATTAGGAAAAATTTCTTCACTGAGAGAGTGGTCAGGCATTGGAACAGGCTGCCTAGGGAGGTGGTGGAGTCGCCATCTCTGGAAGTAATCAAAAAACGTGTGGATGTGGCGCTTCAGGACATGGTTTAGGGGACATGGTGGCGCTGGATTAATGGTTGGACTTGATGATCTTGAAGGTTCTTTCCAACCTAGTGATTCTGTGATTCTGTAAAACATTACACTGAATCTACAGGAAATTGTCTATAAGCTACAAAATTTTGTACTCATCTTGTACAAGACAAAGACTGAAGCTTTGGTTGCTCTAGGAGTAGGTCACGGTTTTGGTACAAGGATAGGATTTTAGGATCATAAAACAGTTAAAAGTTGAACACTTCTGCTAAAAACAAAAATTGTAGCATGAAATAATTACCAGTCTTAGCTATGATACCATTTAGAAAGAGGTAATGAGCTTCTATCCGAACTAGAGAGCTAAGTCACTAGGCAGCTGGAGCAAAATGTCACTACTTTAAGACGTATTCAATGCATGGTTAAAGTTAACACAATGAAAGGGGCTTCCTTTTAAAAAAATAATGAAAAATTTAACAAAACAGACAAACCCTACACTTCTGGAACAGAAACCACTTCTGTTTCACATTCTAACATCACAAAAGAAGTCACTCAATTTATCATAAATTAAAACCAATATAAACATTTAAAATACTTTTCCCAAATACCAAACATTCTGAATATATTAGCTCAAAAAGTTTTGACAATATGAATAAAGCTTGTTTCCCAAGCATTAGTATACATCACATCAAATGCATCACACACAAAGGTGCTACTCTGCGGGTTGTTTGATTTTGAGGGTTCGGGAGAGGGTGCATGTTTTCCTTGGTAAGCAGCAGCTTGTTTCTTTAACCATGAGAAGGTTGCCTATAACTTCAGAGCACACAGCTTCAAGGAGACTTAAACCCTTTCAGAATCTGACACCTCAGCACGCTTGCCGCTCCAGCTCCTGCCAGATTTGGTTAAAGCAGCTGAAGGAGTTAATTCCCCCTTTTGCTGAGCAAATGCCCACAGAAATTGCAGTGGAAGCCAGGGAGGTCACAGCCCAGAACATCATCTGTAACCATCACCATCCTTAGCGGCCACAAAGGAGTGGTCACACTTCCCCCTCCATGATATAGATTTCAGTTTCAAGCTCTGTTGGGGGTCACTGGAGCAGTCAAGGATAACAACTCCTTAAATTGCCCCAAAACAGATCACCAGAGGACTCAGGGACCTTAGTTATCTGAATTACTTCTGAGGCTAAAACCAACCAAGTGTGCTAAAGGAAAGCATTGCACAAATGCACAGTGCACTTTTGCTGAGATACCTTAATGCTATACCTTTAGTCAAGTGACTGTTGTTTCGCTGGGGTCACCCCTTTGTACACATTTCCTTATTGATATCCTGAAAAGCAGCCTTGTCCTGAAAGCTACCCAGCCTACATTGCTCAACATGAATGAGCAAAATGCATCAACTGAGTTCATTCTTCACTCTGAAGTAACCTAGCTGGAGAACGTTAAAAACGTACCTCCCCGATACACTGAGTAAGAAGGCTCAACAGGGCCTTCGGAGGCTTCCCAACAGAGCAGGACAAAACAAGGGTTCAGCATTTAAAAAAAGCGATTGGAGGCTTATGTCCAGCAGAGCAGGGAAGGGTTAGATCATAAACGTTCTTTTGCCAAGATTAAAATACGGTATAAGTGCCCTAAGATGACATACTGGAACAATGAAAATTAGTCTGAATTAACTCTGAAGTCATTTATTTCATTTGAAAAACTTGTGTAGCCTCTTTTTCCAGAATTAGTCTACTTTAATCCAATTTACCCTAATCCATTCCTAAGGTGAATTATACTAAACTGAATTTTAATATGTCATTTTAATACTGAATGAAAGCAACCCACACAGACATTTAACACAATTTAACTAAACTGCTTTAAATTTGTTTTTAATTTGAATGTGACCTTATTGTCACATATGGACAAGTCACCTTCACCCATGCTTTGAAGAAAGGCTCTCTGAAATAGAGAAGTTGGGGCCAACAATATGGAACAATGTGTGTTGTGCCTGCTGTGCCAGGCAGAAAACTTCATAAAAGGTGTCCTCTCTGCTGGAAAAGCAGCCTCTCATTTGGCCACCTCCTTAAAAAGCCAAGGGTTAAACAGGCATGAGGGGTTTCGCCTCAACAAGTGTTGTTGAATACAACTGTAAGACACCTTTTTTGTGGAACAGTGGAAATCATATGGAAGAACCCGCAGACATCCTCTTCCTAGTAGAGCTATGCTTACTGAAAAACAGAAGCAAGCAGTTCAACTCCAAATTCTGGCTTTCTTCAGGCTTGACTTGCAGTGTAACTTAAATTTGTGAATGAGTCTGCATTAAGAACCATAAATCTTGTTAAATTCACAGCTTAAGAAGAAAAAAAGAAAAAAGGAAAAAGAAAGGAAAGAAGTCTGGATATTTCTGCAAACCCATTCCCCATCCACAATGAAAACTTCTGAAAGTTCTTTTATACTGGCTAGCTAGGAATGTTTCACTTAAAAAAAAAAAATTCCAGTCCAACTGTTCAGAGAAGGAGCAAAGGTTATGAAGGTTATGCAAAAGCCTCTCCGGAGCAGAGACCAACCAGCCATTCTGGCAGGCTGGAGCATTTTCAGCCTGCATCAACCTGTTCCCACACCCCATGAAATTGCAGACTACAGTTCTACTAGAATCAAAGAAGTGCTGTTTGCAAGGCACCTCTGGAGGCCATCTAGGCCAAATACACCCTTCAGAGCAGAACTATCGCCAACACTGTAACGTCAGCTGTGGTTCTGCCTAGCTGAGACTTGGAAGCCTCCATGGACAGGGATCCCCTGGGGCAGTCTGTTCTGCTCCACCACCCTCCTCCACATGAGCAATGTTTCACAGCACTCAATCTGAGCCTCCCAAGCTGCAATTTGTGGCCACTACCCCTTGTTGTATTGTTTGCTCCTATCAAAAAGAGATTGGGTCTGTCAACTTCATAACTACCCTTCAAGTTCTGGCAAGCTGCTGTTAAGATTATCCCCTTACTCTTCATCTTGAGACCAAACAAGTCCAGCTCCCTTCCGGTGCCCCTTTGTAGGTCACACCATCCAGGCCCAAACTATGTCAGCTTCTCAACCTCATCGGCTTCTCAACACATTCATCTCCTCACATCCTTCTAGACCCAAAAAGAGGGCAAGAGCCCCAACATGCAACAAAATACCCCAGATATCTCTCACCAGCAATGAATAGGGGGGGACAACAGCTTCCCCAACCTTCTGGCTACACTCCTCCCAGTGCAGCCCAGTATGCCATTCGCTTTGTTCACAAGACAAAAAACAAACAAAAAAACCCAACCACCTGGCTCATACTCAGCCAGGTTTCCATCCTTTTTTTGGCAGGGCTGCCACGCAGCCACTATCCAGCCTGCACTCAGACACAGGTATTGCTCCTGCTGAGATTGGCCTATGCACCAATGTTCTTGGTCCAGATGCCTTTCATGACTCCACTCAAAATTAAATGATCGACCGCAAACTATTCTGGCTTCCAGTAACATACTATGTGTCACGACTACTGTAGTAAAGAGATGCCACAATTCACTTTGTAAATTGTGTCATTTCAACACAGTCCCTACCAGAAACAGGAGCACTGGTCATCCTTCATTAAAAAATTGGCTTTGAGAATGAAAAGACAGCAATAAGTGGTAGAGTCAGTATTGTTACTACAACATGAATTACAGTTATGTTCTTCTGAGTGCCTACTAAAATACACACCTTTGAGAGCTGACACCCTTCTAGCAAAAGCAGAGCTATACACTTTAAAGTTCTGCAGTTAAAAATTGGGGAGGTAGGGGAGGATTTGAAAAATTTTCCCTATCTTCAGATTTCCCCAGTGTGCAACCGAATATATCTCATCTGGAATTGTACTTTGAGATCACTAGTTTGATATACTAATACTTCCCTGGCTTCCTCAGTGAAAACATGCACTAGGAGAACTTGAAAAACTAGGAGAACTTGAAGAAAAAGGGGCAACTAATCTTTAGAGTTTGGAATTAAAAAAGTGTCTTTCAACTGGTTCATCCATGCTATGAACCATAATACTAATATTTTGAGTAAAAGCTGGCTCAAAGTCAATTTCTGCAGGCATTTAAGGAAAAGTATCAAAGGAACACATTCATCCTAATAAATTATAATAAAGTTTAAGGAAAACTAAGCATAAGCACACACCTGCCTTTTTTTCTAAAAAAAAGGTTGTGTTTTAACATCGAAGTCTTAAATACGAAAATACATTACACAGTTTTCTAACAGATAAACATAGATAAAGGAAAGTTTGCATTTCCCTCCTCCCCAGGGGAGATCTAACTTCATGCTTTCAGGAGCTGTTGAAACGACAGAGGTAGAAAGAACTGTTTGATATGTCAATAACAACATCGATCCTCCATTGCTTAAGCAGAAACCTGATCCGCTTATTATTTACTGTGTAAGGAAGAGGATTAAATATGAGAAGACTGAACTTGCCATGATTTGCTTTGCAACATTAATAAAACATTCAATAGTAGTTTTGTTGCTAAGTCTGCTAAAGTGAAATGTTCAAATGGCCTTGGAAGAACCTATTTGACAACAGAGCATTAGTCTCTGAAAGAAAGTCAAGGCTATTTACCATGCAAGTGCTATAAGATCACCCCCTTGGTATGAAGAATGCATGTTTATCTTCTTTCCAAATCAGATTTTCGTTATTCTGTGTGATATTAATCTCCATGGGGGTGGACACCTCTGTGAAGCTGCAATGGTTCATCTCCCGGTTCTGGTCAATTCTTGTTTTAATCTCATTTCCAGATCAGAGTCTTCACACATAGTGAGATATTAATCTCTATAGGGGCAGACATCTCAGCTGGCCTTAGCGTGCAGCTCCCCCTCTTCTGGTCAACTCTTATTTTAATTCTAATTTCCTGTGATTTATTTTCCACTTTCAAGTTTAATAAATTCTACTTCGCTCTTCTCAACAAGTCTCCTCTCTCCCTCCCCTGCCTCTTTTCAGAGACTTTCACAGGAAAACTACTGGTTTGGTCCCTTTCACTAACCACTTCCCTCAAAATCATCGTAGGTGTTACTGTTGTTATTCCCAGGTGGATTGCTGTTGGTGTTATTACCATCAACACTACTTGCAAACACACTGATAACACTCGCCTTATTAAGGACTAGTTTTCTCAGCGGGGTTTAATTTTGTGCCGCCTTGCTTCACATAAAATTTCACTTTCCTGTTTCAGGATGGAATAACCCCACAGCTAGGTAACAAACTAGCATAAAAGTTAGAACATAAGAAATTAAAGTATAATGCTATATCACAGACTTGCTGATTGACAGCCAAGTCTCTGGGCACGCTGTCTTCCTCCTGCAATATGAGGGCCCTAGTACAAACAGACCTCGCAGGAACATCATAAGGCTAAAGTATTTCAGGTCTCAAATATTAGTCTGTAAGGGGCAACAGAACCTCAGAGGAAGAGAACAGAACCTGAGGTTTTTAGCCTCCATGATATCTGGCCTCAGACAGTTTAGGACCATATCTTCGCTCTTCCCACTGAATACAGAGCATTATATGAATACAGTCTTTAATTTCGCTATCTAAACAAGCTTTCAGTTTTCCCTGCAAGGTTTGCGTCTCAGCCTTGAAAACATAATCACTTTCTCATCACCAAATTAACATATCATCATCATCTCCCATTTGCTCACCACTTGAAAAAACTACTAGCCAAATGGTTAAATCCAAAACACAAAGAGAAAGCACGTTTGTAAAAAGGGCAAGAGACATTATTTCAAAACATCACCACTTTTTCAGAGCATGTTTCTCTTCCATTTTTTTGTCCCACTGATACTCCCTTGCAGGGAGCTTTTCTAATGTCTTACCTAATTTTTTTTTTAAATAAGCTGTTCCTGTGTTAGGAATTTGGTTCAAAACAACAGAAGAAAGTGAATGCCCTGATTACCTCCATTTCCCAAGCATTAGTTCATTTCTCAGCCACATGAACTACACTACCACATTCAGAGAAGAGCAAACCAGAAGCTCCACATCTGAAATGCTCCAACACTTCACAGGGAAGCTTGGTTCAGAATCAGTAGCCTACATACTGTGAGATCCTTAGGAATGCAACACAGCAGAGACATTTGGCATAGAGGAAAAGACCACCTAATTTGAGGCAACCCCGCCTGGCTACACTACATGCAATGGTTCGGAGAGCCTCACTTTTTGTAATGCGTCAGTTCAGTGACCAGCATCTATCGCACCAAATTGCTTGCCCATGTAGACACGCCACAGTCTTCCTATGACACGGCAAAACAGAATTGCCCTGGCAGTCACTAGTGTCACAGATAAAACTGCCAAGCTCCTTCTAACTTCTCGTCATAGCAGCTCATAAAAGTTCAAGAGCAAAAAGGCAGTGCAGCTAAGTGTGCAGACAACCCTACCCAACTATAACGTCATTTCGTCTTTGGAAATTTTTTTTTAAATGTTTCTATTCACAGCCATTCAATTTAAAAGCTTAAATTAAAAAAGGAAGCCTTCCTACTTACCCAGGCGAGTGGCTTTTCCGAGTCTTCCATTCAAAACTTTTTGGAAAGCAAAATGAATTATACTTCAGAACATTTATCCAAGCTCTGACTTCATTTAATTTTACCATGCATTTGCATTTTCATACATGGTCCTTATGGTTGTCTGTCTGCTAGGCTACTATCTTCTGCAATCCATTAGCCAGTTTTCAAACACTGATTACAGTCCTCTATTAAGAATATCTTCTTTTCCCATGCACTTCATCTCCTGCTATTAGAACATTTCATCATGCCAGAGTCTGTAAATTGTGTCTGAGAACAAACTACCCTGTCTTAGGTGAACTGATCAATCATATATGAAAGAAACCAAAAATACTCCAGGGAACCTAGAGGTATTTATATATTTTACCATGTAAAAACACATTCCTCAAACAGCCACTGGGTCCATTTATGAGCTATACATCAATTAGTGAACATTTACATAGAAGATACAATCATTGGTAGTTTATCTTATATACTGCTAAAGGCAAATCCTCTTAATTATAACTTATTTAGACAGGAATTTTCTATATATGCAACTGTAATGTTCTTAACGTTGTTACACTTTCTCTCCTTTTTCTCCTTCCCCCAAGATGAGAGAAATTCTGAGGCCTGATCCTCCACTTTCTTCTTTTTTTTTTTTTTTAATTGGGTTCTGAACCTCAAAAGCATAAGGAAATAGCAACTTCTCTGGGACTAAACATTGCAAAGTAATCTTTTACATAAGAAGGCCCCATTTTGGTTAAATAGTGAGGCTGTATACTGCCTTCTCTTTCTTAATTCTTACACAAAGAAATCTAAATTTAATCAGATGCTTGATTACTATAATTGGGATATAGTGAACAAGCAAGTGAGAGAGAATGTAGAAGGGCAGGAAGGATACTGTCACAAACACGACAGTCATCTCGGATGCAGAATTTCTCAGAAAAGGATTAGGAAGCAAACAGAAACCAGTTTTACCTGGATTCCTTCTTCACAAGGCCTTTTTAATATAGTAAACTGAAAGATAACAATACAATGATCTGAGATTTTAAGAAAACCCACACCAATAAAACAAAAACTGACCAGAAGCAAGGGAGCAACTGGAGAATTATCATCAGGGAAGTTATCAAAACCCCTGACTTGCAGCTGGCAGCCTGGAAAGTGGTCTTAAGCAAGAAGGTATTCATCCCACAGGCAAGTACACTGGTTTGTTTTCCTGTCCTGTTTAATCTGGCAATATAGTCCACATACAGCATGAGTGGAGTGGTTTGGAATTATTACTGCCCACACACCTACAATTGTCAGCATAACAAGATGATGGTAAAACATGAGTTCCTCCTCAAGTACCAAAAGCTGAAAGAGTAGCAACAATAATGGGCTTTTTTTGATTCTCAGTCCACATTTTGCACCTTCTAGAAAATAAAGCCATCCTCCTCATTGACTCTTCAAGACTTTTGCAATAGATATGTAGACCTTTCTGCTGCTTTTTAATATTACATTTTCTTCTTCAAACTTTTTGTTTCATTTGCGTAGCTGCAAGGCTGCCACCACCTCAGGACTCAATCCTCAATCACAAGACAATAACTGATGTAATGTGGAAGAACATGGAAGAGGATTTGGGATCTTTATCATTTAAGGGGTTTTTTATTATAAAATTGTGATCCCAGGACCTAATTTTTTTCCCCCAACAAACACAAAAGCAGTTGCTGTTCCTTACTAAATAATCTACTATGTAATCAGCATAAGTACTGCAGTGCATCTCAAAAGTGAACCAAATTGTTAATTTATTTGGGAGATAAACAAACATTTACCAACTTCATTCACTTGCCCCTGTGCCCTCTAGGGACTGCCTAATATGTCAGCTTACTAAATCTGAGCATTTTCTTTGGCATCTGCTTCAGCTCCTGGTCACCTAACTTTTTTTAGGTTTAGGCTCATGATACAAATGCTTCATATCCAAGTGCGGGGGTTTTTTGTTTGGTTAGTTTTTAATCATGGGTTCATTTCCATTAAACAGATTTTTTTCTAATTCTCGTAACTTCAACATCATAGAATAACACTGACCTATAAATTACATAAGGTTGCTCTCAGGTGACAAGTGAAGAATAGGTGTTTTAAGAGATGGATGGCCAAAATTCTTTCCCTGAAACACAAACTATCTAATACTTGTTTTCATTTCCATTTCCATGCTTAAGCAAACAGAGAGATGTTTATAGTTAGCATCTGGATACTATCACTACGCAAAGCCATCCAACAGACTATTTCAGTATTCCTAGCGTCTGCAAATGTCATTATTAATCACAAATGCCACTCTTTCAGGTTCACAGCCTCATTATGGAGCCCATAAAGCTCAGACCAAAGATTTTCAAATACATGGTTTCTGTCAAATTGAAAGTAATGTACAGTCTCCCCTCTTCTGAATGCTCATAAAGAACATCTGTGCAGTCTCTCTAAACGAGAGCATAATCTTGCCCTTCCCAAATGCTGGTCACTTAATGCAACTCCCTGCTCAACAGTGGACAAACACCAATAAATCACCAGAAGAATTGCACACTTGGAGTATAAACTCAAAAGAAATACGGATTAAGCGAGCCAGAGGGAACAACCACTACCCCCAAAAAAGCTGTTTAATGTATCTACTTCAACGTGTTTAAAGCAACCTATAAACTGAGCATGGTAGTTAACGGCTGCTGTGCAGACACAGAAAACACAAACTGGAGAGGAACTTGATCATCCCTGGAAAGGATTGCAGACCTGGAAGCACTTCATGCCTTAAACATGAGTCAGAAGGAGCTGTCAACCTACCCTGTAGTATTTAACCAAATCAGTACACAGGGATTTCAAACAAAGGGAAAGGGGTAAAAAAAAAAGAAGACAAAAAGTACTGAGAAGAACACACAACCTAAGAATGCAACACCTTCCCACTTATGCAAGATGAATCAAAGCATTAAACTAACTTATCAAAGAAAAAACATAAGCTAAACAGCTTGGCTATTAACAACATCCAAACTCCATAACTACTAATAGAATTGTTTTAAAAATATTAGAAGTTAGTATTTAAAAAAGTAATTTGACTGACAACTGCTCACTGCCAGGTTTCAGCCACCTCAGCCACGAAAAAAAACCAACATCTTTACATTCTGTGACATTACACCTACCTATTTAGTCTGTGTTTACCACAGAAATTATACTCCCTTTCATTACCAAGCTTTGTTTCAGCTGATTCAGAAATTCAAATCATTACACACTAAAGGTTTTGCTTTCACCTGGAAACAGTCTGTCCTTATTTTACACTTACATATGTAGGTACATTATAGCTTTATGCATATATGTAGAAACGAGATGAAGGGTTTTCTTGGGGGCAGGCATTATTAACAGTTCATCATACTATCAGAAAGAAAAGGAAAGCCAACCCTGCAGAGATCTACAAATGCAAGAAACTTGAGATAAATAGACCTTTTGCACCTTTCAAGACCACACACACAATGTATTCATATGCTGAAGAGCTGGCAAGCCTGAGGAATAAGTTTGCAATTCCTAGTATTTTCACAAGTTGGGTCAGGATAGATTAATAGTAAAAGCTAACTGCAAAACGAATATTTGTTTGGCTTTTCTGAACTGAATAAGGAGAAGACTGAAAAGACCATTCTATTACATTTCTGTTGTGAAAAAGAGGAAAGCCTCTTTCACTGGAAATTTTCTAGCCTGAAAAACTGACCACCACTGTCACGCGAACAAAGACAGATATAGCTAAGTAGTTAAGCGAAGGAGCATAGAAGAGTTTCCTGAAAAGTATAATGTTATTTATACTTATTAACCATTTCTAAGTAAGGAATCTCATACACCTTGCCCCTCTTCAACTACAGCACGAAACCCTGTAACATTGCCATAAAACTCTTCCAGCAAATAACACGGAGAGCCAAGGAGATGAAAAAAGGAGTGTGCGGCAGGAAGGGTAAGAATAATAGTGGGAATATGACAATCCACTTCTTTCCAGGGATGGGGGAAGGGATTATGGGATGGTTGCATGGTTACGAGTTTGGTTTGGGGTTTTTTTATTTATTTAATATTATTTTTAAACCACACCATCATCTACTCTGTAAAACATATGACAAAAAAGCACTGAAAAGTTAATACACCAATGTTTCAGTGTATTGCCTACTTAAAATATGCACAATACTCAGATTTCAGCATACTAATTTGAGAGACACCTCAAGAAATGTCTTCTACAAATACAAAAAAGTATTTCTTCAAAGGAATCGGAAATTGAACAAAATATAAAACTGCCTTCAGTATTTCAGATTAGTAAGTTTTAAAAAATTGTCCCTTTAAAGCATTTTCAGTACTGTGACAGCAGCCAGCACTGACAACTTCTCTCTGCTCTATGAAGTCATGATCTCAGTCAAATTTCTTCAGTGCTTTCATGGCTTGTAGGGGCTTTCACATTTACAAAGAACAGGCAAACAGGATAATGCTAGGAGAACCAAGACGACTGATACTTCCCATTTTGATCTTACTCCAGCCCAATAACACACAGAGATGATACAGATATAATGAAGTGATAAAATATCAAGTCTGAGCGTTTTTCTAATTAATAGCTATGGGGCAAGTCTCTGCCAGGTCTTATGATTTTAATTTTTCACTGTAGCAAAGAAGATAAAAGCAGCCTAAGATTTCAGAGCTTCAATACATTTTCTCTTTATTACTTAAATCCTTAAATCATTTAAAAAGCAACAGGTTTTCTCAAACACACTCTTAAGATTCACAAATAAACAGGAATTGTATTTGGAAATAACAATAAAAAACCCAGTAGTTCAAGAAGTCAGCTATCCAGTCAAAAACTTTTATTCTGAGCTGTTCTGAATTCATTTGAACTACAGCACAATTGTTCTTCATAACATTTTTCTCTTCTGGTTAATATTCATCAGTCATTTTTACTGTTACAGAACAAGTGTTTACACACAAAAGAAAGCATAAAACTCCACCTCAGAATAAATTGAGTAACCAGTGTGTAATAATTAGAATGAACATAACATAATTTAATTGCAGCAGAACTTGGTTTTAAAGTATACAACCGTGTCCCATAAGTCAGTGGAATTAAGCTCATGACATGGCAGTTGAGAAATGGCTTCTGTTGCTAGTCAATTAATAAATATATTCACATGTTTTTAGTAAATGATAGCAGAAGTAAATGACTTTCTGGCAAACTGAAGGGTCCAATCTCTCATACACTGGCTAACAAAAATAACCTCATATTACCTGTAGTACTGAGCAAAGAATTTAACCTTTTCACAGCACTAATCAAGAAATTAAGTCTCTCAAACTTTTTACTGAGGCATATACTTAGTGCATTCACGCAAATATCAGACAACTCCACATACATATGACCTTCTTAAAAAGAACAAATGCCTGACAAGTCCACGCACAGCACCTTCTAGCTTAAAACAAGTTTTTACATGTTAAAGTTAATTCATGCCTATGGAAAATACTGATTTTTTTTTTCGTCTGGACCATTAGACCAGAGAACCTCTTTTAGACCTCCACACTTAAAGGTTTTTTTGTTTGTTTGCACACCTACTATTGAGTAATTGGGAGAGGACACACACACAAAAAAACCACCTACCACGCAAACCTATTAGCAAATATAGCTGTGCCAGCAAAAAATCCTAAAGCAGTCCCAAGTTTTAAACCTACAGGGAAATAAGTTTACCATTATGGCTTATTCTGCCTGAGCAAGCAATCCAAAGATTCCAGTGCAAGGTCGCCCCATTGCTGTAACGTTCGCTGTGATTTTTGGGAGGCCCTCCTTCCTCTTGCCAGTGGCCAGCACTTCTCCCTCCTCTATAAGGAGACTCAGATGTTTTTAACCAGAGACCGGCATATCATTTATATGTCATGTTATTATTCTATAGGGGGTCTTAATGCTATATACTACTTTTTTACCCCAGAATACAGCTACATATTACAGATGTTTCTACAAATACACTGACTCAAACTCCTGACCATCCAGCCAGTGCTTTAAGGACGCATTTCCCCGTTGAGGCTCAATTCATCAGCCTCAATTCTGCAACCATTTTACCGATCAACAACAGGTATTATCTTGATTAACAACTTCACAGAACTTCTCATCTGCAGTCCTACAAATAAAACATATTGCAGCACTGTGCCATTAGTTCATTGTTTTCATACTAGGTAATATATTAGATCCTGCTGAATATTTTTAGACTGTTTAAAAGAAAAGAGTGCAAAGGCTGTCAAGGCACAGATTTGACTGTGACAGCAATCACAAAATAGATTTGGTTAGATCAACAAATAAATGGTTCTTAGCTGAAATATATGTAGAGATTTGTTAATAAAAGTTCTAACTTTTAGGGAAATTCAGTTTCAGTAACAAAAAGCAAACCTAAAAATTTCTGTTGTTTCAAATTCACTGATCAATACTTAGCTTTTACTTGTGAACAGACAAATGCAGCTTATTTACAGGGGAAGGTTTCAGATACTAAATCAGCTAAAAGCAGCTCCTTAAATGTGTAAATGTTCTTTATAATGGATAATTATAAGCTTATTTCCACAATTTTAATGGTTATTGTGTAGCTCAACGTTCAGAAAGACACAAAAAAGATTTAAAATAGTTTCACATGCCACCAACATCAGCTTTGCAAGTTTGAGGGTACGTGTGCATACACTTACCAAAAAAACCTACAACAGCCAGCTATTCTGTTGTCATATTCAGTATTTTGGGGGCTAGGCGGCATGTGGCTTTTTCACTTGCTTGTTTCTTTGTTTAAACACAGCATTGAGTTGATACAAATACTAGTAACTTCTTGTTTAGGAAAGATGTCAGTATGTTTTTCTTAGCTTCTAATATTTATAAAACTTCCAGAAACGCAAACATGACTTTCAACCATATAGCTTCCTGGCAGGAGTAGCCTGTAAGTGACTTTGAACTACACAGTAAGCATGCACTGTAGGTGACTTCAAACTGGGTAGTTTGCATAGTTTTAAGCGACGTGGTTTGAAGCCACCTCTAGTCAAGGCTCACCAGGAAGCAGCACGAGCTAATGGCCTTCTCGCCTCACGAAGTTAGGTGCAGCAAGCCCCTGCGCTCAGCCCCACGCTGCAAATTCTCACCGACGGCCTTCTACCACTCCTCAACCGGCTCACCCTGGCCTTTAGAAACCACAGCCCCTTGCCCTCTTCTACCCCCATCCGCGTGCCTCATGGGCAATCCTACTTAAACACCCCACGGGATGGAGAAGGACAGATCAGGCAGGGAAAAAGGTGAAACTGCAGAGCCCGGCTTTAAACCAGTTCCTGCTGCGCCCCAAACTGGGTGTCACAACACGCTCTAATTCTGGCCTGGTATCTAGGTGTCACCTCCTCCGAGCTCCCTACTGCTTGCCATCATGCCTGCTCTCCACTAAGTGCCATTAATAGGCCACTTCTCGCTTACACATTTATATAATAAATGCCTTAGCTATCTACTATAATGGAAGAATATATTTAAGCCCAGTTTACTCAGAGATGCACGTCAGGGAAAGAGACACTAGCGCTGCATCATCGGTTTGCCGGCAGTCAGCCAAAACGCAGCCTCAACCGCCACCCTCGCCCAGTCGAACCCTCCAGCTTCACTGGGAGCACTGGGCCTCTCTTCCCGCCCCTCTCCGTGCCCTCCTACCTCCTCTTTGCACCTCCTCGGGTGAACGCAGCGCTGCACCGCGAGCAGAGCGTGGAGCCAACGCGACTCAAAACAGGGCAGGTTCATCTCACCTGAGCTATGCTGCGACTACAGCTTGTTGTCAAAACCAAGCCATGCCACCATCAGCCCCGATCCTCCCATACACCAAATTTATACGGTCACACATCTGCAAGTCAACTAAACTCACCAATCAAAAGGAAACTAATCCCAAGCCCCATCTTTGCTCCAAGAAGATTCACATAAAACTAAACCAACTCACTCACAGGCCACATGGTGGCCAGATCTAGCACATGCAAAGACCCGAGAATTCAAGTGATGGAAATGCCCCCCTCTGCGGCAGCAGCAACTTAAATTGGCTTAATGGCATCAGCAGATTGTGACTGAAGCTCCAAATCTGAGTGTACGCTTCTGGGAGCAGCACTACAAAGGCATCTTTCCATGACAATGATAAACTATGACAGATGGGATCCCATCAGCACATGAAAACATGAGGTGTGTCCCCGACTGACTCGGTTATCAGGACTAAAGCAATGATTTTGGAAGCTTCCTATTACACATTCAACAGGATCTGTTTTGCAAAAGAAAGAGTAGGGGTTTCACCAAAACAGATGCTAATGTAAAGCGAAGCTGACGTGCAGTGACCAACTCCTAAGAGGTAAGATGACCCAAAGGTCTTCCAGCTAAAGAGGTCATGCGAAGACATCATAAAGACTCCAGAACAAGAAGCAACTATACAGCACTGTTACAGATCTCTACACGTTAATCCAGATATTGCCAACCTCTACACATAAGAGGATAAACTCTTTTTAACTCACTTGTATCAAGAGCATTTCAGAAAGAGGAGCCAAATCGCAGTGGTAAGCATTAAACGGGTTAACTCTCCCAGATATCCAACACAAGGTCACAGGTCCTTCAGGAGCCTTGCTTCAAAGCTCTCCCCCCCCAAAAGGGCTGGTTAAAGACTCTCCCCCACCGACCCCACGGAACATCATTTAACTGCAAGACCTCAGCCCTTCAGTAATGAAACACATGGGTCTATAAAAGTGTCACTTCACGACCAGGAGGACAAATGGTCAAAAAAGCAAAGCAAATGCCAGGAATGATCACACTACAGATAGGGAACGGAAGAGAAATCATTATTAAGCGCTATATAAATCCATCAGGCAGCTCTGTCTTGGATAGTCCAAACAATGTAGAACTGGAAGAGAAAGAAAAGGCTGGTAAAGGATGAAAAAAAGATATGGAACGGTAACTCAAGTGGCCACAACTGGACTTTTCCAAGGAGAAAAGGAATAGTTCAGAGAGGGTGGAAAAATCCTACATGGCATGAAGGAGGTAAATTGGGAGCAATTACTAACTGTTTCTTTTAATACAAGAGCTAGGAGATATTAAATACAACTAGCAATTTCAAAAAACAAAGGACCACAGCTTTTTCCACACAATATATAGATTCCTTGTCACAAAGTGAGGTGAACGCTAAAAGCAATACAGGCTGAAGATGTTACTGGGCACAATCATGGTTACCAGAACCCGCTTATGACATTAAATATCAACACATTGTCTCTGTGGACAGACAGTACTCAGAGGAAGTTACTCACCTTGCCAAAAATCACTCTCTCCTGACTGCCCACTATCAGAGACTGGCTACTGGGTGAGACGGATCTCTGCACTGATCCTGTGCAGATTTCTTAGCTTCCTCCTCCCTCCTTTTTTTTAAATTTTTATTTTTAATTATCTTAAGTAGATCTTAAGAGCAAGACATCTACCTGATTTAAGATGCACTGCTTACATTGCTACCACACTGACCAAGCAGCACCATGACTTCTCAGACAAAAGGGACTAAACAAGACTTCTGGGTTCATCGTGTTCTGGGTGCTTTCAATCCCACCTGAACCAGTTAAATTCCACTTTGAAAATTTATATATATTTTATAATTGTAATATTGCATCTGAAAATACACATAGGCATGTATTCTCTGAACCAACAGTGCCATGGAAAGAACTGAATATATAAAGTAAAACATTTGGGAAGGAGGGGGTGAAAGCGAGAAAATAACTGCACTTTTAATTCCACTCATCTTCCATATAATTTGTCAATACATTTTAACAGCTTGGTGGGGAAAAAAGCTACTGAGAAGTCTCTTATACATACACGCCTACCTGCACAAGTGTCTCTTGTATATCACATGCAAATTGTAGCACATTCAAGGATAAAATATGACTGAAGCAACTTTTGCTGTTCTGACAGCAAAGGGCTAATTTGAGTTTAATTACTTAGAAGTATTTTAAAACATTTTCCAAAAGCCCCTAATTTCTTCTATTACATGATTACAAATAAAAAAATTACATATGCTTATTACCATTTTCATATATTTCTCTGTAAGTATATTTAATTACAAAATCTTTATCAAACAAATAATATCTTCTACTTTATAATATCAAATTTCTGAGTTAGATTCTCTCCCAAAGACAGGCTATAACTATTTTATCGGGGGGGAGGGGATTAATCTAGAAATATTTACTCTTGCCAGATCATTTGTGACATCATAACTACTTCACATGAGAAAGTCTGAGGAATAGCTACTCTAATACAGGACTTGAAATACCACACTTAAATAACTTCCGGTAAGCTAATGCATTTCTAGACTTTTTAACCTTTCATTTAGTATTAAAAATCCACACACTTGCACAGACACCATCGGAGGCAGTGCAATGCATATTTCCATCAGCTAGTTGACAAGCCAGCAGCATTCTTTAAAAAAAAAAAAATATAGTTGGTTTGGGGTAGGTTTTTTTTGAAAATTTGAAAACATGCAAATTGCTAAAAATAATATTCAAAAAATGTAAGTTTCAAGTGATCGAGTTGTGAAAACAAGCTGAACTTGTTCTTCATCGAACTGTAGGAGTTGCAGATGAAAGCAGGTGCTATATAAGGAATAGCTAGACTTCAACAGAGAACACGCTGCCAAAACATTTTGGCCTAGATTCTGACAGGCACGCACCCAAGTTGAAGGGTCATGGAAAGCAGCGGTGTAAAGAAACAATCTACAGAGACCAGAAAACATCACACTGTGGATTATGGCTGGGTTGGGGGGGCAGAGAGAAGCTGCTTGGGGTTTTTTCTTTTGAGATCTGTGGGGAAAGACACAATAATACAGCATTTCAACAGCGTGCAAGGGGGGTGGAGATGATATACAAGCACAATTTTTAAGACAGCAACAAATTACAAGATGTATCTTGTTCCTTTTCCTAACTCGCGGCTGCTCCTCCTCTTGCCTTCTCATTTGCTTTCACAGAATATGTTATGAGGAAGAACAGGTAACAACCGTCGCATACATGCTCCCGAAGAAGGCCAACTTTCAAGAAATTCAAACTCTGTAATTTGATTAGACCCTTAATAAATGTATCAAAATTTTCGTGAAGAATTCTGGATCTGGCTGAGGTTCACACTCAGGACTAGTACAAAGCATCATAACAAGGAAATAAAAATCAAATTACGAAGAGAGACAGATTTGTGAAAGGTCCAGACTGTGTTAATAGCTTCATTAACGGCAAAGAAAAATTAACAGTTTTAAATTCTCACAATTCGGGCAGTAAGAAAGCTAATATAAAGGAAGCAGAAAATGAGTTCGATTCAGTTTAACGTGGAAAAGTACAGGTCATTATATTAAGGTGAGGAGGGAGGAAGGCAGTCAAAGGAAGATGCTTGGAAGACAGTACTCCTGTTAAACTGAGAAGACTATGAAGGAAACAGATGCTCCTGCATGCACCAAATACAGAAACATCTCATTGCAGGCTATAGCGAGGCCCTCGCTGGAACAGACATACCAACACCAACCAGCCTTTGTGTCCTGCATCCACTAACACCAGGATGAAGATGTCTCATCAACAGGCACGCAAAACCAAACACACACACACTCCAGGGACTGGTTTAGAATAAGAAATAAAACAAAAGTTTGTGGTAGTTATTAAATTCAGAGCCTTCAAACCAAGATTAACTGATAAGTAAGTGTTCACTAGGGCATAGCTCTACATGCGGATATGGAGTGTGTTTCACTGGTGCAGGAGCACCATACCTTAAACCGAGTACACTGAAAGCACCAGCTACTAACAAATCTAATTCTCCAAAACTTCCAGAAAGTCTGAGTAAGTCTGCAATTAATGAACCACTGACCGGCACAAAACATGAGTATTTTTGATGCTTGGCAATAGAAACTAAAGTCTCTAGCTGCTAACATGCTGCACAAAAAAATTAATCTCATGTTTCCTAGATACAATTATTCAACTCCTTGACAAGCTTCACCTACTCTGGTCAGAAGGATCTTGAACATTCTTCTCCGCTTACCTAACACACCCCACGGTACCAACTTGGCTTCCTGGACTTGCAGTTACAAAAAAGGCTGCATGCCACGTTTTCAGCACAAAATACCAGAGTCCATGTAAGTTATCAGAACTTCCTACTCTTCTTAAGCCAGTGAACAAACTCATAAAAAAAATAAAAATCTTTACGTAAGAGTTACTTCTGGCATTGACATTAGCCTGACGAGTTACAGCAAAGCAAAAATCACAGGTCTGATTTCAGTATCGTTTTGAACGAAAAGATATTACGTTTGGGCGTATTTTATTTTAGCTATTCCTGCAACATACCAGCTGCATATATGGTACACTTCCCCTCCCCTGGTAAAAAGCTTGTAGGTGCTTACGTAATCTTGCAATTCTGATCCGCAGACATTAAATTATACACACCAAAGTCAGCCACATCGGAGGGACATAATCTGTTCAGACCAGCACAATTTCTCTTACTGCTTCAGCACATTTTTTAATTGATGACAAATCTCAAAGGTCTCAATTAAAAAATAATTTATAGGAGGACCAGTAAAGGGGGGGAAAAAAAAAAAGCCTAACTACACATCAGTCCTTACGAAAACCGTGCTTCCAAGTCTCATGAGTGCAGATACTTCTATTAATGGCAGTTTTCAAATCAGTATCCTATGAGAAAGGCTTCAAATGCTTGTCCAACTGATACACCCGGTGCAACTGCAAGTACGGTTTTTAAATAAGTAAATAATAAATAAATAAAAACAAGAGCCTGAAGTCTACTTCAGCTCGTTCCTCGCGTAATGCTTCGCACGGCGAACAAGCAGAGGAACACGTTCACGCTGCACCTTCACCCTAAGCAAGCGACGGACGCTTGGGGGGGCGGGGGGGCGGGGGCAGGGTCCGGCACACGAGCCCTGCTACCCCCCTGCCCTCCCGGAGCGCCGCCCCGGCCCCGCCGCGGGCTCTGCCCCGAGGCTCCCGCCGGCCCAACTCACCGCCGCACCGGCCGCAGCTCCCACCGCCCGGCCCTGCGGGCTTTTATTCTGCAAAACGCCGAGGGGGGGGGGGAGGAAGGGGCGAGAAATTCGCGGCTTTCAAACAAAACCGGCGCCGGACCCGTATGCTGCCTTCCCTCCCCTCCCTCGCCCACCACTTTGGGGGGGAGCCTGTTGGTGTGGTGTTGGATGCCGGTAGCCGGCGGCAGCCCGGGCCATGCCTCCCCGCCCCACGCCGCGGGGCGAAGGGAGCTAGGCGCCGCTCCCCGCTCGGGCGGGGAAGGGGCCGGGGCGCCCCGGGACTGCGCCCCCCGCGCCGGGCGGGGAAACGCCGGGAAAAGTTTGAGGAGCTGGGGAAGGAGCGGGAAGGGGCGGCAGCAGCTCCGGCCCCGCCAGCACCGCCACTGGCCGGGGAGGCTGGCCGGGGGGGGAGGGAAGGCAGTTTGTGAGGCGCCCGAGACCCGCGCCGGCAGCCTGCGGACACGCGTGGGTCGCCCTCCCGGCCGCACCGCGCCCCACAGAGAGGAGGCGCGGGGGGGCGGGGGGGGGGCAGCCCCTCTGCAGCCCCACCGCCGCTCCTCGGCGGCGGGAGCCGGGTCCCGGCGCGGTGCCGCCCGCGACCCCCAGCGACCCCCTCCCCTGCCTCGGCGGGCACCCCGGGTTCGGCGCGGCCCCGCCCGCCCTCACCTGGGCGCCAAGCGACAACTCACCTGCGGAGAGCTGGGCCCGGGCCGCCCCGAGCAGGGCGGGCGAGCAGCCGGCCAGCAGGGCGAGCGCCGCCAGCAGCGGCAGCGAGACGGCGGCGCCGGCCCCCCTGCCCATGCCGACTTGCGGAGAAGTTTCCGAAAGAGGCCGGGGCTGCCCCGGCCCGCGGCGGCGGGCGGAGCTCGCCTCGCCCGCCCCGGCACCTCGCCGGGAGACCCCCCCCGCCCCGCGCCGAGGGGCGCCCGCTGGCCCCGGGCCCGCCCGCTGGGGCAGCCGTTTACGGCGCGACGAGCGCGGCGGCAGCACCGGCTCCCCCTGTTCACTCCGGAGTTACTTTGCTGCCGGGCGAGCGGGGAGGGAGGGAGGAGCCGAGCGCGCGCGGCCAGCCCCCGCTCCCCGGCACTTGGCAGGGGGAGCGTGCGGCTCCGGCCCGCCGCCTGGCGCGAGCGGCGCGGCGCCCGGCAGCGCCTCCTGCTGCAGGCGCGGGGGGCAGCACCGGCCCGGGTCGGCGCGGCTCGGCTCGACTCGGCGCGGCGCTGCCCGGCTCGGCTCGGCTCGGCGCGGCGCTGCCCGGCTCAGCTCGGCGCTCTTCCCTGCTCCCTCCGGCACGGCACAGCCTGGCTCAGCGCGGCGCGGCTCCTCGGCTCGGCACAGCACAGCACGGTCCGGGCGCCGCTACCCCCGGCTCAGTGAGACCCCCGCTCGCCACCCCCCACTCCCCCACGCCCGGGGGTAACCCGCTGCCTCCGGAGGAGAAGGGAGAGGTGCCGGCTGGGAGGGGAGCGGGGAGGTCGGGGCAGGGAGCGGGGCAGGGAGCGGGGCCGGGGGTGGCGGGTCCCGGGCGCTGTTTGCAGGCGAAAAGTCCATCCGCCCCGGGCGCGGTTTGCTGGCGGTTCCTGCCTTCAGAAACGCGTAACCGATCGGGTGGCGAGCGTCGCGTTACCGTCGTCCATCAAGCAGCCTGGCTGCATCTTCGAGCCAGGGTTTGTGGTTTGGTTTTTTGTTTTGTTTTGTTTTGTTTTGCTTTGCTTCCCTCTCTTTTGGCAGCACTTGCTTGGCTCCTAATTCTGATCTCATTGATCGGAATTGAAATCGCAATAAGCGGTATTGCCGTTAATGCTGTCATTTCCACGTGTAATAAACAACCGGCCTTTCAGGCGGGTCAATACGCAGCTCTACGGCTCCGGCCCCTGCGGGTGGTGAAGCAGGACCTGGTCGCCAGATCCAGACTGCAGGTATGTCATGTAATAAAGGCCTGGATCTCTGTCTCTAAAAGCACTGGAGGTCCATACGCCTCCAGAGCCTAGGAGCCTAAAAAGCGTTTGGAATAACGGATAAAGGCACCAGGGCTTGGAATTTCAGTTTAAATAAGCAAAATTTCCTCCAGATTTTTTAACCTATTATTTATTAGTTTTTCTTTTCGGCATGGCAGCTTGTAATTAGAGATGTTGTATAATGATTGCAGCAGAACCTGAAACCACTGGAAACTCACAGGTTTTATTGCAAACTCGAAATTCTATCCAGGTTCATCAAAGGTTTGCTGTGATTCAAAATCCTTTCCAGCCAACGTGTGGCAATTGATAGCTTTGCCTCTAAGCCCCGCAAACCCTCATGTTTTCACAGAAGAAAAAAAAAAAGAGGTGAAACACACCAGTTTGTTTTGTTATACAAACTAACGTGTACTTCACACCCCCAAAAAAGAAAAACAAAAAAACAACACTAAAAAAGCTCTACACCTGGAAACCCCTGTACTTCATTTGGGTGGAGGGGCTGAAAACCAGCTTGCATGCGTACTGTAAAATGATGTGCTCCAGTGAACACTGGCTATTTGTTTGAAGGATGGGAGCTGGGTGAGGTGGATCTCACGACACCCGGTGTTTCAGGAAGGATGGGCCACGTACTGGGTCCAGGTAAACAAGGGAAATTCTTCTGAGCAAAGTGAAGGAAAGTAGTGTGCCGTTCCACCTTCTGATGCGTTAGGCTACATCGCTGTTTCTTGTCGTATGGAAATTTTTAATGAAAAAGACATACCAATTCGTCTTGCTATGGGGGTGGAGGAGTGCATGCGTATCCGATGCCATCCTTTATGCTGGGAGCTATAGAGCCAGCGCAGTAAGAGTAAGTTCAAGCCGGAGAACTCGGGAATGGTTTGGGAGGGCAAGGGGAGAGGAGGACAAATGCCTGTTTCCCCTTAACCTCCATGGCAGCCTCGCAGGTGTCTCTGGTGACCAGTACTGCAGGTACCCACATCAGGAGTGTGAGAGAGTTTGTTAGGTGATGGTGGATGTGCAGCTGCTCCATGTCGCTGCTCTGAGGCGGTGGGTCCCACTGACGTACAGTCACCCGTGCTTTAGCCATATCTTCCACTGGGACTCTCCTGGGATTTCATCCTTTCCCATTACTCACATTCCTATTAAAAAGCAACAAAAAGGATTTGGATTGCTATTCTTTCCTTGACGGGAGAGTTTGATCTTCAGAGGTACGGGCGAGATGCGCACGTGACCTCACTTTTCCTCCAGTTATGTATGTGTTCAGCTATTATATGTGGTTTACTTTATGTGTCCTTCTACTGTACTTGGCATCCTGACAAATACTTAAACTTACACATCAGGTTTGAGATCATTTTTAGGTATGATGACATAAATGGATTTTTTTTTTGTGCCTGTTTTTACATTTTGAGAGCTCTAAATGCTTTACAGTCTTTTGCATTTTCAGCTAAAGAGCAAAGCATATTTATATTACCTCTTGCACATCTTTTCACAATTGTCTGAGCTAATGACTTGTATGCTAAATGTAAGCCAAATGTAAGAGCAGAAAGATGGAGAGACCCCACAGTAATGCCTTTCCCTCCAGCCCGAGGGGTACTTGGAACATAAGGAAGGTACTGTCTTTACCCTGATAATTACAACCTCTAAATAAAGTGTCAAATTCAAGAAAATGTGGTTCTGAAACTCTGCTGGATGCCTCTACCCTCTTTGCATTCCCAGTTAAAACTTTCCCATTATACTTTTGGGTGTTGCTAAGCCCATCATAACATATTTTTTAACACAGGCTATCATTTAATTTTGTTCATAAAGACTGACAGATGTCTAGCATAATATATCATCTGGTAATAGTAAAATATCTTAAATTAGCAATGCTCCAATGCTATATGATAAAATTCATATCTAACACGGTATTTTCCCATGATATTTGCATGGTATGTGAAATATAGTTATGTTATAGTAAAATACATATTCATAACCAGCAAAAATGTTTCTCTTCCCTCTTTTTTTTTTTCCCCAGGAACTTTTAACTTCATTCTCCTGGAACGTGAGGAGATTTCAAGAGATTTAAATGAAATTTTTCTAATGAAAAGGTCACCTAGTCAAGGATTCTCATTATCCTGCTGCTCCTACCCAACTTTCCACCCCTCACCACTTTTGCTTCCTTTGTGAAAATCTGCTCTCTTATTTCATGAGCCTTAGCAAGATCCAAGGCCTTGAAGATCTGGCCCTTCAAGGCTGGAGATCCTAGAGAAAATCGAGAACGGTATTGAGTAATGTCCCCAGCAGGGTCTTCATTGTATTTTGACTTCTGAAAAAAAAAATTTCAGTAAAATGTACCGCACATTTCAATTAAATGTATTATTTTACTGCCTGGTGCTCACAGAGACTTTTTTAGAGCATACTAATTCCACAGAGAACCAGCGGCCAGTGCTCTTGTCATAACAAACCATGGACACATGGACTGGAGAAGGAGACAATGCCGAGTCTTACTGATGCCTTCGAACTGTCTCCCCTCATACAGCTGCTTTTGGGATGCAAATGTGGGGCAGGTGGAGGGTCTAAAAAGGATGGGGATTCACTGCTGCGTATCATGTGTGCACAGGTGGACTGGGATCATAGCTTCCAAATAGGAGCACCCCACGTTCACCCAGCACCCTGTGGTACATGGTGGGAAGGTGGTGGCATGCGGCAGGGGAACCGCCCTGTGACTGTCGGTCCCCAGGGGAACCTCTGCAGCTCTTGCTCACGTTCTCCAGCCCCCCTGTCATCAGAAGTAGTGACAGATTTGTGTGATTACAGCGAGCTGTGTGGCATTTCCCATCCTGAGCCGCCTGTTCTCACTTGACCACTGTTCTCAGCAATGTACACCTTCCAGGCCAGAACTTTCCATTCTTTACCCAGAGACGGGATATTACTTTGGTCTGCTTGTCATTTCTGCAGTTTTGATAAAATAGCCTGGGATTTTTTAAAAAGAGCATATTCCCTATTATTGACCAAATCCTGTCATGTTTTTTACTTGAGCAGACAAAGTAGTTGACAACTGAAATATAGCATGGGAATAGCCTTCAACAGGGAGTGAGGCATGGCCTTGTTCTGAAATAAATTGTTTTACTGAATTCCATCCCTCCAAAATCACATTGTACCGTGCATTCCTTATGTCAGGGTCCAGCCCAGAAAGAATCTGGTCTTTGAGTTTGTCTAATCATCAAAGAAACTCTTCTGTAAAAGTATTTTAATAGAGTCTTGTTCTGTAAGATACTGTTTGGCTAAAGAAAGAGACATCGAGAGCTGGTCTTTGGGAAGCAGCTAGTAGGTGAAGCACAGTATATCTATCGGTGATTATGAATGCATTAAATTCCTCAGAACTGTTGAGTTTTAAACAAGTTCTTGCCACACATTTTCTGTATGTATGTGTTTAAGCTAATACATCTTTCCACATTACCTAGAAGCCTTTTATTAGTCATCTTCTGTCCCCATGCTATTCGTCACAGCTTCATGTTCATATTCCTCATTAGAAACATAGGAGGAAGCATCATTTTGTGCCGTTGGGGAAGATACCAACATGACTTAAGAAGTTTCTGAGGACTTGCAGAGATACATTGTATTTCTGCACTGATTAGCCAATGCTTTTTAGATGATTGTACATGTACCTGCTGCTTGCAGGGGTTTGAAAACATGTAGAGCTTAAGGTCCACAACACTAAAGCTGAGCTTGAACTCAGTTGAAGGCATTCGTTCAGGTTTTGGAACAGCTGCGAAAGGGCACTCAATGTGCTCTTCAAAGTTTCATAAGAAATTGGGAGAAAAATGGACAGATGGCCTTAGGGCATGTGTTGCCACAGAAGTACAGCAGACAAAGAGATCCAACAATAGAGAACAGTTGAGTTGGATGAGGTCTTGCGGGTGTTAATCTGATGCAGTGAAAACTAGAAGCTGATAGGAAAATGAATATAAAAGAATAATATATAGATGGGCCATCTAGAGAGACCATTTTTAGCAGCGGCTTTTTCGGCTAAATGGCCGGCTGTGGTCAGTAGGATAAATCACACGCTATTGCTTCTGTTCCCTTATTAGGTAGACCTGCATATATTTGTGACTTAATTGGGTAAACATGCACATTTAAAATTCAGTGAGTAGAATGTTTGTAGAAAGGTAATGGATGAAAGAAAAAAAAAGAAAGTAAAATCAATGTGATCCAAAATCACATTGCACTTTTCATCCAGCTTTTACCCAGTCTTAGCATATTGTGATTGGTACAAGCAACATGGCAATACTTCGTACATAAAAAGACATGCAGAGCTGGGTAATTTCCTCTTGAGAACCTTTAAAGAGCACGCAGTTTGTGAACATTGTCTAGTGATAGGCCTGGAAACACTTAAATATCGTTTTTTAACAAGATTTAAGTGATTCAGAGGTCACAGAGGAGACATCTCATACAAAACAGACATGAGAAATGCATTTGTAAATGTCAAAACCTGGTCCCATTACCAATAAAAAACTTGACAACTTCATCTGTATGGTGTGATTCATCTGGGGAGAGTAATGATATGTTAGTTGTCCATAGCCTCAAGACCTTTCACGGTGCTGTTACGTCCAGTTTTGCTGCATCCAGTGATCAGTTTATTAAGGGGCCTTGGAGGAAAATTAATTATTTAGAAGTACAACAAATTGAGAATTCAGTCTTTCCTCCCTTAATGGAAGTAGTGTTCTTGAGATTACCATTAGATCCTCAATACCAGACATTGCTGAACTCTTACCTGAAAGAAGACCTGTTTGACAAGACCTTGGAGTGAAATAAATAAAGCTTATAAAACAAAAATTACTTTTAAGTAACATAGAGCTCTGTAGTGTTTAGCAGGTCTGCTGGGATTGGTAGTGGCTTCTTTTGGCTTCTCCAGGCATAAATGTCCAATACAGATTACTGCAAGACCTGTTACTGAAATTAAAGAAAGCTAGGCTTGGCTTGGAGGAGAGCAATTACTCACCCTGTAATAATTGTTGGTGTTACAGTGGTGTATTCAAAACTTTTGGGAGATCCGAATTCTTACATGTTTCCACCTCTTCTTGTTACTTGGAAATTGATACATATGAGGGTAGCTGAGGAGTCTTCCTGAATATTAAATGATCCAAACAACCCTGAGCATAAACAAGCACAAGTAAGTGACAGTATAAAAACCATTACCTATTCCTCCAGCACATTTATCCATTAAAAAGGAATATATTCAGGTTCTTGCTGTTAACCAAGAGATGGCTATGATTTGAATAAGAAAAAGGCTCGAGAAACCCAGTATATGATTCAGCCTTACTTTCACAAATTTTAATGATAGCCAGGAATGAAAATTGGAATCTGCAATCAATCAGTCTGTACTCAAGGGAACAAGAATATGATTAAAGACATTTCAAGTCCAGCACTATACTCACATTTATTTTTGCAGTCTCACTGGCTACCAACCGAAAGCAAACCTGGGGCCCAGGTATGTGCACTTCATACCTGTGGCTGTGCTGCTGATCAGTGACAGCCACCTCAAAAGGAAAGGTCACGCCTGGCAGAGATTTTCTGCCATTACCTGCAGCAGGACAGGGAAAGATGCTAAGCAAAATACAGCCCTCTCTTCTTCAGCCTACCGTGTAGATTTGTTGGCTAGGGTAGGGATATATGACCTCTCAAAGAACAGAGGAGTAGATGTTGAATTATTTCTTCATCTCACATAAAACCAAGGACTTGTTAATGCTCTGAAGATACTGTTGCAGAAACAATTGCTAAAAATTCATGGGTGCCATCTTGTCTATAGTTTTAGGCAGATTTCATCCCCGAGGGAAATTAATCAAGCCACATTAATACATAGTCAGCAGACTCACAAGTCATAACTGACGTCCGGTATAGTGATTGCTCATGTCATTCCACAAAAGCTTTCTCTATTAGAACAGGCTTTCATAAGCCGCTACTAAACTTCTCTTCCAAAGTGGAAAGTCTCATCAGATAAATCTTACAAACTCATAAAGACTTTGTCTCTGGGGTCCAACAGCTATTTTCTGGTTGCTCTTAGAATATTACTGCCTCAGTTCTGTGTACTTCAACTCCGAGATTTCAGTGTGACTTTCAGATATCTACCATAAAGCCCTCAGTTTCCACTTTTATGTTGCTTCATTTCAGAGCTGAAGTATTCTCTTCAATTCCCAGATTTTAAAATAAGCTACTAAAATGGAAAAAGCTACCTACTGCAAGAATAGATGTATATATATCTTATCCAAACTAGGTTAACTTCTGTCCAAAGAGTTTATCGGCAGTTGAATTACCATACTTTGCTGGATGGCAAGTGATCCACTCTCAGTTACTGTATGTCAGCATGTTGGGGCCATGGGTAAAGTTATTCTATTCTTTTTTTTCCCTTTTTTTAGTTCTAAATTTAGAACATGCATTTCTTATATCCAGTTTAAACTGTGTAATACCTGGAATATTTCTTCTTTCCCTAGAGTAAGTTTAGAGGAACAAATCAGAAAAGCTGGAGAAAACAGCACTGTGAAAGACAATGCTATCTGAGACAGCATACTGTAATACATTTAATAATAATTTTATTAGAGTCTGGAGGGTGTTGGAAAATAAAAACCTTGTAGAGCAGAAGTAGTGGGGATTACCTGCAAACTTGTTATAGAATGTGTTGTTTCCTGAAAAGAAGGTTCACACAGCCATTTATGTGAGAAAAATATTTTACTTGTCCCAACTGTTCATTTTAGTTTTAAAAATATATCTCCACTGGATTCTGAAATTCTTTTCCTTTTAATGCACATCCAAGGAATATATCTTTGCATTTTATGTAGAATAATCTGACAACTGTTATAATGAACTTGACTGGGTTTTTTTCTGTTTGTACAGGGGTGGTTTTTTATTATCATGGCTATCATTTACTCAGCTGATCCATATTACTGTCCATTTTATCTCAATGATGACAGACAAGGGGACACAAGAGCAGTTCAAGAATTCTTACGGCAAATGCAGTGCCAACCTTCATCAACTGTGAAATATATTGTACCACATTACCATCCTTCTATGTGCTGTAAATAAACCCTTCACACATCCTTTGTTTTGCCTGACTCCTTCCACATACCACCTCCCTCAAACAAACCATGGTCCTCAGGTTCTCAGCAATATTTGCCTGCAGATTGAAGTGTGTTTATGGATCTTCCTTTAGCCTACAAGAAAGTAGTTTCTCCAGGTTCAATGACTGGATCGATATATCTTATTGTTGCGCTCTGCATTATCCCATCCTGTTCTTGAACTTCCATCTCTTCTGGGTAGGGGCGTTTCAGATACAAACAGGAGCCCTACATCCTTACAGTACTGATAGCAGTAGTAGCATTGACACAGTTTGCAAAGTGGTGTTCCTGTCTAAAGGACATTGTTTCACCTCAAGCTTGGGTTTGGGTAGCTTATGGTTTGGGTAGCTTATTATCTTCCCAAGTCAAAACTGCCCCAGGAGACCCGAGGCAATCTGTAGAACCACGGCCTGTTTTTCTCCACATTCCAGTCTATTCCTCTCTCTTCTTGGTTGCTCATCCTCTGAAGAAGGACAAGGTTCTCTTCTAGGCTCAGACACCTCAAGGAGGTGTTTAAGAATGAATCTGACCCAAACAGTGTATCATAGGTACTTCTGATGGCTCTGATCTTGAGGCTTTCTAAGTCAGCAAGATTTTGGCCTCCAGGAAATTCCAAAATATGTTATAGGTCCTACTCATGAAAATTTGGAAGGTTTGTCTAATTTTTGGCATCCCAATGAGAGGCAGTGGCTAGTTGTTTACTCCTCTTACAGTGCCCACCTGAGTGCCAGCAGGTTAATGACTGCTGACTATGTGGCACCACTATAATGACAGCACTAGCAACAACACCGCTAAAACAACAATATCATTAAATCGTTTTCCCAAAGGAGATTATAGACAACGATGCAACAAAAGAAGAAAAATATAAATAATGTTAGTCTTGGAGAAAATCACTAGTTTATTCAGCAGGAAGAAAAAGACAACAATTATCAGAAACCCTGCAATTCCTACAGATGAAGAGTTAAGATTCCCACGAACTCCCTCTTAACTACAGGTTTTATTTGGACAAAATATAGATTCAGAGAGAACCTGTCCTTGCGCAGCTGAAATGCCCTTTCTCCTGTTTCCTTTCCCACTGGAGTAATTAGCTACGGTAGCAGTTCAAAAGTGGTTGCCTGGCATTTACGGTTAGAATTGTTAATTCTAAATTGCTAAATATTTAATTTAATAAGGAGTATAGTCTGCTTAAAATTTCACTTCTGAACTTGAAGTTACAAGTTAACTTGAAGTTACAAGTAACATCTACAAATTATTGTACCTGAGAGATTAGAGAGTATGTGTTCCCCATATTTTTCAATGTGCTCACATGATGCATTTTATAGGATTTCAGGTCTAGTTATGTGGTTGTTTTCCTTATACAATCAATGAAAGCCCTGTTCAGCAACATTGGCTTTCCACATGGTAGTGTGAATATTCCCACTGAAATCAGGGCATCCCTGATGATAGTGCCTTGCTAAATTGGGCTGGATCTCATAACTTCCCGCCCCACCCCTTCTGAAAGTGTTTTCAAACTGTTTGGAAGAGAAAAATGTATATGAAAACACCCAAACTGGTAAAAATACAAAGTACCCATAAAATTGACGAGGCTTCCAGATTTAGCTTTTAAGGCCATTAGAAGGGATCATTTGTTGCCTTTCTGTGTAACACCATCAGTAACGGTGTCATTCAACAATACCCTTTGCTAAGTGATCACACTTGTGCTCAACTAAATCGACGATCTGAGGAAGCATTCAGTCTTTATTTTTGTAGAGTCTAAGTCTTTAACCAACACTTTGCCTCATAATGGATTTCAATGACTAATCAACTTAATTTTGAAAATGTGTCAAGATTTAAGTTCCAAAAATTGTTCTTGACAATCTCTCTCTAAATTAGTCTCTGCTTTTGCCTACACTAATTATTGTTTTATCTATACACTATAGATCTCGTAGGGGGCTGTCAGTAATAAAATGCTTAAAAATATATTGTTAGCAAGCACTTAAAATTATTTTTACTGTCATTTTTTAATCATCAACTGTCAGGGGCTTGAGTCATGCCCGATTTACAATGAAATCTGCACCTGGAGATGATAGGTTATTCTATTGGCTTATGCTAACAAAGAGTACTCCAACAGGTCTTTGGGATCACAAAGTGGAAGCCTACCTATCCAGTCATAAACTATAAGCAGTCTCATTAATTTATGTCAGGTTAGCACATGAAGGGTTTTTTATAACCACGGTTGCTATAAGACAGGTAGAGTGCCTAGCAGCATGCACAGATTCCAGAGGGGTTTGTGATCTTCTCATCCTGCTGTGTTCAAAGAGTTAAGGATTGTCTTGAAGCGAATGTTTGATGGATGGCATACAGTGCTCTTCCATCCGGCACTGTGAGTCATAGCATTGTGTATTGTACCAGTTTATTCAACTTCCACAGACCAGCATAGCCCACACAGAGACCTAAGTGTTTCTTTTTCCTTTCTCTAAGGACAAACTTTCTGATTCTACTTCATATTCTTTATCCACAGCTTGTGAAGTGGAATAGAGTTCCAAATGTGGAGATGGTGACTTGACTCTGCTTTTTTTTTTTTTTTTCATGTGGAGAAATAAGCCTTGATTAATGATGAGTTTCTGTTCACAGTGTTCTTTCTTTTAAAAGGCGAAACCTGTTCTCTGTGTGTGTGGAAGATGACAGATTGACAGCCCTGGGAGACTGAAAGCCCTCTGTTTATCCCCAGTACGGATACAACACAACTAGTGAAAGCTCAACTTTCCATGAGCTGCCCTGCCAATGTGTTTCAGCCCTGATCTGCATGGCCAGGGAAACTTTCAGGACACTAGAGGTTATTTTAGTTACCCAGGCTATGCGGTCCTTTGTCTTTGCCGAAGCTACCCACCGCTGTGATAGCAGTTCCTGTGATCTGAGTGTCTGAGAACATCAGCTTTCATTGAGCAGTCGTCACCTGGTAGTGACTTTCATTTAAGATTAATCTGGTCCAAATTTGAACCGTGTTTCATAGATAAATGCTTTAATGTCTTGTTTCCAGTCTCCAGAGCCTTCCAGCTACTCTGAGTGTCCTTGTTTGGAAGGAAAAGAGAGAGAGGTTATATTTTGCATTTGTTGGACTGGGGAGAGGGATCTTAGTTGATGGTACATGGGGCTGACTGCATTCATTTCAGTACTTTGGTCCCTCTCTGAAACTGATGGGGATACGCCTTGATCTTTCTGTGTCTCTTCTTGCGTGGCTATAACATACAGTGAGTTCAGAGGAAATAGCTGGGGGAGAGGCCTGAGCATGTGCGAGTGAATAACATAGTGAATGAGGGGTTATTTGCATGCTGGTTATTGCAAGAGATTTTCACAGATGCGGATCAGGAGGATTATAGATCATAAAATCTATAGTATCATTTGGGGAGGTGGTACACTGGAGGTGTAAAAGAGGAGATATTGTTAATGGTGGGTTTCTTAGCACATTCCTGTTTGAAGGAAGCCAAAATGAAATAGGCGTTCTGTGGTGGGGATAGGAAAAGGAACGCGTTGGATGGGCATAAGGCTATCTTGGGACAGCAGGCGTTTTGGTGAGGGAGAGGATGAGATGGAGGCAGGAATACTCTTATGATCAAAGAGAAATGGAAGGCAGAAAAAAACATGCAGAGGAAAGGTGACCAGAGAAACTCCTTTGGATCTTTCGTCATGTCCTATGCCGGGAGTTTAGTCATACTGCAGTACGCAGAAAGTGAGTTTAAGATTACGTGACTGGTGAATTTTGGTCAGCGATCTGCTCAGGCAGCCCAAGGGAAAGATACTTTTTTTTCCCCCCTCTGAAAATAAGGTTCTATAGAGGCCTGGTGCAAGGAATTCAGCAGTTGCAGGAATTACTGAGGGGACATTTGGTCTTTGTAAACATGTGGTGAAGTGCTACCTTGCACTAGGGTGGCAGTCTGTGATTAATATTGCAATTAATAGCTCATGTTTCTCTCCCGTGCACCCAGACACTGAGCTGACTGAAACCTGATTCAAGAGATCTTGCTGCAGCTGCAGTGTTCTTGGTACAACTCCCCTGTGCTTTTATAAAATCTAATATTTCAATGCTATTCTAGCCCCAATGTCACCAAATCTTATTTTTACTTCGCCCCCCCATTTTCTACAGGTAACATTTGCTGCAAGGACGTGAATATTCTCTCGGTGTTGATGAGAGAGCTAACCTAACTCTGAGCTCTGTTATTTCTGTGCTTCCACACAGAACTCTAGAGCATGGCAGCAATTCCCTTTGTCCTCCGAGACAAGGAGGGAACTCATACCATGAAAAAGCGAAAGAGTTTGAGCCACTGAAAGTCCTTTACAAAATCTTTCCATCCACCTCTAGACTCTGCGCAACCCCAGACATTTCCCGCATATGCCTGACGGAGAATTTTGATGCTCCATTTATGTGCTGTAGGATTTTGAGAACAATAAGGAGTTTTCTGGGAGCACATTTAGTTACTCACAAAAAGTGCAAATTCAGGATAGCTGGGATTTTTTGTAAGTTTGCTGACGGTTTAACTCGTCGGATACAGTTTTTTGTAATGGCTCCCTAAGAAACGTGCAAGACACAGGCAGTGCTGTCCTACTGGAAGATTTTTTTCCTCCTTGAATGGCCACTACAAGTATCTTCATGCCTTATCTATGAACATCATGTCCTATCAGGAAAATCTCTTTTTCTCAGTAACTGAGAAAAGTATTTGCTCTGTTTGCAATTTCATGTGCTCTCATGTGATAACAAGACTTATTTGGAAAAACTATGTTGATATTTATTCTTATAACTACAGTGCTTACTTAGTTGTCTGTTGAAATGTTCTTTGGTCCCCAAGGCCATTTTTATATAAAGCCAAACTCAGTAACAAGTATTTGTATGTCTTTCTTGAATTGCTATTAACATATGAAGTTTTTGCTATTTGTAAACTTTTCTATCAGTTCAATTAAAATTTGAAACATAAATTTAGTTCAACTAGCATCATCTGAAGTGTATGTACTTCATTTTTACATTCATTTTGTCAGCTATACATCCCCCATACCGTATGGTATGATACTCTCAAAGGAAGCTAAATCTTTTCTGCACAGTAATTGTTTTCATTTCTATTAAAAGAGAAAGGCACAAATAATAGGTACAGTGAAGGCATGCAATCTTTGGCATGTCACTAAATCCTTGATGTCTATTAAAACCCCACCTAAACTTGCAATTCCCTTGACAGAGCACGTAGAAAGGCCTTTCTCCATCTGGTGTTTTTGCTGATGAGATGCCAAATGTCTTTACAGATACTCTCATAGAAAAGGAAGGAAATGCAATTACAGGAATCATGCTCTTAAAAGCACCGTTTGAGAAAAAATAAAAAAGGTGAAGTGGTTTTATATACACTAGATCACCTCAGAGAATGATTACAAATTTTGTTCATTTACAATAGAGAAGAGCGATAACTGATTTTTATATATTGGTGTATATAAAAGATGGTGTTTGAAATGTCCATCATTCTCTGCTAAATCAGCTGTCCTCATGCCTTTAAACTTAGAGTTTAGCACAGAATATGAAAGTAGTTTTTATCACATTTAAACAAATCTAGGAAAACTAACTGAATCTGATTATTTTAACAAGAGTACTAGTGCTTTAAATGCTATGAAAATGTTAAATCTTAAAATCATCCTGAATATTTGCCTCAACTGCATCTAGAACAGCTTTATACAGTGGCATTGTATTGTTAGACAGACGCACGCAGATGTGCTTTCAGAACAACAGCAAATTGTTACAAAAGACACGCTACTTGTTTTGCTCGTTTGTAATGCACTGATATGGAATTAAAGTATTTCCTTAGAGACTGAAATTATAATTATACTTTTTTTTTTAATAACACATCTAAACCGAAATGTCCGGAGCCAATCAGCTGACATCTTGTGACATTTTTGTTGGCTTCTTTTTTTTAACACAGAAGTAAACATGACAAAGAAGATTCAAGCAGTTTTAGACAGGGATTTTTTTCATGTTCACAACCGTTTGCTTGACTTGAAGTACAATCTTAAAAGCATCAGGCTTCTGAAAGAGTGTCTATGAAAATAAAACTGTCTTTGTGAACCGTAGGTGATACGTTTTCTGTGTTCTCAAATACAGGTGTAAATTGAAACAGAGTAAAACTAGCAAGAGCAAACAGGAAAAGAATTAAAACACTATGTCTTTGTTGTTCCATTTCCTTTACTACAGACTGCAATCAATACTTTACAACGGGGTTAATATGGTCTCTTCAAACATGCTATTATTCTTTCAAAATAGCACAATAACTTTATTAGTTATGCTGTCTGCAGTCTTTCCAATGTGACAGGATCGTGTGGGTGTTCAGACTGTAAGTAATTTTCTTGGTGCCCTCTGTTGGAGTATTTTCCGTGAGTGCTAACAGTAGCAGCTAGCACCACACAGCTGCACCAAATTGGAGTGGTGGAAGTTCTAATTCTAATTAGTATAATTAACACAAACAAAAAAAGTCCCACACTGAGAGACTTACTGTTTCTGCTTAGTAGTTACTGAATATTCAGATTCCACACCTGCCAGTCCTTTAGTATTCAAGGGAAGTTGTAGTGGTTGATTTATTATTTTTTTCCAGCTTCAGTGACATTCAGGTGCACTGAAAGGTGTTTTAAAATATAGCCTAGAGACTGATCTGGTAACTAGTTGTTTGTATTCCTTCTTGTACCTTACTTTTGGAAAGCATCTGTTTTGTAAATAAATAAATGTGAATAAGCGTTGGCCCCATTTGGTGTAGCAGTGCCTCCTGCTTTTGGTTTCAGATTAATTCTATGTTCACAAGGCAAAGAATAGAGATCGCTTCCTTTGCCAGAGAATCGAGATTGAGCAAGTATAAGAATAATCCCTGTGACCAGATACACCACTGTATCGAACACCTCAATCAAATGGTCAATGGCCAGTGGTTGCGGGGGGAGGGCAGGGGAGGAAGAAAATGCCATCAGACTTATTGTTTAAGGAGATTTGAATATCCTAGTGACTCACTTCAGAGTCTGCTTGGATCACATGGTCACAGGGACTACCATCCTAGGTAACTGTCAACGTCCTAAGCCTGGGCAAAAATCTTTTGTTTGTTTTTTTTTAAGCTTGCTCTCATCTTGGTGTTCAAACCACCTGCGCATGACTATTTCTGCTTATAATCCAGGGTGCCAGTTTCCTCCCAGAACAGTTTTTCATTTGTCTTTGATCACAGAATCATTAAGGTTGGAAAAGACCTTTGAGATCATCAAGTCCAACCATCAACCCAACACCACCATGCCCACTAAACCATGTCCCAAAATGCCACGTCCACACATTTTTTGAATACTTCCATCACCTCCCTGGGCAGCCTGTTCCAATGCTTGACCACTCTCTCTGTAAAGAAATTTTTCCTAATATCAATCTAAAGTTCCCCTGGCACGACTTGAGGACATTTCTTCTTGTCATCGCTAGTTAGTTGGGAGAAGAGACCAACACCCACCTCGCCACAACCCCCTTTCAGGTAGTTGTAGAGAGCGATAAGGTCTCCCCTCAGCCTCCTCTTCTCCAGACTAAACAACCCCAGTTCCCTCAGCCGCTCCTCATAAGACTTGTGCTCCAGACCCCTCACCAGCTTCGTTGCCCTTCTCTGGACACGCTCCAGCACCTCAGCATCCTTCTTGTAGTGAGGGGCCCAAAACTGAACACAGTATTCAATCATACATATCACCTGAGTAAAAGGGCAGAAATGTGATGTACTTGCTCACAATGAGAAGTACCTTAGCTACAAGAAGCTGCATTGGTGTAGCAAAGTGCTACTCAGCTCTACTTTGCTATGCAAAGGAATGCTCAGTAGCATTCTGTACTGCTGGATAAAAGTGTTACCTACATAGCTGGTCCCAATGGACAAAATATGGCAGAAGTCATAATCTGAGAGGGGATTAGTTAACACAGAAAGGACAGATGTGTTGGCTGGTGCTTATGAAAATAGAAGAACTGAAGAAAATGTTATCTTTTGCAATTAGGTCGGTGTTGGGCAATCTGGACTGCCTCACCTGCCAAAGTCAGAAGTGGTCATATCTGCACAAAGTGATAATTTTTCTATCCCTTTTCTTGTCAAGATTGAGTCAATCATCATGTGACAGACCACCCATGTGTAAAAAGATACATGTCTGGTGGGAGCTGATATGGAACCTGCAGATGGGCTTATTGGCTTTGAAAAGCAAGTAATTTTCCATTAATACTTCCTGTAGAGGATAAGGCCCTGATACATTTCAGATGAGCTGTAATGAGGCCATTATTTGAGGTCTCAGATACCGCAGCTGATAGCTGTGCAAGTTATAGTCTTTTTCTAAATTGCTCTTTCATCTTTCAGTCTGGCTTTATGTCTGGGTATAGCACTGAATGAATCACTCATGTTAATTAATAGTCAACATATTAGCTGCATGAGTTGTTTATAATTTCTTCTCTCTACGTCAGCCTCACTTCAGATATCCATTATTAATAGAAACTCTTTTATAGAAGAACCCACTTACAGTTAGGTACTGTGCAAATATGTACAAAAACACAAACCCACAAAGGAGAGAAACTAAAGAAAGATAAAATTAATGACCTTATTACTCCTGTCTGAATCTCTGTAACAGCAGCTAATTCTCAATACAGGAATTTTGTTTCTGCAACTTACCTCTTCCTTAGAGGTTTCTCATTCTTTGTATGTGGTCCAAAGAACATTTATTTCCTCAACTATTTTTACATGAAACAAGTATAACATTTGTAGAAGCCCTTTTTATGTAAAAGGATCTAACTTGGGCACTTACATAATTACTGGGATTGATATGTCACAAATGTACATTGCTCAGTTATAATATTCTGAAATATTCATTTGGGGTCCAGTTGTTCATCTGTGCTTCTTTTCAAGTGTTTCTTACATGATCACTTACCCTTAAGTAATTAGCAAGAATCAGCTGATCTGAACATAAGGATAAGTAGTCCTTGGTACGGATCTCATAAAAAATTAGATATTCCCCAAGAACTACAGGGAAAAAGAGTTAGATATATAGAAGGAAAGAATTAAACATATAGAAGAATTAAAAGTGCACAAGCAACAGTGAATTAATAAGTATATGGTCTCATACACATATTTTCTTACTAGGAATTGTAACTTGGGAGTGAGAGATTGAGATGTTTGCAAGAGTCTTCCTAAGGATGTAAGTAGATAGGACACGATAAAAAACTGAGAGCTGGAAGAAAAGAAAAAAGCTTACCAGGTTTTCCAGAGGGTTGGAAGAAAATGAAAGAGCAGCAAACAGCAGAATTTGGGAAGGCTGCAGGAAGGTGAGGGCAGAGCAGCAGCCTGAGAGATGGGCTCTTGGCTTTTTTGTGCTGTGGAGCTGGGCGTCCAGTAAGGACTGGGGGCCTGGGGGCAAAGGAGAGAGGGATGAGATCGCTCCCAAGGGGGGAGGTCTGAAGAATGTCATCAGGGATGAACAGGAAGGCAAAAGGTTGCAAAGACCTGTTATGACACAGGACTTCAAGAGTGGAGCAGGACACGGGGACAGTGCGAATGCCCTATAGCTGAGGGGTGCACTGTAGTGCTGGGGGAGCACTGGGCAGAGCGCACTGCGCTCTAGGGTTTGTTAAGATGATATTTTGTTTATGGTTAATCAAGGGAACTGCAAGCCAAGTTCTGGCTGATTAGTCCTGTCAGAAACCTGGCTGGACGTGTCAAGTATTTGCGCTGCCTTAACAGACAGAAACATCCTGACTGCATGGGCTTTTGTGCTTGTTTTCCCTCCAACTGGTGATATCCTTCATTCTAGAGGAGATAAAAGTATTATGTGAGAACCATTAAAATGCATCTAATTACACTGCATTTACACCTGCAGTTAGCCTGACAGAGGTCACACAGTTAAAAAAAACCAACAGATAAACAGAAAATATTCTCATGGTTTTTGGGGTTTTTTTCTCCTTAAGTGGCCACTTGCATGGACCTGTGTCAAGACACAGGTCAGAAAGATATCATCACTTCTCACTACCTGCTACCCACCGCTAACAGGCGATAACCGCGCGTTCTCTGCTTCACTGTGGTACTAAGTCATTCAGGTAAGTCTTAGCTGATAGTCACCTGAAGCAGACCGAGTTCGCAGGGAAGCGGGTGAAGCACGTCCCCTTGATCCACTCCACCGGCTCAGCAGAGTGCCAGAAGGTGTCTTAAAATACTTCACCCATTTGAAAGTGTGTGTGTATCTGCGTCTTGCACAGTAGTTGCAGTGGTGCTTTGTTCCTCTTTCAGTCTTGCAATGTGCAGTGATAAATAACCTTAGTCAGTAGCAGTAAAGATAGAAAAATAAAATTGTAGCTAGTATACCGTATGTCGATTTGCAGCTAGGATGCAAACCCTGCCTTCAATAACATCTGTGTGAAACAGCTCTGCTATCCAGCTGCCATCATAGTTTTCTCTTTGGAAAAAGGAAAATATGTTTCTACATCAGAGTTCATCTGAGGTGCAGGCTCCAGAGGGGCCAGTTCTAGTATTATGCTGTCTGAAAACTTACGCCAGTCGTCAGTAAGACTTCAGATGTACCAGGAAAGCTTGTTATATAGAATGCCACTGTACTAAATATTTGCTGTGTGCTCTCTTGTGAAACAAACCTAATTTTTGACTCCGTAGGTTTAGACACAATAGTCGTATGTCCCCGACATTGCTGTCTTCACTGAATATTTACTATCGCATAAAACTGACCGGTGAATTCTGTGGTTCCATGGAAGGGAGAAAATACTTAAGTAAGTAAATTAACTGACAAAGATTGTGAAACTTTTGGCATGAACTTTCCAGAACCGAGGTTTTTGTGCTGAGAATTACTGTATTACAGGGAGTAGTTTTAGAATTGCCATAGAAGTGGGTGTCATGGTTCTGCAGTTAAGCTGGTCATAGCATTGTAATATTATTTTATTTCTGTTGAACTGTGTTGTTTCACAAATGTGCCGTTTCAACACAACATTTTGAGAGATGCGCTCCCATCATCATTAGCACAAGCACCCATCATGGAGGAGCTCTAAGGTCAGTCATCAGCTCTTTTCTGATGACTCAGAGCAAAGGATTTCACACGTCTGAATTTCACACATTCAGAAATTCAGAGATTTCTGAATAAACTGGAAATTAAACTTGTAGGAGAGGTGTCCCTTGTCTCCCTGTCCCTTAATTGTCCCCTATTAACGATTAATAGATGCTAATATTCTAGCAAATGGACTCATAGCCGCTTTCTGAGTCAAAATGTACTTAGTAAGTCCAAACATCATACCATTCACATGAAAATGTTCAGAAAGTGTTTTTACCCTGGAGGACTGGAATCATATTTTTAAGGCAGTGTCACTATATTAAACTAATTTTATAAACTATAAGTATTAGGGAAGTCAGGGGTACGTCTGGATTTCTGCTCTCCAAAACACAGGAAAATGTGCAGTAATAGAGCTATTGCCTATTGCCTCTTTGTCTTCTTCCAGAAACAAACATATCCAGTTCTTCTGCCTATTGCCTGTGATCCTTATCGAGAGAATTTACACCATGCACGTTTCTATGTTTTTCTTCCTGGTTTTCAGGATTATTCAAAGCAAAACAAGCAAACAAAAAAACCCAACCACAAACCCACAGAGTTACTCGTTCTTAAGCTAAACTCATCTCATGCCACAGTTACCCCTCAGATATCTGTTTAAGTGGAGCTATGCAAGGGATATTATTTATTTAGCAACTGCGGGTCGAACAAAACTGTGTTAGGGTGGTTTATGGGATGCATAAGTAGTATTACAGTATCTCAGAACCTTGTCATGAGTTAGAGCCATGTGGTGTTCCACGCTGCATCCTCAATGCAGGAAAAGAACCCCTCCTTCAAGGATGAGATGGTCTAGGACGAAGGACATCAAACACGTACAAACAGGCCTGGAAGTAAAAGGAAAAAATACCTCAGTGACTGAACAGCAGTTGCCTAGCTGGTTTTGAGGATACCTTCATATAAAAGAAATGCTGGAATTGCTTATGTAGTTTGAGTCCTGGTTTTCACATTCTTTGGAGAGGAAAAATAGCTTGGAAGCAGATTTATCTGCGCCTACTAGTTCTTGATTGCATTTAAATTCCTTTGAAGACCAGAAGTATTTACAAAATACTTCTTCCTTTCCTAATGTGGAAGGGAGCTCTTTGCTTATGCTGTTACTCCTTATTTTGCACTCCCAAACGCTTTAGCTCTCGATTTGCATGGAATTTCTAGTTTTTTAAAACTCATTTTTCCATATAGAAACACCTTCAGATTGCCAAGGGGCTGCAAACTGTAGAGAAAAGCAAGATGGCATATCAATTTATTGCTGCTCCTGCTGGCATTCGTGATGAGATTCCAACGACAAGGCTGGGTAACCTCTGTGGTGCCCCTGCCCCCTCTTTCTGGCACTGCTGAAGCTCTGAGGGAACCCCCCAGAACGCCCGTGTGCCGCACAGGAGCGTGCTGTCCCCACCCCTGGACGTGGGCGCAGAGACGGCCGCGGGCTCGGCCGTGTCGCTGCCGGCCGGCGCTGCCCGGCCCGCGGGCTCTACACACCTGCTGTATGTAAGACCACATTCCTGCAGCAGCGGGGCTGAGAACTTCCCTCTATAAAACTCCGGCATGTAAAATTAAAGTTGCAGCCACTTGCTCCCTTCGACGTGCAAACTACGGTACTTCATTACATGTGTATTTTTAGTGCATGTGCAATGCAACACGAGGGACTTAATGTTGCCATGGGAACCGTAACTTTGAATTCCTGACTTTTTAGACATTCTTTTTTTCCCCGACTATGTTTTATTAAAAAAAAAAGTGTACAGAAAGATCACGGGCAAAAAAAAATATTGGAGAGAACTCCAGTCAGTGGTACACTCGTATGATCAGCATCAGGGGGAGAATAACAAATCTAAAATAATTTCAATCCTAAATAGTAAACAAAATTATAATTGGCAAAACATGATGAGTTTGAATACAACTAAATGGATCTGGCAACAAGATCCCATACTGCTGCATATACATGTCTCAGATTTTATACGTCTGCCCCAAATTTTATTGAACTAGCACCCGAGCTAGTTTTTCTGCCAGTCTGTTGCAATGGAAACAACAAATAGGTATCAAAAGGCACAGAAAAAATGGATCTATATGCCGCTGTGGAGATTCAGCCTTAGCTGCTGAATGTGGTGAAAGGTTAATTTTTTTATGCATGTTGATTTTTTTAAAATTCTTTTCTTTCTCTCCCAGAACGTATTTATCCTGGGGCAGTTCTATTCTGTCTTTATTGCACAGTCTACACTATAGCCTGTAAAGAAAGTGTTACGGCCACCATACCGTTTTGTAACTCTAGAAAGACAAAGACACAGCCGTAGATATGTTAATAGACACTTTTAAACTTAATTGTTGCTCATTAAGGAGGAGATTCTTCTTTCAGCTGCACATTCAGACTGTCTGGAAAACCGGAGATTTCACTACTACCCCGTGGGCTCCAGGGAAAAAAGTACCTGCGACCTACAGCCCCTCCAAAGGAAGGGGCTGATACTGATGGAGAAGGTTCATTGCTGTGCCTTTGACTTCCACCCAGCCATAATCCCTGCCTGACATAACTCCACCTGTGTGAATTTTACGCCTTATACAGATAACAGCAACGTGAAGAAAGTCTGACACGGTATCTCAGAAGATGTTATTTACAAACACTGGACAAACACGCAGTGGCCTTGCTGTGCCTATAATGCTTTGGCTGGTTTCTAAGAGTTTCTGAAACACAGTGAATAACTATTTGCAGTGAATAAAGTATTTTACAATCTGTTAGAAGCATACTACTTGATCTCTATATAATGCATGGGTATAATTGGCAGGTCACAGAAAACTACTGCTTTATTACTTACGTGCTTTATTGGATGGCGCTGCCACCGAAGAACATCCCAGGTGGAGATAAGCACAACGTTTAACATAAAAGGAGACAAAAAGTTAGATATGCATAAAAGTTACTGGCAAATTTGCATGTTCTGTTTACAAAGCTCAGAGATGCATTATAACAGCTTTCTGGATAACAGTTTATTAGTATCAAAATAGCATCTGGGAGAATATGCAGACATTGCTTGTCTGTGCCAGACGCTCCTCTGAAGAGTTTAGGTCACCTGCAATAGCTACCGGGGCCTGAGTTTCTTTAATGACATCACAGATCTATTTTGTCAAGTACGTTGTAGGCTGAGTACATAAATAACACAAAAATTATATCCAGAATTGTGCTTCTCTGCTCACATGTTTTCTCTATGAACAGATTTCTACGTGAATGAAAAGGACAGGGGTGGTTCTGGCTGGGATAACGAAGTAAATGTTCAAGATGCCCATAAACCATGGCCACGTTTGCTGCCTAAGACCCTTTCTTCCCCGTGAAGGCTGTGCAGCAGCGTCTAACTACAGCTAGCCACGCGGTCACGTTGTTTCTCTCTGAAGAACATCCATCTTAAGCCTGACTTAAACAAGCCTGGGCAAGATTCTAAATTCCCTCTTCCAAGCAACCGCTTGTGATTGATTGGTTCTGTTACTGTTGCCTTTCTCTTAGATGGCATAACATTTAAAGTTTTGTTGGAAGCTACCTTTATCGAAAACAGAACAAGAATCATTTGCAGGTATTTTTTAATATGTCTGTTGATAAATCTATCTTTGGGAAAACAGTAAGTGTTCCAGTCTCCCTGTTCAGCATATGCTGTTTATGGCTTCATTAACTTTACTGCAGCGACATCCAAGGAATCGAGGATTACTAATCATCATGGGTGTTCTCCAGGAGTGGGAAATCCTGGATAACAGGACTGCTGCTGGAGGGCATGTTCTTCTCAGACTGCTGCCCTGAATGCTGCTCGGCTGCTCTATAGGTGGTGCCACCAGTTTCCTTTATCCTTGCACACATCAAAATAATGTGAAGAAATCACACGGCCCCTTTTAAAATCTGATTACAAGCACCTGACAACTCACGCTAGTTTCTGTTGATTAAAAAAAAAGAGGCTGTATATTAGGGATTATTAGAGAGCTCAGAGCATTTTAAAGGAGTACAACTGTTTTTCTATGCACTGTGATCCTTTTCCCTTGCATTCATAACCCTAGGTCCATCCTCTGCTACATTGTGGAGCCTAGGAGAAAGTCGAACAAAATGCTTCTTTGTACTCTCTCCCTTCAGCCCTGGCTCTGCCCTCTGTTCCAGGCTCATGTTTGTACACAAAAGCATACACATCATTCATAGTGGCAGAAGCAAATCTGGATGAGCCGGGTCCCTTGCGGATGTGGAGCCAGAGGGCATGATCAAGCATGCAGCTGTTGAGTGATGGCTCGTTCGCACAATGTGAATCTGAAATAATTCTTTCTACTAGATAGTTTAGCTTATTGTTAGAAGCAAATTGCTTGGGTTTTATTTGGGTAATGTGCCTGCTGGAGGAGGCATACATAAAAGTTTTTGCATCTGGGAGCACTGAGATGCATAATATTAGTGTGATCATGATGTCGTCTTATTAGTAAGACAACTTGTCCTTTTTTGTCAGTGAATTGCAAAGATCTGTCAAGGCCCAGTTTAATCTACTCCCTGTAATAGGATTTGTCTGTAGCTTGAGGAAACAGAAGCTTGTAATGCATAGGGTTATTAAGAGTGGGATGTAAGCTATTTGAGAGTCTTTAATAAAATATAATATCAGTATATTCAATGAATATGGAAAGAGGGATCTAAATATTTCTCGTTACAACCTTCAAATATCTTGGGAGAGGAGAATGATACTGATTAAAACAAGGGGAAAAAAGCAATAGCGCTCTGAATTCTTGCCTTCCTCAAAGACAAATATTGATGTAAGCTAGAGTTCAATTCAAGAGTCTCATTGTCCCTGCTGTAACCATTCAACTAAATCCCTGCCCCATTCCAAGACAAGGTTAATGTATTTAGGGAACCTTGTGAACAACAGTTTTAGTTGCTTTCATGTACACCCATGCATAGCCCTTTTGCAAACAAGGCAGTTTTAAACACGGAAAGAAACAGCTGCCAGGAGGTACCAAGTATTCTGCCCTGTGAATTGCCTCACTTCCTATGTAACAAGCTCTGAGACAGTTGAAAGTATTTGCAGTCCCAAAGCTCACTCACCTCCTCCCTCAGTGCCTTGACAGGGAACACAAAAATCGAAAGCTTTAATTGCCTCTTTTTAGAGGGAGTTTTGGTGTCCGGAGCAAGCAATCGACACAGAGCGATTGAATTTTTTTGTGGATAGAGCCATTAGGAACAGGGCTCTGTTTCATATGCTCCTGAACATTAAGGAACACTGCAGTAGGAAACAGACTGCTTTAACATAACTTTTCTGATCCTCCTCCACAAACACCATTATACCCATCACGTGTACAGTCATATCCCTGTTATTGGAGATTCCTGGAACTGGAGTAACTTAAAATAAACTCAGACTGGCATCTTTTAGTCAATAACATCTTTGCAGCCCCTATAGTACATCAAATTCACTGTTTACCTTGCTGATTAATATCACCTTGTCTGTGTTATATCTAGACAGGTTAAATACCTAGATTGTCAGTCACTGCCACAATATCACTAAATCTATCGAACTGAAATCACAAATAGGCAATTTGGGACACTTCTGCTCACTTGAGATACTCTACAAGTACTCTCTGATTGTGGTCCTCAAAAAGTACCGCAGGGCAATATGTATGTTTGGAAGTGAAACGTCCTGGTTCCCTGAACTAGTTGCCTCTGAATACGAAGTCTAGATTGAGATCTCTGAGCGCCTGACTCGCAGGCTGTGCGGCATGTTGGATACAGTCCGTGGAAAGAGAGAAGCAGGAGGTGAAAGGGGCAAATGTCACTTTCTGTTTGTTGGGGTTGGGGCTGTTTTGGGGGTGTTTTTTGGTACCTGCAGATACTTGCAGGAATGGCAAAAGTATGGGAATAAGTATGGTAAGATTTCGGGTTTTAATTGAATGAGAATTATTTGTGGTTTATCATTATGACATGAAAGTTCTCTTTGGACAACGATAAAAGAATGCGATGACACAAAAGGGGATTTTTCTCTGAGGAGTTATCCTTAGTTTAATGACTAAGAATTTGTTATTAATTAACCTGAGTTAATCTGGAAAACAAGGAAGTTGAGCTCCCTCTGTAAAGTTATTTGCTAAAGGAAAGAGGCCTGGATATTATCTCAGATAGAAGGGAGAAGGAGTATAGGTCATTTTTCAATTACTTATATTTCAGGTAAAATCATGCAGTGGAAACATCAGAGAGAAATTTAGGCCAGTCATGACTCAAATATATTCAGCTGAGGCTTTCCCTACATCAGGAGGAGTGTAGCGTGCCTTCAAGGAGTCCGGGACTCCCAAAAGGGTTTGTAACTGGCTTGTGGAGAGACAGCAGATGGTTATTCATGTGGCTTCACCCATCCTCTCTCAGGAAGCTTATTCACGCTAGGAACTGTTGCGTGGTGAGACTGCTCTTGAGGCTTAAATTGGACCTTACCAAAGAGCAGCACGTCTCTATCTGTACTCCTTCCCTGAAGTGTCTCAGATTACTCCTCTGAATCCTTCCTTCCAAAGCAGATATTACCTCTTTTTTATTAGAGAACGTGGAACATAAAACATCTTTGTTATTGCTACTCTCTTTTGGGTCCCAAAGGCTTTGCTTATGATGAGCAACATGACGTCCAAAACATTTCATAACTTCCTGAAGAAATTTGAAGTCTGTAATTTTCAGTGACTTCTAACACAGCAGAGAACTGAACAGAGTGAGAGCCGCGCTCACAGAGGGACCCGAGGAGCACAGCGCTGGGCGGACGGGGGGACGCCTGGGTAAAGGTTGCATGCCTGTGACCTAGGGAAGGCAGCAGCCCTAAGATGCCTTGGCTCTCTGTACAGTCACAAAAGTTAACTGGAAGGAAATCTCAAAGAGAGAAATAGGATTTATTCTTTTCTCCTTTCACAGAGATGAGCATTTTTCCCAGCCGCAAATCCTTCTCAATGGTAGGGACCTAGGGACCAAGCCCCTCCCTTCCTAAGTCAGAGAGAACAGAGATGTGCCGTTTCCCTCTTCACGGCTTCGGACGGCTGGTGGCACAGCGATGAAAGTAGTCACCGGGGACAGCATGCAGGGTGCAGATCAGCCCTTTTCCTGAGCTGAAGCAGGAAGCTGAAGGTTGTTTCCGTTTCTCAGAAAAATGCGTTAACCACAGGCAATCCAAGGAGCTTCTGGAAGCCTCCCAGACTAGGAGGCCTATGGGCGTTCTCTCCGGCAGTTCACGCTCTCTAACCCAACACGTTTCCACATCTGTGCACAAGAGAAAATCTTGAAAGAAGAGAGCAGGAGAGACCAATTTTAGAAACCACTATAGCCTAGTGAAAAACATGCTTAGTGACAAATTAAGAGACTAACAGTCAAGCAAGAATGAAAGTTTTCCATGCATCTTGTGTATGTTGACTTACTGGGCGTAAGGGAGGGAAATAGCTTCTCCCATTACTGCCAGGGGTGTAGCATCTATTCTGGTGTTGCCAAGTGCAGTGGTAGATGCCAGTTCCCTGTGTAGATCAAGATTGTACCCAGGCCTGTGCCTATCTTCAAGGTAAAAGCTCTAACGGCACTACTGGTGTAATTAGAGGGATCGCTTCAGCCTCTTCTTTGCCTTTTGCTTGCACTAGACACAATTCCAGAAACCCAACATCAGGCTCTTCAACAGCCATAACTAGGGGGAGGGAACACGTAACTTTCAAATTCTACTGAGTTTTGTGGAAAACAAAGAGTTTTGCCAAAGGCTTAAAGTGGATAGGAGAGTGTTAGTGTCTTAATGCTTAAAAGTTGAACTAAGTGGCACCCTCGGGCATCCTTAGTTGAACTAAGGTGGCACCCTTGGGTCTTAATCACTAGACTACAGGAGAGATGAAGGTCTAAAATGTGGACATAAAAACAGATAAAAAAGCAGTGCTTTTTCAAAAGCAAAATATTCCTAATTAATTAATTTCCCACTCAAAATCTGAAGTGTATCTCACCTCATAAACACACAAGTTGTTGAAAAAATATAAGTAATTACTTCCAGTGGTGTGAGGAAAAACAAGGACTGACAAGAGAAGGCATGAACAAAGTGGCAATGAAGTTCTGCAAGTGAGGCTATTTCTGGTTGTAAACTATTTTAATAAGACACAGAAGAGAGAACCTGTTTCGAATATAACAGCGGAAAGTCACTGCTAAGCTTACTGTGTCTTACTAGAGCTGGAGGCTGCTAAAAGATTTGGGGATTTTTGGGCTGAATCTTGTGCTGACCAAACCCTCGTGTAATCTCAACAGTAAGATTGCAGAGTGACTCAGAGTGCAATCTTATATGTTTCAAACAAAGTTTATAAGCAATGAGCCTGTGAAACTAAGGTTCCTAACTTCAAAAGGTTAAACCTTTTGTTGACTTCACCTTTCCGCAGATTTCAGGACTAAAAAAGAGTCTGTGGTCTGTGCAGCTGCACGAGAAGCAATGCTCCACGCTTATTTTTTAATCTTACTTGCAACAGTAGATATAACAGCCAATCTTCATGCACATGTACACAGATGATAGGCACTGTGCTAGTGGATATCACAGACCATACATCAGATGCACTGGTAACAATTCTAATAATATTGAACAAAACTGAGCAAAATTAACCTACCGGAAATAAAAAAAAAAAATCCTACTTTACAATCTATTATTCTGTTGACTAATCTGTCAAAGGAAGGATCACTTGCACCGTTTGAAACTACACTGGCCATTTTTCTTCCCATATAAGATCAATATATATAAATAGCTAGGTTACAGTTAGCAAATGGGGTTTAGATAACAGAGCTTAAGCTTGAAAGTTGGGTTGTTGATACAGCAAGTGCCAAGATTCCTTTAACCCACAGATACACGAAAAATTGCACAGATCTGCAGAAAACAGTAAGAAGTAAGAAAATCTCTATAAAAGTGAAATTTCTCTCTACTATTGGATCCCTTTGGCAACAGAGCTTCACTTTGTGAGTGGTGCTTGTGGCTGAATAAGGAGCTATTTCCTGCAGGATTTCTTCTTGAAAGCCTGAACTTTCCCTGTGGGAAATTTTTGTACAGGCAGTAAATGCTTTGCAGGCCATTGTACACCAGCTTGCCAAATTCTTCCCTCTTCCTAACTAATAGACATAAAAGGTATCTATGGTATTTTGAGAAAAGCAGTTGTAGCCCTTTTTCTCCCTCTACAGTGAATGTTAGGAATTTTTCGCCTTTATTTTGATCTTCCCCAGACTGCTGCAGTTAGGAGGTAGACTGTGTCCAGAGCAAGAAAACTGTATGTTGTCTAGTAGGCTGCACTGGCCAACTGTTACCCTCCTAAGTTCTAAAAAGAATATCTCTTAGAGTTTAAACCCAGCATAATAATCTGCACTGTTGTTGGAAGACCAAGCGTAATAGCTGTGGACAAAAGCACCGTCTGTTTCCTCTCAGTGGTTACAACCTCTACTGCATCTCATACACGTCACAGTAAAGCAACAGAGACCACTTCAGAAGTTTGTGGTGTCAGGGTGTTTCAGCCGGGATAGAGTTAATTTTCTTCACAGCAGCTAGCGTGAGGCTGTGTTTTGGATTTGGGATGAGAAAATGTTAATAACGTGCTGATGTTTTGAGTTGCTGCTGAGCAGTCAAGGACAGTCCAGCTTCTCGCGCTGGCCTGCAGCGAGCAGGCTGGGGGTGCACGGGGAGCTGGGAGGGGGCACAGCCGGGACAGCTGGCCCAGGCTGCCCAGAGATATTCCATACCATACGATGTCATGCTCGGTATATAAAGCTGGGATGAAGAAGAAGGAAGGGGTAGAGGGACGTTGGGAGTGATGGCATCTGCCTCCCCAAGAAACCATTACGCGTGATGCAGCCCTGCTTCCCTGGGGATGGCTGAGCACCTGCCTGCCCATGGGGAGTGGTGAATGAATCCCTTGTTCTGCTCTGCTTGCGTGCACGGCTTTTGCTTTACCTGTTAAACTGTCTTTATCTCAACCCATGAGTTTCCTCAGTTTTACTCTTCTGATTCTCTCCCCCGTCCCACCGTGGGGGAGTGAGCAAGCGGCTGCGTGGGACTGAGTTGCCGGCTGGGGCTAAACCACGACAATCCTTTTGGCTCCCGACGTGGTGTGTGTTGAAGCTCTGGTGGTCGTTCTCTCATATTGTCTAGAAGAACTTAAAAAATTTTTAAAAAAGCATTAGTCTCAGAATCCAGGTGTGCAGACTATCCATTCTGAGGTGGACTGGAGGTTCACAGGCAGCCTGCTTTACAGCCGTCCTCACTTTTATCCTGAAGAATTCAAAGAATGATGGTAAAATTACATGATATGATGTGATGGTCCATTATATTTTCAGTAAAAGTGTGCACACAACAGACCCTCTCAGGTGAAGCCTACTGTCTGAACCTTGAAACAAGGGAGTGGGGAGTGGGAAAAAGAACATGGAAATACATGTTCTGTAGAGAAAACCTGGTGAAATAAAAAAACAAACCAGAAATGATGAAGGCATTGAGCAGACTGACAAAAACATTTCTTTGGAATTGGCCACAGACAAACTTTAATTGACTGTAAATTAAATTTTTAAATATATTTAATTTATGTAATTCCATACATTAAATATATATACCCAGTGGTGAAAACTGCACCTTGACATATGAAGGCCAGTCTCTTTAATTCTAATAGATCAGACTTGGAACCTCTTATTCCTCCTCTGAAAACTGGGCTGTAGCTGAGGAGAAGCGAGAGCTGAGCTAAGAAGCCCGTGACACCTCTGGTAGCATCAGAGTCCCTGGCGCAGGACCCAGGCTTAGCATTGCCTACCAGGGTCTCCTCACCAGGCACCCTGCCCTTGGAGCTTGCCTTCCAGCCCTGTGCTTGTCAAGCACTAGTCGGAAATCAACCGATGCTGTGCATAAAACCCGAAATGTTTGTTGCATGTGCAAGCATTTCCAGACATAGTGTAGAAAATTCCCATTATTTTGCATTAATTAAAACTCTTGCTTAACAAGCACTTGTTTGCAATTCTGTACATTGCTTTTCATTAGTGCAAAATAATAAGAAATAAGCATGAGCACTTCTGACACATTTCATTTTGGGAAGTCAGAGCACTTCGCAAATATTAATTAATCTAACACCCCATTTATTTATCAGAATACTTTAAATGTTGTCAAGTTATAAATGGTGCCGTACTGACAGTGCAGCTTGTGTTGGTGATCTCAGCCAGTGTGCCTGGGATTAATCATTCTGTTCCAAACAAGGCACGCCACATAATTTGCTCTCATTTATACGTTTGACAAAGATGACATAAATAAATATTATTAATTATTTTAAGTGTCTTTCGACCTCCTAAGAGCAAGAAGCTTCCCTGTAGATTGTTGTTGATTTAATTTTTTTTAATAATGAAATTGCATTAAAGAAATTGAGGGTACGAATTATTTTTCAGAATATAAGATACCTTGTATTTTAGCATGTAAGGGAGAAGTTCTATGAGTTTCTAAAGGGTTACTGTAGAATTAAGCACATTGGACGTTTTCCCAGATTAGTCTCAAAGCAGTGAGGTTAACAGCCTAATCCAGTAGTCACTACTTTTGATGATATCCTTTTATAGTGGCTTCAATCAGATCAGGACGGGATCTGATGCAGTATAGCCTCTTTGCAGCAAACCAGTTGTTAACATAGACTTAAGCTGTGTTGCTATAGAGCACCTCTGGAGAGAGATTGCCTTGAGAGCATGCTTAAGGTTCAATATGTGCTCAGTTACTTTGGTGAACTTTAGCACTTTAAAGAATTTAAAACATGTTGTCAGGAATCCAGAAATTAGAAGGATTCAGGCAAGTAATTAATTGCATTTGAGAAATGGCTCTCTCATGTAACAAGCGCAGGTCAATAAAAAATAAAATACTGAATCTTTTTTAGAAATGTGGTACCAAGGGTAGTAAAATTAAAGAATAACCTTTAATCTAGATGAGAAAGGAAGCCTTTCGGTCTCCTGTTACATGGAGATACCTGGATAAGGGATGGAGAGATCGATAGAAAGCAAGACTCAAACGAGGAAGCTCAAGTTGAAAATCTTGTTTCAGAAAAATTCCTGTGCGGACTGCCTCCTAGTCTAGAAGGTACCCGATAGAGCGGGCCTTCCCGGCTTTCTGTTAGACCTGGAAATCGCCTGGAGTCCTGTACTTCTGCTCTGGAACACCCGTGCTCTGCACCGTGCAGAGTGAGCCGGGCTCCAGGGCAGAGGCTGCCCTGAGGTACCCCGTTGGGCTGCCTTGAGGTGCCCCGATGTACCGGTGCGCTCTGGCAGGCTGGGACTCCCTCACAAAATGCAGAATCACTGATTCGGAAAGGAGGAAACTCCCCCAGACCCTCTCCCGCAGTTGCGTGCCTCAGCCCCGGAGCAACGTGCCTCCAGCCCCGCGGGGACTGCGCGCCCCTCCACGCGGTGCCCCGCTCCCACCAGCGGCGCAGGGGACGCGCAGCCAGCCGGGCCGCACCACCCAGGCTCTCCAGCCCGCCCGGAGCGCTTCCTTGGGTGGTGGGAGATGCAGGTGCGAAACCTCTGCCGGAGGAGGTGTTGAACCAAACGTGTCCATTCCCTGAGAGAGTGCATTATTTAAAAAACCTACAAGTAGCTGCTGCTTCTTGTGGAGGTTTTGAGACTGTGAGTCCTGGTTAGATCCTGCACATTAGAGATGGATATTTCAGATACCCCTCAGGACTCAGTGGTTCTTGGTGTTTAGGTAATTCCATGTTCGGTGTATGACATTTCTTGATAATGGTTTGGGGTGTATAATGATCATTGTAGGCTCTAGGGAGTGCAGTTCTGGGTACACGTGTGTCACTTGCAGATGCCTAAATAATTTTTTAAATCTATTTCTAAGTGCCTGGAATAACCTTCTTAACATGGCAAGTCAAATTCGACTTTGTATCACAAAAATTGAAGAGAAAAAGATCAACAAAACTAACTGTCAGAATAAGCAGAAGAAAAAGTAGGAAACCACCTCTTGGAGAGTTGGGGAGTATAAAGATAATTCTTTGCTGAAGAACCATTCTATAAAAGTGCTCTGATGTGTCTTTGAAACTCCATTTCACATAGAGATAGCAATCTTGATTCTCAGCTGGTATAAACTGTCAAAGATACATCAAAGCCAATTTCCTCCAGCTTCTGATCTGGCCCAGAGATGCCATCTATCTGCTATCTGTACCAGTATCATCTAGCATCACCTATACTGGCATCAAGATGAAATGTACATGTCTGCATATAGCTTTGTACCTGACAAAGACACGGAACTATGATAACAGAGAAGAGAAAAATAACTGGTACAGAATAAAATGAATACTGACGGCTGAAAAATTCTATATGCATAATAATGCGCTGGTTATTCTTTAGTTTCTGGTTTTATTCATTTAAGAGGTGCTTTTCTTCAGAGGAGCTGATACTTACATTAACTTCATTTATCCACTTTTTCCAGTGCAATACAAGAGCATATTCCTTCCTACTGAAGGCAGGTGTTGTAGTAACTTACCTAACGTACTGCTACTCTTCCATGCAGAGCGGATCAAATACACGATGCAGCCAGGGAAATGGTGGTTAAGTCTGATCATTGCCCTGATTTTTTGGCAACAAAAATTGCTATGCTTTCCCTCCTTTAGAAATCCACAATTTTCCAACCAGTGGGTTAGGATGCAAAGGCTAATGTGCACGAGCGACTGAGGTTTATTTGGCAACGGTCGCACAGAGCCTCGCAGCTCTCGAAGCTTTTGTGTGGTGTCTTCCACACACGGCACGTGTGTGTGCATGTGTGTATGCACGTGTGCGTGCGCGTGCCTCTTCTCCTCAGGGAGTCTTACAAGACTTCTACGTGTGGATGGAAGCCCAGTGATGCCAGCCCGCAGGAATGCAGGTCTGGAGACGCGGAGTGCCATGGTACCAGCCGCATGACACTGCCTGAGGCGAGAGATTCCAGTAATTTTCCCGGCTGTTACAGGAAACGTCGTACGTAATTCCAGTTTTGACAGGTTTTTCTGTAACTGGTATTTGGCTATTGGACGCGCCTTTGCTGGAACAGGACGCCGCGCCCCAGGCTGCGATCTGACGGTCTGCGGCAGTGCTGCTGCCTCCGCTTCTGCACCGGCGCCGGAGCCTGCACAGCTCCGCACGGGAACCGCGGGGGGAACCGACCTGGTTTAAAAAAAAAATCCCACCCTGGCATCAAAGGCCTATTTTTTCCCTTGGATCCAGCTGGATCAATGAGTGGCTGTAGAAATACTCGTGCCAGCAAGGTGGTGGGAGAGCCAGGGGGTCAGGGCAAGTGCCCGTGGAGGAAGGGGTGGCAGCATCTTGAGGGGCCTCAGCTGATGCAGCCTTGCCCCCCGCCCAGCTCCAGTGTGGGGGTGCGGACTTGCGCCACCGCTGCTCGGATCCAGGTTTGTGCTCTATCGAGCAGATTTAAACGACTGCATGAGGCACAAGACAGTGGAGAATTTAACCTTTTCTTGTGATCGTGAGCTGCGAAATACACCGTTGCCACTGGAACGCTGGAGCTGCTGTAGCACTGCCGCCAACCCCAGGCAAGGTCTTGATCTGCTAAATGGAAAGGTAAAGGTTTGCCATTGGTACTGACTTACCAGTCAATTTGCCTACTGTGTGCACAGCACCGTATTTTTAACACCTCTGCCACCACTCGGCATGTGGAGTGTGTTCCAGCATGCATTTTAAAATGGCTGTATCACCACTGCATTAGCAGGGAGGCAGTTTGAAATAAGAATTGCAAGACCTTTTAAACAGACAAACTCTAAAGTTTGAAATTATTTTGCCTTGAATAGATTCGGCCTGAAGATGGGTAGAAATATGACCTGTACCAGTCAACCGTAGTTTGGCTTTAGCTCTACAGGTACTTGCAGTCATGCTTGTTCTGGCATTAAGCAACCACCATTCCTGCACCTGTGATACAAGGGCGAGATGTGTATAGGTAGTTCTTTAGTGCAATCTGACTTTTTAAAAGGAAGGTTATAACTAGAAAGGATTTTCACTAGGTACATGGTGTTGAAAGTTTGATTCTTAAAATCACCTCTTCTTCTGACATCAGAATATGATTAACTGTGCTATGCTATTCCTGTCGTATCTTATTTCAGGAAGTCCACAGCAGTGCCATGGAAGCAAGAGAGTATTATTTTACGTAGCATGCAGATTTAATTTCGAGATGTATGCTGACAGCCTATGTTACTCCTTCTGTCATAATAGAACAAAGTAATTAAGTTTGGAAAACCTCAGATAGTCTTTTTGCTTGATCTTTAGAGCTGCTGAAAATACTTTTACAGTCATAAATCCACCTTCTTTGCTTGTTGCTGAGATAGTAGAGAGCTACTTGCTTTCCAGCTCTGTCCTAGTGGACTAGAGGCTACATGGTGGACATTTTATCTGTTCGTTAATAGAAGGTTAGACCCTGAAGTCCATATGGTTTTTATTCCAGCACAGTTCTCTCTAAAGTCAAAAGATTTTTTCCGAATAGGACTGATTAAGCATGTCAGGAATTAGACCTGTATTTGTTTAGTGCCAACAGCGTGGTCAGTACTGTCAAGTATGTAAGTGTTTCTATCATCTCAGACATTTAAAATGCTTTATATACTCTAGTGTCTACAGACTAACTCAAACAACTCCACTTTTTTTGATGAAAGATTTTTTCAGATTTTCCATAGGGCTATGGCAATAATCATAATTTCAGGATGGGTTTTCCTAACCTTTGTGAACAAGTGATCTTTTTTTTTTTCTGGTCCTACAATGAAACCCTGTGTGGGATTTCCTTTTCAAACTGTGAAATTAAATTATTGCAAAGGTAAGGAAATACAAGCTGAAATTCAGGACCTATTGAATAGCAAAAAACTTCCTCTGCAAATGGAGCTCAGAACTTAAATTACAAACTTATTGGTTCATCTCATATAAAGTTCACTGACCAAAGGATATCTGACACTGTGCTACTAAGGATTTAAATAGTCATATACTAGAAAAAAAGATCCCTGAAGCAGTGAAGTAAGTTACCTCCTTACCACCTTTTAGATTGTGGGGACGTTTCCCAGCACAGCTCTGAGGCAGCCCCGGGGTAAGTTTCTTTGTCTCCTGAGACAAAGGTTGTGGTCTCCAGGACTGCAGAGGTTGGCAGGATCTGCCATCCTGTCTGGTGCCTGTCCCCTTTCCTTTAGTGATCCCTATCTCAGTGCTTCACTCCCACAAGCTCTGCTGTCAGGGGGACAGGGCTGGGAGGTTAGAAGGACAGCGGCAGTGACAAGTCCTCAGTGACCTCAGCCTCAGGATCAGAAAAGAGAGAGGGTGATCCACGCTGGACCTGGCTTCTGAGCTGGCTGTGCTTTGAGCAGGAGATTGGACAAGGTGACCTCCACAAGGTCTGTTCCAACTTAGGTTGCTTATGACTCTGTATTTTTATCAAAAAACAAAACAAAACAAAAAACCTAATGAAAACCAAACCAAAACCCAATTTCTTTGCAATGTGATTCATTTGAAAAGCATGAGCAATTTTTCATGTAGCATTTATTTATAGTTATTGGATATTCTCAACATTTAAAAGACATTTCAGAGCATTTCTACTGCTCAGTTCTTCAGCACTGGATTAAGAGCAATATTTCTTTCTTGGCTTTACCTCTGAAAATCAGATCCTGATGACTGAATGAAATGGAGTATGCATGTCCTTAATCAAGATCACGGTGCTCCTAAGTCACCTGTGTAATTTTAGAGACATTTTTTCTGTTATTCTACAAGAATCATAGAATCATAGAACAGTTTGGGTTAGAAGGGACCTTTCAAGGCCATCTAGTGCAACCCCCCTGCAATGAGCAGGGACATCTGCAAATAGGTCAGGTTGCTCAGAGCCCCGTCCAACCTGACCTGGAATGTTTCCAGGGACGGGGCATCTACCACCTCTCTGGGCAACCTGGGCCAGTGTTTCACCACCCTTGTTGTGAAAAATGTCTTCCTTCTATCTAGTCTGAACCTACTCTCTTTTAGTTTAAAACCATTACCCATTGTCCTGTTGCAACAAGCCCAGCTAAAAGGTTTGTCCCCATCTTTATAGGGCCCCTTGAAGTACTGGAAGGCCGCAATAAGGTGTCCCCGGAGCCTTCCCTTCTCCAGGCTGAACAACCCCAACTCTCTCAGCCTGTCCTCATCGGAGAGGTGTTCCATCCCTCTGATCATTTTTGTGGCCCGCCTCTGGACCCGCTCCAACAGGTCCATGTCTTTCCTGGACACAGTACTGCAGGTGGGGTCTCGCCAGAGCAGAGTAGAGGGGCAGAATCACCTCACTTCTTTGGATGCAGCCCAGGGTACAGTTGGCCTTCTGGACTGTGAGCACACATTGCCGGCTCATGTCCAGTTTTTCATCCACCAGTACCCCCAGGTCCTTCTTGGCAGGGCTGCTCTCAATCCCTTCATGCCCCAGCCTGTACGGATAGTGGGGGTTGCCCCAACCCAGGTGCAGAACCCTGCATTTGGCCTTGTTGAACCTCAGGAGGTTCACATGGGTGCATTCCTCAAGCTTGTCCAGGTCCCTCTGGATGGTGTCCCATCCCTCAGGCATGTCAGCCGCACCACTCAGCTTGGTGTCATCTGCGAACTTGCTGAGGGTGCACTTGATTCCACTATGTCATTGATCAAGATATCAAACAGTACTGGTCCCAGTATGGACCACTGAGGGGCACCACTCATCACTGAATTAACAGAATATATGTGACCAATAAAGATATAGTGAAGTGCTGCAATTTATGAACTAATTGTTCCAAGCAACTGCTAAGACTAAGATTAAAGAGGTGATTCCCCTATAGCAGAGATACAGCAAGTACCTGGTAAAAAATGTATAATGGTAACAAGGGTATGACAAACGATCAAAGTAAATTGTTTGCAAAGTGGTAGAATATTTAATGAGCCAAGTAGAGTCCAGAAGCAAAAAGAACTGTTTCAGTTTGTCCTTTGAATTGTAGTTTAATAATGGAGACAAAAAAAAGCTGATCAGGGAAATCAAGCCATCAGTCAAATTGTGAAAACTTTACTTTCAAAAAGCATTTTATTGCAGAAAGAGTTCTATTAATTTGGTATAACAGATAGGAGAGTATCACAGCTAAGTTATACAGCCTTGAGGTTGTAAGTGAAGACCCGAAGTGAGGTTAGCTTTAGTATCATGATTTTTTCAATCAATAAGTCAGAAATAAACACTGTCTGAAACACTGAGGAGAGCAGGGTGTTAAGTTTTATTGTGTACCCTGTTTTTTAGTCAGCTCAATATTACTTTTAAAAACTTGCAGAGTCTTCTGCAGACTTTGTGTGAACAGAAAATAGTCACAGACAGCTATTCTTTCGCTTGCTGAAAATTAGTATCAAGCACTTCCACAATATAGTCTAGCCAGGAAATTGCCTCGTCCTTCAGCAGAAAATTGATTAGGTAATTCATTACATCAGTCATCTAAGACACTCCATCCTTTGAAAATTTGTTTTCTGTGGCTCTGATAAAGGTAAGAGCTGTAGGTCTTCTCTTCCAAGTAGGTGAGTCATCTTAGGCTGGACATTTCATATGTGTTTTCTTAGGACACCAATTATTCTCTGTGGCTAAGCCAATTGAAGAACAACATTAAACTTACCTGATGCTTATCTGTAGGGTGCTCAGGATACAGGACAGAATAAGCCTCCTATAAAGAACTTCTGGTACTTCTGTTCCTCTTCAGCTTGCAATCAATGGCTTTTGTTTGTGTCTGAAATGTTTGCACTCCCCCAAGAGAATGCTCTCCTTAGAACCTGAATCTCCCTGAGGTATTTTCTTTTCATTGCCATCTATTGATTTCCATTTAAGTGTGTAGATCACAGCGCATAGGTTAATTCTGTAGATCAGTTCAGAATAATACTTGCTTCCATGATGCAGTCTCCTTCTGATGCATTACTGTTTGCATGTTAATCACAATTACCTGTCTTTTGGCATTTACAATCAGCATGTGACACAGGTGAACCTAAAAATGTGCCCCATGGATTCCAACCAACAGAAAAAAATAAGTCAGAGAGTAAAGAAATGTAGTGATTTATACCAAATTATGACCAGGAAGAATTCAGGGGGCAGGAAAGCAGGAACAGGTGAAAAGGAAAGCAATTAATACATCAATCTTTAAAAAGTAGTGAAGACAAGACAGACAATAAAAGGAACAGTTTTTAAAAAAGATTTTTAACAGTGATTCATAAAAGGGTTTTGTCCTTTTTCTCCCCTAAATATGTAGTTTTACAGCCTTGAAAGTGATTCTTAAAAATGCTGAAAAAGGTAAGAAAGTATCTCTCAAAAAAATGAAGCCATGTCCAAGCAAGCAAAAGGGAAAATAATGTGAAAAGTGGCAAATTAAGCATATTGACACAAATCACAGGCCAACAATGTTTTAGGGATTATTTACTAAACGTCTAAAAACTAACAGCAAACGCTTCCTCAAAGCCATTGGGAGTGGAGAGCCTCCCTTGGAGTCATTAAGGTCAATTGACATCTCAATGAAAGGGTAGGTTACAGCAGAAAAAACAAAGGCATTCTTGCATGTTTCCTCCTCACCCTGGAAGATCTTAGAGAGTCACACTCCAGAAGTCATCTTTACAAGGACGTATCAGAAGATCTGTTTTAAACTGAAGTGTCTGTGGAGGAGGTTATAGAACAAATTTACAAAATGAACAGTAGCAAACTGCCAGGACCATATGGTATTTACCCAGGAGATCTAAAGGAAATTGAGGATGAAATAGCTGGATTACTATCTTCCTGGAAACTGCCTCTATGCTAAAGATACGGAAGGTTGCAACTATGACAATCACCTTTTACAAGTACCTCAATTAGGGATTCTGGGATTACAGAAGAGTGACTTTGATTTCTGAGAAGTAACACACAATGTGGAAAAAATAATCCTAATAATCATAATCACCTAATGCAGGGTGATAAACTCTGTACTAGCTGCTACTGCTCAGAAAAAAAAGAAAGTCTTGGAAATGTAACACACAATTCTGTGAAAAGGTCATTTTCATGTTCAGTAAAAGTCAAAGAAGCAACTACAAAATAAGACATAATTTTAAAGTATTTTCATTACATTTATTCTTCAGCATATGAGCCCTTTGCAAAATGCATGCCAAAAGTATTTCTTTTTTTTTTTTTGAATTTGTTCTCATAAACATATTACCTCTATTTCCAAGCCCCTTGCTTCGTTATGGCCTTGGGCCCCCACAGCAAAAACAATGCTACCAATAAAAAAGCAGGAAATTATTACTGCAGGAATAGAGAATAAAACAGCATGTCAAGCTATGTCCACTTTTAAAAGCTGTGTTACATTTCTGGTCTTCCCTCCTCTCTCTAATCCCCAGAAAGGACAGGGCAGAACTAGAAAAGGTTCAAGGCAGGACAATAACAGTGATCAAAGAGATGAAATGGCATCCATAAGAGGAACAACTAAATTGCTTAGGACTGTTCAGCCAGGGAGAGACAACTTAATTTTGTGCAGCTATCATGGCCTGGAGAAGGTGAACAGTCAATGACTTTTTTCCTACAGAAGCTAGTGAGAGCTCAAATGATGTTTTTGAGCAGTAGGTTGAAAATTAACAAAATTGGTTCTACTGTGGAACTCCTCCACACAGGATATTTTGATATTAAAAGTGTACTGCTGTTCAGCAAGCTAATTAATGGAGGAACAAGCCACCAGATACTGTATGTGTAAAGATAATACCTCTCATTTAGGAATTTGCTGAACCGCTAATTGCTGGAGATTGAAAAAGTATTGTGGGGAAGTATTGGCATATTCTGGCTTTGTTTTTACACCATTACCAAAATACCTGTTATTGGCCACTGTCAAAGAGGTGTTACACTTCTGGATGGACTTTTGATCTTATGCAGTAAGCTATACTTATCATCCCTTATTTGCATATAGGAATACCCCATACAAGGTTATAACGGATATCAAGGTTAATTTCTGAAGTCCCTTATGCCCTGGAGTGTGGGCAGAGTCTCAGTAAGAACCTACCTTTTGTTTCTATTAGGCACACATGTGGCTAGATTTTAGTTATGAAGGGAATGGCTCGGCAGGGTTTATAAGAAAGGTGGGGACAGACTTTCTAGCCGAACCTGTTGCGATAAGACAAGGGGTAATGGTTTTAAACTAAAAGAGGGCAGATTCAGACTAGATAGAAGGAAGAAAATTTTCACAAGGGTGGTAAAACATTGGCCCAGGTTGCCCAGAGAGGCGGTAGATGCCCCGTCCCTGGAAACATTCCAGGTCAGGTTGGACGGGGCTCTGAGCAACCTGATCTAGTTGAAGCTGTCCCTGCTCATTGCAGGGGGTTGGACTAGATGGCCTTGAAAGGTCCCTTCCAACCCAAACTGTTCTATGATTCTATGATTCTACTACTAATATTTGCCCTCTCAAGAATGCAGACTATTTCATCACATCTTGAGTAAATGGAAAAAAAAAGTTGGTCTGAAATAATAAATTATTATTTTGTATTAACTGTACACAACATCATGTCTCTGCAGAAGTGTGTGAAATTCTGTGTAATCATCTTGAAGAGAAGATAGAGCAAAAATAAAATATTCAAAAATGTCCATAAAGAAATCCTGTGCCCATTAATCACTTGAGTGAGGGTGAAAAATAAAAAGAAGTAAAAAATTGTAAACCTTTCCTGTAGTTGGATTTTTTTTTTCAGCATACAACAAAATTAGATCTCCCTTGAGGCTTAGTATCTGTAGACTTTACACAGTTATGAATTCCAACAGAAAAGGGATTTATCAGTGCAACTCTGTTGCAAAATTAGAGCTGAACTTTAAATTAGAAACAGGTCCTGATGTGTCTTAAGTGTGGCCATTTTCCACACAGAGTTTCTGATGAAGGTGGTAGGAATAAAACGCTCCTTCACAATTTGCACCTTGCTGATGAGTATTAGACTTTCATGACAAGCCTTGCCTTTTAAGGGTAAAAATGAATGCAAACTATTACCTCCTGTTCATTGCTTGAGACCTTACAGGAATTAATTGCATACTTTTTGGTTTCTAGAACAAACAAAAAACCTAGCATGAACAGAAACTTCACTAGCAGCCCCCAGTTGCTGTGAATCAAATGACTAGAGCCTGATCTCACTTTTTCTCCTTGGAGACAATCCATATTAAAGAATGTTTTATGGACTAGTAGGTAGGGTCCTATACACACAATTAAAAGAAATGCCATTATAGGAAGAATGAATAGAATATTTGAGCAGGAAATAGAAAGACAAGATTTCTTTCTCCAACTTTGGACAAATCACTTACTTATCTGTTCCTCTCTTTTCCTCTTATTTTTTTGCCAGCTTTATATTTATTGCAGCAGATGTATATTGCCAGCAGTGTAACTCCTTCTCTGCACTTCAAAAACTCCTGATAACTATCAGGATGCAGTGGCTCTAAATTAATACAATAATCAATACTGGTCTGGCCAGACCTCACTGATTCAGAGAGATTTTACCCAGCCATGAGACACTAGCCAGTTACTACTTTGTAGCCTACTGTAACACCAAACCTGGAAAGTTTTGAATCTTTCATTGTGGTTTGGGCAGAACTGGTGGCAATAAACATCAGTGTGGTAATGGGGAGAAAATTTTCATTTCTGTTTGCTGGACATCATGTTTTCTGTGTCTCAAAGTTGATAAGCAGGTAGCCTTTGCTTCTGAGACTGGGCTGGGCTCTTCTAGGCAGTTTGGAGATTTTTCAGGATTCAAGCAATTTTCTGAAGAGTCTCCTCAATTGAATTTATTTTTTCTCTCTAACCACAGCCCCTATTCAGTAGAAATACTAAAGAGAAGGCAGACAATGGCAACATCAGCTTCTTTTTGCTGTGAAAAATAGCACCTCTGTGAAGCAAGGGTTGAAGCTAGCAAAGAGAAATTCAGTTTATGTTTTTTTCTGCCAACCAATGTCTGTGTAACCCAAGAGGGCTTAATTTCACAGTGATGTTAGTTTGACTCATTTCATGACAACTGGTTTTTCAAGTTGCTTTTAAAAGATGAAAAATTCTATGAAAGGTGCACAGCTCTGGCAACAAGCTAATAGGGAACAGCCTGCTACAGCCCAAAGTATACGAGCCCTCACTTGCCAATCTAACGGTCGTTCCCTGTTGGTATGATTGGATTATTTCATTGGATTATTTCCCAGATGGGCATTAATGTGTTTGTAGGGCACATTCAGTTAAAGGGTCAATGTTTATTAAAGCTGCAGATATTGCATTTGCTCCGAGCATATAATTAAAACAGCAGATTGCTCTCTGTTTTGCCTTTCATACAGTAGGCTGTACCAATAAACAGCTCTGGGTGATTTTGCCACCTGTTTTTGTCAAGAGCTTTAAAGTAGAATATATTACAGATTTCTTATGTGAAATGGAATAGTATTTTTCCATAGAGGTAAGTTATTCAAATGTTATGATTTACACTGTAGGCAGGGAAATTCCATATTCCCTCCAAGATCTCTGCCTTGGTTTATGGATTTGTTGTACCTTTCTCACTAGAAGAGCACCCTGCTTCTGCTATTTAATTTGGAGGGGGGGAATCTTCAGTAAAATAAACGACTTAAGTCTATAATTTCTGACTAGACGATACTGTACATACCCATTCTTGCATAAAAGCAAGATTCTGATCATATTATGATTCAATCTTACTTTTTATGTGACCAATATTAGTAATATTCATAGTCTTACAATAGTGCCTCCCTAAAATACCAATGGCGTCTATTTTTAAGAAGATTGAAAATTATTTTTCCTTAGGTATCCTGTCTTATCCAATTCCATTCTGCGCTTATATATTATATATTTTATACAGTATATATTCTAAGATTGTTTCAGTTCCATGGTGAATGAAATTATTGTTCTTATACATAATATATTATGTATTAGACATTAACCATAGAGATGAAGCAATCTTTTTATAGTTAGTTTTAATAACATTAAGCAGTAAAATACAGTAGTCCCAGGCATTAGAATGCTGTGTTCCTTGCTCCAGTACACCATTTCTACCATACAAAGTCACTATTCAAAGGCTTTGCTTCCCTTATTCTATCTTAAGAAGAAGGTCTCAGAGCCATGTCCCCAAGTTCACCCAAGAAGAAATCTGCAGACCTGAAAAATGAAGGCAGAAAGACTTCTTGGCTTTCGAAGTAACCTTTTGACCGTATTTCATTAAGAGGCTAGATCTCCTCTAAGAGCCTCTTCCAATTGTACTGGCTTAGCACTATGGAAGAAGATTACCACGTCCAATCACCCTAAAAGAATCCTAATCAGGCCTTAAGCTAAAATGCTGTGTTGACAGAAATACTGGACAGCAAGTAAGATGCAGTATTTGCTTCAGCCGATGGGCTTCTCAAATAAGCACATTGCCGAATTCTGCAGTTAAAATAGATGAGGTATCATTGAAAATCAAGGTCAGTCTTTTGTTCCCAGGTAGGCAGACAAGTTAGGAATGAAAGTAAGTCTTAGTTTATAGCCTTGACTCAAATTACAGGGTTTGGACCTGCAAGATGAGCCTGGATGGACAACATTCAGGGATGATGCTTTGCATTAGCCATTTATTTAAGAACCGTCCTTCAGAGCTGCTCATATTGTCCATCCTAGGAGTACAGGACTTCTTCAGAACTTTTGATCCAGCCCTTCCCTCTCTGAGATCTGTGGCCTTAACAGTTCTCAAAAATCCTGCAATTTGTCTCCTCTTGTCCTGTTTGGTGCTGCTCCAGGGCTCTGAAAATACCTGTGAAATACCTCTGAAAATACCTGTGCTGTACTACTGACTTGATGGATGCATGAGACACTGGCCTGGAACAATGTGTATGTCTCTGTGTCGTGGTTTAGCCCCAGCCGGCAACTCAGCCCCACGCAACCGCTCACTCACTCCCCCCACGGTGGGACGGGGGAGAGAATCAGAAGAGTAAAACTGAGGAAACTCATGGGTTGAGATAAAGACAGTTTAACAGGTAAAGCAAAAGCCGCGCACAAGCAAAGCAGAACACGGAATTCATTCCCCACTCCCCACGGGCAGGCAGGTGCTCAGCCATCCCCAGGGAAGCAGGGCTGCATCACGCATAATGGCTTCTTGGGAAGACGGACGCCATCACTCCCAACGTCCCTCCACCCCTTCCTTCTTCTTCGTCCCAGCTTTATATACTAAGCATGATGTCATATGGTATGGAATATCCCTTTGGCCAGCCTGGGCCAGCTGTCCCGGCTGTGTCCCCTCCCAGCTCCCCGTGCACCCCCAGCCTGCTCGCTGCAGGCCAGCGCGAGAAGCTGGCCTGTCCTTGACTGCTCAGCAACAGCTCAAAACATCAGCACGTTATCAACATTTTCTCATCCCAAATCCAAAACATGGTCTCATACCAGCTTCTGTGAAGAAAATTAACTCTATCCCAGCTGAAGTCAGGACACAGTGTTATGACAAAATTGATAAGACTTCCAAGATACTGATTTTTTTTTTTAATTTGGGTGGCTAATAGAGTTTGAGAGCATAAGAAGGCATGATGCTTAACTGATTCAAGTTGGTATTTTAGGCCATGATTGTCTCACATGTTTCATGCACTCAGCCACTGTGAAATGTAAACTATCAAGCTCAGGGTGGGTTTACCTGAAATAACTTGAGTAAATATATTTTATTTGGCAGTAACTTGTCTTGTTTTGCATGACTCCTGTTCCTAAAGGGTGATGGTTGGGCCCAAAATAGAAAAGTGTGTGACTGGTATGATTAGAATAATGATGGGAGCGCTCAATTCTATCTTTTAATTCAAATGACCACCTGTGGTAAGCAGCCCATGAGTTTAGTTACACCTTTGCAGATTATCCTGTAAAAGCAGCACACTGAACGAGCACCGTTGAACCAGGAGAGAAGGCTGCCTGCTTACGTTTCCTTTGCCTTGGTTGCTGGACCAGATGAAGAGCAGCCTGTGGAGGTTTGGGAGGTTGTTTCTTTCCTGAAAGCTGCTGAAAACACACAGGGGTGAGTTGCTTGTGATGTGCAAGTGGGAGAGGCAGGGACTCAACAGCAGAAGCTGTTGAGGGGATATCCAAGAGGGGATATCCAAGAAGAACAGACACCTCACCAGGCCTTAACTGTGATGGAAAGGAGCAAGGGGAAACAGTGGAATTTGTGGCAGCCCACTAAGTCTTTGATTTGCAGGACTGAGGGTGTGACTGAAGAAAGGAGTCTTCCCAGTAATGACATCTGGGGCAGTGGAGAAATTTGTTTATAATTCTTCTGTTTCTGATCTACTTCACTATGTTTGTTTAAGTTCCTGTACTCCAATAAGACAGGTTTTGGAAATCAGTTCCCCAGGAGTTCTAGGAATACTCATAAAAAGGTTGATCCACCTTTGGTTTGGGTTGATTTAAGTTGACCCACCTTTTAAAATTTGACTTAGTTCAGATTCCTATCACAACATTCTTAACAAAACTTTCTCCTGAGGTGTAATTAGCAAGTCTGTACGAATGAGATTAGTGTTGTCTAATAAAACTGATAACTTAATGCCCGCTCTGTGTTCCCATCTGATGCCTCAGCTGGCAAGACATTCCTCTCTGTAGCCCTCACTCCTCGGATTAGTTACCAGCTGATTAAATCTCAGGAAAGCCCTTGTATCCTATGGATTGGGTGCTAGCTATGTTCCCTGCAAGCAGGTGTGGGAGCAGATATTTTCTGCTGATGGAGGGTTATGCATTTGTAACTGTGCAGATTGTTATGAGTGGTAGCACCAGAGATGCAAGCCACAGATGGCAACAAGGGGATGCAGCTGTCTGCATGAGGCTTAGTATCCCTGAAGCAGCTGCACTGGGAATTTGGTAGATGTAGCATGGCTTATGTGTGCTGAGTGCTCTCCTTTAATCCTTCTGCCTTCACCTTATCTTTGCTCATTACATTATTATTACAAATTATGGTCATTGCTGAAGCACTAACAATATGACAACCCATTGACATAGCCCTGTGTCCTGCGTTGTCTGAGTTCCAGGCCTAAGGTAGACTACACTCTGCGATCATTGCTCATTATTACTTTTCTTGCCTGTTTTGTTTTGTTTTTGCTTTGCTTTCCACTTTGAGTAGGAACAATTTTATGGGTGTCAAGAGCCTTGTGTAGGAAGGGTAAATAGGATTTTAAATGGTAGCCCATGACACAAGAACATGATGCAAGGCTTAGTTACTGAACTCAGTTCCTTTTGAATCTATCATTGAAGCCAGAAGACAAGGGTGAAAGATAACTTTGATGGAATACTTAAATTTCAGCTATTATTTAAATTATCTTTAATTCTGCACAGAGTGAAATTAAGATTAACCTTATACCTTTCAATTTCTTTTCCACTGCACTCTTAGTGTTTCTTTTTTCTTCCTCTGCTTTGTTTCTCAAGTCAGTTCCAAACTTGCTCCTCAAGATCCTTATCCCATCCTCTTTCCCACTGCATTTATTTATTTGATTAGCCATTAATAAATGCTTAATCTCTTATCATTCTCTCATTAGTGCTTTAGCATTGGCACAGAAACTGTACAATAAAACTCCTCTTGATGTTGGAGCAAATCTTTTTCTCTGAATCATCTATGCAGAATTTGGATTAGTACTCATGTACTCATCCAAAGGCAGCCTGATCTCCTGCTGGTATATTACACACTCTTTGGAGGGAACTGAATCTTGCTCCTGCACACTCCTGATTTTGGGGGAACTGACAGGTTAATTAGGTCCTTATTACTGTGTGAAGGAGCTCACAGGGATACTTTAATTTGTAACCTGGTAGAAATGGCCATTTTATGTGTTGTGTCACCTGAGGAGCAACAGAGCTACAGTACAGTGCCATCTCACTGTTATCTTTTCCCAACACCTGCCTGACCAGAGTTAGCTAGCAGGCACCTAAGTGGATCTAAACCATCACCTGGCTGGGAATTCTGCAGGGATATTAGCTTTGGTTCTGGCCTGAGGTGTGAAAGATCCTCTGTGGTGGTCGTTGTAAGAGGATTTTTCCCATTTTAAGGTCTTTATGCACTGGCTTTGAGGCTGCAAGGCAATAACTGCTTAGGAGCATATTGATGCATATCTTTGCATCAGTGCTGTAGGAGAGGTCAGGAAGAGGAATAGATAAGGATGCACAGGGAAATAGAAATTGCTTATAATAGTATTTATTTAGCATTTTTTCAAAATCCTTTGGGAAACAGAAAACATTAAACATAGAGATCATTCCAGAGAAATGAGAAGGATTTTATTTTAAATGTTTTGAATTCATGAGAGGTTTGAGGAAGGGAAATATATGAAAACTGTTCACACACAGAATATATCGATGCATCAACTAGAGAAGCTTGAATTGCTGCTTGTGCAAAACTGTAGAAAATGTTTATGGCAATATTATTCTCACATCAGATGATTTCCCCCGCTTTGCCTTCCCTTTCCCTCCTTCTGAGCTTTTTCTTTTCTATGATCCCTCTTTTCCTTTTTCCTTCCTCTCAATTTCTCACTTTGCTAGTTTCCATTTTTCCTCTTCCAGTCCCTCACCACACTTCTCCTCATGCTCTCCTCTTTTGCCTTTTTTGTTGTATTTATTTGTATTCCTGCTCGAGGGCAGGAGGGCTCTGCAGAGGGATCTGGACAGGCTGGATTGATGGGCTGAGGTCAGCTGTAGGAGGTTTAACAAGGCCAAGTGCCAGGTCCTGCACTTGGGTCACAACAACCCCATGCAACGCTACAGGCTTGGGGAAGAGTGGCTGGAGAGCTGCCCGGCGGAAAAGGACCTGGGGGTGCTGGTTGACAGCCGGCTGAACATGAGCCGGCAGTGTGCCCAGGTGGCCAAGAAGGCCAACAGCATCCTGGCCTGTATCAGAACTAGTGTGGCCAGCAGGAGTAGGGAAGTGATCGTGCCCCTGTACTTGGCACTGGTGAGGCCACACCTCGAATCCTGTGTTCAGTGTTGGGCCCCTCACTACAAGAAGGATGCTGAGGTGCTGGAGCGCGTCCAGAGAAGGGCAACAAAGCTGGTGAGGGGTCTGGAGCACAAGTCTTATGAGGAGCGGCTGAGGGAACTGGGGTTGTTTAGTCTGGAGAAGAGGAGGCTGAGGGGAGACCTTATCGCTCTCTACAACTACTCGAAAGGGGGTTGTGGTGAGGTGGGTGTTGGTCTCTTCTCCCAAGTAACTAGCAACAGAATGAGAGGAAATGGCCTCAAGTTGCACTGGGAAGGTTTAGATTGGATAAAAGGAAAAATTTCTTTACAGAGAGAGTGGTCAGGCATTGGAACAGGCTGCCCAGGGAGGTGGTGGAGTCACCACCTCTGGAAGTATTAAAAAAACATCTGGACGCGGCACTTGGGGACATGGTTTAGTGGGCATGGTGGTGTTGGGTTGATGGTTGTACTTGATGATCTTAAAGGTCTTTTCCAACATTAATGATTCTGTCATTCTGTGATTTTCTCCATCTTTAATTTCTCTCATGTGCCTTTTTCCTTTGCTGCTTCCATCTATATATAATTATTTATAACTTATAATTATTTATAATATTTAATTTCCCTGAATCTTTTTCTACTTTATCTTAAAAGACAAAAAAGTTAAATGGGAAAGGCACCTTTCAGTTAAATATTTATGCTGCCTAATGGGCTGCTTGCTGTGTTATCCCAGCACAAACTGGCTGAGAAAGGAAGGATGAAAGCGAAGAAAAAAAGTGTTGAGTGTCAGGATCACTGTGAAGACGTGGTGTAGTGAAGAGTATTAACCTAGAGCTTCCTAAATTCTCTTGGGACTCCCTTTTGTGTTAATCTATGCTCTGAGTATTGGCTTTGCAACTGTAAAATGAAGATTTTGGAAATTCCCTCCCTCAAAGAAGCAGTGTGAAGACAAATATCACTTTGAGGGGTGACCACATAAAAAAGTTAATGACACCACAAAAGAATGAAAAACAGTTAACTTCAAAGTGGCAACAGCTTGACAAATATTTAAGCAGTGGACAAAAATACTTAAGTGGTTTTCAAACTGTGTATTTTCAAATTTATTGCCAGCAGCTACAAAACACAATAAATTTTCCATTTTATTTCCATTATGAGCTCTCGGAACAACTAAATCTCATCATACGATCAAAATATTTTTGGAGATACATTTCTTCTTCTACTTAATTCTGGAAGAGAAATATTTTCTAAGACCAATATATCATCTAGATAATTAATAATTAAGCGAAAGACTGTATTAATGATTTCTAGAAATCAGCTATCAGTTTTTAAAATCTTGTAGTTCTGAAAAGAAATACTGAAAAGTGAAATTTGATTTAATGAAGCATTCGCAGGACATCTTACTTGTTCCATTTTGTACAACTGCATTTTCAGCATAAGCAGTTAATGCAAAGTGAATTTTGTATATACAGTTCAGAATTCACTGCACAAAATAAAAATGAATAATCAAGGATGAAGAGTTAATGAAATAACATTAGCCTCAAGAACTTCTTTCAATAGTTCTTTTGATATCTCTTTAACATTTCAGTAGCATCAACAGGGAAAACATTTATCTCACTGATGGAAAAAGAGAAAAGATGTGATAATGTGGAAAAGAACCTCCAGCTAGGAAGTGATGACCAAGCTTTGGTGTAAAACTAAATTAAGCACTGTTAATGGACTATAGGTGTTAGCGCCTTGGTCCACTGAAGTAAATGATTATACTTCCACTGAGTCAGTGGGAGGGAGGTTTTCACCCTACCTTCAGATTTAATCTTTTGAAAGCCTTCATAAACGCTTGAAGTTCCTCAGTTTACCTGCAAGAGATACCTTAGTTGAGCCTATATTTTAATTTTAGAGTAATCTGATTGATTTAAATCTGCATAACTACTGTCAGAGCTAGGAATTCAGGATTTGGTGTTGACACTGCAATCCCTAAAAAATGGGAGAAGCATTTTGGGCAATGACTGTGATATTCTTGCTGAAAGGAAACAGGTTCCTTTTACTCGTACTTCTGCTGGCACAACAAATGAAGCAAGACTGTTTAAAAATGTTTTATTTCAGCACATAATTTGTTCCTTAGCATTTTCATCATGTTCACTACCGTTGGTTGTTTGCTTTCAGAATTAATTTTGATAAAGCACCATCATATTACAATGAATAATCCAGGAGTGACCAAAATAATAGATTAATATTTAGTTAGTCTTTTATTTTTCTAGCTTCAGTGATTCTAACAATTGGTAGTATAAATTTAGTGGCAAAAACACCCAATAGTCATTATACAGATAAATACAGTACCTCCTGGTTTGTATTTGTTAGTAATACCACCTTTCTAGATCCCTGAACATATGCTGTAGATCGTATTTTAACATCTAATATAGACAGTGGCAAATATTTTATGTACATTATTAATAGAATTTTGCCATTGGAAAGTATTCAGAAATAAGTCTATATCTAAAAACACTCAACTGTGTGTTTTAGGAAATGAAATCCAGTGAGTCAGCCTTGTATCATGCATATTTATTTTTGTCTTTATTATGTGTTGAGTACCACATTCCGGCTTGAACTGTAAGGTGTGTAGGTGTATCTCTGCCTTTCTGAGTTGGAAGGTTCAATTAATCTTGACCCCAGAAGGCAGTTTCTCATGAAGATGTCTGGCCATGGCTTTAAAGGGAAGCTCATACAGCTTTTGTGTCCCACAACAATGGCATACTTCAAGATTGCTGAATGCTGTCCACAAAAAGGGAATCTTGAACTATGTTTTCTCTCTTATTCTAGTGGTCTGTGCTAAGTCCCTTCTCAAGGCCTTGCACTTGGATTACTTCCCTTTCACTTTTGTGCATTTACAGTTGTATTTACTTGTTAATCATAGTCCTTGCTGTTCCCTGATGTTAACTGAGATTATGTAAATTATTAAATAAGGACAATAATAGTATGTCTTATAAAACATGAACCATCTCCCCTTGTAGGAAAGAGCTTTCCTAAGTGAGAGCATGATTGTGGGGGGGAATGACCATCTTTGGCTTGAAAGGAATAGGCATTGGCTCCTTGAAAAGGCTGAGAGAAAGAATTCCGATTAAAGCCAATTCAGAATCACACTGATGAGCCAGGGAATTCCTAAAACTACCATACAAATAAACCACTTATCCTATTTCCAAGCTTTCCTCAACAGCAAATGCACAGAGGCAATTGCAAGAGTTTCTGAAGAGTTGGAGAAAAAACACATTAAATAGAAGTAAGAGATGGGGAAAAATGGTGAATTGTTTGCGGAGAGTTTTTAAGAAAAGTAGCTGAAAGAATTTTTACAAAACACTTTGGACAACCTCCCTCTGTGCTCAGAGATTTATATTGGATAAATAGAACAAATACTGTTCCTACATATGTTTGTTTATCTGTGAAACTTCTGCACACAAAAAGTAATGATACCCTTTCATTGACATCACCCAAGTAATAATATCCTTCTGACTGTGTCATAGGGGCAATAACAAGCTTTCAAGTACTTCAATGAGTAATGTATTTTTGACATTCTACGTAAAAATAAAAGGACACCTTAAAAATACATACCTCCTATTTGTTCCAGCACAAATCTCAATATCAATAAAATAAACTGTTGTGGATTTGAGTGCAGAATTTAACCCATTGTACCAAAGAAATAATACAAGTTCTAAGAGCCTAGTTGTTTCTTCAGTTTTTGTAACAATTTTGTAATTAAGAAATTAATTTGTTTTAATAAAATTCTCATCATTATTCCACATGACAAGTGTACATTAGGAAACAAAGAAAGGACAAGGGTGACATACGAGGCTTATCAGAACTCTTCTCTTAAGTTTAATTGCATGTTATGAACTTTAGGAAAGGAAACTTCCAGCTCTTCAGGGAGTTAGTCAATAGGACCCCCTGAGAAGGTGCCCTCAGTTCAGACAAGGGAGCAGAACAGAGCTGGCAGATCTTTAAGGACACTTTCCATAGAGTGCAAGAGCTCTTGATCCCCAGGCATAAGAAATCGGGCAAGGAAGGCAACAGACCAGCATGGATGAGTGGAGACCTGCTGGTCAAACTAAAGGGCAAGAAGGAAACGCACAGGCACTGGAAGCAGGGACAGGTATCCTGGGAAGAGGACAGGGATGGTGCCCGGTTGTGCAGGGAGAGGGTCAGGAAGGCCAAGGTGCAGCTGGAACTGAACTTGGCAAGGGATAAAAAGAATAGTAAGAAGGGCTTCTACAGGTATGTCAGCCAGAAAAGGAAGGTCAAAGAAAGTGCATCCCTCCGATGAGCAAGACTGGCAAACTGGTAATGACAGAGGAGCAGAAGGCTGCGGTACTCAACAACTTCTTTGCCTCAGTCTTCACTGCCAGTCTCTCTTCCCATGCCTCTCGAGGGGATGGACTGCAAGATGGGGACTGGAGGAGCAAAGTCCCTCCCACTGTAAGGGAAGATCAAGTTCATGACCACCTGAGGAACCTGAACCTACATAAGTCTATGGGACCTGACGAGATGCATCCCGGAGTCCTGAGGGAATTGGCTGATGTAGTTGCCACGCCACTCTGCATGATATTTGAAAAGTCCTGGCAGTCAGGTGAACTCCCTGGAGACTGGAAAAAGGGAAACGTTGCACCCATTTTTAAAAAGGGTAGCAAGGAAGACACTGGGAACTACTGACCTGTCAGCCTCACCTCTGTGCCTGGGAAGATCATGGCACAGATCCTCCTAGAAGCTACGCTAAGGCACGTGGAGGACAGGGATGTGATTCGAGACAGCCAGCATGGCTTCACCAAGGGCAAGTCCTTCCTGACCAACCCAGTGGCCTTCTGTGATGGAGTGAGCACATCAATGGACAAGGGAAGAACTACCGATGTCATCTATCTGGACTTCTGGTCAGCCTTGGACATAGTCCCCCACAACAACCTTCTTTCTAAATTGGAGAGATAGGGGTTTGATGGGTGGACTGTTTGGTGGATGAGGAATTGGTTGGATGGTCGCATCCAGAGGGTAGTGGTCAAGGGCTCCATGTCCAGATGGAGGTTGGTGACAAGTGGTGTCCGTCATGGATCCATATTGTGACCCTTTAATATCTTCATCAATGACATAGACAGTGGGATTGAGTGCACCCTCAGCAAGTTTGCAGATGACACCAAGTTGAGTGGTGCTGTTGACACACCGATGGGATGGGATGCCATCCAGAGGGACCTGGACAAGCTCAAGGAACGGGCTTGTATTCAACAAGGTCAAGTGCAGGGTCCTGCATCTGGTTTGGGGCAACCTCCAGTATCAATACAGGCTGGGGGATGAAGGGGTTGCGAGCAGCCCCGCCAAGAAGGACTTGGGGGTGCTGGTGCATGAAAAGCTGGACATGAGCCAGCAATGTGCACTCACAGCCCAGAAGGCCAACTGTACCTTAGGCTGCATCCAAAGAAGCGTGGCCAGCAGGTCTAGGCGATTCCACCCTTCTGCTGTGATGAGACTGCATCTGCAGTACTGTGTCCAGTGCTGGAGCCCTCAGCAGAGGAAAGACCTGGACCTGTTAGAGCGGGTCCAGAGGAGGGCCACAAAAATGATCAGAGGGATGGAACACCTCTCCTCTGAGGACAGGCTAAGAGAACTGGGGTTGTTCAGCCTGGAGAAGAGAAGGCTCTCGGGACACCTTATTGCAGCCTTCCAGTACTTCAAGGGGGCTTATAAGAAAAACAGGGACAGACTTTTTAGCAGGGCCTGTAGCGACAGGACAAGCGAAAATGGTTTTAAAGTAAAAGTGGGTAGATTTAGACTAGATCTAAGCAAAAAATTTTTCAGTGAGGGTGGTGAAACAGTGGCACACGTTGCCCACCGAGGTGGTAGATGCCCCGTCCCTGGAAACATTCCAGGTCAGGTGGGACAGGGCTCTGAGCAACCTGATCTAGTTGAAGATGTCCCTGCTCACTGCAGGGTGTTGGACTAGATGGCCTTTAAAGGTCCCTTCCAACCCAAAATGTTCTACGATTCTATGATTTAGCATTCAGCAGATGATAAGCGTTGAGAGGTCACTGTTACTCATGCAGGACAGAGGCAGGAATTCTAAGATACTACATAGAAAAATCATTTAGTTAAGCAGTTAGTACTAGGCTTTTTACTCTATAATGCAGTCTTATATTTACATGCAAAGACTTTTACATGTATTGCAGTTGAATGTTGTATGATATTGTTCACAACGAAAATGTAAACTTTCTTCTTTCAAATCATTACTTTAATTACATAACATGACATAGATTTAGTCCAACAAGATGATAGATTCATTAGAGTACTCTGATTAGATTGCTTCTTGTCATAATGTTTTATCACCAACGTGAAATATGTTGCAATGTTGATCTTTTTATTAAGCCAATATCTTTTAAAGCTAAAGATCTGGCAAGTTGTACAGAAAGTTAACTGTTTGTCTGTTTATTGAATTTGATTTACTTCTTTGGGCTTTCAATATAATCAGATTAAATACAAAGATCAAAGAAATTTCCTGCCTGAGAGGGACAGTGAACTGCATATTAACATTTTCATGCTACCAGTGAGACTTCTTTGTAACACAACCAATAGAATAACTGCATTGCAGAGGCATGAATCTTAGGAATTAGACTTGCAGAAAAGCTGTAGTCATCGGTTATAGGTTCTTTCAGAACAAATTCCCTTTTCCATGACCATGAGTTGTTAGAATGCCCATTTTACTCTGACTGTATTCCCATTTGAACTCATGATAAAAGCAGGCTTTCAAAGCTGTTGTAAATTGAGTTCCCTTTTTGCCCACTCATTTAAAAAGTAGTAGAACTTGTCTGCATCTAAAAAGCAATTCACTGATTCGTTCTGTTCCAATGTTGAATTATAGTCTGCCAATAATGTGAAATCATTATTTCATCTTTTTCAAATGATGGTGCTCTCAAACTCTGTCATATCCCATTGGCTAGATTTGATAGCTTTGAGACTGAACAGTATCTGACCCTGTGAGAAATTCTGGTTAAATTGGTGGAATCAATTTCAGTAACCATTTTAGGATGTGCATGTCATGTATAAATAAAACCATATAGGATTAGTTTAAAATTGTTTTCATGGTAAACCATGTCCAACACCTTTTTTCTCTCAACATTTTAAATAGGGCTGATTTTGTAGTTTTTGGCTATAAAATTTGCTTAGAGCTACATACTTTTACAGTTAAAGCTCATTTAAGGGTATGTTTAACTTCACCTAGTAACAAAGTATCTTATATACTGACTTACAGGGTAAAAGTATTTCTTAGATTTGGGCCTTATTTGGCTTTCAGGCAATCTTTTTACACTCCTCCAAATACTTCAAGCAGCCTCTTTATTGAGCAAACTATGCCTGCAAGGCTACAAAGGAAACCCAAAATAAAAACAGAGATATCTGCACATTTATCTAAGTAGGACAGTTTTTTCCATTTAAGTTTTAAATGGAAGAGAGAAGGAAGAAGAAAAGTCATAGCAGCACCTGTTACACTGCCTGTTAAACCCATCAACAGGGCAAAATGTGGTATGAACATGGCCATCAGCAGGGTTAACAGGAGAAACGAGCTTCTTACACCCAGAGCAAATAGTGGAGATCTGTAATTGGAATGGTTGCCTCTAGAAATACAAGCATACACAATTTCTGTGGCTGCGAAAAAGGGCAAAGGGTAAGAAAGTAGAGCCTTGGTTAAGAGACACAAATTCACTAGGGTTTGAAGAAATGATGGCAGGTTGTCAGTAATGACTTCCTTTGTCTCTTTACCCCAGGTCAAGAATGCCATCAGTGCAAAGATTGTTTTCAAGACACAAGCGAAAATGTGAGTCCAGTTCAGCATGCATCTAAATTCCCCTGGGTTTTTCATGTTACCTTCAAGCGTGGGAAGAAATATTTGCGAAGTGTAGCTGAAAATGATCACCCCTACAGAGACCAAGAAGTCCTCAAACTCAATGGAGAGCCTGAATTTTGCCCAGGACCACTGGTTTGTTTGTGTGAGACAGTAAGTCATCACTACAAGGATGATAATGAAGTGGACCAAGGAGCAAAGCTGGCTGAGTCTGGAAACAATTTTGAGAGTCTTGATAAATACACAAGGCAGCAGTGTAACAAATGCAATTACAGACCAAGTTTTCTCAGTCACTGGTACATATGGAAAACTATGTGACAGCAAGTTCGCACTAACAACCAGATACAAAATACATGTCATGATCAGTTCCATCACTTGGGTCACATTGACAACTATGCCACCGAGCTTGGGAGATAGCTTTTTGCAGCAGGCATTTGAAATATCTTCATAGGTGTCTCTCACTCTTATGAGTTGCCCATCTTCATTCTCTTCATACAGGCATGCGATTAGAATTTTGCCTGTATAACAACATAATGCTGCAGCCAAGATAATAAGAAACAGGCCACTGTATCCACTGTGGAGAACAGCATATGGCAATCCTAGGACAAATATTCCCTGAAGAGGAAAAAGAGAAAGAAAATATAGCACAAAATCCCTGAGGCAAAATGTTTACTAGAAGGCACACTCCGAAACCTGCCCTCCCCTGAACATTGCTTTCACCTAACTCCATGGTGGAAGTACTGCTACAGTCAGCTAAGTAAGTAACAATCAATCATGAGAAATGTGTTTATTTAGGATAAATTAAATTATCAGCAAAAATAACTGCTCCTATCGACATACATGTAATGATAAGCTAGGAAAAAGGGACTGTGACTGAATGATAGAGTCAGGTTCCTAGTTAATATTTAACACGGATGTGATCAGAAGTACATTTTAGAAGGTTCATAGGCAGTTACTCAGTCAACATGCATATTAATGAAACAGGTTCAATATCAGTAAAACTAAGCAACTGTAGCATCATCTGTACAAGTTTTATTCCAATTAAAAATAGCACTGTAGATAGATCCAGTAATGACAATGCTCTTCAGCCTAAAAATTTTGAGCAGTCCTCTGGCAAGAAAATGGCATTAGAGTGACATCAGACTTTGCTTGTGTTTCCTCTGCAGCTTTTGTATGCCTCATGCAGCCTTTGCCCTTGTTAAGCAAGCTGCTAAAATTATTTTTCTCACAGCTAAGATTCTATACTGTACAAACTTATTTAAGTGCTTATAAATACATGTAAAACATATAGATATACTTCTCTCTAAAGCGTTTATGAAAGGAACAGAATTATACTTGTTTTATCCAGTAAAAAAAAAGTAGCATTTTAGTTTCACAGAACACTTGTGTGTATTTCTTTGCCTTTTTCCCTCTTTCTTCTCTATTTTTAAGGACGAACAACACTTTCATGTGGCTTAATGTCCATCAGCACAAAACCAACAAAACCCTTGAACAACAGTTATTCATAAAAGCATCCAATTTAGAACAGATGCTCCCGTGACATTTCCCTTTTTGTGCTACAAAGCTGAAATTAAGCAATGCACATTAGTCAGACTGGTCAGGCATGTTTGTTCTTGATGGCTGAAGAAAGGTAGGGAGGAAACAAAACACAGTTAACTAGTTCTACAGAAATTTTTGCTTCCATATTTCTTACAGCACCAATGACATGATGAAATATGAGCATTTGTGCTCATGTTTGCTATTCTGGCCTAACAGAAGGACTTGATTTGGATCAAACTCATCTGAACTCTATTTCTGATCAAACGTGAGCAACTGCAAAACCCGTGAACCCCCGACAGAAACAAGCTTCCTCGCAGAAGGGGCGACCTACTCTTCTTCTCTCACTTCCTGAGTGGGTTGTGCTACTGACTGCCTTCAGGAGCCAAAGCAGAAGAGGTGAGTTTAATGGTTTAAATCTTAATTTCAGGCTTTTCCATCCATAATCGTGGACATGAGGCCATGCAGGGGACAAGTGTTTCAGGCATGCTTCTGTCTTTTCTTTTTTTTATCAACTCCCTCAGGTTTTATACCAGCAGACAGTTTCTGTGAGGGCAGTCCAGGAGCACAGCTCTGCTGGAGCTTATCAAGGAGGCGGGTGCCTGTCTCAGCTTTGTAGGGTTTATACCTGGCACCCCACTTCTAAGTGATACAAGTACTCCCAGGCCTGATCCATAAAGAGGGCTCTGAAAAGCCACAATTTTTGTGTGGTAGTACATTTTGATTAAAAAGGTTTGTGCTTTTATGTACTGAAACAGAAGTACCTCAGTTATTATTGCTGACATAATAATAAAGTTATTGACTAGATACCTTTTTTGGTTGTTTTCAAGGACTTCATTTACAGCAATGGTTTTGTATAAGTCACTGATGCTATTCAGGAGCTGGGACATTCAACTACATAGCTTGTGTACTTTAGTCACCTGAATCTCCCCACTCAATGGCTTAGCTCCGTTCTAATACAGGTCTCATGACCCAATTATCTTTCAATGTAATTAGCATTTCTTCAGTACATGATCTTCACAGAAGTGTTCAAAATTCTACCGTTTCTGCCATCTAACAGTCTACTTTCTTGAAAAGACTGGATATCTAGCTGTATCCAAACTGCAGGTAGCACACATGTAACAGTAGCTTTTGGTATCATGCCATTTTTAATCGTGGCTTTGACTGGCAAGTTAGGTAGTTGCCTAAAGAACAAAATGTGTTTTCTTTCCTATGAAAACAATCCTTGGAGAACATTTACATAACAGATTGAGTTTAAAAGCATCACAAATAAACCAGGTCTATGAAAAAATCAGGAAGATAAAAGCCAGAGCATCATCTTCCACATTAACATAAGAACAATGATATTTTCTCAGTTCCTTGCAGTTAGTAGCAAGCTTATCTCATTTGTTCTGTTCTCACAGCATTATTATTTTGCCTCTTAACCTTCATTTGGGAGTTCAAATGGTATCTGCTGACCCAGAGGGTCACTGTATAATTAAATCACAGGTAAGTGTCAGCACAGGCCTTACCCACACAATGGTTTCTCCTCTGCTGAATTTAGTCTATTAATACTTATAAGACTAGACTCAACCTAAACCAAAGCATAAGTCTTTCACAGACTTTATCACATTAGACGGCCATTTAGAGTTGTCCCCACAGGTGCCTGCTTTTCCATGCTTAATTGTTAGTTTAATCAGAGCATAACATAATTCTAAACTCTAACATCTCCTTGCTGTTGTTTATATCAAATTATTTTATTTGGTACCTAACACAGACCACAGGGTGATAGAAGTGGGTTTTTCTTGTTGGAGGTTTTTTGGTTTTTTATCTTCTGAATTCAGACCTTATTAAACAAACCCTTTTTTGCACTCTGCATATTCCTTCTTAAAATTATGTATCAGTGATTGTCAATTTCAAATCACATACAGTGAGTTTAGAATTTCTAAACTGAAATTTTCTACAGAAACTGTAGGTTTTCCTTTCAGCTGATGTCTTTGACATCTTTTTCCCAGAGTTTGTAAACAATAGTTGGTGAGATTTGCTTAAGGGACTTACCATTTCTGTGTCCTTCAGCTTTCAGTTAATAATAGAAAGCAAACATTGTGGACATAACTGGTTTTGCAGCTTTTTGGCTACAGAGCACGATTAGTAGAGAGAAATGGGAGAACTCAAGATGCCAATATAGTAAGTATGTATGTGGTTAAATGACAGTGCTTTTCCTGCCCTGACAGAAATGCTTTTTCTATTAAAAAAAAAAAAGTTTCATGCATCAGCACATTGTCAATTTTCTACAAAATATCCAAAAATGTTACTGATTAGCTCGAAGAATGAAAGACCCTTTGTGAGACTTCAAAACTAATTTTAGATTTGATCTTCTGTTCTTACCTTTCCGAAAGCAATACTTTCTGTTAGGACCCTTTCCTGAACATCACCAAGTTTAAATGGTTTAGTATCAAAGAAAAGGAGAGCTTTAATAAATAAGCACTTATTTTGCTGTCAATGTAACATAACAGTACAGGCATCGAGCTGTGTTCTGCGGTTTAAAGATGCTCAGCAACCTTAGACCATTGCTTAAAGTGACGTATCTGTGGAAAAATCCTCTTCCATAAAGAAATCACATCATGGATGTTGCTGAAGGTGGCTTTTGTGCCCCTCTCATGAGGAGTGAGTGTACAGAGAATGTAGACAGGGTGTGTCAACATTTCACTGATTCGTTAACACTGGAATAGGGACATGGCTAATTCCTACACTACTTGGCAATGCACATTTGGCCCAGCCTGGCCCCAGCACTTGAGTCTTCTAATCCTGTGTTCTCGTGTCCAAATTACGGCACAGACAGCCTTAGCTGCGAGGCATCAATTAAAAATGAGCAGCAAAAGGAATTATTTATTGAATTGCCTCCCAGCTCTTAGTTTTAGCATTCTGTCTAGGAAGTGTTCCTGTTTGAATGGTTTTATTTTCAACTGTTCTAGTGCAAAGTCAAATGCGTTGCTCCAAATATGTTGGTTTAAGGTGATCTGTTTACAAAATAGAATAGCACAGGGAAAAAGCACTCACACAGTTGGGTACAGGGGAGATGGAGTTTTTGAAACAGTCCTCTATCACAGCTCAATTTGAGTGGTTGTGTTATTTGCCATCATTCCATCCACCCTGTATAGGGAGGGACCTCAACTTTACCCAGCAGGCTGCATCTTCCCTTGTTTCCCAAGATGTTTGCAAGACTTGGGTCTTTTCACCCTAGGCTGAGGAAGGAAGTGGACTGTTCATTGTCAATGAGTGAATACACGTGCCTGGGTGGAGGTCCTTGTCAAACATCTGGAGTAGACTTAGCAATAGACACCTTGGCCTCAAAAGAAGAAAGCACTGAGGGCTGAACTGGTGATCAGCCTCTGAAGAAGAGGCAAGGATAAGAGTGGAAAGGGTATGTAAGTAAAGGTCTGTCTCAGCTAGAAGCTATTTATTAGCCTTGTCAGAATATCCCCAAACAGAAGCAACCGGGTATGAGAGCTACCACCAGGAATTACCAATCCACCCACAATACAGAACAAGCAGATCAGGATTTCCAGATTACACCTGCACATTAAAACATTTTTGCAATTGTTGACGGTTTGACTGCAATATTTGAAGTATGTGGGAGTGTTTCCCACACTAGAAAGGCTGGCTGCTTGTTTAAAAATACTAGATGTCTGGATTGGTGTAGAATGCAGAAAGTGGGCTTTCTGCTATCATATCACTGTTCGACACTACTTCACCTCAGGGCAAGCAGCTCCCAAAGGAATAAAAAGTGTTTAGAAAAATGCATAAATGAGCACAGTCCAGCAATCTGAGAAAATATAAAAATTCCTTAATGTTTGGGTTTAAGACCTTTTAGTCCTAGGTGAACTGCTTCATTTCATAGGCTGTTTTAACCTGAAATATGACACTTTGAAAAACAAAGCAAATTGAAAGGTAACTAAAAACCAAAAACAATCAAGTCATGGTCAGAGTTAAGACATGCAAGAGACAATGAAATAAAATGGAGTAAAAAACAATGCTAAAAAAAAGAGATTTCACCTTAACCCTTGATCAGATGAAAAAATAAATTATGAAATTAAGAAGAATTTAACTGAAAATTACTCAGTTAGTACAGCTCTCCTATATGCAGAATACATGCTAATATGCCAAACCGCTGAATTAGCTCTAAGTGCCTTCCTCACCATCTGCAGTTACTCCACTGGAATGGTTCATTTAAGCCTAAGTATTTTCCCAACTACGTATTTGATTCCCTGCATGAACATGGGTTAGGCATAGAAACTATACAGGAAAGACTACTTCATGGATCTTCTTGGACGAGTAGGGAGATAAATTCAAGAACCCTGCTTTTCAGTACACTTCTACAAAATATTTAATTATGTTGTTTAGCATTTGATGTAATTTAAAATAAATTTTCCTGAACAGATGCAAGCCTGTGTCTCTGTGGTATTTATATGAAGGCACAATTTTATTAGCACTAAATTTAAAAGTATGGCAAATCTCTTAATCTCATGTCATGATAACAGAGTTACTTGCTTGTTGACTTCCATGGTCTTTTTCCTTTCTCAGCCACCACTGTGATCAACAGTGATTTTTTATCTTCTTCCAGATCACTGTTGATTACATGGAATAATACTGGACAAGATGCCAATTATTCTACTGGATAACCTCCTAAAACTACAAGAAACTCATTCATTTGACAACGGATGCACAATGACCGTTACATTTTTGCGATGTGTCACTTAGGCAGTTGTTAATCCATTTAAGATGTATTCTATTGTTGCACTAATTTTTGAATCAGACTGTTGTATATTAACGCGTCAAAATTCCTTTTAAAAGGCTAAATATATTGTTTATCTTTCACTGCCTCTACTACAATATCATCAAAGAATTATATCAAGTGTGTTTAATAAGGACTGTAAGGACTCTTTCTTCAAATCCATAATGGTTGACACTAATTATATTCCTAGATTTTTATTCTGTATCAGTTAAAACCTGTATTTAGAATTACATTCTTTTTCTCAGAATTGTTTCCAGGTTTCACTAGTCAGGATTTAGCTGGCTTTTTTAATATTGGAATGGTAGCCACAATCTTCTGAAAATTCCACATGTAATAGTGATTGAATAAGTCTTATCAGGTCAGATGTATTTTTTGTTACATCTCCCAAGTGCAAACTTGCTGGGCATTCTGCTTTCAAAATATTAACAAGATACATTTTAACATCCATTTTAAATAGCAACTGTAGTTATCTAATAGTTAATTATACAAGTCTAAGCTTGGAAAAAAATAAGGACCTCAATTTATAACTCACACCTATCTTAAGATAGGCCATTAGCAGAGTTGAAACAAATTTCCTTTCAGAGATGCCTGTTTCTCTTGCTGGGCAAGAGGATATGTACACAGTAGAGTGTAGACACACAGCTTAGAAAGTCTGAGAGTTAATTTTTAAATATCTTATGCAGAATAGCATGATGACCATCCTGAAAAATTGCCCACTGTTCTCCCGTGCTATGAGTACAGTCTCCTGATTCTCTACAGGGACTACTCATGAACAGTTGAATCT